>NC_141537.1:93350807-93974141 GCF_021556685.1 Rattus norvegicus
AGATTTGAGAAATAGTACCTCATAAAATTGGAAAGCTTCTGTTAGATGAAGGACATTTTCAATAGAACAAAACAGCAACCAACAGATTGGGAAAAAATCTTTACTAACCCTACATCTGAGAAATGGCTATTATCCAAATTATACAAAGAACTCAAGAAGGTAAATTCCAAAGAACTAAATAATCCTATTAAAAATGAGGTATAGAACTAAATAGAGAATTCTCAACTGAGGAATCTCAAATGGCCAAGAAACACTTAAAGCAATGTTCAACATCCGTAGTTATCAGAGAAATGCAAATCAAAACAACCCAGAGATTCTCCCTCACACCAGTCAAAATGGCTAAGATCAAAAACTCAGGTGGCAGCAGATGCTGGCGAGGATGTAGAGAAAGAAGAACACTCCTCCATTGCTGGTGGGATTGCAAACTCGTACAACCACTGTGGAAATCAGTCTGGCGGTTCCTCAGAAAATTGATATAATACTACTTGAGGATCCAGCTCTACCACTCTTAGGCATATACCCCAAAGATGCTTCAACATATAGCAAGGACACATTCACCACTATGTTCATAGCACCCTTATTTATAATAACCAGAAGATGGAAACAACTCAGATGTCCCTCAACAGAGGAATGAGTACAGAAAACGTGGTACATTTACACTGAAGTACTTACTATTCAGCTATTAAAAACAGTGATTTCATGAAATTCATAGGCAATGGATGGAACTAGAAAATATCATCCTTAGTAAGGTAATCTAGTCACAAAATAACATATGTGGTATGTACTCACTAATAAGTAGATATTAGAAAGAAGCTCAGAATACCCATGACACAAGTCACAGACCACACAAAAGGAGAAAGAAGATCACACCAAAGTATGGATGCTACAGTACTACTCAGTACAGGGAAGGGAATAATCTATTGGAAGTAGAGGAAGAGGAGGATTCGGGAGGGAAGGAGGAGGAGGAGGGTAAGAGGAGGCCAGTTTAGATATGGGGGTAGATGGGGGATAAGTACAGGGGGTCGTGATTTTGAAAAAAAAAAGATGTATTGCAGTGGGATAGTGGAAACTGGGCGTAGATATTAAAAGGCCCAGATGATAGGTACCCCAGAGGTTCCCAGGATCCAACAGGGAGGACTTTAGCCAAAATATACAACAAATTGGAGATAGAACCTTTAGAGACCATATCCAGTGAAAAGCGTCTCCCTACCCCAGCTGCAGGATGGGGCAACAGATCCACCACAATAATATGCATCCATAATTCCTCCTTTTTAAAAGAAATGCAGTGGCAAAGAGTAGAGTAGAAATTGAAGGAAAGACCATCTAGTGACTGCCCCACCTAGGCATTCATCTCATCTGCTGATACCAAACCCACACATTATTGCTGATGCCAAGATGTGCTTACTAACAGGTGTGTGGTATAGCTGTTCCCTGAAAGGTTTTGCCACAGCCGGACCAATACAGATGAGGTTATGCACAGCCAACCATTGGACTAAGTGCAGGGCCCTCAATTGGGAACTTTGGGCAAGGACTGTAGGAGCTAAGGGGTTTTGCCACCTCGTAGGAAGAACAACAATGTCAACCAATCAGACCCCCGAAATCTCCCAGGGACTAAACAACCAAGCAAAAAGTGCACAGAAAATACCCATAGCTCCAGCTGCATATGTAGCAGAGGATTTGCCTTATCTGGCATCATTGGGAAGGGAACCCTTTGGTCCTGTGGATGCTTGATGACACAGATTATGGGAATGCTAGGCTGCAGAGGCAAGAGTGTGTGTGTGTGGGTGGGGGATCACTCTCATAGAGGCACAGGGGAGGGAGGAGGAGATAGGAAGATTGTGGAGGGGAACCCGGTAAAGGGGGATAACATTTGAAATGTAAATAAAATTACCAATAAAATAAATAATCAATGTGGTAATACGTTAAATAAAAATGGAGGATCTGGAAAGATAGCTCATCAGTCAAGAGCTCTGGTTGCTTTCCTAGAGAACCCAGGTAAGATTTATAAACCTGCATGCTGTGGCTCACAATGACCTTTGACTCCTGTTTTAGGTGATCTGATGCTTCTTCTGGAGTCTGAGGTAAGAGGCATATAGACAAACACAAAGGCATACACAGACTCACATACATAATGTCTTGTCTTGTTTTACTTCTTAAAAGACAGTATTTCTGAGAATACTAGTTATTCACAAAGTGTAAAAAGCAGGTTGTAATTTTAATTAGTTTACTAGTGATGAATAAATATTCACTTTATACATACCAAGATATGTAATATCTTAAAATTATTATTCAAAAACTTGAAGGTCTTGAATTTCCTATCAGTAAGTTTAATGCACAAAACATTGAGACAATGATATAATATTAAGTGGTATCACTTATTGCATGTTTTACTTGATGTGCTTATATAAAATTTTTACACAGAATGATATATTTAAATATATTTGTGTTATATTCTTTCTCCTTAGCAAGAATTTATTCTAAGCAGGAACAAACCAGGCAGGCATCTGTTATTTTAGGCCCACACTATGAAGTTCTCTTAGCAGCTGGTCATTTGTGAGTTAATGTAATCGAGGTCTTCAGACCTCCCAGTACAAGGTGCCTAAGGTTGATCCATGTGATTTTTCTTTTGCGATGGTTTAATGAAACTTTCTTCAAAATTAAAAACTAGAATGTTTTTGTTGCTAGTTTAAAGAGTTAAAGTGACACACCTGGTAATGAAGAAAAAGACACCTTGTTGTTGGTGGTGTTCTTAGACAGGGCAGAACAGATGGCAGTCCTTTGTTCACACAAGCTTGATTCCTTGCTTGGTGGTCAAGGCTATTTTATCTACAGGACACATAAAAATCAAATCAAATCAAATCAAATATGTCTAGTCAGTGCAGTGTGAAAGGAAGAAGACAGAGACCCATTTTTCACGGTGCACTGGAGGCAGGGGAAGATGGCCTGCCCTCTGTCCCATAGACATCCACTTTCTGCCATACCACAGAGCATAAATGAGGATGTCTTCCAGGGCTCTGTCATCCAGCTTGAAGCTGGAGCTACCACAATGTGATTGTATGTGGTGGACAGATGGGAGAGAAAGAGGAGTAGAACTTGCGCATCATGAAGAGAGATAGAACTGGATACTGGAGACTAGAGAGGAGCAGTCTGCTATGAATAAGCAACACTGTCACCCCATCAGTTATGCTGAGGTCCCAGACAAAGCTGCCACTGAGGACAATGTCTGAGTTCATGAGCATGCACCAGCAGGTGACAGTATCATATATACCTCATATTAGACACTGGAGAACATGGGGATGTACCTGGCTAGGGCATGCTCCATGGACCACATGGTTGTCTAGGGGATGTGCATAACTGGTCCTGCCCCTCACTGACTGGGGGACTCTGGAGAGCTGGCCATGTCTCACTGGCAGGAGCACCTTGACTGAACAACACTGTGGAGCTGGTCCTGATGACAAAGTCTTAGATGACCATCCCTCCTGCTGCCGGTGGCATTTGGTGGCCTAGCAGGAGCAGCGCTGGATAGCTCCCCTTGGTGCTGAAGATAAGGGGTTGGGGGAGAGTTGTCAGGCTGGCCAACTCAGCCATCACCCAGGGCTATATCCAGCTCTCTGAGTTGGCCCACTCCAAAATATATATCATATTTGAAATTTTAGGTTATATGAATAGGCCAGTCCTGCTGATCCAAAGCTACAGGATCTCCATGACCCAGGGAAACAGCAAGATACAAAGGAGGAGTCTGGGTATGGATCCAATACTGATGGTGTAACAGAAACCAGAGACATTGAACCAGACTGAGGTCCATTGCAATGAACAGCTGCAAGCTAATATGTATAAACAGAGAAATATACTGAAGGACAACCTGTGAATACAATGAGCTTCCACAATGAGATGTTTTTCTATGCTTTGCTTATTTTTTATTTTGGTTTGGCTGTGTGCTTCTTTATTTTGGGGGTGAGGTTGCAAGAGCAATGAGTGAATCTAAGTTGCTGATGTTGAACAGATCTTACTTTGCAGAGATTGCTCACATTTCTTCTAAGAACTAACAAGCCATTATAGAAGGAACAACACAGCTAGCCATCACAGTTACCATACCAACAACAGGCTATTCAGCAAAGAAAATGAAGAGATGGTTTGTTAGCCTGTTTACTTCATGTTTAAGTAAAACTATACAAACACACACACACACACACACACACACACACTCATACACACATACAAACACATGCAGACACACAACTTGAAAAATAAAAAAGTTAGAGGGAAATACATCTAGATGTAAGAAAGAAGACGCAAATAGACCTGAGAGCAACTAGTTGCTGACATGCATTTGTATAGAAAATATATTTAGAATCGAATCAACAAAAGCAAAATAAATACTCTATTATTTTCTACCAAAAATACATCTGCTGAAGATTATAGTTAAGATTACATGGTTTGGGAAGTAATCATTGCCAGTG
The DNA here is from genome assembly GCF_021556685.1 of Rattus norvegicus. Taxonomy (NCBI): domain Eukaryota; kingdom Metazoa; phylum Chordata; class Mammalia; order Rodentia; family Muridae; genus Rattus; species Rattus norvegicus. The sequence goes on from NC_141537.1 coordinate 93,355,268, forward strand.
TCCTAGATAATGTAGTCAGGTTTGCTTGGTCTTTGTATTCAAAAGTGCAGACTCCGGTATTCGTAAATTCTACTATTAAAGTGTTCAGAAAATAAAACACCATGGCAGTAGCTATGGAAAGTCTCTGGAAGCTCCGAACCTCCAGGGACACAAAATCATATTCATCTGGAAATTGCAGAATAATGATCTTAATAGGCCTGGTCCAGAGAAAGCAGAAGTTGCATCTTTATGGAGTCATAAAGGCTGTTGTTACCATGTTAACAAGTTTAAGTGTAGCTCCTGGGTGATACAAGTTACATTGTAATAATACCTGACAGCCAGTCAGCTACTTACTTTTAGTTACTAAACATATTTGCTTCCTATATTTCAACAATTTTAAAAATTGTATTGCAAAGAAGTAAGCCTAGTACCTGTTATTCTATCATGGCCTGAAACATAAAGAAATCAAGGACTTTGGATTCATCAGTGAGAACCATTAGTTAAACATTAGATTATAACTATCAGGAATGTTTCTCTTCCATATGAATAAACTTTCTCATTTGCCTTTTAATTTCTTCCTGTCAACAGATGTAGTCTACTTGTATTGGTTTAAATTTTGTCAACTTGACACAGAGTAAAGTCATTTGGGAACAGGATAGCTTGATTAATGGATTTCCTCCATCAAATTGCCTATAAGACTGTCTGTGAGCATATTTTACTGATTAATAATTGATGCTTGAGGGCCCAAATCACAATTGGTGGTGTCACTTCTAGGCAGGGATTCCTGGGTGGTACAATAAAAAACAGGCTGAGTAAGCAGAGGAGAAAGAAAGCCAGTAGGCTACACTCCTCGATGGCCTCTGCATTAGGTCCTGCCCCTAGCTTCTTGTCTTGTTTCATTTTTCTGCCTTGGCTACCCTCAGTGATGAATTGTGTTGAAGATAGGCCATTTTTAATGCTTATATGTGCTTTTATATGCTTCAACCATTGCCTCTTTCTGTGGTTTACTTTAGTATTAAACACTAATCAAGTCACTAGTCTTAGCTTGTGGTTTCATGTACAGACATGGTGTCTAGAAATAAGTTCATGAGATCTGCTTGAATTGATTCATTATAAATATATTATAGGCATGTTGAAGGTCAGGAGATGGCCTCCTGAATGAGACAAATAACTCTCCTTCCACCACATAGTTAACACCACCTGAATAAGAATTATTAAACCTGATAAGTTTTTGGCCACTCTATGAGCAAAACAGTTACAAATAAGCCTACTAAAATACTTTTACGAATTTCTAAACATATATTAAGGTTATAAATAACAATACCTAATGATCTGAGGCTGTATTTGTGGACTATCATAGTTAGAGTTTCTATTATGATAAAACACATGTCCCAAAGAAATTTGGGTAAGAAAGAGTTTATATGTCTTATTCTTCAACACAACAGACCATTATCCAATGTGGTCAAGGAAAGAATACATGGTAGGCATCTCAGGGCAGAAACTCAAGCAGACATACTGGGAGAGGGGATGGGACACTACTCACTGACATGTTCTACAGGCATTGTTCAACCTTCTTTTTATGTAAACCCAAGACCAACAGTCTGGGGCTGACATCATATACAGTTATTTTAATTCTCCCTTATCAATAATATATGGATAAAAGACATCTTAACTATATTGCACATAAATTTATCTAGAGGAACCCTTTTCTAAATTGTGGTTTCCTCTTCCCAAATGATTCTAGTCTATGTCAAATTGACAGGAAGGAAGAAAGAAAAAAAGAAAGAAAGGAAGAAAGAAAGAAAGAAAGAAAGAAAGAAAGAAAGAAAATTGTACCATTGTAAGTTTGACACAATATATTACTATTAAACCACAACATTTCCTTTCTTGTTTATTTCCAAGATTGTATATTAATATTAGCATCCCAATATAAAACACTTTCCAACTTTACAAAGTCCAACAGTTTTTTAAAATGCAATCAATTTAATACCTCTGTCCTCTATTTCAAATTTCAAGCTCTCAATAGGATGGCAATTTTTACTATGTTGATTCTGTCAATTCAGGAGCACAGGAAATCTCTCCATTTTCTGAGATCTTTGATTTCTTTCTTGAGAGAATTGTAGTTATTGTCATACAGATATTTCACTTGTTTGGTTGGAATTCCCCCAAGATATTTTATATTATTTGTGACTATTGTGAAGGGAGTTATTTCCCTAATTTCTGTCTTAGCCTGTTTATCATTTGTATAAAGTAAGACTACTGATTTATTTGAGTTAATTGTATATTCAGCCACTTTGCTGAGGTTGTTCATCAGCTGGAGAAGTTCTCTGGTAGAATTTTTAGGGTTGCTTATGTATACTATCATATCATTGCAAATATTGATATCTTTATTTTTCTTTGCCAATTTTTATCTACTTGTTATCTTTTTATTGTCTTATTCTAGCTAGCACTTTGAGTACTATAGTGAATAGATATGGGGAGAGTGGGCATCCTTGTCTCATCTATAATTTTAGTGGGATTGTTTCAAGTATCACTACATTTAATTTGATATTGGCTATTGGTTTGTAATACATTGCTTTTATTATATGTAGGCATGGCCCTTGAATTACTTACCTCTCCAATACTTTTAACATGAAGGGGTGTTATATTTTGTCAAACGCTTTTGTTGCATTTAAGGAGATGATCATGTTATTTTTTTTAGTTTGTTTATATAATGTATATAGTTTATATACATTATGTATTTTTTTTATATTGAACCAACCTTGCATCCCTGGGATGAAACCTGTTCGATCACGGTGAATGATGATTTTAATATGTCCTTGGACCTGGTTTGCAAGACTTCTATTTAGTATTTTTGCATCAATAGTCACAAGTGTGAGTGGTCTAAAGCTCTTTTTTTTGATAGTGTCCTTGTGTGGTTTAAATAGAGTAACTTTGGTTTCATACAATGCATTGAGTAGTGTTCCTTCTGTTTCTATTTTATAGAATATGTTGAGGAATATTGGTATCAGGTCTTCTTTAAAGGTCTGGTAAATTCTGAAGTAATGGCCATCATACCAAAGGCAATCTACAGATTTAATGGAATCCTCATCTAATTTCCAACAAAGTTCTTCAAAGACATGGAAAGAGCAATTCTCAGTTTCATTTAAAAAGGCAAAAAATCCAGAATACTGAAGACAGTTCTTAGCAATAAAAGAACGGCTGGGGGGACCACCATCTCTGACCTCAAGCTCTACTACAGCGCAATAGTGATTAAAAAAAAACTGCATGGTATTGGTACAGGGACAGACAGGTTGATGAATGCAATAGAATTTAAGACCCAGAAATAAAACCACACAATTATCTTTGACAAAGAAGCCAAAAATATATAATGAAAAAAGAAAGCATCTTTAATAAATTGTGCTGGTCTACCTGGCTGTCTGTATGTAAAAATGAAAATGGAATAATATTTGTCACCATGCACAAAACTCAAGTCCAAGTGGATCAAGGACCTCAACACAAAACCAGATACACTCAATCTAATAGAAGAGAAAATGAGGAAGAGCCTCGAATTCTTTGGCACAGGGGGAAATTTCCTAAACAGAACTCTAGTGATTCATGCTCTAAGATCAAGAATTAATAAATGGGACCTCATGAAACTGGGAAGCAAAGGCAAAGGTCATAGTAAATGAGACAATTTAGCAACCTACAGATTGGGAAAAATCTTCACTAACCACACATCTGCTAGAGAGCTAACATCCAAAATGTAAAAATAACTCAAGAAGCTAACCTCCAAAAACCCAAACAACTCAATCAAAGAACTGGGTAAAGAACTAAACCAAGAATTTACAACAGAGGAATCTCAAATGGCTGAAAAGCACCTAAAGAAATTTTTCCTAGAGATCAGAGAAATGCAAATCCAAACAACCCTAAGATTCCACCTTACAACAATCAGAATGACTAAGATCAAAACCTAAGGTGACAGCACATGTTGGCAAGGATATGGAAAAAAGGGAACACTCTTCTATTGCTGGTGGGATTGCAAACTGGTACAACCACTCTGAAAATAAATTTTGAGGTTCCTCAGAAAACTGGAAATAGATCTATCTAAAGACCCAGAAATATCACTCTTGGAAATATACCCAAAAGATGCCACACCATGCCACACATGCACATGTTCCACTTTATTCATAGCGGCCTTATTTGTGATAGCCAGAAGCTAGAAACAACTCATGTTTCTAAGATCAAAAGCTCAGGTAACAACACATGTTGACAAGGATGTGGGGACAAGGGAACAATACATATTTCTAGCTTCTGGCTATCACAAATAAGGCCACTATGAATATCATGTTGTGGTTGTACTGTTTATGAATAAAAGTTAACATGTTGATCAAATTTAAAGTTCAACATAACAATTTAACAGTGAATGTAATAGGTGTAAGAAAAACTCCCATGACATATCAGGAATTTAATTGTATTGTAAAACAAAAAACAAACAGCATATTTAAGAAAAAGAATAATTTTTTTTCAGAGCTGGGGACCGAACCCATAGCCTTGCGCTTGCTAGGCAAGCGCTCTACCACTGAGCTAAATCCCCAACCCCGAAAAAGTATAAATTCCCCAAAGATATAATGGATAATTAACAATGTATAGCATAAAATCAGAAGTTTCTAGATATAAGAAGCAAGAGAGAAGATAGTCTATTTGAGATAAAATAAAATAAGAGCAAACCCACATGCCTATAAATTATGAGATGTTGGAATTAGCAATGATTTTTCAAAAGACACAACCAAATCAAAAAGGTAATATTTCGGGAAACCAGAAGAGACTGCACTCTGCACACACATCTCGGACGCCAGAGGAAAACATCAAACGCCATCTGGAACCCTGGTGCACTGAAGCTCCCGGAAAGGGCGGCACAGATCTTCTTGGTTGCTGCCTCCACAGAGAACTCGTGGGCAGCACCCCGCGAGCAAACTTGAGTCTCGGCACCACAGGTAAGACCAACTTTTCGGCTGCAAGAGACCTGCCTGGTGAACTCGGGACACACAGAGGCAGAATTCCTCTAGGACCGGGCACCTCCTGTGTTTACCGGAAGTCCCAAACCCGCGGATCCCTGCCCGTAGCAGTACTCTGCTCCCAGACCCTGTGGGAGAGAGACCCCACCGCCTGGTCAGGAGGGAACTCCTGAGGCTGCAGAGCAGAAGAGACCACCAACACTGCACACCCCTGCCCACATCCCTGGACCAAGAGGAAACTGTATAAGGCCTCTGGGTTCCCGTAGGGGAGGGCCCAGGAGCGGCAGGACCCCTGCACCTGAGACACCGACGGAACCGGAAGGAACGGATCGGATAAAGAGTTCTCTGCACCCAAATCCCTTGGGAGGGAGAGCTAAACCTTCAGAGAGGCAGACAGGCCTGGGAAACCAGAAGAGACTGCACTCTGCACACACATCTCGGACGCCAGAAGAAAACACCAAAAACCATCTGGAACCCTGGTGCACTGAAGCTCCCAGAAAGGCAGCGCAGATCTTCCTGGTTGCTGCCGCAGCAGAGAGCTCATGGACAGCACCCCACGAGCGAACTTGAGCCTCGGGACCACAGGTAAGTCCAACTTTTCTGCTGCAAGTGACCTGCCTTGTGAACTAAAGACTCAGGCCCACAGGAACAGCTGAAGACCTGTACAGAGGAAAAACTACACGCCCGAAAGCAGAACACTCTGTACCCATAACAGGCTGAAAGAAAACAGGAAAACAGGTCTACAGCACTCCTGACACACAGGCTTATGGGGCAGTCTAGCCACTGTCAGAAATAGCAGAACAAAGTAACACTAGCAACAGAAAGAAAGACTACATGGCAACATCGGAGCCCAATTCTCCCATCAAAACAAACATGGAATATCCAAACACACCAGAAAAGCAAGATCTAGTTTCAAAATCATATTTGATCATGATGCTGGAGGACTTCAAGAAAGACGTGAAGAACTCCTTTAGAGAACAAGTAGAAGCCTACAGAGAGGAATTGCAAAAATGCCTGAAAGAATTCCAGGAAAACATAAATAAACAAGTAGAATCCCATAGAGAGGAGACACAAAAATCCCTGAAAGAATTCCAGGAAAACATAAATAAACAAGTAGAAGCCCATAAAGAGGAGACACAAAATCCCTGAAAGAATTCCAGGAAAACACAGTCAAACAGTTGAATGAATTAAAAATGGAAATAGAAGCAATCAAGAAAGAACACATGGAAACAACCCTGGATATAGAAAACCAAAAGAAGAGACAAGGAGCTGTAGATACAAGCTTCACCAACAAAATACAAGAGATGGAAGAGAGAATCTCAGGAGCAGAAGATTCCATAGAAATCATTGACTCAACTGTCAAAGATAATGTAAAGCAGAAAAAGCTACTGGTCCAAAACATACAGGAAATCCAGGACTCAATGAGAAGATCAAACCTAAGGATAATAGGTACAGAAGAGAGTGAAGACTCTCAGCTCAAAGGACCAGTAAATATCTTCAACAAAATCATAGAAGAAAACTTCCCTAACCTAAAAAAAAGAGATACCCATAGGCATACAAGAAGCCTACAGAACTCCAAATAGATTGGACAAGAAAAGAAACACCTCCCGTCACATAATAGTCAAAACACCAAATACACAAAATAAAGAAAGAATATTAAAAGCAGTAAGGGAAAAAGGTCAAGTAACATATAAAGGCAGACCTATCAGAATCACACCAGACTTTTCGCCAGAAACTATGAAGGCCAGAAGATCCTGGACTGATGTCATACATACCCTAAGAGAACACAAATGCCAGCCCAGGTTACTGTATCCTGCAAAACTTGTAATTAACATAGATGGAGAAACCAAGATATTCCATGACAAAACCAAATTTACACAATATCTTTCTACAAATCCAGCACTACAAAGGATAATAAATGGTAAAGCCCAACATAAGGAGGCAAGCTATACCCTAGAAGAAGCAAGAACCTAATCGTCTTGGCAACAAAACAAAGAGAAGAAAAGCACACAAACATAAACTCACATCCAAATATGAATGTAACAGGAAGCAATAATCACTATTCCTTAATACCTCTCAACATCAATGGCCTCAACTCCCCAATAAAAAGACATAGATTAACAAACTGGATACTCAACGAGGACCCTGCATTCTGCTGCCTACAGGAAACACACCTCAGAGACAAAGACAGACACTACCTCAGAGTGAAAGGCTGGAAAACAACTTTCCAAGCAAATGGTCAGAAGAAGCAAGCTGGAGTAGCCATTCTAATATCAAATAAAATCAATTTTCAACTAAAAGTCATCAAAAAAGGTAAGGAAGGACACTTCATATTCATCAAAGGAAAAATCCACCAAGATGAACTCTCAATCCTAAATATCTATGCCCCAAATGGGAGGGCACCTATATGCGTAAAAGAAACCTTACTAAAGCTCAAAACACACATTGCACCTCACACAATAATAGTAGGAGATTTCAACACCCCACTCTCATCAATGGACAGATCATGGAAACAGAAATTAAACAGAGACGTAGACAGACTAAGAGAAGTCATGAGACAAATGGACTTAACGGATATTTATAGAACATTCTATCCTAAAGCAAAAGGATATACCTTCTTCTCTGCTCCTCATGGTACTTTCTCCAAAATTGACCATATAATTGGTCAAAAAACGGGCCTCAACAGGTACAGAAAGATAGAAATAATCCCATGCGTGCTATCAGACCTAAAACTGGTCTTCCATACCAATAAGGGAAGAATGCTCACATACACGTGGAAATTGAACAATGCTCTACTCAATGATAACCTGGTCAAGGGAAGAAATAAAGAAAGAAATTAAAAACTTTTAGAATTTAATGAAAATGAAGGTACAACATACCCAAACTTATGGGACACAATGAAAGCTGTGCTAAGAGGAAAACCCATAGCTCTGAGTGCCTGCAGAAAGAAACAGAAGAAAGCATATATCAACAGCTTGACAGCACACCTAAAGGCTCTAGAACAAAAAGAAGCAAATACACCCAGGAGGAGTAGAAGGCAGGAAATAATCAAACTTAGAGCTGAAATCAACCAAGTAGAAACAAAAAGGACCATAGAAAGAATCAACAGAACCAAAAGTTGGTTCTTTGAGAAAATCAACAAGATAGATAAACCCTTAGCCAGACTAACGAGAGGACACAGAGAGTATGTCCAAATTGAGAAAATCAGAAATGAAAAGGGAGACATAACTACAGATACAGAGGAAATTCAAAAAATCATCAGATCTTATTATAAAAGCCTATATTCAACAAAACTTGAAAATCAACAGGAAATGGACAATTTCCTAAACAAGCCGAGAAAGAAATTAGGGAAACGACACCCTTCATAATAGATCCTAGACAGATACCAGGTACCGAAGTTAAATCAGGAACAGATAAACCAGTTAAACAACCCCATAACTCCTAAGGAAATAGAAGCAGTCATTAAAGGTCTCCCCACCAAAAAGAGTCCAGGTCCAAATGGGTTTAGTGCAGAATTCTATCAGACCTTCATAGAAGACCTCATACCAATATTATCCAAACTATTCAACAAAATTGAAACAGATGGAGCCCTACTGAATTCCTTCTATGAAGCGACAATTCCTCTTATACCTAAACCACACAAAGACCCAACAAAGAAAGAGAACTTCAGAACAATTTCCCTTATGAATATCGACGGAAAAATACTCAATAAAATTCTAACAAAACGAATCAAAGAGCACATCAAAACAATCATCCACCATGATCAAGTAGGCTTCATCCCATGCATGCAGGGATGATTTAATATACGGAAAATCATCAACGTGATCCATTATATAAACAAACTGAAAGAACAAAACCACATGATCATTTCATTAGATGCTGAGAAAGCATTTGACAAAATTCAACACCCCTTCATGATAAAAGTCCTGGAAAGAATAGGAATTCAAGGCCCATACCTAAACATAGTGAAAGCAATATACAGCAAACCAGTTGCTAACATTAAACTAAATGGAGAGAAACTTGAAGCAATCCCACTAAAATCAGGGACTAGGCAAGGCTGCCCACTCTCTCCCTACTTATTCAATATAGTTCTTGAAGTTCTAGCCAGAGCAATCAGACAACAAAAGGAGGTCAAGGGGATACAGATCGGAAAAGTAGAAGTCAAAATATCACTACTTGCAGATGATATGATAGTATATTTAAGTGATCCCAAAAGTTCCACCAGAGAACTACTAAAGCTGATAAACAACTTCAGCAAAGTGGCTGAGTATAAAATTAACTCAAATAAATCCGTAGCCTTCCTCTACACAAAAGAGAAAAAAGCCGAGAAAGAAATTAGGGAAACGACACCCTTCATAATAGTCCCAAATAATATAAAGTACCTCGGTGTGACTTTAACCAAGCAAGTAAAAGATTTGTACAATAAGAACTTCAAGACACTGAAGAAAGAAATTGAAGAAGACCTCAGAAGATGGAAACATCTCCCATGCTCATGGATTGGCAGGATTAATATAGTAAAAATGGCCATTTTACCAATAGCGATCTACAGATTCAATGCAATCCCCATCAAAATACTAATCCAATTCTTCAAATAGTTAGACAGAACAATTTTCAAATTCATCTGGAATAACAAAAAAACCCAGGATAGCTAAAACTATCCACAACAATAAAAGGACTTCAGGGGGAATCGTATCCCTGAACTCAAGCACTATTACAGAGCAATAGTGATAAAAACTGCATGGTATTGGTACAGACACAGACAGATAGACCAATGGAATAGAATTGAAGACCCAGAAATGAACCCACACACCTATGGCCACTTGATTTTTGACAAGGGAGCCAAAACCATCCAATGGAAAAAAGATAGCATTTTCAGCAAATGGTGCTGGTTCAACTGGAGGTCAACATGTAGAAGAATGCAGATCGATCCATGCTTATTACCCTGTACAAAGCTTAAGTCCAAGTGGATCAAGGACCTCCATATCAAACCAGAAACACTCAAACTAATAGAAGAAAAACTAGGGAAGCATCTGGAACACATGGGCACTGGAAAAAATTTCCTGAACAAAACACCAATGGCTTATGCTCTAAGATCAAGAATCGACAAATGGGATCTCATAAAACTGCAAAGCTTCTGTAAGGCAAAGGACACTGTGGTTACAACAAAACGGCAACCCACAGATTGGGAAAAGATCTTTACCAATCCTACAACAGATAGAGACCTTAGATCCAAAATATACAAAGAACTCAAGAAGTTAGACCGCAGGGAGACAAATAACCCTATTAAAAATGGGGTTCAGAGCTAAACAAAAATTCACAGTTGAGGAATGCCAAATGGCTGAGAAACACCTATGGACATGTTCAACATCTTTAGTCATTACGGAAATGCAAATCATAACAACCCTGAGGTTTCACCACACACCAGTAAAAATGACTAAGATCAAAAACTTAGGTGACAGCAAATGCTGGCGAGGATGTGGAGAAAGAGGAACACTCCTCCATTTTTGGTGGGATTGCAGACTGGTACAACCATTCTGGAAATCAGTCTGGAGGTTCCTCAGAAAATTGGACATTGAACTACCTGAGGTCCCAGCTATACCTCTCTTGGGCATATACCCCAAAGATGCCCCAACATATAAAAAAGACACGTGCTCCACTTTGTTCATCACAGCCTTATATATAATAGCCAGAAGCTGGAAAGAACCCAGATGCCCTTCAACAGAGGAATGGATACAGAAAATGTGGTACATCTACACAATGGAATATTACTCAGCTATCAAAAACAATGACTTTATGAAATTCATAGACAAATGGTTGGAACTGGAAAATATTATCCTGAGTGAGCTAACACAATCACAGAAAAACACACATGGTATGTACTCATTGATAAGTGGCTATTAGCCCAAATGCTTGATTTACCCTAGATGCCTAGAACAAACGAAACTCAAGACGGATGATCAAAATATGAATGCTACACTCCTTCTTTAAAAGGGGAACAAGAATACACTTGGCAGGGAATAGAGAGGCAAAGATTAAAACAGAGACAGAAGGAACACCCATTCAGAGCCTGCCCCACATGTGGCCCATACATATACAGCCACCCAATTAGACAAGATGGATGAAGCAAAGAAGTGCAGACCGACAGGAGCCGGATGTAGATCGCTCCTGAGAGACACAGCCAGAATACAGCAAATACAGAGGCGAATGCCAGCAGCAAACCACTGAACTGAGAATAGGTCCCCCGTTGAAGGAATCAGAGAAAGAACTGGAAGAGCTTGAAGGGGCTCGAGACCCCATATGTACAACAATGCCAAGCAACCAGAGCTTCCAGGGACTAAACCACTACCTAAAGACTAATCATGGATTGACCCTGGACTCTGACCTCATAGGTAGCAATGAATATCCTAGTAAGAGCACCAGTGGAAGGGGAAGCCCTGGGTCCTGCTAAGACTGAACCCCCAGTGAACTAGACTGTTGGGGGGAGGGCGGCAATGGGGGGAGGTTTGGGAGGGGAACACCCATAAGGAAGGGGAGGGGGGAGGGGGATGTTTGCCCGGAAACCGGGAAAGGGAATAACACTCGAAATGTATATAAGAAATACTCAAGTTAATAAAAAAAAAGGTAATATTTCATACCAATATTTTAACAAATGTCTTTATCCAATTTTATACATTTTTTGAAGCTTATTTTTCCATCTTTATTAACTTGAGTATTTCTTATTTACATTTCGATTGTTATTCCCTGTCCTGGTTTCCAGGCCAACATGCCCCTAACGCCTCCCTTCTGTATGGGTATTCCCCTCCCCATCCTCCCCCCATTACAACTGTCCCCCCAACAATCACTTTCACTGAGTGTTTAGTCTTGGCAGGACCAAGGGCTTCCCCTTCCACTGGTGCTCTTACTAGGCTATTCTTTGCTACCTATGAGTTTGAGGCCAGGGTCTGTCCATGTATAGTCTTTGGTTAGTGGCTTAGTCCCTGGAAGCTCTGGTTGGTTGGCATTGTTGTTCATATGGGGTCTAGAGCCCTTTCAAGCCCCTCCAGTCCTTCCTCTGATTCCTTCAAAGGGGGTCCCGTTCTTAGTTCAGTGGTTTGCTGCTGGCATTCGCCTATGTATTTGCTGTAATCTGGGTGTGTCTCTCAGGAGAGATGTACATCCAGTTCCTGTCGGCGTGCACTTCTTTGCTTTATCCATCTTGTCTAATTGGGTGGCTGTATAAGTATGGGCCACATGTGGGGCAGACTCTGAATGGGTGTTCCTTCTGCCTCTGTTCTAAACTTTGCCTCCCTACTCCCTGCCAAGTGTATTCTTGTTCCTCTTTTAAAGAAGGAGTGAAGCATTCACATTTTGGTCATCCTTCTTGAGTTTCATGTGTTCTGTGGATCTAGGGTAATTCAAGCATTTGGGCTAATATCCACTTATCAATGCATACATACCATGTGTGTTTTTTTGTGATTTGGTTACCTCCTTCAGATTGATATTTTCCAGTTCCACCCATTTGACTATGAATTTCATAAAGTCATTATTTTTGATAGCTGAGTAACATTCCATTGTGTAGGTTTACCACATTTTCTGTATCCATTCCTCTGTTGAAAGGCATCTGGGTTCTTTCCAGCTTCTGGCTACTATAAATAAGGCTGCTACAAACATAGTGGAGCATGTGTCTTTGTTATATGTTGGGGCATCTTTTGGGTATATGCCCAAGAGAGGTATAGCTGCGTCCTCAGGTAGTTCAATGTCCAATTTTCTGAGGAACTTCCAGACTGATTTCCAGAATTGTTGCAAAAGTCTGCAATCCCACCAACAATGGAGGAGTGTCCCTCTTTCTCCACATCCTCACCAGCATTTGCTGTCACCTGAGTTTTTGATCTTAGCCATTCTCTCTGGTGTGAGGTGAAATCTCAGGGTTGTTTTGACTTGCATTTCCCTTATGACTAAAGATGTTGAACATTTCTTTAGGTGTTTCTCAGTCATTTGGAATTCTTCAGCTGAGAATTCTTTGTTTAGCTCTGAACCCCATTTTTAATAGGGTTATTTGTCTTCCTGCAGTCTAACTTCTTCAGTTCTTTGTATATTTTGGATATAAGCCCTCTATCTGTTGTAGGATTGGTAAAGATCTTTTCCCAATCTGTTGGTTGCCGTTTTGTACTAACCACAGTGTCCTTTGCCTTACAGAAGCTTTGCAGTGTTATGAGATCCCATTTGTCAATTCTTGATCTTAGAGCATAAGCCATTGGTGTTTTGTTCAGGAAATTTTCTCCAGTACCCATGTGTTTGAGATGATTCCCCACATTTTCTTCTATTAGTTTGAGTGTATCTGGTTTGATATGGAGGTCCTTGATCCATTTGGACTTAACCTTTGTACAGGGTGATAAGGATGGATGGATCTACATTCTTCTATATGTTGACCTCCAGTTGAACCAGCACAATTTGCTGAAAATGCTATCTTTTTTCACATGGATGGTTTTGGTTCATTTGTCAAAAATCAAGTGACCATAGGTGTGTGGGTTCATTTTTGGGTCTTCAATTCTATTCCACTGGTCAATCTGTCTGTCTCTGTACCAATACCATGCAGTTTTTATCACTATTGCTCCGTAATACGGCTTGAGTTCAGGGATAGTGATTCCCCCAGAAATCCTTTTACTGTTGAGGATAGTTTTAGCTAACCTGGGATTTTTGTTATTCCAGATGAATTTGCAGATTGTTCTGTCTAAATCTCTCAAGAACTGGATTGGTACTTTGATGGGGATTGCATTGAATCTGTAGTTCATTTTTGGTAAAATGGTCATTTTTACTCTATTTATCCCGCCAATCCATGAGCATGGGAGGTCTTTCCATCTTCTGAAGTCTTCTTCAATTTCTTTCTTAAGAGGCCAGAAGTTTTAAACATACAGATCTTTTACTTGCTTGGTTAAAGTCACACTGAGGTATTTTATATTATTTGGGACTAGGATGAAGGGTGTCATTTCCCTAATTTCTTTCTGGGCTTATTTCTCTGTTGTGTAGAGAAAGGCTACTGATTTATTTGAGTTAATTTTATACCCAGCCACTTTGATTAAGGTGTTTATCAGGTTTAGTAGTTCTCTGGTGGAACTTTTGGGATCGTTTAAACAGCATATCATCTGCAAATAGTGATATTTTGACATCTTCTTTTCCAATCTGTATCCCCTTGATCTCCTTTTGTTGTCTAATTGCTCTGGCTAGAATCAAGAACTATATTAAATAAGTAGGGAGAGAGTGGGCAGCCTTGTCTAGTCCCTGATTTTAGTGGGATTGCATCAAGTTTCTCTCCATTTAGTTTAATGTTAACTACTGGTTTGCTGTTTATGGCTTTTACTATGTTTAGGTATGGGCCTTGAATTCCTATTCTTTCCAGGACTTTTATCATGAAGGGGTGTTGAATTTTGTCAAATGCTTTCTCAGCATCTAATGAAATGATCATGTGGTTTTGTCCTTTCAGTTTATTTATATAATGTATCACATTGATGATTTTCCATATATTAAACCATCCCTGCATGCCTGGAATGAAGCTTACTTGATCATGGTGGATGATTATTTTGATGTACTCTTGGATTCGGTTTCCCAGAATTTTATTGAGTATTTTTGCGTCGATATTCATAAGGGAAATTGTTCTGAAGTTCTCTTTCTTTGTTGGGTCTTTGTGTGCTTTTTGTTATATGAGTAAGTGTGGCTTCATAGATGGAATTCAGTAGCGCTCTATCTGTTTTAATTTTGTGGAATCATTTGGATAGTATTGGTATGAGGTCTTCTATGAAGGTCTGTTAGAATTCTGCACTGAATCCCTCTGGACCTGGGCTCTTTTTGGTTGGGAGAACCTTAATGACTGCTTCTCGTTCTTTAGGAGTTATGGGGTTGTTTAAATGGTTTATCTGTTCCTGGTTTAACTTCGGTCCATGGTATCTGTTTAGGAAATTGTCAGTTTCCTGCAGATTTTCAAGTTTTGTTGAATATAGGTTTTTGTAGTAGGATCTGATGATTTTTTGAATTTCCTCTGATTCTGTAGTTATGTCTCCCTTTTCATTTCTGATTTTGTTAATTTGAACACACTCTCTCTGTCCTCTCATTAGTCTGGCTACAGGTTTATCTGTCTTGTTGACTTTCTCAAAGAACCAACTTTTGGTTCTGTTGATTTTTTCTATGGTCCTTTTTGTTTCTACTTGGTTGATTTCAGCTCTGAATTTGGTTATTTCCTGCCTTCTACTCCTCCTGGGTGTTTTTGCTTCTTTTTGTTCTAGAGCTTTTAGGTGTGCTGTCAAGCTGCTGATATATGCTCTCTCCTGTTTCTTTCTGCAGGCACTCAGAGCTATGGGTTTTCCTCTTAGCACAGCTTTCATTGTGTCCCATAAGTTTGGCTATGTTGTACCTTCATTTTCATTATATTCTAAGAAGCCATTAATTTCTTTCTTTATTTCTTCCTTGACCAGGTTTTCATTGAGTAGAGCATTGATCAATTTCCATGTATATGGGAGCATTCTTCCCTTATTGTTATTGAAGACCAGCTTTAGGCCGTGGTGGTCTGATAGGACACATGGGATTATTTCTATCTTTCTGTATCTGTTGAGGACTGTTTTAAGACCAATTATATGGTGAGTTTTGGAGAAAGTATCATGAGGTGGTGAGAAGAAGGTATATCCTTTTGTTTGAGGATAGAATGTTCTATAAATATCTGTTATGTCCATTTAGTTCATGATTTCTCTTAATATGTCTATGTCTCTGTTTAATTTTGTTTCCATGACCTGTCCATTGATGAGAGTGGGATGTTGAAATCTCCTGCTATTATTGTGTGAGGTGCAATATGTGTTTTGAGCTTTAGTAAGTTTTCTTTTATGTATGTAGGTGCCCTTGTATTTGGAGCATAAATATTTAGGATTGAGAGTTCATCTTGGTGGATTTTTAATTTGATAAATATGAAATGTTCTTCCTTATTTTTTGGTTGACTTTTAGTTGAAAATCGATTTTATTCGATATTAGAATGGCTACTCCAGCTTGCTTCCTCAGACCATTTGCTTGGAAAGTTGTTTTCCAGCCTTTCACTCTGAGGTAGTGTCTGTCTTTGTCTCTGAGGTCCATTTCCTGTAGGCACTAGAAAGCTGGGTCCTCATTGTGTATCCAGTTTGTTAATCTATGTCTTTTTATTGGGGAGTTGAGGCCATTGATGTTGAGAGATATTAAGGAATAGTGATTATTGCTTCCCGTTATATTCATATTTGGTTGTGAGTTTATGTTGTGAGCTTTTCTTCTCTTTGTTTTGTTGCCAAGATGATTAGTTTCTTGCTTCTTCCAGGGTATAGCTTGCCTCTTTATGTTGGGCTTTACCATTTATTATCCTTTGTAGTGCTGGATTTGTAGAAAGATATTGTGTAAATTTGGTTTTGTCATGGAATATCTTTGTGTCTCCATCTATGTTAATTGCAAGTTTTGCAGGATACAGTAACCTGGGCTGGCATTTGTGTTCTCTTAGGGTCTGTATGACATCTGTCCAGGATCTTCTGGCTTTCATAGTCTCTGGTGAGAAGTCTGGTGTAATTCTGATAGGTCTGCCTTTATATGTTACTTGACCTTTTCCCCTTACTGCTTTTAATATTATTTCTTTATTTTGTGCATTTGTTGTTTTGACTATTATGTGATGGGAGAAGTTTTTTTTTTTTTTTCTGGTCCGATCTATTTGGAGTTCTGTAGGCTTCTTTTATGTTATGGGCTTCTATTTCTTTAGGTTAGGGACGTTTTCTTCTATGATTTTGTTGAAGATATTTACTGGTCCTTTGAGTTGTGATTCTTCACTTTCTTCTATATCTATTATCCTTAGGTTTGATCTTCTCATTGAGTCCTGGATTTCCTGTATATTTTGGACCAGTAGCTTTTTCCATTTTACATTATCTTTGACAGTTGTGCCGATGATTTCTATGGCATTCTGCTCCTGAGATTCACTCTCCTATCACTTGTATTCTGCTGGTGATGCTTGTATCTACGGCTCTTTGTCTCTTCCTTTGGTTTTCAATATCCAGGGTTGTTTCCCTGTGCCCTTTCTTTATTGCTCTTATTTCCATTTTTAATTTCTTGGCCTGTTTAATTGTGTTTTCTTAGAATTCTTTCAGGGATTTTTGTGATTCCTCTCTATAGGCTTCTTCTTGTTTATTTATGTTTTCCTGTGTTTCTCTAAGAGAGTTCTTCATGTCTTTCTTGAAGTCCTCCAGCATCATAATCAAATGCGATTTTAAATCTAGATCTTGCTTTTCTGGTGTGTTTGGATATTCAGTGTTTACTTTGGTGGGAGAATTGGGCTCCAATGATGCCATGTAGTCTTGGTTTCTGTTGCTTGGGTTCCTGTGCTTGCCTCTTGCCATCAGGTTGTCTCTTGTGTTACCTTGTTCTGATATTTCTTACAGTGGCTATTCTGTCCTATAGGCCTGTGTCTCAGGAGTGCTGTAGACCTGTTTTCCTGTTTTCTTTCAGCTAGATATGGGAACAGAGTGTTCTGCTTTCGTTCATGTAGTCTTTCCTGTCTACTGGTCTTCAGCTGTTCCTGTGAGCCTGTGTCCTGAGTCCACCAGACAGGTCACTTGGAGCAGAATAGTTGGTCTTACCTGTGGTCCCGTGGCTCAAGTTGATTTTGGGGGGCTGCTTTTGAGCTCTCAGTGAGGGCGGCAACCAGGAGGGCCTGTGCCACCTTTTCCCTGAACCCCTGTGCACAGATGTCCTAGATGGTGTTAGTTGTTTTCCTCTGGAGTCAGAAATTTGGGGCAGAGTGTAGTCTCTTCTGGCTTCCGGGGCGTGCCTGCCCCTCTGAAGGTTTAGCTCTCCCTCCCATGGTATTTGGGTGCAGAGAACTGTTGACCAGTTTCCTTCAGGTCTGGGAGGTGTCTTCGATGGATTTTCATATATCAAACCATCCCTGAATCTGTGGAATGAAGCCTACTTGATCCTGATGAATGATGGTGTTGATGTTGATGGGTTGAATTTGGTCGTGAGTATTTTACAGAGTATATCTGCAATAATGTTTATCAGGGAAACTGGCCTGAGGTTCTCTTTATTTGTTGAGTCTTTGTGTGAATGATGTATCAGAGTAACTATGGCTTCATAGAATGATTAAGATAGTGTACATTTTATTTTATTTTGTGGAATGGTGTAAAAATATTGCTATTGGTTTTCCTTTGATTGTATGGTCAGATTCTGTAGTAAAACCATGTGGGCTTTTTTTGGTTGAGAGGTTTTTAATGACTGCTTATATTTCCTTAGATGCTATAGTATTGTTTAGAGAGTTTACCTGATCATGATTTAATTTTGGTAAGTGATAGCTCTTTAAAATCTCATTCATTTCATCTAGCTTTTTGAGTTTTTTGATTATATGCTTTTATAGTAAGTTCTGGTAATTTTTAAAAATTTTCTCAGTTTCTCTTATTATGTCTCCTTTTTCCTTCATTTTGTTAATTTGGATAATGTCCCTGTGCCCTGTAGTTAGTTTAGTTAAGACTTTATTTATCTTGTTGATTTTCTCAAAGAATGATTTCTTTGTTTTGTTGATTCTTTCAGTCATTCTCTTTGTTTCCAATTGGTTGATTTCTGTCCTGAGTTTGATTATATCTTGCCATCTACTCCTAGTTGTTTTATTTGTTTCTTTTTGTTCTAAGGCTTTCAGGTATGCTGTTAAGTTGTTAGTGTAGGATCTCTCCAATTGCTTCACAATGGCACTTAGTGCTATGAATTTTCGTCTTAGCACTGCTTTCATTGTGTCCCATTAGTTTGGCTATGCTGTATCTTCATTTTCATTGAATTCTAAAAAGTCTTTAATTTCTTTCATTATTTCTTCCATGACCAACTTATCATTGAGTAAAGAGTTGTTCAATTTCCATTAGTATGTTGCTTCCTCTTGTTGTTATTAAAGTTCAGCCTTAGTCATAGTGATCTGATAGAATGCATGGAAATATTTCACTTGTCTTGAATCTATTGAGGCTTGATTTTTGTGTGAATATATGTTCAGTTTTGAAGAAGATACCATGTGGGGCTGAGAAGAAGGTAAATTTTTTGTTTTATAGTGAAATATTCTGTGTATATTTGTCAAATCATTTTGTGTGGGCTGTGAAAAGTACCCTGATTCCTTGTCGAGAGAGGTCAAATCTCCAGAAACCCTAATAAGGATGGCAGGTGCATTCCTAGCCTCTCAGATCAAGGCCTCACTATCTGCAGCCCCCCACAGCCCTCCACAAATCTCTTTAGAGAGGTTTATGACAGACCAGTCATGTAGAACAATGCCCCAAGCCCCTCCTCCACATGCGAGGATATGACCACAGGTTATATAGGCCCAAGACAGATCAGTCACAGAGGATAACGCCCCAAGCCCCTCCTCCATAGGTGAGGATGGGACCACAGGGCGTGTAGGCTCAAGACATATCAGTTGTAGAGACAGGACCGTGCCCCTGAATATGTAGATGTGGTCTTCCCAAGCTCTCAGGCTGAACCAATAGGAAGTACCTGCTGTCAGACACTGACCCATACAAAAAACTGTATTTAAGAGTCATGTTCAGGATTAAAAGTGTGCAGGAATCATTCCATTGTTTGTAATAAGACCTGTAACACCACTACCTGGGCAAGAGATCTGCTTTCCCGAAATCGCTACCAGAAGCTCCTCTGCACCCCTCTACCAGCTAGTCAGTCTCTTGCTGGCTCAGCCGGGCCTGAGTAACAGAAGTGGCAGCAACAGAAAGGAGCAGAACCAGGAACTGAAGTGGCAGAAACAATTCTCCCTCCCTGCTGAGCTCTCTTCCCCTCACCTGAACCCGTGCACCTAGCTGGACAAGAGATCACTGTGGAGAGCCCCCCTCCCCAAAGCCAGAGCCCCACAGTTTTGTTCATAACTTCTATTAGCTTTACTATGTCAATGACCTGGCATTGTTGGGAGTGGAGTATTTAATTCTCCCACTATTATTACGTGAGACTCAATATATGTTTTGAGGTTAGTGAAGTTTCTTTCATGAATATAGATGTCCTTGTACTTGAGGCATAGAGTTCATCTTGCTAGATTTTTCTTTGATGGGTATAAAGTGTCCTTATTTATCTTTTTTTGATAAATTTTGATTGAAAGTCTTCTTTATTGGATATTAGAATGGCTACTCCAGCTTCTTTCATTGCTTAGAAAAGGTTTCCCAGGCTTTTTCACTAAGGTAGTATCTGTCTTTGTCACTGAGGTGTGTTTCTTGTAAGCACCAAAATTCTGGATGCCGTTTACATACCTAGTCTGTTAGCTTATGTTTTTTAATTGGGGAGTCCATCAATGTTGAGAGATATTTCAGAACAGTGATTATTAATTCCTGTTATTTTTGTTGTTGGGGTGGTTTTATATAGGTATGATTCTCTTCTTTTGTTTGTTGTGAGGTGATTAATTTCTTGCATCATGTTGGGTATAGTTTCCCTCACTTTGTTGGAGCTTCTTTCCTAGTATCCTCTGTATGACTGAATTAGTAGAAAGATATTGAATTTGGTTATGTCATGGAATATCTTGTTTTCTCTATACATGGTGATTGAGACTTTTGCTTGATATAGTATCCTGGGCTGGCATTTGTGTGCTCTTAGGAACTTTATGACATCTGTCCAGGAACTTATGGCTTTTAGAGTCTCTGGTAAGAAATATGGTATAATTCTGATAGGGCTTTATATGTTACTTGAACTTTTTCCTTTGTTGCTTTTAATATTCTTTCTTTATTCTGTGCATTTAATGTTGTTATTGCTATGTGATAGGAGGATTTTGTTTTCTGATCCAATCTATTTTCTATCCTGTAGGCTTCTTGTACATTTATTACCATATCATTCTTTAGGTTAGAGAAGTTTTCTTCTATGATTTTATTGAAAAAAAATTTCTGGCCCTTTGAACTGGGAATTGTCAATATCTTCTATTACTATTATTCTTTGGTTTGGTCTTTTCACTTTTTCCTGAATTTCCAGGATGTTTTGGATTAGGAACTCTTTACGTTTTCTATTTTGTTTAACAATTGTGTCAATATCTGCTATGGTATCTTCTATGTTTGACTTTCTTTCTTCTATCACTTATATTCTGTTGATAAGCATCCTGATTTCTTTTGTAGGTTTACCATTTCCATGATGTCCAACTTTTGAGATTTATTTATTGTTTCTAATAACATTTTCATGTCTTGGATAGTTTTGTTCAATCCCTTGTCCTGTTTGATTATATTTCTTTTTTAATATATTCCTATAAGAAATTTATTTCTTCTTTAAGGGTTTATACTTGTTTGCCTGTGTTTCCTTAAGTGAGTTATTTATGTCCTTTTTAAAGGTCTCAATCATCTTCATGAGATGGGAATTTAGGTCATAATCTTGCTTTTGAGCTGTGTTAGTGTATCCAGCAATTCTTGTGTTGGAGAAGTGGGTTCTGATGATGGCAAATTACATTTCTGTTGCCTGTGTTCTTGTGTTTACCTCTTTCTATTTGATTATCTCTCCTGCTACCTCTCCTGAGTTTCCCTGACTGGATGGATCTTGCTGTTTTGGAGAAAGGTAGAGCTCTGTGACCTATGATAGAGTAGAAGTCCTGCAAGGCAGGCAGTGCTGTCTGTAGCTGGGTGGTGGGATTGGGGGGCATGTGTTCCTGTATTAAACAAGCACCATTTACTGAAGATGCCTTCTTTTTACCATTTATGGTTTTGGCAGCTTTGTCAAAAATCAAGTGTCCATTGGTGTGTGGGCTTATTTCTTGGTTTTCATTTCTATTCCATTAATAAACTTCTCTTTTCTTTTCTTTCTTTTTTTAAAATTGGATTTTTAAATTTTATATTACAAGTGTAAATAAAAATCTGCTATCCCATCTCCCCTACCCCTGCTTTTATAAAGGTGCCCCTCACTAACCTACCCACTACCACCCACCTGTTTGCTCTGACATTTCCCTACCATGGGGCATCGAGTCTTAGCAGGAATAAGGGCCTCTCTTGCTATTGTAGCCCAACAAGGCCATCCTCTTCTACATATGCTGCTGGAGCCATAGGTCCATCCCTGTGTACTCTTGGATTGGTGGTTTATTGTCTGGGAGCCGTGGGGTATCTGGTTGGTTGATATATATTTCTAATGCGGTTTCCAACCCCTTCAGCTCCTTCAGTCCTTTCTTATAATGTTCCATTGGGGACCCCATTCCCAGTTCAATGGTTGGCTGCTAGTGTCTGTCTCTGTGGTTTTCAGAGCTTCTCAGGAGACAGCTATATCAGGTTCCTGTCAGCATGTACTTCTTGGCATACACAATATTGTCTGGCATTTGTGGTTGTATAAGGAATGGATCCCAGCTGTGACAATCTCTGGATAGCCTTTCCTTCAACGTCTGCTCCGAACTTTGTCTACATATTTCCTCTTGTGAGTATTTTGTTCTCCCTTATAAGCAAAACTGAAGCTTCTACACTTTTGTCTTCCTTCTTCTTGAACTTCATGTGGTCTGTGAATTGTATCTTAGGTATGCCAAGCTTTTGGGCTAATATCTACTTATCAGTGAATATGTACAATGAGTGTTTTTTATAATTGGGATACCTCACTCAGGATGATATTTTCTAGTTTCATCCATTTTCCTATTTATAGTTATTGTTTTTAATAGTTAAGCAGCATTCCATTGTGTAAATGTATCATGTTTTCTGCATCAATTACTTATCGAGGGACATTTGGGTTGTTTCCAGCTTCTGGCTATTATTTTAAAAAAAAAGGCTGCTATGAACATAGTGGAACATTTGTCCTTTTCATATGTTTGACTGTCTTTAGAGTATATGCACAGGGGTTGTATACCTGAGTCCTCAAGTAGTACTATGTCCAGTTCTTGGAGGAACATCCAGACTGATTTCCAAGTGGATGTAACAGCCTGCAATCCCACCAACAAGGGAGGAGTATTCCCTTTCTCTCACATCCTTGACACCATCTGCCGTCACCTAAGTATTTGAACTTAGCCATTCTGACTGGTGTGTAGTGGCATCTCAGGGTTGTTTTAATTTGCATTTCCCTGATGACTAGAAATATTGAACATTTCTTTAGTTGCTTTTCTTCCATCCAATATTCCTCAATTGAAAATTCTTTGTTTAGCTCTGTACCCCATATTTTGATAGGATTATATGATTCACTTGAGACTAAATTCTTGAGATATTAGTATACACTGGACATTAGCCTTCTATCAGATATACGATCTATAGGTGGTCATTTTGTCCTAATGACAGTGTCCTTTGCACGACAGAAGCTTTGCAGTTTTATGAGGTCCTATTTGTCCATTCTCGATCTTAGAGCATAAGCCATTGGTGTTCTGCTCAGGAAATTTTCCCCTGTGTCCATATGTTAGAGGCTTTTCCACCAGATTCTCTTCTATTAGATTCATTTTATATGTTTTTATGCAGAGGTCCTTGATCCAGTTGGACTTGAGCTTTCTACAGGGAGACAAGAATGCATTGATTTGCATTCTTCTACATGCTCACCACCAGTTGAACCAGCGCCCTCTGTTGAAAATGCTGTATTTATTCTACTGTGTGGTTTTAGCTACTTTGTCAAAGATTAGTGACCATAGGTGTGGGGGTTCATTACTGGGTCTTCACTTCTATTTCATTAATCTATCTTCTTGTCTCTGTACCAGTACCAAACAGTTTGTTCTGTAATACAGTTAGAGGTTAGGGATACTGATTTACCCAGAAGTTCTTTTAATATTGAGGATAGTTTTCACTATTCTGGATTTTTGGTTATTCCAAATGAATTTGCAAATTGCTCTTTCTAACTCTATGAAGAATTGAGTTGGAATTTCCATGGGGATTGAATTGAATCTGTAGATTGCTTTTGGAATGATGGTCATTGGATCTTTTCATCTTCTGAGATCTTCAATTTCTTTCTTCAGAGACATGACATTTTGTCCTATAGATCTTTCACTTACTTGGTTAGAGTCAGACCAATGTATTTTTTGTGACTATTATGAAACAGGTTGTTTCCCTAATTTCTTTCTCATCCTGTTTCTTGGGACCGTTTGCTTGGGAACTTTTTTCCTAGCCTTTTACACTGACCTGTCTTTGTCACTGAGGTATGCTTTCTGTATGCTGTGTCCTGTTTATGTCTCAGTCTGTTAGTCTGTGTCTTATTATGGGAGAGTTGAGTCCATTGATGTTGAGAGATGTTAGGGTTCAAGGATTGTTGTTTCCTATTATTTTTGTTGTTAGAAGTAGAATTATGCTTGTGTGGTTATCTTCTTCTGGATTCAATGAAAGATTACTTTCTTGTTTTATTTTCTAGGATGTAGTTTCCCTCTTTGTGTTGGAGTTGTTCATCTATTATCTTTGTAGAGCTGGAAATGTGGAAAGATATTTTGTAAATTTGCTTTTGTCATGGATTATCTTGGTTTCTCTATCTAAGGTAATTAAGAGTTTTGCTGGTTATAGTAGCCTGGGCTGGCATTTGTGTTCTCTTAAGGTCTGCTTGACAACTGCCCATGATCTAGCTTTCATAGTCTCTGTCGAGATGTTGGATGTAATTCTGATAGGTCTGCCTTTAAATGTTGCTTGACATTTTCCCTTACTGCTTTTAATATTTTTCTTTGTATTATATATTTGGTGTTTTGACTATTATGTGACTATTATTTTCTTTCTATCCAATGTATTTTGAGTTCTGTATGTTTCGTTTATGTGTATGGGCATCTCACTCTTTAGTTTTGGGAAGTTTTCTACTATAAATTTGTTGAATGTATTTACTGGTCTTTAAGTAGGGAATCCTTTTTCTTTTCTGTACATATTATCCCTTAGGATTGAACTTCTTATTGTGTATTGGATTTCCTGGATGTTTTGGGTTAGGAGCTTTTTGAGTTTTGCATTTTGTTTTATTGTTGTGTCAATATTTTTCGATGGTATCTTCTGCCCCTGAGATTCTCTCTTTTATCTTTTGTATTATTTTGGTCATGCTTGCATCTATGACTCCTGATCTCTTTCCTATGTTTTCTATCACCAGGTTCTCTCCCTTTGTGATTTCTTTATTGTTTCTATTTTAATTTTTGATCCTGAATGGTTTATTCAGTTCCTTCACCTTTTTGGTTGTATTTTTCTATAAATATTTAAGTGATTTTTGTGTTTCCTCTTTAAGGGCTTCTACCTGTTTACTTGTGTTGTCATGTATTTCTTTAAGGGAGTTATTTATGCCCTTCTTAAAGTCCTCTAACATCATCATGAGATGTGACTTTAAATCAGAATCTTACTTTTCTTGTATGTTTCTGTATCCAGGACGTGCTACCGTAGGAGAACTGGGTTCTGATGATGCCAAGTGGCCTTGGTTTCAGTTGCTATAATTCTTTCACTTGTCTCTAGCTATCTGGTTATCCCTGGTGTGAGCTGGTCTCTGTCTCTGACAGTGGCTTGATCTTCCTGTAATCATGTGTGTTAGCACTTCTCTGAGACCAGCTCTCTCCTGGTGAGATTTGGGTACAGAGAGCTGTGGCACAGGGTCAGCTCCAGGATCAGAGGGAAATAGGAAGGATCCTGTCCCAAACTGCTTCGTGGTTCCTGTGTCCTGAGAGCCCCACTGGGAACCCTCAGAGCAGAAGTGATGGTCTTAGCTGTGCTAACAGGTGTGTCAGCACTCCTGAGAGACTAGCTGTCTCCCTCTGTTTTTTTTTTTTATTTTTTTATTTTTGTTCTGTAGTATAATTTGAAATCAGGAATGATGGTAAGTCCAGAATTCTTTTATTTTTCAGCATTGTTTTGGCTATCCTGAGTTTTTTCTTTCTCCACAGGAATTTAAGTATTGCTCTTTCAAGTTCAGGAAAAAATTGTGTGGTAATTGGTAAGAGTTGCATTTAGTGTGGAGACAGATCCTTTGATGTGGTGGGTATCTTTACTAGGTTAGTCCTACAGACCCCTGAGCACAAGAGATCTTTCTTTCTGTATCTTCCACATTTTCTTTCTCCAGAGACTTGAAGTTCCTGTCATATAGGTTTTTTGCTTGCTTGGCAATTTTTGGCCATTGTAATGATTGTTGTTTCCTTAATTTCTTTCTTAACACATTTATCATTTGTATAAATGAGGGCTAGTGATTTTTTTTAGTTGACTTTGTATCCAACCATTTTGCTGAAGGTGCTTATCACATACAGGAGTTCTCTGGTAGAATTTTTTGGGTCACTTATTATATCTTATCATCTGCAAGAGCAATATGTTTTTCTTCCTTTCCCCTTGAGATACCTTAGCCTTCTTCTTTCCTTAGCTAGAACTTCAAATACAATGTTAAATATAGAAAGAGTGGGCAGTCTTGTCTTGTTCCTGATTTTACTGACATTCTTTTACGTTTCTCTCCATTTAATTATACTAATGGTTTTCTCTATATTGCTTTTATTATGCTTTGTTATGTACCTTTTATCCCTGATCTCTTCAACATATTTAACATTAAGAGGTTTTGGATTTTGTTGAAGGCTTTTTCAGCATCTAATGAGATGGCCATGTGGTTTTTTTTTTCAGTTTGTTTGTATGGTAAATTATGATGATGGATTTTCATATATTGAACCATCCCTCCATTCATGGATGAAGACTACTTGATATTGTTTTAGGGAGTTTTTGATGTGTTCTTGCATTCAGTTGGTGAGGATATTTTAGGGTATTTCATTTACATTTCAAATGTTATTTCCCTTTCCTGTTTCCCCTCAGAAAACCTCCCATTCTACCCCCTCCCCTTGCTTCCACAAGGGTGCTATCCCACTCCTCTCCTCCCCACAATCCTTTTATTCATCTATACTGAGACATCAAGCCTTCACAGGACCCAGGGCTTCCACTCCCAAGACCATTCTCTGCTTCATATGTAGCTGGAGCCATGGTTCCCTTCATGTATATTCTTTGGTTGGTGGATTAGTCCCTGGGAGCTCTGAGGGGTTGAGTCTTATTGGTTGATATTATTGTTCTTCCTATGGGTGGTATTATATTATCATCAATGTTTATAAGGAAAATTGGTTTGAAGTTCTCTTTCTTTGTTGAGTCTTTGTGTAGTTTAGGTATCAAGGTGACTCATTCTTCATAGAATGTGTTAGGCAATGTTCCTTCTCTTTCTATTTTGTGGAATAGTTTGATGAGTGTTGGCATTACATCTTCTAAAGTCTACTACAATTTTATGCTAAAAAATATCTGGTCCTGGACTTTTTTGGTTGGGAGATTTTTAATGACTGCTTCTTTTTCCTTTAGGTTACAGGACAATTTAAATAGTTTAACTGTTCATGATTTAACTTTGGTAAGTTGTAGCTATCTAGAAAATCATCCATTTCATTTATATCTAATTTTCTGTTGTAAAGGCTTTTGAAATAAGACCTAATAATTTCCTGAAGTTCTTCAGTGTCTGTTGTTATGACTCCCTTTTTGTTAATGTTTCTATGACTTTTCTTTAGTTTGGTTAAGCATTTGTCTATCTTGTTAATTTTCTCAAAAAAAAAAAAAACCTCTTGGTTTCATTACTTCTTTGTATTGTTATCTTGTTTCTAATTTATTGATTTCAGCTATGAATTTGATTATTCCCTGTTGTCTACTCCTCATAAGTGTGATTGCTTCCTCTTTTAAAAAGCTTTTTGTTGTATATTTGAATTGTTAGTATGGCAATTATCTAATTTCCTTATGAAGGTATTTAGTACTATGAGCTTTTCTCTTAGCAGTGTTTCCGTTGTGTCCCATAAAGTTGGGGATGTTGTGCCTTCCTTTACATTGAATTCTAGAAGTGTTTTATTTATTTCTTTATTTCTTTTGTGACCCAGTGATCACTGTGTAGAGAGTTGTTCAATTTACATGAGTTTACTGGCTTTCTGCTATTTTTGCTGTTTTTGAAGTCCAGCTTCAATCCATGGAGGCCTGAGAAGATACAAGAACTTATTTCAATTTTCTTGTATCTAGTCAGGGTTGTTTTGTGATCAACTATATGTCAATTTTGGAGAAGGTTCCAGGAGATCTGAGAAAAAGTTGAATTTTTTTTTCTTAAAATGTTCTGTAGCTATGTGTTAAAGACCTTTGATTTATAACCCCAGTGAGTTTGATTATTTTTCTGTTTAGTTTCTATTTCAATGACCTGTCTATTGGTAAAAGGGGAGTGTTAAAGTCGCCCATTATTAATGTGTGAGTTTTGATATGTGGTTTAAGCTTTAGTAATGTTTATTTTAAAAATGTGAGTACCATTGCCTTTGTAGCATAGATGTTCAGAATTGAGATGTCATCTTGGTGGATTTTTCCTTATATGAATATGAATTACCCTTGCCCATGACTTTTGATTACATTTGGTGGGTTCCTTTGCTTGGAAGTCATTTTTTCCAGCCTGTTACTCTAAAATAATGTCTATCTTTGATTCTGCAGTATATTTTCCTGCCTACAAGTTGTATGCCACAGAATGATGGATCCTGATTTTGCATTTATTCTAGTCCATGCCTTTTTATTGGTGAATTGAGACCACTGATTTTGTGAGATATTAATGTCCAGTGATTGTTAATTCTTGTTTTTTTAATATTGGTGGTATGTGTGTGTGTGTGTGTGTGTGTGTGTGTGTGTGTGTGTGTGTGTGTGTGTGTGCGCGCGCGTGCGCACGAAGTTAACCCCCTTGGGTTAACCCCCTTGGGTTAAAGTGTTCCTTCAAGTATTTTCTTGAGGGTTGAATTTTGGAATAGATATAATTTAAATTTCTTTTATCTTGGAATAACTTTATTTCTCCATCTATTGAAATTGGGAATTTTGCTGAGTATATTAGTCTACATTCACACCTGTAGTTTTGTAGTGGCTGCAATACATCTGTCTATCTCTTCTAGCTTTTAAAGTCTCTGTTGAGAAGTAATTTTGACATGTCTGTCTTTGTATGTTACTTAGTCTTTTACTGTTGCAGACTATAAGATTCTTTCTTTGTTCTATTGATTTATATTGTGATAATATGTGGCAAGTGAATTTTCTTTTTCTTCCTTTCTTTCTTTTTTTTTTTTTTTTTTTTTTTTTTTGCTTTGAAGAAGAACTTTATTTCCTAGAACCTATGGTTTTTGTTTCGTTTTGTTTTGCTTTGTTGTTTTCTTTCCTTTTTTATTAGATATATTTCTTTACTTACATTTCCAAAGTTATTGCTTTGCCAGGTTTCCTGTACATAAGCCCTCATCCCATCCACCTACCCCATACAAGTGTTCCACCCTTTCATTCTCCTTACTGTCCCCCACATTCCACTGCACTGGGGGTCCAACCTTGGCAGGACCAAGGGCTTCCCCTTCCCCTGGTGTCCCAACAAGACTATTCTCTGCTACCTATGCAGTTGGAGCCCTGGGTCAGTCCATGTATAGTCTTTCGGTAGTGGTTTAGCCCCTGGAAGCTCTGGTCGGTTGGCATTGTTCTTTTGAGTTCTCAAGCTCCTTCAACTCTTTCAATCCTTCCTCTAATTCCCCCCAAGGGGTCGATGTTCTCAGTTCAGTGGTTTGCTGTTAGCATTGACCTCTGTATTGGACATGCTCTGGCTGTGTCTCTCAGGAGACATCTACATCCTGTCCCTTTCCACATGCATTTATTAGCTTTATCAATCTTATCTATTTTTGGTGGCTGTATGTATATGCATATATATACATATATATATATGTATATACATATATATATATGCCACATGTGGGACAAGCTCTGAATGGCCATTTCTTCAGTTGCTGCTCTAAATTTTGCTTTCATATCCCCTGCTATGGATATTTATCCCCCTTTTAAGAAGGAATGGGAGTATCCACATTTTGGTCATCTTTCTTCTTGACCTTCCTGTGGTCTGTGGATTGCATCTTGGGTTGTTTGAGTGTTTGGGTTAATATCCACATATCAGTGAGTACATACCAAGTGTGTTTTTCTGTGATTGGGTTACCTCACTTAGGATGATATTTTCTAGTTCATTCCATTTGTCTATGCTTTTCATGAAGTCATTGTTTTTGATAGCTGAGTAGTACTCCATTGTGTGGATGTACCACATTTTTTTAATCCATTCCTCTGTTGAAGAACATCTGGGTCCTTTCAAGCTTTTGGCTATTATAAATAAGGCTGCTATGAATATAGGGGAATATGTGTCTTTATTGTATCTTGGAGCATCTTTTGGGTATATGTCCAGGAGATGTATAGCTGGGTCCTCAGGTAGTGGAATGCCCACTTTTCTGAGGAACTTCCAGACTAGTTTCCAGAGCAGTTGTGACAGTTTGCAATCCCACCAACAATGGAGGACTGTTCCTCTTTCTCCACATCCTTGCTAGCATCTGCTGTCATCTGAGTTATTTATCTTAGCCATTCTGACAGGCATAAGGTGGAATCTCAGGTTTGTTTTGATTTGCATTTCCCTAATGACTAAGGATGTTGAACATTTCTTTATGTGCTTTTTGGGCATTCAAAATTCCTCAGCTGAGAATGTTTTGTTTAACTCTGTACCCATTCTTAATAGGGTTATTTGGCTCCCTCGAATGTAACATCTTGAGTTCTTTATATATTTTGGATACTAGCCGTCTATCAGATGTAGGAATGGTAAAGATCTTTTCCCAATTGGTTGGTTGCCTTTTTTTCCTAATGACAGTGTCTTTTGTCTTACAGAAGCTTTGCAGTTTTATGAGGTCCCATTTGTCTATTCTTGATCTTAGAGCATAAGCCATTGGTGTTTTGTTTAGGAAAATTTTCCCAGGGCCCATGTGTTTGAAACTCTTCCCTGCTTTTTCTTCTATTAGTTTGAGTGTATCTGGTTTGATGTGGAGGTCCTTGATTCACTTGGACTTAAGCTTTGTACAGGGTGATAAGAATAGGTCAATTTGCATTCTTTACATGCTGACCTTGAGTTGAATCAGCACCATTTTTGAAAATGCTATCTTTCTCCCATTGGATGGTTTTAATTCCTTCGTTAAAGATGAAGTGTGTGGCTTCATTTCTGGGTCTTCAATTCTGTTCCACTGGTCTATCTACATGTCTCTGTACCAATACCATGCAGTTTTTTTGACTATTGTTCTGTAATACTGCTTGAAGTCAGGGATGGTTATTCCCCAAAAGTTTTTATTGTTGAGTATAGTTTTCGCTATCCTTATTTTTTTGTTTTTTCATTTGAATTTTCAAATTGCTCTTTCTATCTCTACAAAGAATTGAGTAGGAATTTTGATGGGGATTGCATTGAATCTGTAGATTGCTTTTGGCAAAATGGCCATCTTTATCATATTAATCCTGCCAATCTGTAAGTATGGGATATCTTTTCATCTTCTGAGATCTTTCTCAATTTCTTTCTTCAGAGACTTGAAGTTCTCGTCATACAGATCTTTCACTTGCTTGGTTAAAGTCACACCAAGATATTTTATATTATTTGGGACTATTGTGAAGGGTGACATTAACCTAATTTCTTTCTCAGCCTGTTTTTACTTTGAGTAGAGGAAGGCTACTTATTTGTTTGAGTTAATTTTATACCACAACACTTTGCTGAATTTGTTTATCAGGTTAAGTAGTTCTCTGGTGGAACTTTTGGGGTCACTTAAATATACTATCATATCATCTGCAAGTAGTAATATTTTGATTTCCTCCCTTCCAGTTTGTATCCCTTTGACCTCCTTTTGCTGTCTGATTGCTCTGGCTAGGACTTCGAGAACTTTATTGAATAAGTAGGGAGAGAGTGGAAAGCCTTGTCTAGTCCCTGATTTTACTGGGATTGTTTCAAGTTTCTCTCCATTTAGTTTGATGTTAGCTGCTGTTTTGCTGTATATTGCTTTTACTGTGTTTAGATATGGGCATTGAATTCCTGATCTTTCAGGACTTTTATCATGGAGGGGTGTTGAATTTTGTCAAATGTTTTCCCAGCATCTAATGAAATTATCATGTGGTTCTTATCTTTGAGTTTGTTTTTATAGTGTATTACATTGATGGATTTCCATATATTATACCATTCCTGCATCCCTGGAATGAAGCCTTCTTGATAATGATGGATGATTATTTTGATGTGTCCTTGGATTTGGTTTGCAAGAATTGTACTAAGTATTTTTGCATCAATAATCATAAGGGAAATTGGTCTGAAGTTCTCTTTCTTTGTTGGTTCTTTGTGCGGTTTTGGTTTAAGAATAATTTTGGCTTCATAGAAGGAATTTGGTATTGCAGACCCAAGGGCTTCCCCTCGCATTTGTGCCCAACAAGGCCATCTTCTGCTATATATGCAGATGGAGCCAAGGGTCTGTCCATGTGTACCCTTTGGGTAGTGGTTTAGTCCCTGGGAGCACTGGTTAATTAGTATTGTTTTTCTTAGGGGATTGCAAGCCCTTTCAGCTCCTTCAATTCTTTCTCTAAGTCCTCCAATGGGGACCGTATTCTCAGATCAATAGTTTGCTGCTAACATTTGCCTCTGTATTTGTCATACTCTGGCTGAGCCTTTCAGGAGACAGCAATATGAGGCTTCTGTCAGCATGCACTTCTTGGCATCAGCAATGTTGTCTGGGTTTGGTTGTTGTATGCATATGGGCCGAATCCCCTAGGTGAGACAGGCTCTGAATGGCCATTCCTTTAGTCTCTGCTCCAACCATTGTATCTATATCTCCCCCTATGAATATTTGTTCCCACTTTTAAGAAGGACTAAAGTATCTATACTTTGGTTGACCTTTTACTTGAGCTTCATGTGGTCTGTGGATTGTATCTTGGGCTAATAATCACTTATCAGTGAGTGCATATCATGTGTGGGATTTTTTTCTTTTTTGTGATTGGGTTACCTCACTTAGGATGATATTTTCTAGTTCTATCCATTTACTATTATAAATAAGGCTGCTATGAACATAGTGGAGCATGTGTCCTTGTTATATGCTGGAGTATCTTTTGCATATATGCCCAGGAGTGGTATTGCTATGTCCTCAGGTAGTACTATGTACAATTTTCTGAGGAACCTTCAGATTGATTTTTAGAGTTGTGGTACCAGCTTGCAGTCCCACCAACAATGGAAGAGTGTTCTTTTTCCTCCACATCCTTGCCAGCATCTGTTGTCCCCTGAGTTTTTGAATTTAGCCATTCTGACTTGTATCAGGTGGAATCTCAGAGCTGTTTTGATTTGCATTTTCTTGATGATTAAAGATGTTGTAAATTTTTAGGTGCATTTTTTATATTTTTTATAGAAATCTCTTTCTATACACTGGGGAATATTCCTTCTGATTTTGTTGAAAATATTTTCTGGTTCCTGGAACTTGGACTCTTCGCCTTCTTCTATTCCTATTAGTTTTAGGTTCAGAATCCCAGATTTTATGATTGTTTAATGTCAGGAATTCTTTAGACTTAACATTTTCCCCAACTGATGTATTAATGTCTTCTCTTGTATCCTCTAATCAGGAGATTCTTTCTTCCATCTCCCTATATTCTTTTGGTGACACTTGTAACTACTGTTCCTGTCCTCTTTTCTAGGATTTTTATCTAAAGGATTTTTTCTGTTTCTCTTTTCCTTATTGCTTATATTTCTACCTTTACATTTTAAATAATTTTATTCATTTTATAATTTTTATTCATTTTATAATTTTATTCATTTCCTTCACCTGTTCCCTTGTGTTTTCCTGTATCTCTTCATTTCCTCTTTAAAGGTATCTATTGTATGTATAAGATTAGATTTACAGTCATTTTCTTGTGCTTTGGCTGTGTTAGAATATCCATAGCTTGCAGCAGTGGTTCAGCTTTGCCCTGGTTTTTGTTGTTTTCACTCTTAAAATGGAACTGATTGTCCCTGGATGTTCCTGGAGTAGCAGGCATTGGGAAAGTGAGCCAATTATGAATGTTCTCAGTGCTGTAAGCCTCAGCCAGGCAGCCTTAGACTAGATGTTCTTGGTGTAGAAGCCTTGAATGTTCCTTGTGCAATGGGCCTGGTGGATATCTGTGGTGCTGAGGCTGAACGATGGAGTTTTCGAATCACATTCAGGTAGCTCAGGGCAGCTGGGAGTGCATTGAGAGAGTTCGCAGGCCCTGAACTGTATTTTAAACTATTTGTCATGTTGAATAATGTTTAATCAGTGCATTGGGTTGCAATGGGTTGCACTGATATTGGGTTGCTTACATAGTGAATGCTCACTATAGCATTTTTCACTTTTTTTCATTATTGCTTGCTTGTCTGATTTTTTAATTTTCTGGAAGAAAAATGAGTTCATTAAAGATTTTTGATTCTTTCCCACAGACCTCATTTTTATGTTTATGTATATTCTCTCCCTTCCACTCTATTTCTCATCATATTACTTACAGTAATACTGCCTCTAAGTGATGCCCTTCATAGTTATTTTAAGTGTTATAATGCTTTAATTATATATATATGTATGTTGTTAATTTGTTTTACTTTTCTCTTGTTTCTTTTAAAAATTGTGTGTGTGTGTGTGTGTGTGTGTGTGTGTGTGTGTGTGTGTTTATTCCAATGAGGACATTATTGACATGGCAAGGCAATAATTGTATATCAAATCCTATCTTTTTGAGCCAGTGTGCTTATTGGGTTTATGGATCTTAGGTAAGTATAATGTGAAAGGTGGGAGGATAACCTCAGAACAGTCTTATCACTACAAAATAAAACACATGGGCAATAATCACAGAAGGCAATCTTCATTTAAGAAAGCAGAAATAGAAATAGAGACATAGATAGATAGATGATAGATAATAGATAGATAGATAGATAGATAGATAGATAGATAGATAGATAGATAGATAGATGACAGACATTTTTGAGGCAGGTTGTCATGAGGTGATATGGGATGTCTTTGGCTACTAAAACTACAGATGGGCCCAATCCCACACAGGGAGTAGATTCTATATTTGATTTATCTATTGGTATTTATTCTTCAGTCCAGGCATCACTGAACTCTGTGATGGTAGAAGATTTTTCAGATTTTCTGCTCCATACACAACTTTCAGCAATTGTGCAACACTGTGCCCAATCAAGGATCTCACTTTTTCCTCTTCAAAATGTTCAACAGCTGTGGCTTCTTATTCTTGGCAATACTCTTAATAAGGGCAAGGGGTTGGTAGGGTTTGGAGGGTACAGGTTCAATCTTTGGCAAGAGCCATGGATTTCCCTCTGTGATGAGATTAAATTATCACTGTGACCTCTCTCCAACTGATTATACCCATGTTCACACTTGCTCCTTCAAATTACATTTAATAGGAAATAGTACCTTTATTTCTCTATCAACCATTGGCAATATCATACCTTTTATTCTTGTTTTCTATTGGCACATGAATGTGATTCATTCACTTTCCCCTCAAACAGTAATAATTTTTTGGTATTAATCAAGAGTAGGCTTATTAACCTTCCATTAAACACTGATAGGACTTGCTTATACGTAAGCCATTTGCGTTTTATTGTGATCTGAAGATATTTTGCTTTCTCTCTTGAAGCCTATAAGTTCCTTTTAGTTACAAAGAATGATATAATAAAGAGAAAATAACCTACTATTTTTTAACCTATTCCAGTCTGAAAATGCTTTCAGCAGTGAAATGTTAGCCACACACATTTTACCTATGACAACCTAGCAGAAACACACCAAGGAGTCTGTAACTGAGTGTAAATATCACTGTGTGGATCCTCAGGAATTACAAAATTATTACCAAAGTCAAGCTTCAGTAATTCATTAAAATTTGGTTGACTTTTTCTTTTCTGCTTCTATAGAAACTTTCTCTCCCTCTACACATTGTTTTGCCTTCCTTAATGTTAAGCACCCTTCCTATTCTATGTAATTCTTGTAATTCTTATAATTCTTTTTTTTATTTCACCACTCCACTCAGCTTTCTGATGAGCTCAAAGATATTTCTCTCCCTATCTACTCATCTGTCTGTCTGTCTGTCTATCTATCTATATCTATCTATCCATCCATCCATTTATTTATTTATGTGATAACTTATCATTTTCTTATCATTAATACTATAATTGTAATGATGTTCTTTTTGGTTTTATTTCACTTTAAGCAACAGCAGAAGTCTGTACAGTATTATAAAAGAAAACAAGTTTATCTGTAACTGATATTTTCTTCTGTCATGAAACACAGACACAGACACACACACACACACACACACATACACACACACAGTGTATAGGTTAGAAATTAGGCTAATACCAGCATTCTGATTAAGAATGTTTAGAAATGGGGTTGGGGATTTAGCTCAGTGGTAAAGCACTTGCCTAGCAAGCACAAGGCCCTGGGTTCGGTCCTAAGCTCAAAAAAAAAAAAAAAAAAAAAAAAAAAAAAAAAAAAAAGAATGTTTAGAAATGAGAACCAAATAAAATCGTTCTACATTTGTTTCAGGAATTTCAAAGTATACTTACTATAGTATCAAAATGGAAATTGACCGGTAAGTAAATTTGGAGTATTCTAAATTGATAAAATAAATATTTTTGCTTTATAAATATAAATTAACTATTTTGTTAAATATAAATATGCGTGCATTAAACGTATTAAAATATGTTACATAATATCCATTTATGATATGTGTAAAAAATCTTCTTGTGGGTACCAAAATATTTGAATTTTTTCCATAAAATAGCTTTTCTCAAAGCCAGAACCAGACATATTTAGTATCTGTGTTCTAAGAGCTGCAGCAATGACTCTAAGAAGGAAGCTGGCATCAGCTTCTGATCCTGGGGTTCTGTTTGCAGGGCATGAGTATCTCTGACCTCCTAAGTTAATGTTGGAAGAGGAAGGGCTGTGTTCCAAATGAACATTTGAGGGCTTCCCACTTGGCTCCACCCATTCAATTCTTATTTCTCAGCAGTGCTTTACTGGGGATTAAGCATTGTTGTATTCTATATTTCTGGTATTTTATATTTTCTTTTTGTTTCTTTTTTATTTATCATTATTAACTTGAGTATTTCTTATATAAATTTCGAGTGTTATTCCCTTTCCCTGTTTCGGGGCAAACATCCCCCTCTCCCCTCCACTTCCT
Source organism: Rattus norvegicus (assembly GCF_021556685.1). Classification (NCBI taxonomy): domain Eukaryota; kingdom Metazoa; phylum Chordata; class Mammalia; order Rodentia; family Muridae; genus Rattus; species Rattus norvegicus. Next base: position 93,392,115 of record NC_141537.1, read on the forward strand.
TATGGGTGTTCCCCTCCCAACCCTCCCCCCATTGCCGCCCTCCCCCCATAGTCTAGTTCACTGGGGGTTCAGTCTTAGCAGGACCCAGGGCTTCCCCTTCCACTGGTGCTCTTACTAGGATATTCATTGCTACCTATGGGGTCAGAGTCCAGGGTCAGTCCATGTATAGTCTTTAGGTAGTGGCTTAGTCACTGGAAGCTCTGGTTGCCTGACATTGTTGTACATATGGGGTCTCGAGCCCCTTCAAGCTCTTCCAGTTCTTTCTCTGATTCCTTCAACGGGGGACATATTCTCAGTTCAGTGGTTTGCTGCTGGCCTTCGCCTCTGTATTTGCTGTATTCTGGCTGTGTCTCTCAGCAGCGATCTACATCCAGCTCCTGTTGGTCTGCACTTCTTTGCTTCATCCATCTTGTCTAATTGGGTGGCTGTATATGTATGGGCCACAGGTGGGGCAGGCTCTGAATGGGTGTTCCTTCAGTCTCTGTTTTAATCTTTGCCTCTCCCTTCCCTGCCAAGGGTATTCTTTTTCCTCATTTAAAGAAGGAGTGAAGCATTCACATTTTGATCATCCGTCTTGAGTTTCGTTTGTTCTAGGGATCTAGGGTAATTCAAGCATTTGGGCTAATAGCCACTTATCAATGAGTACATACCATGTATGTCTTTCTATGATTGGGTTAGCTCACTCAGGATGATATTTTCCAGTTCCAACCATTTGCCTACGAATTTCATAAACTCGTTGTTTTTGATAGCTGAGTAACATTCCATTGTGTAGATGTACCACATTTTCTGTATCCATTCCTCTGTTGAAGGGCATCTGGGTTCTTTCCAGTTTCTGGCTATTATAAATAAGGCTGCGATGAACATAGTGGAGCACGTGTCTCTTTTATATGTTGAGGCATCGTTTGGGTATATGCCCAAGAAAGGTATAGCTGGATCCTCAGGCAGTTCAATGTCGAAATTTCTGAGGAACCTCCAGACTGATTTCCAGAATGGTTTTACCAGTTTGCAAAACCCACCAACAATGGAGGAGTGTTCCTCTTTCTCCACATCCTCGCCAGCATCTGCTGTCACCTGAGTTTTTGATCTTAGCCATTCTCACTGGTGTGAGGTGAAATCTCAGCGTTGTTTTGATTTGCATTTCCCTTATGACTAAAGATGTTGAACATTTCTTTAGGTGTTTCTCAGCCATTCGGCATTCCTCAGCTGTGAATTCTTTGTTTAGCTCTGAACCCCATTTTTTAATAGGGTTATTTGTTTCCCTGCGGTCTAACTTCTTGTGTTCTTTGTATATTTTGGATATAAGGCCTCTATCTGTTGTAAGATTGGTAAAGATCTTTTCCCAATCTGTTGGTTGCCGTTTTGTCCTAACCACAGTGTCCTTTGCCTTACAGAAGCTTTGCAGTTTTATGAGATCCCATTTGTCGATTCTTGACTTTAGAGCATAAGCCATTGGTGTTTTGTTCAGGAAATTTTTTCCAGTGCCCATGTGTTCCAGATGCTTCCCTAGTTTTTCTTCTATTAGTTTGAGTGTTTCTGGTTTGATGTGGAGGTCCTTGATCCACTTGGACTTAAGCTTTGTACAGGGTGATAAGCATGGATCGATCTGGATTCTTCTACATGTTGCCCTCCAGTTGAACCAGCACCATTTGCTGAAAATGCTATCTTTTTTCCATTGGATGGTTTTGGCTCCTTTGTCAAAATCAAGTGTGTGGGTTCATTTCTGGGTCTTCAATTCTATTACATTGGTCTATCTGTCTGTCTCTGTACCAATACCATGCAGTTTTTATCACTATTACTCTGTAATACTGCTTGAGTTCAGGGATAGTGATTCCACCTGAAGTCCTTTTATTGTTGAGGATAGCTTTAGTTATCCTGGGTTTTTTGTTATTCCAGAGGAATTTGCAAATTGTTCTGTCTAACTCTTTGAAGAATTGGATGGGTATTTTGATGGGGATTGCATTGAATCTGTAGATTGCTTTTGGTAAAATGGCCATTTTTACTATATTAATCCTGCCAATCCATGAGCATGGGAGATCTTTCCATCTTCTGAGGTCTTCTTCAATTTCTTTCCTCAGTGTCTTGAAGTTCTTATTGTACAGGTCTTTTACTTGCTTGGTTAAAGTCACACCAAGATACTTTATATTATTTGGGTCTATTATGAAGGGTGTCGTTTCCCTAATTTCTGTCTCGGCTCATTTCTATTTTGTATAGAGGAAGGCAACTGATTTATTTGTGTTAATTTTATACCCAGCCTCTTTGCTGAAGTTGTTTATCAGCTTTCATAGTTCTCTGGTGGAACTTTTGGGATCACTTAAATATACACTCATATCCTCTGCAAATAGTGATATTTTGACCTCTTCTTCCGATCTGTATCCCCTTGATCTCCTTTTGTTGTCTGATTGCTCTGGCTAGAACTTCAAGAACTATATTGAATAAGTAGGGAGAGAGTGGGCAGCCTTGTCTAGTCCCTGATTTTAGTGGGATTGCTTCAAGTTTCTCTCCATTTAGTTTAATGTTAGCAACTTGTTTCCTGTATATGGCTTTTACTATGTTTAGGTATGGGCCTTGAATTCCTATTCTTTCCAGGACTTTTATCATGAAGGGGTGTTGAATTTTGTCAAATGCTTTCTCAGCATCTAATGAAATGATCATGTGGTTCTGTTCTTTCAGTTTGTTTATATAATGGATCACATTGATGGTTTTCCGTATATTAAACCATCCCTGCATGCCTGGGATGAAGCCTACTTGGTCATGGTGGATGATTGTTTTGATGTGCTCTTGAATTCGGTTTGCCAGAATTTTATTGAGTATTTTTGCGTCGATATTCATAAGGGAAATTGGTCTGAAGTTCTCTTTCTTTGTTGTGTCTTTGTGTGGTTTAGGTATAAGAGTAATTGTGGCTTCGTAAAAGGTATTCGGTAGTGATCCATCTGTTTCAATTTTGTGGAATAGTTTGGATAATATTGGTATGAGGTCTTCTATGAAGGTTTGATAGAATTCTGCACTAAACCCGTCTGGACCTGGGCTCTTTTTGGTGGGGAGACCTTTAATGACTGCTTCTATTTCCTTAGGAGTTATGGGGTTGTTTAACTGGTTTATCTGTTCCTGAATGAACTTTGATACCTGGTATCTGTCTAGGAAATTGTCCATTTCCTGTAGATTTTCAAGTTTTGTTGAATATAGGCTTTTATAATAAGATCTGAAGATTTTTTGAATTTCCTCTGTATCTGTAGTTATGTCTCCCTTTTCATTTCTGATTTTCTTAATTTGGATACACTCTCTGTGTCCTCTCGTTAGTCTGGCTAAGGGTTTATCTATCTTGTTGATTTTCTCAAAGAACCAACTTTTGGTTCTGTTGATTCTTTCTATGGTCCTTTTTGTTTCTACTTGGTTGATTTCAGCTCTGAGTTTGATTATTTCCTGCCTTCTACTCCTCCTGGGTGTATTTGCTTCTTTTTGTTCTGGAGCTTTTAGGTGTGCTGTCAAGCTGCTGACATATGCTCTTTCCTGTTTCTTTGTGCAGGCACTCAGCTCTATGAGTTTTCCTCTTAGCACAGCTTTCATTGTGTCCCATATGTTTGGGTATGTTGTACCTTCATTTTCATTAAATTCTAAAAAGTTTTTCATTTCTTTCTTTATTTCTTCCTTGACCAGGTTATCATTGAGTAGAGCATTGTTCAATTTCCACGTATATGTGGGCATTCTTCCCTTATTGTTATTGAAGACCAGTTTTAGGCCGTGGTGGTCCGATAGCACGCATGGGATTATTTCTATCTTTCTGTACCTGTTGAGGCCTGTTTTTTCACCAATTATATGGTCAATTTTGGAGAAAGTACCATGAGGAGCTGAGAAGAAGGTATATCCTTTTGCTTTCAGATAGAATGTTCTATAAATATCCGTTAAGTCCATTTGGATCATGACTTCTCTTAGTCTGTCGACATCACTGTTTAATTTCTGTTTCCACGATCTGTCCATTGATGAGAGTGGAATGTTGAAATCTCCCACTATTATTGTGTGAGGTGCAATGTGTGTTTTGAGCTTTAGTAAGGTTTCTTTTATGTATGTAGGTGCCCTTGTATTTGGGTCATAGATATTTAGGATTGAGAGTTCATCTTGGTGGATTTTTCCTTTGATGAATATGAAGTGTCCTTCCTTGTCTTTTTTGATGACTTTTAGTTGAAAATTGATTTTATTTGATATTAGAATGGCTACTCCAGCTTGCTTCTTCTGACGATTTGCTTGGAAAGTTGTTTTCCAGCCTTTCACTCTGAGGTAGTGTCTGTCTTTGTCTCTGAGGTGTGTTTCCTGTAGGCAGCAGAATGCAGGGTCCTCGTTGTGTATCCAGTTTGTTAATCTATTTCTTTTTATTTGGGAGTTGAGGCCATTAATGTTGAGAGATATTAAGGAATAGTAATTATTGCTTACCATTATATTCATATTTGGATGTGAGGTTATGTTTGTGTGCTTTCACTCTCTTTGTTTTGTTGCCAAGACGATTAGTTTCTTGCTTCTTCTAGGGTATAGCTTGCCTCCTTATGTTGGGCTTTACCATTTATTATCCTTTGTAGTGCTGGATTTGTAGAAAGATATTGTGTAAATTTGGTTTTGTCATGGAATATCTTGGTTTCTCCATCTATGTTAATTGAGAGTTTTGCAGGATACAGTAACCTGGGCTGGCATTTGTGTTCTCTTAGGGTCTGTATGACATCAGTCCAGGATCTTCTGGCCTTCATAGTTTCTGGCGAGAAGTCTGGTGTGATTCTGATAGGTCTGCCTTTATATGTTACTTGACTTTTTTTCCTTACTGCTTTTAATATTCTTTTTTTATTTTGTGCGTTTGGTGTTTTGACAATTATGTGGCGGGAGGTGTTTCTTTTCTGGTCCAATCTATTTGGAGTTCTGTAGGCTTCTTGTATGTCTATGGGTATCTCTTTTTTTAGGTTAGGGAAGTTTTCTTCTATGATTTTGTTGAAGATATTTACTGGTCCTTTGAGCTGGGAGTCTTCACTCTCTTCTATACCTATTATCCTTAGGTTTGATCTTTTCATTGAGTCCTGGATTTCCTGTATGTTTTGGACCAGTAGCTTTTTCTGCTTTACATTATCTTTGACAGTTGAGTCACTGATTTCTATGGAATCTTCTGCTCCTGAGATTCTCTCTTCCATCTCTTGTATTCTGTTGGTGAAGCTTGTATCTACAGCTCCTTGTCTCTTCTTTTGGTTTTCTATATCCAGGGTTGTTTCCATGTGTTCTTTCTTGATTGCTTCTATTTCCATTTTTAATTCCTTCAACTGTTTGATTGTGTTTTCCTGGAATTCTTTCAGGTATTTTTGCGATTCTTTCAGGAATTTTTGCGATTCCTCTCTGTAGGCTTCTACTTGTTTATTAATGTTTTCCTGTGTTTCCCTAAGGGAGTTCTTCACGTCTTTCTTGAAGTCCTCCAGCATCATGATCAAATATGATTTTGAAACTAGATCTTGCTTTTCTGGTGTGTTTGGATATTCCATGTTTGTTTTGGTGGGAGAATTGGGCTCCGATGATGGCATGTAGTCTTGGTTTCTGTTGCTTGGGTTCCTGCGCTTGCCTCTCCCCATCAGATTATCTCTAGTGTTACTTTGTTCTGCTATTTCTGACAGTGGCTAGACTGTCCTATAAGCCTGTGTGTCAGGAGTGCTGTAGACCTGTTTTCCTCTCTTTCAGTCAGTTATGGGGACAGAGTGTTCTGCTTTCGGGCGTGTAGTTTTTCCTCTCTACAGGTCTTCAGCTGTTCCTGTGGGCCTGTGTCTTGAGTTCACCAGGCAGCTTTCTTGCAGCAGAAAAGTTGGTCTTACCTGTGGTCCCGAGGCTCAAGTTTGCTCGTTGGGTGCTGCGCACGAGCTCTCTGCAGCGGCAGCAACCAGGAAGATATGCGCCGCCCCTTCCGGAAGCTTCAGTGCACCAGGGTTCCAGATGGCCTTTGCTGTTTTCCTCTGGTGTCTGAGATGTGTGTGCAGAGAGCAGTCTCTTCTGGTTTCCCAGGCTTGTCTGCCTCTCTGAAGGTTTAGCTCTCCCTCCCACGGGATTTGGGTGCAGAGAACTGTTTATCTGGTCTGTTTCCTTCAGGTTCCTGTGGTGTCTCAGGCAGGGGGTCCTGCCGCTCCTGGGCCCTCCCCCACGGGAGCCCAGAGGCCTTATACAGTTTCCTCTTGGGCCAGGGATGTGGGCAGGGGTGGGCAGTGTTTGTGGTCTCTTCCGCTCTGCAGCCTCAGGAGTGCCCACCTGACCAGGCGGTTGGGTCTCTCTCTCATAGGGTCTGGCTTCTTTTTGTTTCTTGATGCAAGTTTTCTCTGTGTAGCCCTGGCTGTCCTGGACGTCACACTATAGACCAGATGGTCTAGAACTCAGAGACCCTTATACATCTGTCTCCCTAGTGCTGGGATTTAAGATGTGCTTCACCATGCCTGGCTAGAAGATCAATCTTTTAGCACACAGTATTTGGAAGAAATGGACCCATATTCTAAATCATAGCAAAGTCCACGGTGAGAAATGTTGACTCAGGTTTTTTTTTCTATGAGCACTAAATTTTTAAAATTTGTGTATAATGCCCGATCCTCAAAATGTTGATTTGTATCTAATTTGCTTTAGATTTTTCTTCTGAAATAAAAATTATTCTAAAGCAGAAGTATTTTTAGAAATAATAGAAAATAAAATTATACTCTATGACTTATTTAGGATTTTCAAACTTTAAATTAATTAAAAAATAACTATCTTAAAATTCAATGTTTCCCCTGCATTCTCTTGGTCATATTTACCAAACTGAAAATAGGTCAAGTTAAATATAGACAGAAACTCACATATGGATTTATATTGCTGAGATTGTTTCTATTGACATTGTTCATTGATACCTTTAAAAAGTCTTTGATTTACCTTTTGATCAAACATATAGTACTTACTCTTGTGGTACTCTTTTTATGACTTGCTGGTTTTTAAAGTCATATATAAATGATTATTATTTCATAAGAACAGATTTTGCTTATATACCTAGGTTTTCCTGATTATATTGTGTTTTAGTATGCAGTATATATTAAATTAAAATGTAGAATTAATATCTGATGCATAGTTCACTAACAAACTTCAAGTCCATATTTAATAGGTCTAGACATTTTTCTTTTAATAATTAAAACAGCTATCATAGGAAGATAATGGCATTTGACTTCCACTGAATGAATTATAGTGATAATTAACAGTATCATTGACATTATGAGTTCATTTTAACTTTGACTTTTCAGCTTTGGCACACAACTAATACACTACACAACAGTAATCTGTCATATAATAGAAAAATGTTTTCCTTTCCATGACAGTGAAGTTTCTTACTTTAAGATATGTAACATATCTTCTTCCTAAAAATATCAAATAATTCAAGTAGCCTTGTTTTTGAAGCTTTTGAATTTATAGTTCATATCTTAATTTAAAAAGTCCTCATGCTCTAATTCTCTTTTAGCACAGGAGTGGTATATGGCTACTAAGGGACCTTTTGATATCTAATTCTTAATTGATAAATAAAACAAGATGGAAATAAAACAAGCAAATGAATCTCCTAATATAATCAACAATTCCATGAAAAAAAAGATTAAAACACTGAGGAAATGATGTAGCTGAAACAAAATTAGTTAAATTATCAAAGTTATTTTATTATAATTTTGTTTATACAAGTTAATAATACTCTGGTAAACTTAATATTCCAACATTTAAAATGTAAGCTGATCATATCAGCATCAGGCGTGGCTGCCATCTTGTGGGGACAGGACAAAATGTAATGAGGGGCCAATCTCAAAAGTGTCCCTGTTAGGTTACAGGTCATCATTTTACTTCCTTAAGTTAACGTATGTTTACCCATATTCCTTGTAAAACTGAACAGACACCAGGCATTGAATATGGGGTAACTAGAATACATCTATGAAGATATACATTTATATAAATAAGTCCCTAAGCCTAAAGCTTCAATATCATGGATTCCTTGGAGGGTGAAAAAGATATGAGATCAAAGGGTCCATTAGAGTAACCTTTGGTTATAATCAAATTTTGAGAAACACTTGTGTTTAACAGTGAACATGGTTACAGAATTTTTTGAAATTAATTATCTTATTTAGTTTAAAATATTTGTAGATAAGTCTTTCACATTTATGAAAGCTCTGGGAAGGTAAAAAGCATTTGAGAACTTAAATTAGAAGGTAAGAAGAATGAAAATAAGTAAAGAGATAAATATTATTCAATATCTTTTGAAATGGTGTACAAATATTGACAAATAATCTGCAAACAAGAAATGAATGAACTTGAAATAAATGACCAAGTACAATATATTGTGCCCAACACAAATGTATTCCATAAGAATTTTTGGAACTTATTAAAAAACAGAAACTATGTCTTCCAAAGTTAAAGAGGTGGTTCAGCACACACTTGGTGGCTTGGTTTCCAGAATCCACATAGGTTCAGAACCAACTGTAAGTCAGTTCTAGAGAGATATGCCTTCATATCTCTCAGTTACCATGCACATAGTGCACATACATAGGCAAAACATTCAAACACACCACAATAAATGAATGTAAAAAAGCCAAACTGTGTTTTCTAAGTTCACAGATTTGTTACAAATATCACTAAAAATTCTGGGGCTGAATTTTTTAAGCCTCATTTAGAAAGAAAAACAAGAAACTGAATAAATCAGGCTCTGAAATTCCATTAACACTGAATTTCCATGATCTGTTAAGTTAAAAAATATCATTTCCCTTGGGCTCCTCTCTCAAAGAAGGTTTGTGCATTTACATTCCACCCTTATACACTGATGTAGAACTTAACTCCTTTTCTCACTACTACTCAGTGTGTGGCTATTGTTCTCTTTTATTCCTTCATATACACCTAGTAAGTGTGCAATTTATTTAGACTCTTTTAGGTACTTACCCACATTTATATTGCTAATGATATCATTATATGTAACTACCAGTAATTATCCTAATACATTTTGGTAAGTGTTATTTGGAAAGGTAACCTTCCCTTAAGTTTAAAATAAACAGTTAGGGATGTGTTTATTTTTATGTTAAAACAAAAACCCTTCATATATTAGTATATCACCAAAGCTTTTAAAATTGAATGAAAATGAGTGAATTCAGTGTTGTTTATAACAGAAAGAAGCTGACTTTGCCAATGTAGACACTGGGGTTCTTAGATGTTTTTCAAGTGAAAATGAAAGCATGACCTTCTACACACATTCCCGTAGTCTTGCTTTCCTTCTACACAACATGTGTTTGAAGAAGCCCGCATTTGCCCTAACCCAACAACGCAAATGAAAACTTCTGTAAAGTTCTGCTTTCCATTTAAAAAATATTACTAATTACACTTTAGATCACATTTCCTACAACTTCTCTAAGTCACTGATGTTGATTTCACAGTGATTCTTCCAGGAAGACACAGTCTCAGCTGGGAAAAAAAACATGAATTATTAATTATCATTCACTTTTATGTATTCCTCCAAAGTTAAGTGCCTGTTATAAAACTTTAGGGAATGAAGGCTGTCTTCATAAGAACTGAGGCAGAGGACAGGAGCCAAAGTGCATATTTCATTCCCACATGTGATGACTGATTCAAAGGAAGCAGCATTTAGGAAAGAGAAACCATCTTTGTAAAGTCTAAGACACACGTGCTATGTACTTACTTATAAGGGGATACTAGTTATAAAATACAGGACAACCATGTTACAATCCACAGACCCAAAGAAGCTTCCTAACAGGGAGGACACAGTCTCCTTACAAAACATAACCAAGTTTAGCTTGCTGGCATAGGTCTGCAATCCTAGCCATTTAGGTGGCTGGGACCGAAGAAAAAGAAGCTAAAGAAACAGCTATGTTATAGAGATATTTCTTAACATGTGTCTAATATATACAAGGTTTAGTTCCCTGTAGATCAATAACTGATAATTAATTAATAGTCAGTAATTATGCTATTTTTGTACTTGGTCTTCCACATTCATTGTGTACATTGTAAATCTTTGTTCCTAGGTAACTATCATAATCTATCCAACTTTCTAAACAATATGGTTATGCATTGTTTAAGTGTATAATTTTATATTAATACAAAGACAGTTAATTAGGCCTCACTGGGCATAGGAATTTCTTGGACTCAGAAGAGGCTGCTGTTCCTTGATTGAAAATCCATAAACTGATGCTATAACTTCAATTTTATATTAAATTTCCTGCTTTACCTTTGGAAAGCTTTAACCTCTTTTAATTGGCAGGGGTTGATCATTACATCTTGGTGTGTTGTGGGATGTTTAGATGCCCAAGTATTAGAATAGTCGTTCTAAACTATGACCACCTTACAGAAATGGGTAGGTCATGGATTACATTCCAAGCTTTAGAGCTTTTCTTTTAACTATACTTACACAAGCCCTTTGTAAAGAAACACAGGGATTCCTGTTTAGTTGTCACCTCGACACAATGTAGAGTTGACTGGGAAGAGAGAATGTCACCTGAGAAAATGCCTCTAGCAGATTGGTCTATAGAGCATGTCTGTAAAGCATTTTCTTAATTTCTTGATGGCTGATATCGAAGGGCTCAACCTTCTGCTGAGGTTGGCACCCTAGGACCCTAGGCAGGTATGTGGCTCTGAGTTGTTTAAGAGAACAGACTCAGAAAGCTGTGAGGAGCAAGCCAGTAAGCAGCACTATTCCCTTGTCTCCAGGTTGATGATTGAGTTACTGTCCTGGCTTTCCTCAATGATAGAGTGTGAAATGACATGGAGTTATAAGCCAAATAAACCGTCTTTTCCCATACAAGTTGGTCTGGCTTAGTCAATGTTTTGTCACAGAAACAGAAGGTGCATTAAGGTACCAGATTATTTTACAGTGTGTTTATGATAGGAAACTCCTAAATGGAATATTTGGGAATAATCACAATGTTTTATTTATGGTACATTAAAAGAAGTTTCTAATAGATTACATGAACATGAGTATATTTAGTTATTAGTTTTCTCCAAGAACAGCACTAAATAAGGTTAGGATGGGATGGCACAATTATAGTTTGAAAGTTTCAACTATCATTCTGCTTCTAAGATATGATATTATTGTGTCCATCTTAAATGATGATTTCACAATTTCTCTTGATAGGATACACAGTGAGTCACTAGCTTTTAAAATGAACCTTAGTGCTATGTGGACATACACCCATTTTCAAAAAGTTCATTATCTGTATCACCGTTTATGGACGTGCATCCCAATGCTCTGAATAGTAGATGGCATCGGTAATAACATGAATGCCATCCATATTGAATTCATGGTGGGGAAATGAGCAGATGATGAACAGTGACTGGGAAGTACAGTCAGTGATGGCTTCCTGGAAGTACAAGTTTGTCAGATTCAAAAGAATCTGAAATTCAACAGTTGGGGCTGTGTGCAAAAGGCTATATCAAAAACGTGTATAAGTCTCAATCATCAATGAAGACATTGGCTAACTCATTTAAAGTAGTGCTTTTTTTGATTCTGCAGAAGACTGTAGTGAGAGCCTAAGAGATGGCTGGGACTACTTCACATTCAAAGGCAGCGCAGTGTTTCATGACAGGTTCCTGCTTTTGAGGTGCTGAGGGGCTTGAGTGGACAATAAATTTATGCAATCCAGGAGGAATTGTTGATGTGAGCAGCAAAAGACCAAAACGTTTTTCTGAAATGTCCAGGTATGGAATTTACAAAATGAAGGCAAGTTAGGACGTTTCAGAGGGGAGAATACGCGACTAAGTCAAATCACCCGGAGAGTAGAAAAGTGGGTCAGTTAGGGATCAGGAACAAAAGATCTTAGCCGGTCTCACAATGAACTTCGGTTCTGATATTCACCCCCCAATCCCCAACCCAGGTAACAAGATTCCCAGTCGACTACATTTGTGATTGAAACAGTATCAGAGCTGTTAATACCTGACCTCACTAACACACTTGGTTGAGTTAACAGAAGCCCCCTCTGCAATAAGAGGGGAGGATATAAACTAGTCATCAGAAGTCACCAGGAGCAGGGATAAAGATTGCACAACAATCCCTTTTTTCAAGGCTGGGACCTTGCCTTACAGTGCATCTGCAGGCTTCCCAAGAACAGCAAGGGGCTTCCCTGTGGCTACTTAGCTGCACAGGCGACTAACTTAATGCAGTATTTTGACAACTGAGGCTCTTTTGCTTGTTTTGCTTTATTGACTTTTATATTATTAGACTTTTTTTCCTAAATTTCAAGACTGTCCCTTTTCTAACAGTATTTCAAATTTCTTCCTGTATTTCGATTGCCTTAAAACCTACCAGAGACCGAAAAAAGAAAGGGAGGGGGAAAAAAAAGAAAAAAAGCAAACAACTGTTTAAAGGTAATCAGCACATTCTCAGCTTTTTATAACTTTATAATTGAAATCTCATTAAAAGCTTTCTAGGTCTTCTTTTCCCTAAGTGACTAGGTGTCCCTAATTTGTTCTTAGCCAATGTGACTAATTCCAGACGAAGACTAGAAAAAAGTCCGGTACCTGTTGGGGGATAGGAAGGTTAAATAAATGGGGTGGCTTTTTAGGTTGTTTTTAACCTAGGGAGAAAAAAAAAAACACAACTAACAAAACGTCAAGGCAGGTGGGGGACTTCATTGGTTTCTCTTTGAGTCCTGCCTTTCTCAGTCCGGGTGAAGATTCCCAGGGAATTGAGAGCGCGGTGGTTTTGTTTCTCCCTTGTATTGCAGATAGGGGGAGGAGGTGGTTATTAGAAGCTCTTCCTCTCTCGGTTCCCCTCTCCGGCTGACAGCACCGCTCTCTTGCGGACTCGCTTCTCTTAGGTGATCCATTTCTAGGCAACGTGGGGCTGCAGCGGAGCTTGCCAGGCTGCTGTTGGCTTCCCGCATCCCGCCAGGCGAGCGGCTCGGGAAGCATCCTGCAGCCGCGGCTCCGCGCGCCGGCCTGGCCCGCTGCTCGCTCCCGCTGGACTCCCCCGCCACCGCGCCCGCCGCGCCAGCTCCGGGGCCCGCCTCGCGCCGAAGGGGAGTCTTCTCTGCATTACTAGCTGCATTACCTTCAAGTTCACTTTTGCCACCCCTCCCGGAGCGGGCCTCCCCCTCCCCGCCGGAATCTGGCGACTCCGCTCGCGTCTTCCTCGTCGCCGGTGGCACTGAGAGCTGGCCGCGAGGCGCCACGACCGCGCGCGGCCCGGCGTGGAGGGGCTCGGCGGCGGGGGAGGGCGCAGGCACATCCGGCGCGGGGGTGCCCAAGTTGCGGCGGAGCTGGGACCCGCCACCGCGGCCCCCGCGCGGCCACGGCCACCGTCTGAGCGCCAGCCTCGCCCCCCGTCCGAGAGCAGCCAAGGCTGCCGGATACATTTTTTAAAAAGCCCAACTGCAAACAACTCTGGCAATGCCAAAATTCCCCTCCGAGTGACAGGGCTTGGGAGGAGGCTGCCTCTGGCTGTGCTAGCTCTCGGGTCGCCTGTGCCTCCTCGGCAACCAGGAAAGGTTGTGTTCTGTCAAGAGGGATTTGGAAATTAGGGGGAAAGCTGCACTCAACTCTATTGTGACCTCAAACTCTGTGGACCGCTTAAGAGAATATCTACATATTGGAAGCAAAGTCGTGGTCAAGGAGGATCGGCATCGGAGGATGGAAGTTTTCCCCTTGCTCTTCTTTCTATCCTTCTGGTGGTCTCGAACCTGGGACCTGGCGACCTCCGATTCCATCATCCACATCGGTAAGACAGGGCTGCTGTGGCTTGTGGCGACTTTCCCTTGCGTTTCCTTGGCAGTAATCTCTGTTTCCCCACCCCCTCGAACCTCCAGCTGCTGCCTGAGTGGCCTAGGTTCGCGCCCCTCGGTGCCCGCGCTCGCATAAGCTCAGCTTTCCCAAAGCTGTAGCGGAGCCTCGCGGCGCAGAGTGAGGCTAGGTGTGGAGTGCGGGCCGGGCGCTAGAGGCTCACGCTGGCCTCCGCGCAGGAGTGTGGGGACTCTGGGTGTGGGGAAAAGGAAGTTTGATTGACTCTACCTTCTCGATTTTTCCCGGATGTACATTTGAGCCATTAAAAAAAATCATAGTGGGTAAGGCTCGGTAGTATCATCCGTGGGGGAGAGAGGCGGGCTGGGGCCGGGGGCGCTCCCCGCGGCTCGAACAGGTGGTTTTGCAGCGTGAGCGGCCGAGTCCGCTGCGGCGAGCGGTGCAGACGCCCAAGCTGCGGTTCACGCGACACGGTGGCTGGAGCGGATGGCGGGGCACACGCTCCCGGCCCGGGGCGTGGGAGACGCCAATGCCGGCGCAGGCCGCTGTAGTGCCCGGGCTAGACCAGGCAGCCCCTGACAGTCATATCTAGAGCTCCTCCTGGGCGAGCATAGCGTCAGGGCTCTCCGAGGCCCCGCGGGTCGCCAGGTTCCTGGCCCCACCTATTGGCGAGCAGAGCGTCGGGGCAGCGTGGCGGGAGAGGCAGAGCTCGAGTCATTATCATGCAGGGTGCCCACAGCGGAGGGCTCCAACTCTTCTCACTTGCTAATCCCGGAGAGCTGAGTGGAGACTGGCTTTTGCAGCCTTTTTCTGCGTTAATGTGATGATTTCCTTTTCGGAAAATCGCCTCCTGGGCAACCAAGGTTCGTTTGCTGGGCTGCAGTGAGACCCCTCTAGGGGATTTTTTTTTCTTTTTGGGTACAGGAGTTTTATCGGTACAAACGGTTTCCTGTTCTACAAATCCAGGCGACAGATGATGGGTCACAGCTTCTTTGCCCTTCCACCGTAGCGCGCGCGCGCGAGAGCGAACACACACACACACACACACACACACACACACACACACACACACACACACCTGACAGGTGAGCCAGCTGCAGGTGGCAGTTCTTCCAAGCCAAGGGGCTTCTGTCTGGTATTTGTGCCTGTGGTGGACAGATCCTCAGCTCCAGGGGGCTCCCTCTTTTGGTATTATAGGCTATCTTTGTAAACATGTCTTCCATTCTCTATCATTCATATCAATGGGACTGTATGTCTCTGTGCACGGGGTAATGAGGTCAGAATTCAGAAAGCCTTGCCCTTGTGCATTAAAAAAATGAAACATTAGATAACTGGCCTTCTGGATCCCGTTTTGCCTGAGGCTTACAGTGCCTGTAGGTTTAGAACTTTTCAGGGAGAAATTACAGTCTCGTTGAGGGGTTTGGTAACGCTCTGATAAGAGTTTGGAAATGAACCATGCTTTTCGTAAAGACATGGCATGAATTTATGTTCAGTTGTGACTAGAGCAGGACTGCGGGGGTGGGATCGTTATACCTTTGATGACTGGGGGTGTCTCACTTATGTTTGCCACTCCCCCCGGGGGAGCTTGTAGATAAGTACTTATTTTATTGCTTATTCTGTGCTCTCCATGATAAGTGCATAGTTGACAAACACATATATATGTATATATCTTGATATTCCTTACAAGAGAGGAATACTTTACAGGGCACTCTAGGCATTTGGTTCAGAATAGAAACTATCATATGTTGCCAACTGTTGTCTCTCAAAGTGACAGGACTTACTTGTTTATGTGTAGATTCTTAAAAAGTGATTGTACAGCAAATCCACAGAAATCTAGTTTGTGTGCATCAACAGTGTATAGTCAACTAAAAGAAACACCTCTTTCTCAATTAATTTGGCTTGAATGAAGTTAACACATTAGGCAAGGAAATTAGCTTCTTTTATAGACAACCTAACATTTCAGTGAAGCTAACAGGGTTTTAAAAGCTTCAAACCTTTTATAATGTACTGAACATTGGCTGTGTTGTGTGTACCTCAGAGGTTAAATGCCCTCTTTCCTCTATATTTAGCAAAAGTATGATACATTTATAACTGGTACATCTGTATTAGACTTGTGCGGCAGCAGTTAACATGCACTAGGTCAGCTTGCTTACTTGGTTGGTGAGGAAAAGGAATTTTTTTAGGTGTTTGCTGTGATCAAGTCATATGAGAATTATGAACATGGGGAATACATTCTCTCTGGACTAAAAGGCTCAAAAATTATACTATTGGGCAGTCGTATTTCACATCAAAAGAGATATAGAGAGATGTGCAGAATTGAAAGTGGTTGTAATAGATAGTTCAGGCACACTGGAAAGATAAAAAGTCAGTCATTGCTCTAGTAACGTTTTTAAATGCTGGATATTTTTGATATTGGAAAAATCAAATGTGTGTGAAATTCTCACATCTCTGCTTTACTTCATGTAGGTAGCTTAATAAAGACAATTGCATATTAAGCTTTAATATTTGTCAAATAAATTAGTTTACTATGATCATGACATATATTTTCATGGTAGAACCACAATGATTCAGATAAAAATATATTTATTCTATGCAAAATACATAGTATTATAATGCTTGAATCTTCTGGTGATCATATTTTAGAGAGATTAGTTGCATATATATTTATTTGCTCAGTACATATGCACATATATACGTAGTACTTCATGTCGTATCACCTTCCTTGCCCTGGTGAAAGAAAGGTCTTTGACATATGAAAACTATGCAAGTTTGAATTATGCTTCTGCTTTGGGCCTGTGCATTGATTGAGTAATTTCATCAGACCCACATTACTTGATTGCTTAGAAGTTTCCTAACGATCTGCATGCTGTAGGAAGAACCAAAACGTCGTGAGTGGAATGGCAATGATACCGTGTTTTATGAGGCTATTCAGAAGTCGCGCTGATTTATGTAGCTAGAAAGCTCCCAAGTCTTTGAGATTAGCCACGCTGACTGCTATTCTCCCCATACATCAGTCGTCCCACACTCTGCACTCCCTCAACACAACAGGAGTGTAGAGTGTGCTGCTTTAATTAAGCAGGGATTAGGTGGCATTTCCAGTCAACTGCACAGTTTGTGTTTTGCTTCCTATCTAATATGGAGGATCTCACATTTTAACAGCTTAATATATGCTCATTTCTTTATCTAGCTCCTGTGCTCAAAGAGCAGATTGTAAATCAGCTATCCCCAGTCACATATCTCTATAAAGGCATGTGCAAGGACTGGACTCATTCATATATTACACTCATCACCAGCAAATTTTGGCTGTAACCAGTTTTGGTAAAATGCCTTTTGTCAACAAGGAATAGAAAAGGACCATTTATTCATTTTCTCACACGAGCAGTTGATACTTCAGTCTCCAAGATTATAATAATCAACTCTGTCATTATAAGAAGCTAAGACAGTTCACAGCATGTTTTCATCATGAGAATGTTCAAGGTATACAATACAGCTGGCTTACTGAAATGTTCAGCACATAATACACAACACAAGGCAAGCAATTGGCTGGTTTTCTTACATTTCATCTGGGGTCTATTTTATTAAATATGATTACAAATACATTCACAGAAGACATAGGATAACTAATATTTTTACCAAAATGTTTCTTTTTCTTCAAATGATTTTTGTCCAATAGCCAGTGACCTCAAACAGTCATCAGGGACTCGTTGCTTCTTATAGCCCAAGTTGCTTTTTCCCCCTGTACTTTTGTTACAGCAGCTTCTTCTGCCCTAAGTTATATAGAAATAGAAATAAACTTACAAAAAGTATCCAGACGCATACTTTACTGTTGCTCTCTTCTTGTATGATTAATACAGTTCTTTGAAGTACAATTCTGATGTGAATTAAATTAGACAATGTTGTTATTAATCAAAGATACCAACCGTGACATGACTAATAAACACTATAACAGGGACCTTTGCTGTCTACTGAAGATGAAATACATATCCACTAAATATCTCCTATAAATGCTCATTCAAATATGAATAAAAATCAAAGTGATTAACATTTGACTTATCTAAAAATAGATAGCAATTGAAATTGTTAGAAGCAATGGAAGATGAATTGCATTCAATTTTGACCTCTGTGGCTTATTGTGTCATACTATAGATTTATCTTAATTGGACATGATGATTTCAAAACCCCTCTTACCCACATAGAATTTTTTCTTCTTCTACCTGCTTACATTATTGTGAGTGGGGCATTCCCATTTGTACCGCATCTCCAGTTTATTTTTCTTTCAGATGGTATATTACTAACAACATGTGGCTTTATTGAATACCTAATGTTTATTGGAAATATATTTTCAGCCTATGGTGCTATCTTTACTATTAGGTGTCACTGCCGTTTGAGCTGGTCCTTTGTGGTCTACATGAAAAGCCATATGAAATATTTTTCAAATGATCAGAAAAAAGGGGCCACTTAATTAATTTTGTGATACTGGGAGATCGGTGATTTTCGTCCTTTAAGCAGAAAAAATACATATTCATTTTATTTCTTATTTTTATATGCGTGACTCTAGAACATATCAACCCCTGCTCCTTCTTAAAGGAGGTTAGCTTTGATGGGTTCACCAATGAATATTTTAAACGAATTTAAAAATCTTACAGGGACATTTTCTTAAATTAATATTATGGTGAGGAAGAAGTAGGACCAAAGACAGGCTGCCACGTGATGAGTAGTGTCGGTGAAAATAGGCATTGGTCTATTTTACCATTTTTCTGTTCTTACTGGAGTGGTTCTTCTAAGCCCTGGGAACACTATGGCTGCAAAGTGATGTTTGTGAGGAAAGCGTTTAAACAGAACTGTGAAAGATACTTATGCATCCACAAATATAGAGATGTCTAAAGATGATATACATCATTCACGATCATGCATGGTTTCATATTAATATGGTATTTCACGTGAGTTCTATGCAGGCCTACAACCAACACAAACAGCCCTAGTAAGACCACTGGCTTATTTGGTCTTTAGACCCAATGTGTATCCCTCTGACAAATTTCCTGTTTACTTTATTTGTTGCTATAATTTTACTTGTATTAAATTTTACTCTCTGTGTAATAGAAGGTGTAATGTAAGTCAATTTCAAGACAATAAATTAATTCAAACAGTCACATTAATATTAATGTCAATATTAATATCTAATAATTTATTATATAATAATGCAGTGTAAATGTCCAAAGTAAAATTAAGTAATCAGATCAACATATTAAGAAGATAATTCTAAGACACTAATTATAAATATTTATGGTTTATAGTCATTTAACGAATTTTCACTTTTCATTATAAATATAAATTTCAGGTGAATGTTAAAAACAGATGATGAATTTAAGATATGATAAATATTCTAGAATTACATTCTGGTTGATTCATACAAAATAACATGTTACTTGAATTATATTGAACATTTATTTAATTTTTTGAGTATGTTATAAACTCTAAATTCAAGCACATTTAAGCTCTAAAATTAAATGAGCAAAAAGCAAATTTTTTATTAAAAGTCTGCCAAAAAGAAACTGGGGAAAAGGGACAGAATCACATATGATGCACATTTATAATTAATAGCAAGTTTTAAGCTAAACATAAAAATAAAAGTAGAAATATAAAACAAAAATAAAACTGAAATCGTTCCACTGAGGAACCAAGATGGCTTCAGTGCAATAAAAAGAAAGAAAGAAAGAAAGAAAGAAAGAAAGAAAGAAAGAAAGAAAGAAAGAAAGAAAGAAAGAAGGAAAGAAAGGAAGGAAGGAAGGAAGGAAGGAAGAGAAAGAAAGAAAGAAAGGAGGGAAGGAAGGAAGGAAGAAAGAAAGAAAGAAAGAAAGAAAGGAAGGAAGGAAGGAAGGAAGGAAGGAAGGAAGGAAGGAAGAAAGAAAGGAAAAAGGAAAACAAACCAACAACAAAGAAAACCCCACATATCCAAGTGCCTACACATTTGGATTGACTTAAGTGGTAACCAGTCACATGCTTATCAGCTTGTCCACACGGCCTGTGTAACTGCAAATTTACAGCATTCTGCTAGGTTTTGGGCAGCAGTGATGTCACTCACAAATGTATTATGAAAAGAAGTAGGAGGTTAAACTTTTTTGGATTCTTGTTCCATTTCTTCCCACTCATATGCCCTCCTGCTCATCACGGGGCTCCAGTGTGTAGCTGTGCTGGTTGACTCACTGTGAGCTTCCTTAGATGGAAACAAAGACGTCACAAGCTGAGCATCTGAACTGTATGGATACCTAAGATTCCTGAATTGCTCCGGTCAATCATCTTATTAACACATATTTCTAGTCATATCAACCAAATTATTAATTTTAATAAAAGAGTAAGGATATCATTTTCCTTCATCCAAAACTGATTCAAACAAAGTAGCATTTAAGATAAATACTATTATTTGCTATTTCAAGTATCTGGATTCGCCTAAGTGATTTTAAGTGAGGTCCTTGCTTCATTAGCAAATCACTTTAATTCTAACAGTTAATATACACAGGATAATACAGACATTTCTATTAACATTTAATAATTGCCATTCAATGAACCTTTTTAACATTTATTATAATTTTGAAAAATTTTATATTTGGATACTATATTTACAAAATTTCCACTAACACTTTCTTGCCTCCAGGTCTAAGAGTGGTTAGCCACTGTCCCTCTTAAATGCATGACCTATTACTGTATAATTATTATTGTTTCGTGTGTGTGTGTGTGTGTGTGTGTGTGTAAATACATACTTCTGAGTCCACTCAATGTTTACTCATACCTACAAACCACAATAGTAACACGACTCATATCCTTCGGTGGTAACCAACTATGACTACATTGAACTTAAGGCCTGCTCAGTATGAGGAAATTCATGCCTGGTATTTTAAACCTAGCTAAGTAACCATGGGTCATAAGACCATGAGAACCTACTAAGTTCCTAAAATCAATATATTTTCCATCCGCATTCCAAGTGACTCAGTAGTCACTGAATTAAAATATTAACCAAGCAATGCTTTTTTTTAATTAACTTGAGTATTTCTTATATACATTTGTGAATTTTTCAATATAATGGGGAGACGACTTAAAAAATGTTCACATCCTAGTTCTGTATAAACACTACTAAATTAAATGGAGAACTGACAGGTGACACCATACTCTATTTATGGTGGAGTAGCATGGCAATTACTGTCAGGAGAGAAAATACATACAAGTTCAAAGGCCTGTGGCCGTATGGCTATCTGGTGAAGTGCTTTAGGCAGAGATCATTGCAAGGACAATGACTATGAGACATGACACTAGGAGTTAGTTTAATTCATAAAGGGACGTTTTGAAAGTCACTTTGAGTATAGTTTAATGAGCAATGTGGGAAGTAGAAGGGAATAAAATCTGACCTACAAGTAGAGCAAATCCAAGAGAGACTTATGTTTTATGGTAAGGCTCTAAGGTTTTTATAACCTTCTTTGGTTGTATGTACTAGCAGGAGTAGAACTATAGTTTGTTCATGTTACTTGACTTCAATTGGTGGCTGAAGGAGAAAAGCTGTCACTATATAATATATATAACACAATATAAGAAAAGCAAGTTTTTTTCATGCTCCGGCCAAAGGGGAAAAGTTCAGAGCAGCAGAGAGGCTTACTAAGTCTTTTGTATGGGCAAGAAATTGAAGAGCATTGCTGTGAATGAAAAATTGCAAGGTGGGGGAAGTGGGCTATTGTTAGGTAGGGGTCCAAGTAGAATTTATAAAATTTTGTGTTTCTGTTGGACCTCAAGTTCAAGACTATAATTTATTTTGACTTTGTGTGTCTATACATTATAGGGAAATTTAGAACTTGTGGTTGTATTTGGCCGTTAATCAGCGAATAGGGAAGGTGAGGGAAGTGGAAGAGCTCTAAGGAAAGATCCTTGACAAAGGAGTGATCAGGGGGTGGGGAAACAGGTAAGTGACAGAATGGAAGCCAGCATCAGGTAACATTCTAGAAGAAAAACAAGGGCAGTATTCCTTGGAGAGGAATTGAGATGCTGTCATATTGCATACATAAAAAATAATTTAGGAATATTTCATGACATAGTTGAACTTGAAAAAAAATTGTGTTCAGTGAGAAATATAGGCTGGCAACACCTAAATGAATACTTGAAAACTGAGGGTTCTAGGAGTCTTTTTTCTTTTTTATTGGTCATTTTATTTATTTACATTTCAAATGTTATCCTCCCCCCCCACTGTTACCAGTTTCCCTCCACAAACCCCTTATCCCATCCCTCACCATGAGAGTTCCACCCCGAGTCCCCAACCTGCCCACCCACAACCACCTCAGTGTCCTAACATTCTCTTATCCTGGGTCTTTAAGGGAGGAGGGGAAGGGAGGCCTGGCAAGAGACAGTGGGAGATACAGGGTAGGATTGCTTTTGAAATGTGTTAAGTGTTTTTAATAGGAATTTTCATAAAGAGATGTCACTAAGAAGAATCCTAAGAGAGTTATAGAGTTTAAAAATAATCTATCTTATTTTCCTCCAAGTTGAATTGCTTCCTAGAGTTTATGTTTGAACAGTGAAAAACAAAATGTTTTGTTTTTTAATTGTAGTATTAGATCAAGTGGTACTGGGTCAAAGTGATTGCGAATGCTCCTAGTAAGAAACTTCCTTGGGGTTCTGAAATATAATTTATTACTCTGCTTGTTTGCTTCATTTAGTTTTCCAGATTACCATTAATATTTACTTAAGATTTCTTAACTGAAATTAGAAGTCGATGACAGTTTAAACAGCAGTGATATGTGTTACACATAGATTCACTATTTACTCTGACACATTATTAATTATTATGAATATGCAATATTCTAACTAATGATAATAAAATAGAATGCTATGCTTGTTATAATAGACGCATTTAAACTGATCAGAAACTTTTCAAATAAGTTCTGACATGCATTTGATTTGTTTAAAATCACTCGGGGACATTCCATTCAGAAAAAGAGAATATAATTATTGTATAGGGCAATATTTTTCACTGCAATGGGGAAATTCATGTTATGCTAATTTCCAGTGACACATTTTAAACATTTCCTTTTATGGATCTTTCCCTTCTATTTGTGCTATACCACAGCTGACAGCTTTTCAGTCACAGGTGAAAATGAGGAGAGGAAATGTTCTAAATTTTCTAAGCTTAGAAATCATCTGAAAGTGAATCTTAATGTGTAAGTCTATTAATACACCAACCAATTGTGCTTATCACATTACTGTTGGGCTTTGAATAATAGCTCTAGTGAAATAAGACTTACACTGTTTTTCTGTTTTTGTTTTTGTTTTTTCCTGTGTTTGTGTCTGGTGCTATCTCATCTACAAAAACCTTTTCCCTTGTGGGAACTGTGTTCCATGGATATTTCTACTTGTCCACATATAATAATTGATGTGTAAACAGGAGATCCATGGAAAGTGAAAGATCAAATCCCAAACAATTTGCCAGCATACAAAATTGTATGAATGGTGCTGTAACAGATACTTCGGGATCAGAAATAACTGACAAATAAAAGACAATTGTGTTGTGGCATGGGAGCATTTTATTAGAATACAGAGTATCAAAACGTATTTGCAATTTAGTAGTTCATGACTTCTTGGAATAGTGAAGTGCACTCACTTCACAGGTTTTCGAAGCAGATTTATATCTAAACTTACTTGGAATGGATACCTAAAATTGATGAAATACTTACTCTACTTACTATCAATATCATTAAATTGTCATCTGCCGTTGGCAGTGCATTTCAGGTTGACAGATCATTCTTAAAAGCCAAGACCTGGGTAATATTCTAGAAGCTCAAGAGACAGTGAATCACTGCAGGTGTCCTCTTGCTTATAGTTTAAGGTGAACTAACACCAGGAGATGAGTCATCTGCAGAAAATCCCCAGCAATTTGCCAGCATACAAGGTTGTATGAATGGTGCTGTAACAGTTACTTTGTAGCTAATCAGTTGCTTCTTGAATGAAATAACAAACACATGGGACGTTGCTCTAAGAGATGGAATGGTAACTCTCCGCATGACCAAAGTAAATGCGGCCTGAACAAGACCTTTGTATTATTTTTTGAACAAGATTACTTTTCAATCTTGGATCCTGTATTTTTGTTCAGTATATCTCATGACCAGACTTGACTGTCATTGCCCTTCTGATATCTACTGATATACATGGTACGTTTCAAACCTTTCAAAGTTATGTAATTGACTATTCAAATAGAAAAAAATCATTAACTATATTCTTATGCTACAGTTGCAGTAAATGCATCAAATAAGTTAAGAATTCAGCATAGGATACTTAGCAGTCAGGCTCACGAAATGTTAATTTGATATATAACGTCTAAATGTTTGGGTTTTAATGTCTTGATCTCATCATTTAGCTGAGCTGTGCCTCTTGTCCTTGAAGAAAGTTTAGAGAGCTCTACCTCTTTAGAGAAGAGTTTCATATCAGGAAGGTGAAGTAAGAGCAATTTAGGTCTCCCAGTTGGATGACTGTGGTCCACTACAGCGAAAGGCATTGTGGTAACTCAATAAATGTCCTGGTGATGGAATCCTGACAGTGCCATAATCCAAATATATTTTTCAGAAAAAAAGTAGCTTATAAATAGGATGAGGAGTTTATCCCTTATAGATAGTCTTCATTTGTAATAGAAATCTCTTTACTCAGCTTTCCGATGGTTAATCCTTCACCTTACTATAGCTATTGGCTGCAAAATAAATTATGATCATGCCAAAGCCAGAGCCAATGCAGAATGTCAACCATTTATTTGCCTCTTTTTCTTTTTTTACATCATAGATGTCAGTAGTGGTGTTATTAAATCACAGAACAGGGCAGAAGGCTTAGATATCTAGTGATTCTGGAATGAATAAAACCATTGGTATCTTTCTCAAATTAAATGTCATAGGTCAGACTATGCATATATATATTATATATCACAGATATGCATAAATTACAGTTCATTTTCTCTTATTTTGAAGTTAATATTGCATATTACAGTGATTCAAAAGCTAGTCAAATACAACCGAAGTGCACTTTCTTCTCTACTCCATGAAAGGAAGGGAGAAGATTATCTCACAGCTGTATAAAATATTATTTCTTTATAAGAGCCAAGGTATCTTAAAAGGAAATATGAATACTAACCATCAGCCATAAAACTGAAATTGAGAACAGAGCAAAAACTGAAGTAGATAGAAGTGAATGATAAAAAGTCCAATAAATATTTTTCTCCACAAAGGTTTTGTTGTTGTTAATAAACAGTTAATAAATAGCAAACAGCTTTGATTCTTTTCTGTTTCCTCTCCACCCTTCAGTGGCAATGCTAATGAGCAGTAGAATAGCCAAAAGCCAGGAAGAGAGAGCAGAGGATTTTAGATAGTCTGTAAACCGGAAACTCAGCGCCTGAATGCCCCTAGCCACAGGCTTGCTGAGAAGAAACAGCTTTATTTCCCCCAAATATTGCCCAACTGTGAAGACAGAATTTGTTTTTGACTATTGGTTGTAACTGCAACTTCCAGACCACCAAAGAGGAATTCTCTGCCCAACAAAGACTGGAAGCAGATCAAAAGTATTATTATTTAAAAGAACATCTTCCTGGGATATTGCCGATGACAACCATGGCTTTGTGATTAGTTAACTTTCCAATATCATGATTCTGACTGATAGCTTTTTTTTTTTAACACTCCAGATTTTATTCCCCTCCTGGTCCACCCTCTGACTGTTCCACATCCCATACCTCTTCCCTCATCTAGGGTCCTCTCACTTTGAATCCTGAGAGTCTCTCACTCCCCAGGTCTCTGGTATATTGTAGGAGGTCATCCCAACCTCCTTCCTCCAGAGGTCATCTCTTTCCATTCTTTCTGCTGGCCCTCAGGCTTCAGTCCTTTTCTATCTCCAGTCCATGTTTCCTTCTCCCCTCCCCCTTCCCCTTTTCCTCCCAGGTCTCTCCCTCCCTCCCCCATTGTGGTTGCATTTTCTCCCTCCCAAGTGGGAGTTATCATATCTTTAAGACCTTCAGCTTGTTGACCGTCTTGAGTTTTGTGAACTATGGACTTTATCTTGGGTACTCTGTACTTTTTTTTTGGCTACTATCCACTTATTATTGAGTACATATCGTCCATGACTTTTTGGGTCTGAGTTACCTCCCTCAGGATGAGTTCCATTCATTTGCCTGCAAAACTCAGGATGTCCTCGTTCTTAATAGCTGAGTAGTACTCCATTGTATAAATGAACCACATTTTCTGTATCTATTCTTCTGTTGAGGGACATCTGGGTTGTTTCCAGCTTCTGGCTATGACAAATAAGGCCTCTATGAACATGGTGGGACATGTACCCCTGTGGCCTGGTGGAGTATCTTTTGGGTATATTCCGAAGAATGGTTTTGCTGGATCTTCAGGTAGAGCTGGTAGCTTTTTAAAGAAAAAATATGGATTTCAGCTACATTTTAAAGGTAGTTTAGTTAATTCATTATGAACTATGTTGTGTTGACATTGCTGTTAAACTCCTTTGTATATTGAGCTCTTCAATGTCTATTCCCACTAGCTCCCATGTTCTAGAGTACAATGGTGAAAATTTGAACACCATAGTTGAGAAGGAATTGTGAGTGAGATATATGTCAGGGGTAGAAGGAAAACCTACTTCATGGTGAATGAGAGAAAGACGAGGGTTAGGAATGTGTGGTGGTCAAGTACATGAATTCTATAGCGATGCTTGCTTCTCAGTATTCTGACTTGAGGTCCCATTAGATGGTCTATGCTGGCTAAGAACTCACTGTCTTCCTAGTCTCTCCTCCAAAGTGTGGTGTTAAATGTGTGCCACTGCACCTGGCTTTAATGACATTTCGTTAAGTTAGTTTGCTGTGGACTTTACTTTTTATACTTTTAGACAAATATTTTGAGTAATGGTTCATCTCTTAAGTTCTCTTCCTTCACATAAATTTCCAGTTCAGTATGCTGCCACCCTGTTAGAGAATGTGTCTTTTTTTTTTTTTTGAGTCATGCTTTGGCCTCCTTTGGAAGACACATGCTTATAGTTTGTCGGGATCTCAGGATCATCTATTGACAAATTCAAACGTACTACTCTCTAGAACCCTCGACAAACAAAAACAAGGATTTTTTTCCCTCTGAAGTAGATGACTACAGCTAGTGCCTTTGTTACATTTGGTATTTGTATTTTCTCAGATATTTGTGTGAGATGGAACTCAGAGTGGCACAGATAAAGAAAATGACAATATAGCTCCACGAGAGATGTAATTTGAACCTCTTAATGCTTTAATAACTTTAAATGAATATTATAAAATGTAATGTAAAATATACAGTTTGGGGGAACACTATCTTGCCATGTAGCCCAGTATGCCCTTCATTTTGTGATAGTTTACTGAGTAGTTGAAATAACAATATATACCACTAGTATATACCACTGTTAATAATAGTATAGACCACTGTTACCTGATTCAATATATAATATCTCATCGGTAATATACTAGCATTATCACTTCCTTGCTTGACTTCCATATAAGTTCATTTTAACTTCCATATAAGTTATGTTATCATTTGTGATGAACAAGCTTAAAGTTAATTTTTTGGCTTGTTATAACAGTGAAGTTAATCTACCCAACTGATAATGGGAACATTTTAAAGTTGTGTTCTCATTACAACTAAAAATTGACATTTCATATAATATAATGATAGCCAGAGAGAGCTTCATGATATTTTCAAGATTGAACTTCAAAATGGAATAGTTCATTGTAAATCATTCAGAAGAAAAAAGAAAGGGTTTGGTCCAATAACTCTAGAGGGAACTATGTCAGTCAGGCTTTAGAGTCAAGATTAGCAAGGCCATCATCCAGGCCAGCTACTAAAGATGAAAGATGGATGGGAGGTCTGGAAATGAGATCTGTGATATACTGATTAGCTTCTTATTTCTTTGCTTTTTACATTATATGACAATTGCTTCTCTGTCTACTCAATGCATAAGAAATAATACTAGCATGTGAGGAGACCCGTGTTAAGAATGTCCGATGAAATATTCCTTACTATTTCAGCTTCTCAGGACTATCAAAGTACCCAGACCACCATTGAGGCTGCTTAGAAATCTGCGTTTACTCTACAACCTTGTTATCTTAATTATAAATGAAAAACACTAACAATGGCTCCCATCTTGGCTGGTACTGTTTGAGAATTAAAAACCACGGTCCCTTTAGATATACGCATTCAATTTTAAAATGTGTTTTAATATGGGATGAGATATTGGAGTGCTCTTCATGTTCTGTCTTTGCAAATATCCCAGGTTAATTTTTATGGATCAGATATTTATGCTAGTTTCTCTCTCTCTCTCTCTCTGTCTCTCTCTCTCTCTCTCTCTCTCTCTCTGTTATTCTCCCTCTCTCTCAAACTCTCTCTATTAGCATAGTGTATTCAAGTTATAGCTACACCTTAAATGATGATATGTTAAGTTTTTATCATATTTTTTTATTAACTTGAGTATTTCTTATATACATTTCGAGTGTTATTCCCTTTCCCGGTTTCCGGGCAAATATCCCCCTCCCCCCTCCACTTCCTTATGGGTGTTCCCCTCCCAACCCTCCCCCCATTGCCGCCCTCCCCCCATAGTCTAGTTCACTGGGGGTTCAGTCTTAGCAGGACCCAGGGCTTCCCCTTCCACTGGTGCTCTTACTAGGATATTCATTGCTACCTATGCGGTCAGAGTCCAGGGTCAGTCCATGTATAGTCTTTAGGTAGTGGCTTAGTCCCTGGAAGTTCTGGTTGCTTGACATTGTTGTACTTTTGGGGTCTCGAGCCCCTTCAAGCTCTTCCAGTTCTTTCTCTGATTCCTTCAACGGGGGACCTATTCTAGGTTCAGTGGTTTGCTGCTGGCATTCGCCTCTGTATTTGCTGTATTCTGGCTGTGTCTCTCAGGAGCGATCTACATCCGGCTCCTGTCGGTCTGCACTTCTTTGCTTCATCCATCTTGTCTAATTGGGTGGCTGTATATGTATGGGCCACCTGTGGGGCAGGCTCTGAATGGGTGTTCCTTCAGTCTCTGTTTTAATCTTTGCCTCTCCCTTCCCTGCCAAGGGTATTCTTTTTCCTCACTTAAAGAAGGAGTGAAGCATTCACATTTTGATCATCCCTCTTGAGTTTTTTGTTCTAGGGATCTAGGGTAATTCAAGCATTTGGGCTAATAGCCACTTATCAATGAGTGCATACCATGTATGTCTTTCTGTGATTGGGTTAGCTCACTCAGGATGATATTTTCCAGTTCCAACCATTTGCCTACGAATTTCATAAACTCGTTGTTTTTGATAGCTGAGTAATACTCCATTGTGTAGATGTACCACATTTTCTGTATCCATTCCTCTATTGAAGGGCATCTGGGTTCTTTCCAGTTTCTGGCTATTATAAATAAGGCTGCGATGAACATAGTGGAGCATGTGTCTCTTTTATATGTTGAGGCATCTTTTGGGTGTATGCCCAAGAGAGTTATAGCTGGATCCTCAGGCAGTTCAATATCCAATTTTCTGAGGAACCTCCAGACTGATTTCCAGAATGGCTGTACCAGTCTGCAATCCCACCAACAATGGAGGAGTGTTCCTCTTTCTCCACATCCTCGCCAACATCTGCTGTCACCTGAGTTTTTGATCTTAGCCATTCTCACTGGTGTGAGGTGAAATCTCAGGGTTGTTTTGATTTGCATTTCCCTTATGACTAAAGATGTTGAACATTTCTTTAGGTGTTTCTCAGCCATTCGGCATTCCTCAGCTGTGAATTCTTTGTTTAGCTCTGAACCCCATTTTTAATAGGGTTATTTGTCTCCCTGCGGTCTAACTTCTTGAGTTCTTTGTATATTTTGGATATAAGGCCTCTATCTGTTGTAGGATTGGTAAAGATCTTTTCCCAATCTGTTGGTTGCCATTTTGTCCTAACCACAGTGTCTTTTGCCTTACAGAAGCTTTGCAGTTTTTTGAGATCCCATTTGTCGATTCTTGATCTTAGAGCGTAAGCCGTTGGTGTTTTGTTCAGGAATTTTTTTCCAGTGCCCATGTGTTCCAGATGCTTCCCTAATTTTTCTTCTATTAGTTTGAGTGTGTCTGGTTTGATGTGGAGGTCCTTGATCCACTTGGACTTAAACTTTGTACAGGGTGATAAGCATAGATCGATCTGCATTCTTCTACATATTGCCCTCCAGTTGAACCAGCACCATTTGCTGAAAATGCTATCTTTTTTTCCATTGGATGGCTTTGGCTCCTTTGTCAAAAATCAAGTGACCATAGGTGTGTGGGTTTATTTCTGGGTCTTCAATTCTATTCCATTGGTCTATCTGTCTATCTCTGTACCAATACCATGCAGTTTTTATCACTATTGCTCTGTAATACTGCTTGAGTTCAGGGATAGTGATTCCCCCTGAAGTCCTTTTATTGTTGAGGATAGCTTTAGCTATCCTGGGTTTTTTTTATTCCAGATGAATTTGCAAATTGTTCTGTCTAACTCTTTAAAGAATTGGATTGGTATTTTGATGGGGATTGCATTGAATCTGTAGATTGCTTTTGGTAAAATGGCCATTTTTACTATATTAATCCTGCCAATCCATGAGCATGAGAGATCTTTCCATCTTCTGAGGTCTTCTTCAATTTCTTTCCTCAGTGTCTTGAAGTTCTTATTGTACAGATCTTTTACTTGCTTGGTTAAAGTCCACCGAGGTACTTTATATTATTTGGGTCTATTATGAAGGGTGTCGTTTCCCTAATTTCTTTCTCGGCTTGTTTCTCTTTTGTGTAGAGGAAGGCTACTGATTTATTTGAGTTAATTTTATACCCAGCCACTTTGCTGAAGTTGTTTATCAGCTTTAGTAGTTCTCTGGTGGAACTTTTGGGATCACTTAAATATACTATCATATCATCTGCAAATAGTGATATTTTGGCCTCTTCTTTTCCGATCTGTATCCCTTTGATCTCCTTTTGTTGTCTGATTGCTCTGGCTAGAACCTCAAGAAGTATATTGAATAAGTAGGGAGAGAGTGGGCAGCCTTGTCTAGTCCCTGATTTTAGTGGGATTGCTTCAAGTTTCTCTCCATTTAGTTTAATGTTAGCAACTGGTTTGCTGTATATGGCTTTTACTATTTTTAGGTATGGGCCTTGA
The DNA here is from genome assembly GCF_021556685.1 of Rattus norvegicus. NCBI lineage: Eukaryota > Metazoa > Chordata > Mammalia > Rodentia > Muridae > Rattus > Rattus norvegicus. The sequence goes on from NC_141537.1 coordinate 93,422,996, forward strand.
ATTCCTATTCTTTCCAGGACTTTTATCATGAAGGGGTGTTGAATTTTGTCAAATGCTTTCTTAGCATCTAATGAAATGATCATGTGGTGCTGTTCTTTCAGTTTGTTTATATAATGGATCATGTTGATGGTTTTCCGTATATTAAAACATCCCTGCATGCCTGGGATGAAGCCTACCTGATCATGGTGGATGATTGTTTTGATGTGCTCTTGAATTCGGTTTGCCAGAATTTTGTTGAGTATTTTTGCGTCGATATTCATAAGGGAAATTGGTCTGAAGTTCTCTTTCTTTGTTGTGTCTTTGTGTGGTTTAGGTTTAAGAGTAATTGTGGCTTCGTAAAAGGTATTCGGTAGTGATCCATCTGTTTCAATTTTGTGGAATAGTTTGGATAATATTGGTATGAGGTCTTCTATGAAGGTTTGATAGAATGCTGCACTAAACCCGTCTGGACCTGGGCTCTTTTTGGTTGGGAGACCTTTAATGACTGCTTCTTTTTCCTTAGGAGTTATGGGGTTGTTTAACTGGTTTATCTGTTCCTGATTAACTTCGGTACCTGGTATCTGTCTAGGAAATTGTCCATTTCCTGAAGATTTTCAAGTTTTGTTGAATATAGGTTTTTATAGTAAGATCTGATGATTTTTTGAATTTCCTCTGAATCTGTAGTTATGTCTCCCTTTTCATTTCTGATTTTGTTAATTTGGACACACTCTCTGTGTCCTCTCGTTAGTCTGGCTAAGGGTTTATCTATCTTGTTGATTTTCTCAAAGAACCAACTTTTGGTTCTGTTGATTCTTTCTATGGTCCTTTTTGTTTCTACTTGGTTGATTTCCGCTCTGAGTTTGATTATTTCCTGCCTTCTACTCCTCCTGGGTGTATTTGCTTCTTTTTGTTCTAGAGCTTTTAGGTGTGCTGTCAAGCTGCTGACATATGCTCTTTCCTGTTTCTTTCTGCAGACACTCAGCGCTATGAGTTTTCCTCTTAGCACAGCTTTCATTGTGTCCCATAAGTTTGGGTATGTTGTACCTTCATTTTCATTAAATTCTAAAAAGTTTTTAATTTCTTTCTTTATTTCTTCCTTGACCAGGTTATCATTGAGTAGAGCATTGTTCAATTTCCAAGAATATGTGGGCATTCTTCCTTGATTGTTATTGAAGACCAGTTTTAGACCGTGGTGGTCCGATAGCACGCATGGGATTATTTCTATCTTTCTGTACCTGTTGAGGCCCGTTTTTTGACCAATTATATGGTCAATTTTGGAGAAAGTACCATGAGGAGCTGAGAAGAAGGTATATCCTTTTGCTTTAGGATAGAATGTTCTATAAATATCCGTTAAGTCCATTTGGCTCATGACTTCTCTTCGTCTATCGACATCACTGTTTAATTTCTGTTTCTATGATCTGTCCATTGATGAGAGTGGGGTGTTGAAATCTCCCACTATTATTGTGTGAGGTGCAATGTGTGTTTTGAGCTTTAGTAAGGTTTCTTTTACGTATGTAGGTGCCCTTGTATTTGGGGCATAGATATTTAGGATTGAGAGTTCATCTTGGTGGATTTTTCCTTTGATGAATATGAAGTTTCCTTCCTTATCTTTTTTGATGACTTTTAGTTGAAAATTGATTTTATTTGATATTAGAATGGCTACTCCAGCTTGCTTCTTCTGACCATTTGCTTGGAAAGTTGTTTTCCAGCCTTTCACACTGAGGTAGTGTCTGTCTTTGTCTCTGAGGTGTGTTTCCTGTAGGCAGCAGAATGCAGGGTCCTCGTTGCGTATCCAGTTTGTTAATCTATTTCTTTTTATTGGGGAGTTGAGGCCATTGATGTTGAGAGATATTAAGGAATAGTGATTATTGCTTCCCGTTATATTCATATTTGGATGTGAGGTTATGTTTGTGTGCTTTTCATTCAACAGGTCTTCAGCTGTTCCTGTGGGCCTGTGTCTTGAGTTCACCAGGCAGCTTTCTTGCAGCAGAAAAGTTGGTCTTACCTGTGGTCCCGAGGCTCAAGTTCGCTCGTGGGGTGCTGCCCACGGGCTCTCTCCAGTGGCAGCAACCAGGAAGATATGCGCCGCCCCTTCCGGGAGCTTCAGTGCACCAGGTTCCAGATGGCCTTTGGTGTTTTCCTCTGGCGTCTGAGATGTGTGTGCAGAGAGCAGTCTCTTCTGGTTTCCCAGGCTTGTCTGCCTCTCTGAAGGTTTAGCTCTCCCTCCCATGGTATTTGGGTGCAGAGAACTGTTTATCCGGTCTGTTTCCTTCAGGTTCTGGCGGTGTCTCAGGCAGGGGTCCTGCCGCTCCTGGGCCCTCCCCCATGGGAGCCCAGAGGCCTTATACAGTTTCCTCTTGGGCCAGGGATGTGGGCAGGGGTGGGCAGTGTTGGTGGTCTCTTCCGCTCTGCAGCCTCAGGAGTGCCCACCTGACGAGGCGGTTGGGTCTCTCTCTCACGTGGTCTGGGAGCAGAGAGCTGCTGCATCCCGGGATCTGCGGGTCAAGTTTTTATCATATTGAAAGTAAAACTCCAGCATGTATGTTATCCTATTTTGCAAACTGACTCAGGATAAATGGAAAGCTAGTCTTTGCTGTCTTGGAGAGCATGGACAGTATGGAGGCTCCAGCCCTGGTTATAGAGTTAAAAAGTAGGGGAAAAACAGAATTAGGAAGTAATTCTACTTGGAAGAAACATGGAGTTAGAGGGGGAGATGTGACAAGAGAATAAATTGGAAGTAGAGCAGAATCTCGGATGGACCCAGTAAGAGAAGCTTGGCTTCGAGGTCTTTTTTTGTAATAATGTGGTAAACGAATGGGACAATATAAAGGCATTGGTAGCCACAAATGTAAACACAAATAGCTTGTGTAGTGAATGTGCAGAGAAACCAGAATCACTGTCCAGTGTAGGCTTGAGTTACAGAACAGCTGCTGTCATTTATGGAATTCATTCTTGAACTCAGCATGCACTTGTCATACCTTTGAAACAATATATCCTAGAGAATAGCAATCTAGTCATTCTCTTTTCTACTTCATCTGGAAGAAGAAGCCTATTCTGCGCAGTGGTCCAAAATACTTTAACTGAAAAATAGTTAATTTCTGCTCTTTCCCCATTTTCTAAGATATATTTGTACCAGTATTATTTCCTATTTCTAATGGAACCATTTAAAGCTTCATTGTGCTATTCATACTTAGAAGATAGCACTTCTACGGTTGCTCTGGTATGAACCAATATTTAATAATTATTTATTCTAAATAACATTAATCAACTTTTATAATTTTAATTTACATGTATTTTTAAATCAAAGACTAGTACCAATATTAAGAGAATCACAGTCTTATTTTATTTGATTTTTATTTATAGTTAACACATAATTTTAAAGCATAATATTCTTTGACAGAATCTCCTGCCACTAAAGTTATAATGGGAAAGAATCATTTAAACTTGCTTGAGTTTATATCCATTATGTTCTTTGGCAACTGTATTTTATTTTTATGAGTGAGTAGATTAAATAGAGACACAAAATATTTTCATAGATTTTGTATATTTTAGTTACATACTACATTGTTCTCAGAAGGGAATGTTTAACTGTAAGAGTGAAAGGCACCTGAAATGTTGACAAGGTCTAATACAAGACCTGGTGGGGAGTTTGGCCTCCTTTCTTTCACACTCTGAAGATGACTGTGCCTTAATAATGAATGATCAATATTGAGTTATGTGAATATTCAAGGGATACATTTCTGCCTTTGGGAGAATTCCAGGTAAACTGCTGAAGGAGTACTGTTCTGTCAGACTGCTTTGTTTAGAATCTTTGTTACTTGTTTTAAAACAGTATATAGTCAATAATTGATACAATGAAGTCATTTAGGCATGGATGCCTATATTGGTGATTATTCTATTTTCAGTCTTGGTCCCTAGCTCTCTAGCTGATTTAAGATGAGTGGAGACTATTTAAGGAATCAATTTAGTCAGTTAAAACTCAAAAAGATTGCAAACTTTCAGAACTATACTATGGTATTTTATTCTTTTAGCAGAGTTACATAGAGTAGGAAAAACAAACAAAACAAAAGTTAGCTCTTTCACTGATTTAACTCTAGGTTTACTGTTTAGGTTTTTTTAATTACTTAGAGGTGTTTTTATTTTCCATTATCCACAAACAATATAAATAAGAAAAAATAATCTGACCAAACATATGTAGACATATAAACATGTGTGTATATACACTTATGTACACATGTGTGTGTGTGTGTGTGCGTGTGCGTGTGCATGTGCGTGTGCATGTGCATGTGCATGTGCATGTGCATGTTCATGTCTATTAGAAAGTAGTGTATGGTAGGAGTACTCCTTTAATTTTAGTGCAGCCATTTTCTGGGTGTGATATTAGACTCAGCTCATGGCAGAACTGATTAAACACTGGAAGTCGCATCAGTTGTCTTCTCATCTCAGATGCCGTACACAGAAGCCACAGAGCATAGGAAGTAAACTGTCACAAAGAACAGAGACTAAACTTAACCTACAGTCCTAAAAGGAGAAGGCAATAAATAGCAAGACATTAAGCTAATAGTTGGGTATTTAAAAATATTTCTTAAAGAATTCTATCTTATAATACCAATTACTAGAGATTAGCAAATAGGCTTAGCCACTAAAGTTTTGTTAAATTCATATTGAATTTATTTAGAGTTAGGTGTAAGTATTCTTTTCTGGTTTTAACTTACTATTTCTACAACTACCTTGTTATATAATTCTGACAAAGTCTAAACACTTTAGCTTTTCAATTCCAAGTAAGTTTAACACGTGATTAGATCAGCCACTTTTAAGTACCTGATCTTGCCTTGTAAGGGAACTTGCTTCAGTCTCATATCCTGCACTCTTAACCTGATTTGCATAAATCCTGCTTTATTCCAATTCTCTGTCGATCTTTTCCTTTCTGACTTTCCATCAGTTTGAGGAGATGCTTCTCATATAGCGTCCTTAAGGGACCACAGCCTTCCCCTCTTTCTTTGTGATTTGTAGATCTGCACAGGCAGTGAATCTCAGGGCAGTCCCTCTGACAATTTGGTGATGGTAAACTTTCTTAGGTGATGCCTTAAGGTTTACTGTGGTCTAGGGTGTAACTGGCCTATCAGTCAACTGGGTGAGACTAAATGTTGCTGTGTTGCATGGTTTAACTTATCTGTGATGCATAATTTTCAAAAAATAATTATATTCATATCATCAGTGTAGTATTATTGTATGTTATGGACCATGATGTGAAAAGAATGCCAAATATTTAATATGAAATTTTTTACCCAGCCTCTACTTTACCTGCATCCTACTACATTTATGTCGACCATTGCAATGCATTTCTTTGATATAAACTAAAATAACTTTGGAGGCAGATAACTCACCTTTTGAAGAAATGCTCCTACAATGTGTGGAGATGGTGACTTTCATCAAAATTTACTCAATGTTGAGCATCAAGTACAGGCTATTCTAAAGCAAACCCTCCCCCCTTGATACAGACTCAAGCCCTTATTTCTCAGTGTATATTCTCATCTTTTCTCTATACAATCTCTCTCTATTCTAGTCCTTCTTCGATATGAAACAGATTGGAGCAACACTTCTGATATTGATTGGCAATCACTACATTTTTCATCAAAATATGTTATTTTGTGTATATTTTACTTTTAGTAATATTTTAAATCAGTCTGCAAAGATAGTTCTGCCTGGTAATGCTTGTATTTGGGAGGACTGTATATACTTTTCTTAATTATAGGGTTCTAAACTCTTGGACCTGGAGTTGCACTTACCCTAGTGATGAACACAGTAGGTACATATCCATCTGCACACTGGTAACTCTTCTGCATCAGTATAGGAAGTCATAAAGTAAGGAATTGACAGGTGCCAATTAAATGAGATTTTTAAAATTAAAATGCAATATCCCTGTGAGTATACATTTATCACTACACTTATCATGAGTTTAAGTGTCAATCTAGTAACAGGGTCACAGTATAAAAATTTTTTCCTATATGCATATAAATATCATTATCTATCATTAAGGAAAAAAGAAAGGGACATAAAATGACAGAAGCAAACATGAAAATGGAAAAAGTTCCTGGCATTAATTGAGCCTCCTGCCAATGATAGTCTTCCTTCCCTACTCCTCAGTCTTCCTCCAACTTACTTAAGTGCACTTGGTTTTACTTAAATAAATGCACACTTTGTTTCTGACTGTTTGTGAGCATTTGCCAAGTATCCTGAGGCTAAATTTAATTGATTTTTGTAATTATGTCAAGTGAAGAGGAAAACTATTAATATATGGTTTACTCATATGCTTGTTTTCAATCTCAAACAGATTTGATGTTTGTTTCTTATGTCAGAAAGCATCTATAAGAGCTCTAAGGATTCTGTTTTGTAATTCTCATTTTTTAGAACTGTTGTAAACTACAACTTTGTATTTACTTATAAGTTAATAATATTTCTACAGCCTATTTCTAGGATATAATTCATGATTAATTTAAGCTTATATTTCAAAGCTTTGAAACAATATTCTTATAGCAATCCCCCAAGTCATTGATTCCCAATTTTAATGTTCATATTAGAGTAATAATTACATAACTTTCTCTATTTGTATTTCAAAATTAATACCTACTTACTACAGTCTTTTTGTTTCAAGTATCCTTTTGAATACTATACTTTAATGCTTATTTCTCCTTTCTTAATGTCCACATAAAGGTTCTGCAAAAAGAGATGTATGTTTTCATCTATAACCTAGAATGGAAGAGAAACCACAGGAATTTCGTAAGCATTTTATTCCCCTGGAAGCTTTATGCATACTAGTGCTGATTTACAAATTTTTCACTTTAAAAAAAACTCTAGCTAGCCTTGTTTTCCTGAATTAAGCCATTATTGTGGTTTTAATCAGTGTGCCAGCTCCACAGGTTTACAACTGATTAAAGGTCAACAGATTGTTAGAGCATTCAAAGGCAAATCAGGGCGATTTGTATAGGGCCCTTAATATAAATGCCACAGTTTAATTTTAATTTAAAGATACATTAATGAAAAGACTTTTCTTGTGTGTTTTGAAGTACTGTTATTAAGCATACATTGAGTGAAAATGCTTTTAGACTGTTCAAAGGAACACAGAATTAGTTTGCCCACCTTAAATACCACTACCGGAAGGGTAATGCCCTGGGAAAAGCCCTTTAATTCTGCTTTAACTCTCTGTGAGCAACTCTAAAAAGGATTCTATACAAGACAACAGGAAGATTCAGTGAACGTGACTGAATCCATTTGTGCAAGAAAAATTATAAATACGTTACCATCCATTCAAACACTTTCTGTAGTTAAATTCACCAACTCCCCTACGCCATGGTAATCATATTTTGCAAACATATTTTAATATTATCTCCTAAAATGGTGAGAGCAACCCCAATACTGATGGCAAAATAGATATACCCATTTTTTTTAGATAAGAGGAAGTAAAAGGCTTAACACAAAGTAATTGTCTTTATCTCAGCACAGATGACTCCTGGGGTCTGATCCTGGTTTTTATTTCAGCTGATGCTAGAGAATATTTCTCAAAGAGTTTCCAGCCTTCTCTATGCATCTTGTTCTCTCATTTCTTCAGAGCCACCTTCTCAATATGAAATGAAGTTCTTTCTTATGATCTGTCTCAGAGATGGGAGGCTCAGCATAGTACTTGCAAAGCGTGCCTGAGGCCTAGGCTTCAGTCTTCTGTAACACACACACACACACACACACACACACACACACACACACACACACACTGAAAGCAGTCTCAACGACTGTTTGGGAAAAATAAGGGGGTAGGTATGAAAATGTAATAATGAGACTGATTATTTTGTACAACTGTTAAAAACTAATATAAAAGAAAGAATACTTTCAAGGCTTTGATCACTGTGGTCCAGGGTGCCTCACGTAGTTCATTCCACATTGCTATAGTAATAGTCTTGAGGCCTTGTTCTTCATTTTCCTTCATCTTGAAAGAAAAGAAAGTTAAGTAAAATAATTCTAGTGAGTAGTCATTGATTAAATTCAATCCCAACATTGTTGGTATTACATAAATGGCTTGTACTATTCTTCATTCTTATGAATCATACACTGCCAGTTATTACTAACAGACTAAGTGTGTGTTTGTTGAAATATCTATTCACTTACTTGTTCTTGGTTATGAATAAATTATAAAAGATTTTGAAGCCATGCTTTCCTCCCTGGGGAAATACCTGTGTCACACTAAATACACACACACACACACACACACACACACACACACACACACATATATATTCCTAATAATATGGGGATTTAGCCTATATTTACTCAAGGCCATGCCATTACTATCTCAATCATTTGTCAGATATTCTTTATTCTGTTGTATATAAGTTGCAATAAAATGACTGAAATGTTTCAGTTTAATATTTAAAGGATGGTAAATATAAAAGATCCAGAGTGCTGGCAGCATCCATGTACAGCATTAAGGGAGGAAAAGACAGGGAAATCATGAGCTCCAGGTCAGTCTAGGCTGGAATCAGACCTCATCTCACACAAAATCAAAAGCAATAACTGAATATTTGTGACAGCATGTTTTCAGGAGCTCCTTCTCAAAATTGTTTTCTTCCCAAACACTCAGATTCATATATATTTGAGTGTCATTTCTTTTACTATTTCTTAAACTGTGTGAAATATCAAAACTAAAGCTAAAAGAGAATTTTCTTGACTGGAATATATGGTAAGTTAATAATACATACGTGTGAAAAGCAAGAGGACTGCACTGTTTCCATGAACTCATTTTTGTATGTGATGTGCTGTTGCTTTGGATTTAGGATTAGGTAACCAGAAAAGACAAACAGAAAAGATTACTCCAAGCAGTGTCTGTTCAGAGTGTTCATGAATTTTCATGTATAAATGATATGTGCTCTCACCTGTAGAAAGAGTCAGAAATATCAAAAGTCATGTAATGGTGCAAATAAACAATTTGCAAACTCAAGAGATGTAAACTTTAAGTTGTTAGACAGACATATTCGAATCAGACCTTAGGTAGAACAGAATAGGAATGGAATCATCTAACAAGTTGAAGTCCTCCTGTCCAGGAAGAGCAGCAGGAAGAAGTGTGGAGCAGTGGAGAACAGGTTAGCTCAGGTAGAGACAACTAGACTTGTTCCTCTGGTGCAATCACTTAGTGAAGAGACTTGGAAAGCAAGTGTTCTATCAGCAAGAATGGCTGAAATAAACACAAAAAGTCACTGTGTTACTCACGTACCCTTTAAGAAATTGATGATCATGCTGTCATATAGGACTGTGCTTCTGTATACGATTCTGTGGTTCAATTTGCTGCTTTTCCAAGTAGTCATTCTGAAAACACTGGTGTCATAGATGGATAAAGGGAATAGTGAATTGACTTCAAACTTGTATTTTCTCCTTGTTTGACCTTGAATTTTCTGTTTTAGAGTGGAAATTAATTACAATTATGCAATGACCATTAACAATCAGAGCTTTGGTCTGTGTGCTAATCCTACCTGAAAGCTGAAAATAGTTTATTTTCCCATGTTCAGCTTTCACTGCCACAATTCAACTCTAAATAGTTAATTCTGGTCTTCTTGCTCATCTGAAAAATGCATCAATTATTTTATTACAATCATATTATCCCTATGTTTTATATCATATGCTCAATAAAGTTCTCAGGGTGTTTAAATAAACTTGCAATGTACAATGTTTTATGTTAACTCTTTTATTATGAAGACTATTTTGTGAGATGTATGTCAAGTACTGTGTAATAATGACAACACAGTGAAGCAATTCACCATTAGTGTCTTTCTGCACTGTTCTTCTAAATTTGAAGATGGACAATCAGGAAAGGATGCGAATTTGAAAACTTATGAAGAAAATGTAGGTTAAGCAATAGAGAGTATAGGAAAATGAACATTTGGTTCAGCAGGTCAGTGACGTTCACTCTGTGGGGATGACATAAATTCTAACATGCAATGATTCTTTATAATTTGCAGATAGTGAGGATGGGAAAGGAGAAAAGAGAGAAGATATGGGGGAAAGAATTGTGGAGGAGGGAGAAGGGCTTGGCTTTTCTTGGGATCAGCAAAGGTGTTAGTGAAACTCTGGGAAGGCAAGCTGTGGATTTAATAGATGACTATCAGGAAGAATCTGAGACAATGTGGCTTGACCCCCATGAAGTTAAGTTATACTATGATAATGTGGCATGGATTTTTTCATTGACTATAAATGTTGAATTAATTTTATGGGAATATATCCTGAAAATGTCTCCATTTCATAGTCAGAAACCTTTGCCTTTATGCTTGTTGTGGCAAGATAGTGAATGCCGTCACCTTTTCCTGTAGTTGAAGCTTTGCCTCATCGTCCATATCACTATCCTACACCAGGATTCTTGTCATCCTAGGCTTTCTATTGTGGAAGAGACTGGCTTCACAGGTAAGAATACTGTGCTGTGTTACACTGAACAAATTTTGGAGTGTGCTAGTGTTGATTTAGATACAAGTTATTAACATGGAGACAGAGGTTGGATAAAATGAGCACAACTGCCTCTTTAGTGGTAGTTCCTTACTTCTTGGGTATTTTTGAAAACAATGACTGTGGATGTGTTTTGATCTGGTTGGTAGTTTCTGTGTTAACCTCCACAAAAGAATGTGTTACCTTAAATGGACTGTTCACAAGGTGCAGGCTACAACTGCCTCTTTTTTGTTAGTTCTATATACTGTATTATTTGCCGAAATATTCACAATATTATTTGATAAGTTTTCAAGAATTGTCTCTTCTCTCCATTTCTCACAGAATGCAGAACTTTTCATTCATGGAGACAATATTTAGAAAATTCCTACTCATTACTTTTTCTTCCTTAGTCCAAGGTATCCTCTAGTAGTGCTGATATAAAAAGAAAGTCTTTGCATACTATATCTTTAGTTTTTTTTTTATGAAAGAAACAATACTAACTGAAATTTAAACTGAAATAGAGAAGTGGAAGAGTAATGAGTCCTGTGACATTGAAAACAGTCAGCAGCATGTTAGCGTGCGGTTGAAAGGAACAGAAGGTAGAGGAGGAGTCAACACAGCTGCACATGTGTTCATGGGATCGGTTCTCCTAGACCTCAAGCACATAGGCTGAGGTGCACCTGTCTCAAAGCCAGTGGGAAAGGTGCACTCAGCCTGTGGAAGGCCTAAAGTTCAGTTCTGGCTGCCAGTCAAAGGGAAATTAGAATATGTAGAAATTATGTATATTTTAATGGTCTTCATCTCAAATAAGTATTGACATTATTACTAGGTTACTCATATTCTAGTAAGCTATTTACAATTTAATAAGGGTATTTAGGACTCCTTCCATTCCCTGAGCAGTTTTAACTCCCTTCAAGACTCTGTTGTTCACTGAGGTGGTGTCTCACAAAGTTAAGTGTTAGAATTTGACCGAATATTACTACAGGGGAACTTAAAATATGTATAAAGCATTATTGTGAGATATAGTTTGAGAAGTTTCAATAATTGCTAACCTTAATTGATGTGCCAAAGTTTCCTTTTGTGAATGAGGATTTTGATTTGTTAGATGTATTTTTTTTTCCTCTTGGAGATAAAGGAAGCTCTCTATATTTGTTTTGACATTGAAAGACAAGGACAGCCTGTGTGCCACATCTAGTGCCAGTTGAGTAAGCATTCCAAACTTTAATTTTGGAATTTTGGAGAAGGAATTCATGTTGGAACTACTGGCCTACTCTGTTTATTTTTTAATTAATTACATTTTTACTTGTGTGCATGTGCATGTGCTTGTGTGTGTGTTTGTGTGTGTGTTTGTATGTGTGTGTGTGTGTCTGTGTGTGCATACTTATACATATGTGCCCATCTGTAAGAGTGGAGGTAAAAGAACAACCTTCTGGAGATTGTTCTTTCTTTCTACCATATGTATCCAAGGGATTGATTTAGAAAATAAGCATGCTTAGGGTTAGATTTCTTTACCGGCTGAACTACCTCACCAGCCTATCTTCTGTATCATTGATTGGACATCTTTTTCCTTCCATTAACATTTATGTAAATCTGGATAAGACAGACCTTATTATGTATATCCTGATGATCCTTATGATGATTAACATTTTACCTTGTTCTTATTGATGGTCAATGAATATTTGTGAAATAAAGTAAGGTGGGAAAGAGTTAAGGAAGAAACTGTATATAAAATATTTTCTGATCTTTTTTGTTTTATCTGAAGTTAAGAAATATATAACTAGATGGCCGACACATGTTTGTATAAAAACTAATCCAAATTGACTATTGATTGTGTGGGAAAGCATATTCTCCTAATCCACATGATGGTTCAGATCTTGATTTTCATAACATTTTAATGTTATTTTGCTGTAGTAAATTTAATTCCCCTTTTATTGGGTTTTCTTTCTGATTTATGTAAATATATTGTGACTAAGTCTCACATGTAGTACAGTATATGGACTTCCTTTTTTTATTCAAACATCACGCCATGTCTGATTTCACTGCAGTGTCCATGTGTTCCTATGTGTGTCAGTGTCTAAGAAGGAACTCCTGGGATCCAGGCTGAGTCAATTGCTCCATTCAATTCAGTGGAGACTGGTAAAGAGTTGACCTATGGAAAACTCTAGCCTAAACTAGAGAGTCTCAGTGCTCACACTGGAACTTCAAAATGGGAACAAAGGTTTTCCCACTTACTGTAATGAGACTGTGTTAGGATGAGAAGCCTAGACTTGTTGTAGTCGCCTTGGCTTCCTGCCTGGGTACCACGCCAGCATACAGAGTGAGCAGAACTGTGCCAAGAAAATCCGAGAGAAACAGAGCCAAGCCTTGATGGTATTGTGAGCCAGTGGATCAAATGGTGCCTGGAGCCTGCCCTTCCTCTAGACTTTTCATTATGTGGGCCAATAATTTCCTTTTTTCAGGTTGATTTGTGTTTTCTGTTTTATTATACTTTAAATATCCTTCTTGGGATAGAAAACAATCAATAAATCTCTGTTTCCTGACTTCTTGACTTGCTGGTTACTGTGCCAGGAAAGGGCACATTTGTTATTTGAGTTTTATCAGCTTATCTGAACAAACTTTATTCTAGGAAAATCTATACCTTCTATACCTCAAATTTCAGTTAGTTTGTAGACAAATAGTCATGAGGTGAGGTGAGGGTAACAGGTCACTGACACCCAACCAACCCACAAACAACATTGCCCAGATGTGGAGATCAGACTGCTCCCTGCCCTGATTTTCCACACTATCTATAGATCAACCAGTATTTGTCTCCATTTTGAGGATGGAGATGGCTCTGAGCTTGGTAAAAACATAAAACCCATGTGCCCAGCATCTTTCAGAAGGCAATGACTGACAAGTAACATATTCCTAAAAACAAAGATGCTACTTCAATGCTTCATTAGGTTGAATTTGTGCTTCATAAGAACATGGTTGAATTAAAAAAAAATCAAACAAGAAATCCAGGTCCAAGAACTTCCTTGAAATAGCAGACTGACGAAGAATTGTAATGCCCTCACCTGGATTCCAAGAAGAGGATACCTCATAGATGTCATTGATCTCAAGGATTCCTCACTTTCTCAGTAGCTTCAGCTCAACTAGGTCCCCACTCTTGATGTACTCTACTCAAATTGTTGTCCATCCAATATCTATAGTGATATCCCTCTGGACCTGCTGTCCACTCACACTTTCTGATGTTCATTTGGAGCAAGCAATTCCCATTACCCCATGCCCATATAGTCTCTAAGATGCTGCTGTTCTGTCCGCAGTACAACTCAGTGTTGATGAGCTGATGGACTGTGACTCAAATGGTAGAAGCGGCAGCAGCAGTGTCTTAGGCAGATGACCAGCCCTATTTGCTTCTTTGCACTTAGTTTGTTATTACTTTCATATCCCTGTCAGCTTTTAGATTTTGTTTCTCAAACTTGCAAATCTGTGCATCTGCTATGGATTTTTAAATTCTTTGTAGCTACCTTCACCTAAGCATATGTATGTAAATATATGATATGATATGATGATATGATATAACACAGCATAGCATAATATGAGTTAAATATAATATAAATAGCTAAATGAGTTAATATTAAAAATTAAGAGGAGCAAAAGAACCCATATTTGCTTTACCCACCTCTGGAGTGATAAAAAAGAATAATTGCTTTCTTTGGTGTCAAAAAACTTCCAAAGCTGGCAAATTTATTGTTCTTCAATAAATCCTGAGATTGCAGAGAGACACAATTTTGTTCCTCCTAATTGCTGATGTAGTATGTTTATGTAGCTTTTAGATACACTGTGTGTAGGCTTTTCCACAATGTGTATGAACTTAATGCTCATTTTCCCAAACAATATGAAAATTGCCCATTTTCATATTCTTTTTTAGCTAAGATAATACCTACAAACCATTGAGTTTTGATAAGAGTATAATGTATAATCATGACTCATGAATCATTATAGTTAATTTTGCTTTCAGTTTGATTTGCAAAGGGTGATATTTGGCAATAATTTAATCAAGATTATTATTTTCAGAATAAAACAATGAAATAGAGTGAGGCAATACATTTCTGAATTGAATTGAAGCAAGTTTTTTTCGTCTTGTGTTTAAAGAAGTCTGGGGTGTAATATGATGCATTGTTTGCATTTTAAACGACGAATAATTTCTGTGGAATGTTTTCTATAAAATGGAAAAGATAAGGCTTCATGGAGATATGGTTGATGTCTAGGTTTAGATGTTCATAATAAATTAAATGCCATATTTGTGAGTATCAATCCTCTCTGAGATGTAGAACTCATACTATATGAAGGTTTCCAGGAGTTTTTTTCCTTTTTTTTTTTTTTTTGCATGTGACAGACCACACCTGAGTGCTTTCTGGTCTGTGCTGCTACACCTGAGAGTGATCATAATGTTAAACCCATTTTATGAAGACAAAGATGCATAGACATTGAAAAACAAAACAAATAGGAAACAGCACAAAGGAAGTCTATTTATGGCTCTCTTATTCACTGAATAAGAATTTTAAAACTGAACATATGCCTGGCTATTTACTAAACACAGATACACATTCTGCATCTGTGTCAAAGCCACTATTTTCTACTCATTTTCTTTAATACTTGTAAAAGAGGAATTCTTTGTTTCCCTTTACCTACTCTACTTCATCACAGGGTCTCTTAGTAACAGTGATTTAAAGGGCTTGGGAGGCTGGGGTTGGTCTGGAAGCACCCCTTTAGAGACAAAGGGGAGGGAGTTTTAGTGGGGGGTTCACAGAGGGAAGACTGGGAAGGAGGATAACATTAAAAGTATAAACAAATAGATGATTAATAAATAAAAAATAAACAATTTAGCATTGCTTTGTCAGTTTTATTTGTTCTAATCACACTGATGTTT
This sequence comes from Rattus norvegicus, assembly GCF_021556685.1. Taxonomy (NCBI): domain Eukaryota; kingdom Metazoa; phylum Chordata; class Mammalia; order Rodentia; family Muridae; genus Rattus; species Rattus norvegicus. Next base: position 93,438,351 of record NC_141537.1, read on the forward strand.
TCAGGAATTCAAAGACATGGTGATGTGCCATCAGGGTTACTGAATTTGCATCTTCCTTTATCTAACAAATCTTTACAAATAACTTGTCATCACACCTTCTTTTTGTTAAAATTGTATATTCTATTTATTTACTTTTCTAATGTTATTTGTTTTTCCTGGTTTACCCTCTGCAAAACCCCATCCCATCACATCTCCCCCTACTTCTATGAGAGTGCTCCCCTATCCACCCACTAACTCCCTCCTGACTCCTGGCATTCCCCTACACTAGGGCATTGAGGCTTCCCAGAACCAAAGGCCTCCCCTCCTGTTGCTGTCAGGCAAGACCATCCTTTGCTAGATATGGAGCTGGAGCTATGTGTTTCTCTATGTGTACTCTTTGTTTGGTGGTTTAGTCTCTGGGAGCTCTGGGGATCTGGTTGGTTGATACTGTTGTTCTTCCTATGAGTTGCAAACCCCTTTAGCTTTCTCTAATTCCTCCATTGGGAGCCCCATGCTTAGTCCAGTGGTTGGCTGCGAACACTTCTCCATAAAAATGCCTGAACCTTTGGGGAAGGGGTTGGATATGTAGGTATATACATATATTTATGGCATTCTTACAGTCTGTTATTCTTTGCTTATTAATGAGTTGAGAATCTTTGTGTTAATTGCCATCAACTGCGAAGAAATATGACTCTGATAAAGAAATAGCAATATTATTATACATTATTTTAATACTATGTGCATGGAGGAGAATGATAGTATTTTAGGTTCCCTTAGAACCTGACTGATCTTACCATGAGGTTGTCATTTATTTAATATTGGCAGGTGGATTCTACTTTCTAGAGTGGGCCTTAAAATTGGTCAGAAATTAGTTGATTTCTCTTCTCACCTAGCTTTTATTTCAATATCACACCAGCAGCATATCTTGTCACAGTTGTACTTTGTAGGCTTCACATCTTGGTGACATTGATGCTTTCTTTGTCCTACAGTAGTGTGCATAACTTCTTCTATCCCAAGGCAGCTAGTCCATAATAACAAACTTCTAGGTAAGTACCAGCTGGTTCTTCTTGTTTTGTGATTCAAGTACGTACAATCTTCAGGAATAGGAACTTTCTGTCAATTTCCAGAAGTTAGTTAATAGTATTGGTAATAGCCTGTAAACTGGTAAGGGTCAATGTGACCCGATTGGTTAAAAACCCCAAAGCCAGTACCCTGTTCCTTGTACTGAAGATTTTATTTGGTAACACCTAATTAACATTGTTATTATTGTTATTATGTTATTATGTTATTATTGTTATTATTGTTATTATGTTCTAAATATAGGAATAAATCTATTTAACCCAGACCTCATAAGTGGGCCTTTAAATTTTTATACTGTCTGCAATGATATGCCTATTATAATGTACACAGAGATTCATGTAATAGATGGTCTTATATTTTGAGTTCTCAAAAAAAAATCCAAGGATGGTATTTTAATGAAGTAAGTCTATACAGCTACATTATCAGTACTGAAGGGAGATAGGAAAGAGGAGAAAGAGCAAAAGAGGTCAAAGGAATGTGATCAAGCCATGAACTCTTTGGCAACCACCCATAGAAACAAAGAACTTGGGCTCACAATTGACCTTAGCCACAGGCACTTCCATTCATTTTTGATTATCCATCTGTGCATCTGTTAGGTGCAGAAATGTGTGTTCACATGCTTCAGCTGTGAAATGTTCATGACATTGGTATAGAAAAATTCTATTGAGAATGTATCGATGAGTTCATACTTTGGTGCTAAGTCTAGAACATAGAAGAATTCTGATATATGTTCCATAAGGACTTTATACCATGAGAAGAAAGAGAAACACCGAGGAAAGTGCTGGCAGGTGTGTTAGTGAAAAGGGAATGATTTATGGTAAATAAAATAAAGACCCAGGTACTTGGGGATTAGGTAATAAAATGAATTGAACCTGACTTCATTAAGTGGAGAGAGTTCATTAAAGAGCTATAGAACGTTTATATTGTACCGGTTAATTATGAAGTTCAGATGATGTGTAAACAATAATATGCTCACTACTAAGACACAGCATTTTGCCTTTCTCTACACTGTTAATTGAGTGCTGTGTTAATTTTGGGAAGCACAAAATTACTTGAGGTTTCCCGGGTGTTGAGAAACTGCTGTGAACATACACATACACTCCCACGCAGAATTTCCCTCACTTTTACATGTAGTGAATATATAGTTGAGATTTCTAAAAACTGCATTTAAAAAATTGCACATAAAGCAGCAACCCACAGATTAGGAAAAGAAATTTACCAATCCTACATTCAATAGAGGGCTAATATCCAAAATATACAGAGAACTCAAGAAGGTAGACTCAAGAGAACCAAATAACCCTATTGAAAATGGGAGTACAGAGCTAAATGGAGAATTCCCAACAGATGAATCTCAAATGGCTGAGAAACACTTAACAAAATGGTCAGCATCCTTAGCCATCAGAGAAATACAAATCAAAATGACCCTGAGATTCCACCTCACACCAGTCAGTGGCTAAGATCAAAACCACAGATTATAGCACATATTGACGAGGATGTGGAGAAAGAGGAACACTCCACCATTGCTGGTTGTACTTCAAGCTAGTAAAACCACTTTGCAAATCAGTCTGGAGTGTTGCTGAGAAAATTGTAAATAGTTCTACTGAAGACCCAGATATACTGCTCCTGGGCATATATCCCCAAAATATTCCCTTATAATGACAAGTGCTCCACTACGTTCATAACAACTATATTTATAATAGCCAGAAGTTGGAAACAACCCAGATGTTCCTCAACAGAGGAATGGACACAGAAGATGTGGTACATCTACACAATGGAGTACTAGTCAGCTATTTAAAGAAATGACCTCGTGAAATTTTTAGGCAAATGGATGGAACTAGAAAATATCATCCTGAGTGAGGTTACCCAGACACAAAAGAACGAACATGGTATGCATGCATTGATAAGTGGATATTAACCCCAAAGCTCACAATGCCCATAATACAACCCACAGACCATATGGAGCATGTAAGGAAGGAAGACCAGGGAGTGGATCGTCAGTCCTATAACGAAGGGGGAGCAGGATGATTGTGGGAGGTGGAGGGAGAGGAGGGGAAAGAGAGAGAGAAAGGATGAAATAAGGATGAAATCAGAAACTGGAGAAGTGAAAGAGGTACAGAGGTTCGGTAAATCGGACAATAATAGGTAGCAGGGGGAATGGAGAACAGGGGACAGCCACTGGAGGGTCCCAGACACCAGAAAATGTGAGGCTCCCTGTTGCTCAGAGAAGGGGAAGATGAACCTGTGGAGACCACCAATGGATAGGCACGGTCTCTGGTTGAGGGATGGGGTCACACACCCATCTCAAAGGATAATTTTTTTAACCCAGAAATGTTCCTGTCCAAAGGAAGAACAGGGACCAAAGTGGAACAGAGATGGAAGAAAGGGACAACAGAGAACGGCCCCACCTGTGTTTACGTCATGTCTGCAGATACCAATCCCAACACTGTTACTGCGGTCAAGGGGTGATGGCTGAAAGGAACATAGTGCTGTGGTTCCTGAGGAGGTCCAGCAAGCAACTGACCTATGCATATATGCTTGGAGCCAAACATCAGACTGAACTCAGGGGACCTGGTGGGGGAGGTAGCAGAAGGACTGGAGCAGTGGGAGGGGATTACAACCCAGTTCTCCCAGAGTCTAGACCTCCAACCAAGGAGTGTACCTGCAGGGACCCATGGCGCCAGATACATATGTAGCAGAAGATGGCCTTGCCTGGCAGCAACCGGAGAGGAGGCTCTTGATACTGAGGAGGTTTGATGACCCAGAGGAGGGGATGCTGGAGCAGTGGGGTGGGAGAGTGTGGGTGGGTGGGGGAGCACCCTCACACAGGCAAAGGGGAAGAGGGAGGGCAGATGTAGGATGGGATGGTGGGTGGAGGGATAACCGGGAACCGGGATATCATTGGATGGGAAATTGGTGAAGGGGGTAGCCAGAAAGTGGGATATCATTGGAGATGTAAATGAATGGAATGATTCATAAAAAAAGAAAAGTTATAAAACTTTGATGTAGAACTGAAACATGCTTTTAAAAGGAATACAAGGAGATAAATGCATTCTGAAATTCTGAACATTATCTAAGTCTTTTAATATGAAGAAAATCTGTCATTTTTAATTTTTAAAAGTTACTGCAATAAACCATTATTTTTAAACCTTTGTGTAACACTTAATTACTCCAGGTTTAATTTTCTCCATTTGTAAAATTATGTTGGACACTTTCTTACCCTATGGGAGGGAAGCCATTGAAAAGCTAATGAGTTAATGTTTATAGAGGCTTTTGGGCCTTTAGATGAAAGGTACAATATAAATCCAAAATATTAATGTTTAAGTGTGAAGTTCTCTAATTACTTCCCATTGCCTCAGGGACATTACTGTAGATTTATACCTTTCCCCTGAAATACCTGGCACAGTTGGTATATGAAGCAGCATAATTTTTGGTGAAGCATTATAATTCTACAGTCATTATCATGTGTCAAAAGTAGTTTAAGTATGCACATTACATTTACATATTTTGCATCTTAATATTTACCTTGACTCATTTATCAATATAGCAAGTATTAAGGTCATTTATTATTATGCTCTTTTATTTGTGCTGCCACATGAAAATATTTTTTTGAGATACAGGAATAGAGAAATGAGATGACTTTTAAAGAAAGTGAAAGACTATTGTGTTCGTTTTTTTTTATTTTAATACTAGACCATGTCAACACTCATTAGCATTCTTAGATAGCAAAGGAAGAAATTAACTGTATTAATCAGTGTTCTCTAAGGCAACCGGACTGATAGACTGAATCTATCTATCTATCTCTCTATCTCTCTATCTATCTATCTACTTATCTATCTATCATCAAGGAGCTTAATTAGAATCGCTTATAGTCCATGATCCAGTTATTCCAACAGTAGCTGTCTACAAAGAATCCATTAATTTTTCACTCCATGAGACTGGATATCTCATCTGCTCTTCAGTATAGGTTGGAATCTTGAAGAAGTCAGCTCTTTAGAGTGAGAGGCAAACAGGCAAAGAGCAAAAGCTTCCTTCCTTCATGTTCTTTATTAGGCTGCCACCAGAAACTTTGGCCCAGATTAAAAGTGAATCTACCTGCCTTGAAAGACCTGGACTAAAGATAGGCATGCCTACTTCAAATTATTTAATTAAGAAAAGACTCTCCCTCACAGATGTATCCAAAAGTTCGCTATTAGTTAATTTCCTATGTAGTTGACAACCAAGAAACTGAAAAATGTTTGTAGGGAAAGATCTACTATCTATATAATTATTGCATTGCTATATTAACTATACATGCCTTTCAGACTTAGATATAATAATATATCACATCCTTATAATAGCCCTTTGAATACTGGATGAGATTTTGGAACTCAAATTCCAGGAAAATACAAAAAATCTAAAATTAACTAGGTCCAGGTCACAACTTATTTAAATAAAATTGATGTTACTCATGTGCTGTTTTAATACTTGCAGTATAATAATTCTACAAAATATTACCTTCCAATCTATTCTGCCTGTTTCCCTGTTCTCAGTCCCACCAAATTGAAGCTGAACAAGATAATTTTAATAACAAAATAATTATGAGTCGAATGTAGAAGGAATTCTCAATAGAAGCAATGTTCCTTTGTGCCAGGGTTTTCTGTGTGAGCTGCTTATTTGGCTCCATGCCAGATCAATAAGCATAAACACTGAAATTGCAAGCAGAAGGAGCCAAGACACAAAGCTCATTTTTGTTAGACTCGTGTTGAAAGCACATAGCTGAGGACTCAGCACATGTAACTCGGGATAAGAATAGTATCCTGTGAGTCTGCACTGAGTCTTGGAGACAAGGTCCTTTACAGTCACCCTCTCTCAGCATAGAAATCTTCAGCAGGAACATGTAAATAAATGATAAATAATTCACTGAAGAAAATGTAAACCAAAAATATGTTTTGTAATCATTTGGAGAACTTTCTAGGAGTGATCTCTCTCTCTTTTTTTGCCTTTATTTTACCCTTAGTGTTTATCCTATATACATGACCAGTGACAAATCATATAAAGCAAAATTCTATAATTTTTCTCTTCCACTTGACTTGCTGTATGTTCAGCTCTATTAAGCACATGTAATGTTATGGGATAAACTCAGAGGCATCATAAAAACACCCAAAGTCTTTGTCCACAGGGCCCTTTCCTATTTTGCTGCCTGGTTAGTTTCAGTCTCTGTGCTGCATCTCTTATATACTGGACTGCTTAGCCAATGCCACGCAGGACATTCCCATTGCAACACTTTGTTTTATATACTACCAACTCATTAAGATCTTGGTATATGGCTTTTCCTGGCTCATGGTAGGTTCAGGGCAAAGCCATGTATTAAGTATTCTTTTCTTTCCTTTTTCCTTTCTTTGTTTTTGTGACAGTAAGTTTTGATTCTACCTTATGTCTCTTGGCTATCAATTCTCTGGTTCCTGGCCATCAAGGCTTCAAGTTAAATGAGACATAGGTAGAAACCTCCATAAGTTCTCTGCACTATTGCTCCAGCAATCTTGTAACCAGTACAGATTATAAGTGAAGTAGTTTGTCACTGGGTTGGTGACCAGATTTCTCTTTCATAGACTGCAGAATATATTTTTAAGTCAAAGAGGCTAGAAAGTAGGGATGAAGTCTTCAAGCCAATAACAGCTCAATGTCTCTTTATTCAATGACCAGTGTGAATGTTGTCCTCAGAAACTGGACCTTCCCATCTGTTTCAAAAGAGAGCCCAGAAGGTCTGTGCATGCAACAATTCAATTGAATGTAAGCTGGTTCTATCACTGGAGGCCTTGTCTGACTACAAAAGGTGGCCAGTTCAGACTGTTTCCTCCATTACTAGGAGTACTCACTTTTGTCATCCTCATATATTTCAGGAAATTTCCACTGCACTAGGTTTTCTCTCCAAAGCAAATGGCCCCAATTACAGCTGACTCTTCCTCCACTCTTGCCTTCTATCTGCACATGTAACTTCTCCAGCTCTTATACCCAATCACTTTCCCAGTTCACCTGATGAATCTATTGTATTCCTTCTTCCCAAGAATATCCGTGCTTTCCCCATTAAACTCTGCCATTTACCTAATCATAATTTTATAGCCATTTCAAAGTCTAGCTTCACAAATGTAACAGGATTAAAAATCATCTGGAAGGGGTTCAATGCTCATCTATTCTACTGAGTACAATTTTAGATCTCCTCCTCTTTTATTTGCAGATAATTTTTATATATCAGTGACTCAACAGAAGGTCATCTGTTTATAACAAGCATAGTTCCAGTGAGACCCTTTTGCATTGAATAGGTGCATAACCAGCTGCATTTATAGTGACAGGGAAGGTAGTTCACTGGTGAATGACTTTCCAGATTTTTGAAGATACGTGCACTTGAGATTGTTACTCCAAACTCTTTGACAGTATTTAGAATTAAGTAAATGATCACAGAAAATTAATGGGAGAAAAACTACCTTTAAGGATATATTTCTAAGTAATAATATGTTTTTTATTTCAGAGCAAATAAGAACCATCCCAATTTATTTTTGTATCTGTTATAGACATGGGTTACATGATAATAATTATGGTTCATTTATTAGACACAAATAAATTGCTAATCTGGGTTTGTTTAAATCTAGGTTTACAGAGGCTTCAATGATATTAAAACAACTTGTCAACTATTTTCTCATAAAGTAATACAAATATTTATTTGTTATTTATCCATTTAAAACATAAGTCTAATAATTTTGTATTATTGTGGTAGCAGAAGGAATTAGAAATGATTAACACAGACTAAGGTACCAACATAGACTGAAAATATTAAAACTTGGTTTTGCACATATATTCCTATATATATTGATTTATGAAAAAGTACATATCATCAAGAAACTCAACATCATGTTTAGGGGTAAAAATTTCTGAGATGTTAATACAGATGCTGATATGGTTCATTTAGTCATAAAATAAAGAGCATGAAAATGCTTGTTTACATTGCTTATTTGAATTAATTCTGACATGAAGAATTCAGAAAGTGATGTGGTCTTGATAGATAGGTTCATTTTATGAAACAAATTTTGAGGCAGAAGATATCCTTGTCAATTGATCTTTTGAAGAAAGAATGTAAAATCAACGGTTTTTTTTCAGTAATACACATGTTAAATAGTCTTACTTAAAATCAATGGTCATCATTTTCTGGACCTTCACGTAAGGTAATTCATTAAAAAAACTGAAAAATTAACTAAAATGCATGTGACTTTCATTCATAGATTTCCTCCCAAACACAGCTATGTTGGACAGAGTTTTTCTAGAGCACAATGAAGTAAATGTATTGATTGTTACTGGAAAAGCAAAGTGTACAGATTTTCAGGCAATCTGTTCATTGATAGATGGCTTGAAAATTTTGAAAAGTGGCAGCTGTTTCCCAACATTGTAGTGCCAGTTACTACATTATTTTTCATTCTTCTGCATTATAACCTCAAATGATATAAACAACAGAGGGAGAGAGAACCCTGCAAGATTTTCCCTGTGTGTCATTGAGGAGTACGTAGTCAACCAATGCATGATAAAGTAGGACTTTTGGTTGTTGTTGTTGTTTTGTTTGTTTTCATTCCTGTAGCAACTTTTGTATACTTTCTTTCTAGTTATAGTGGAGTGGTAGAGGCTTTATTATAATACAAATAATCATACATAACCGCTATTTAGCACTGCTTGAAATATGTATACTTATTCTTTATGGCACAACCAACTGATTTTTTAATTAATTTTTTTTACTTATTTACTTTACATTCCACTCACTGACCTCCTCCCAGTCACTCCCACCCACAATTTTCTCCCATCCTCACCTTTCCTCTGCTGAGTGGGTGGGTCCCCTGGGCATCCCCCAAAACCTGGCATTTCAAGTCTATAGAAAACTAAGTCTTTCTCTCTCACTCAGGGCAGACAAAGCAGCTCAGCTAGAAGAACATATTCCACATATAGGTAACAACTTTTGACATAATCCACACTTCGAATTTCAGGACCCACATGAAGGCCAAGCTGCATGTTTGCTACATATGTTCTCTTTGATTGATGGTTCATACTCTGAGAACGCTAATGGTCCACATTAGTTGACTCTGGTGATCTTCCTCTGGAGTTCTGATCCCCATCAGGGCTAGCAATCCTTCCACCTATTCTTCTCTAAGAGTCCCAAAGCTCCACCTACTTTTGGTTGTGGGGTCTCTGCTTGCCTCTGAGTCAACTATTGGGTGGAACCTTTCAGAGGGCAACATGCTCCTATATGCAAGCATAGCAGAGTATCATTTATAGTATCAGAGACTGGGGAGGGCTCTCAAGTTGGGCCTGTTATTGGTTGGCTGTTCCGTGACAGCCTCTGTTTTATTCCCTGTACCTGCATTTCATGTAGACAGGATTAAATTTGGAGTTGAAGGTTTTGCAGATGAGATGGTGTCCCTATAACTCTATTGGGATTCCTGCTAGACTATAGGAAGTGGCCTTATTAGGGTCAATATCCCCAGAGTTGTGAGTTACAGCAAAGTTCACCTCCATTGATTCTTATGGTCTTCCTTTATTCCAGGTTTCTGTCACCTTTTGGAGATGCCCCCTCTACCTCCATACCTCTCTCAGTTGCAGATTTCCATTCACTTTCATGGCCATCTAGCCATCTCTCCTGTCCTTCCCCACATTGGATTCTGAATCCCTTTTTACCACCCCCTTGCTCCTAGTTCCCTCCATCCATCTGCCTCTTATGACTATTTTACATCCCCTTCTAAGTGAGAGTCAAACTTCGTTACTTAGGCCTTCCTTCTTATTTAGGCTTTTGATTCTGTTGAGTGTAACATGGTACCTGTATTTTATGGCAAATATACACGTGAGTGAGTACATAACATACATATCCTTTGGTGACTGGGTTAGCTCACTCAGGATGACTTGCTCAAGTTCCATCCATTTGCCTGAAAAATTCATGTTGGAACACCCTTTACATAAACATGAATAATAAAAAATATCTTGGTGTAGCTCAAATCAAACAGGTGAAAGATCTGTTTGCCAAGAACTTCAAGTCCATGAAGAAAGAAGTTGAAGAAGATATCAGAAGCTGGAAAGCTCTACCGTGCTCATGGATAGGTAAGACAAACATAGGAAAAATGCCCATCTTACCAAAAGCAACCTACCTGCAGATTCAATGCAATCCCCATCAAAATTGCAACACATATTTTATAGACCTTGAAAGAGCAATTCTCAACTTGATATGGAAAAACAAACAAAAAACTCCAAGATAGTCAAAACAAACCTGAATAATAAAAGAATTTTGGGAGGAATCTTCATCCCCTACCTCAAGTTATACTACAGAGAAATAGTGATAATAAATTCATGGTATTGGTACAGAGACAGACACATTGATCAATCAAATCAAATCAAAGACTCAGAATAAATCAACATAACTATAAACACTTAATTTTGCTTAAGAAACCATGCAATGGAAACATGAAAACATCTTCAGCAAATGATGGTGGGCAAACTGGGTATCTACATGTAGAAAAATGAAAGTAGATCATATTTATCATCCTGCCCAACACTCAAGTCGAAGTGGATCAAGGACCGTAACAAAAAACTGGACACACTAAATTTTATAGAAGAGAAATTGGGGAATACCCTTGTAAACATGGGTAAAGAAGAAAATTCTTAAACAGAATACTAATAGCTCTAAGATCAACAATTGATTAATGGGATCTCATGAAACCGCATGTAAGGTAAAGGACACTGTCAATAAGTCAAATCACAGTCTACATACTGGGAAAGGTTCTTCACCAATCCTTCTTCTTACAATCTTACACAGGGATAATATCTAAAGTTTACAAAGAACTCAAGGAGGTAGACACCATCAACCCAAATAACAAAATTTAAAAAGCAAGTACAGAGCAAAACAGACTTGTCAATATATGAATCTTGAATGGGCAAGGAGCACTTAAAGAAATGTTCAAACTGGTGATGCTCCAGCCTCTGCTTCCTTCAGCAAATCCTACCAGAGTGCACCCTGTACAAAGCTTAAGTCCAAGTGCATCAGGTACCTCCACATCAAACCAGACACACTCAAACTAATAGAAGAAAAAGTGGGGAAGCATCTGGAACACATGGGCACTGGAGAAAATTTACTGAACAAAACACCAATGGCTTATGCTGTAAGATCAAGAATCAACAAATGGGATCTCATAAAACTGCAAAGCTTCTGTAAGGCAAAGGACACTGTCATTAGGACAAAACAGCAACTAACAGATTGGGAAAAGATCTTTACCAATCCTACATCTGATAGAAGGCTAATGTCCAAAATATACCAAGAACTCATGAAGTTAGACTGCAGGGAAACAAATAACCCTATTAAAAATGGGGTATGGAGCTAAACAAAGAAATTTCAGTTGAGGAATATTGAATGACTGAGAAGATCCTACAAAAATACTCAACATACTTAGTGATCAGGGAAATGCAAAAACAACCCTGAGATTCCTCCTCACACCAGTCCAAATAGATAAGATAAAAAACTCATGTGACAGCAGATGCTGGTAAGAATGTGGAGAAAGAGGAATACTCCTCCATTTTTGGTGGGATTGCATACTGGTACAACCACTCTGGAAATCAGTCTGGAGGTTCCTCAGAAAATTAAACATTGCACTTCCTGAGGACCCAGCTATACCTCTCCTGGGCATATAACAAAAAGATGCTCAAAAATACAACAAAGACACATGCTCCACTATGTTCATAGCAACCTTATTTATAATAGCCAGAAGCTGCAAATAATCCAGATGCCCTTCAACAGAGGAATGGATACAGAAAATATGGTGCATCTACACAATGGAGTACTACCCAGCTATCAAAACAATGACTTCATGAAATTCGTAGGCAAATGGATTGAACTAGAAAATATCATCCTGAAGGAGGTAGCCCAATCAGAAAAACACACATGGTATGCACTCACTGATAAATTGATATCAGTCCCAAATCTCAAATTATCCAAGATACAATCCACAGTCCACATGAAACTCAAGAAGAAGAATGACCAAAGTGCTGATGCATCACTCCTTCTTAAAATGGGGGACAAAAATATTCATAGGAGAGGATACTGAGGCAAAGTTTGGAGCAGAGACTGACAGAATGGCCATTCAGAGGCTGCCCCACATGTGGCCGAAATATACCCAGCCACCAAAACTAGATAAGATTGATGAAGTTAAGAAGTCCATGCTGACAGGAACCAGATATAGATGTCTCCTGAGAGACACAGCCAGAGCATGTCAAATACAGAGGCAAATGCTATCAGCAAACCATTGAACTAAGAAGAGGACTCCCTTTGGAGGAATTAGAGAAAGAATTGAAAGAGCTGAAGTGGCTTGTGATTCCTTAAGAACAGCAATGCCAACAAACCAGAGTTTCTAGGGACTAAACCACTACCCAAAGACTATACATGAACTGACCCATGGCTCCAGCTGCATAGGTAGCACAGGATGGCCTTGTTGGGCACCAGAGGAAGGAGAAGTCCTTTTGTCCTGCCAAGGTTGGACTCCCCAGTGTATGGGAATGGCAGGGGGAGGGGGAAGGGTATGGGATGGGGAGGGGAACTCCCTTATAGAAGAAGGGGAGAAGGAGGGATAGGAGGTTTATGAACAGGAAACTGGGACCAAGAATAACATTTGAAGTGTAAATAAAGTATATCCAATAATTTTTTTAAATGCTCAAAGTCCTTAATCATCAGCAAAATTCAAATTACAACAACTGGGGCTCCATCTTATACACATCGGAATGGCTAAAAAACTCAAAAGACAGCACATGCTGGCGAAGATATGAAACAAGTGGAATACTCCCTCATTGCTGGTGGAAGTGCAAACTCGTCCAACCACACTTGAAATAAATTTGGCAGTTTTTCGGAGAACTTGGAATAGTTCTACCACAAAAACGAGCTATACCAGTGCTAGTCATATACCCAAAAATGGTCCACTTTCCCATAGGACTCTTGCTCATCTATGTTTATAGCAAACTGGAAACAACCAAGATATCCCTCAACTGAAGAATGGATGATGGAAATGCTGTACATTTACACAGTGGATCAAATAGTTTTAAGGGGTAGGACACAAACAAAGGCTTATAAACTGAATACTGATCTGCTAACTCAGTGTTTCCTGAGTAATAGAGAACTTGGACACAACACCATGAAGAGTTATGAAAGGTTGCAAACTTGTCTATGACAATTCTGTGAGAGCCTGTTTTACAATTTCATATTCTGTCTGGTTTGGACAATCTTTCTGCATCCCGTTCTTCAATTTTCCTTGACTTGCTGATTGAGGAGCTATGATAGATGCATCTATTGATGCTGGGCTACAAAAAACATGTTGCCCTGTGCATTCAATCCACTTGTGGTTTCTCTGATGGTCTTCATTTTCTGTAAAGAGAAGCTTCCTTAGGTATAGAAGGTTTAAGATGTAATTAATGATTATGACAGTCTAGCAAAGTGGCAGAAATGGATTCTTTTCAAAAATCCATGAAGAATTAGCTGTCAAAGTTGTTTTTAATGTCCATTTCCCTAACAGCTAAGGATGATGAACACTTTTTGAAATCAATTTTTTGTCCACTCTTATTTCTTCTATTGACAACATTTTTTTTGCCATTTGTTTCCTTGATTCATTGTCTCTTATACTGTTTGTATATTCTGGATATTGTCCCTTATCAGTTGCATAGATGATTTCCCATCATATGCTTCATTTTTTTAGCTCAACTGAATCTTTTGAGCTTTATTAAAGCTTCATTGCTTACCCTAATTCCTGGGCTTATTGAATCTTAATCAGAAAGTCATCTCCTACATTTATATCTTGTAGGAGGCTGCTTATGTGTTCTTCTAGTACATTTGCTGCTGTGCATTGCAGATTGAAGTCTTTGATCCATGGAGGTCTAGTTTTGGGTAAAGTGATAGATATGTGTAAAATTCATTCTTCTTTGTGTGGACATCCAGTTTTCCAACACCAGTTTTTGAAGGTGCTGTCTTTTCTGCAGTGTTTGTTCTTGCCTCTGCTAAATACTAGTCAGCCGTAACTATGAGTACTCATATTTGAGTCTTCTATTCTATTCCAATGGTCTATAGGACTGTTTTTGTGCCAGCACCATGTTGTTTTTATTACTATAGTTCTATAATGTGTCTTGATGTCTGGAATGCCAAGTCCTTCATATAGTCAAATAGTCAAAATATATAGAAAAATATAAACTATTTTTATATTCTGGATATTGTCCCTTATCAGATGCACAGAAGATATTCTCTTCTCATTCTGTTTTTCATGCATTTTTTCTGTACTTATTAAGGTTGTGTTGTGTCCCAGTATTAAGTATACTTCAGAGAAACTTCCCTGTGCTGCTCTGTATAGTGTGTGTGTGTGTGTGTGTGTGTGTGTGTGTGTGTGTGTGTGTGTGTATCTCTGTCCATAATATTCTGTAGTTTTCAGGTCTAATGGATATAAGATTCCATTTAATCCTGAGCTTTGTCTGTTTACTTTTATCCAGTTGGCCTATCTATTTGAGAAATGAGATGAGAACATCACTTTTATTGGGTTGGTGCTAAACTATGTATATTTCCATTAGTGCATATTTGATAAATTAGTGTGCCCTAGAGTTTAGTGCATATATGTTTAGTACTGTCATATTTTCTTGAGTACCTGATCCCGTGATTATTTTGAATAACCATTCTTTATCTGTCCTGATTAGCTTTAGTTTGAAGTCTATTTTATTAGGTATAATACAACATGTGTTTGCTTCCTGATCTCTTTTCCTTGGAGTACGTTTTCCATAATTTCAGGGTTTAAAATGAAAATGGTTTCTTATAGGCAACAGATGGATTTTGTTTCTTATTCCACTAAGCTAACCTCTTTCTTGTATTGGAGAGTTAAAGTCACTAATATTTAGGGTTATTAATTAAAAAGTGTGTAGCTCATAGTCATTTTGTTGTTTGTTATTAACCTCCATTCAATTAAATTATTTTTAAAAATATCTGAATATCTTGGGGAAATTTAACAGGAACTCTCAAACATTTTAAATACTTTGTTTTAATGAAAACTATCATATATTTTATCATGGGAAATTTTTATTAGAATTATATTTAAAACGAATCAAATAACAGCCATAAAAACTAACAGAATGAACAGGAAAATAGGGTGAAAAAGCCATTCATATTTGAGGAATTCTAGTCAGTGGTAGATTAGTGGCCATGTGGTATCAGAGAAAACATAGGTAGAAAGGCTTTAGTGCCATTGAGAGAGCACTTGGAATATAGATAGAGAAGGGAAGAAAAGCACATTCAGCATTCTGCTTTCACTGGTTTCAAATAATTCAACGTTCAATATAATGAATAATCAATCATTTTATTATACATATTAAATATAAAATAACAAATAACACTGATTTATCAATGCTAGCATAAATTTATATTTCCATTTGATTGAATTTGCCAAATGAGAAAGAATTTTGTAAGGAGATGTTCCTTTTGCCAGTGTACCTCTTGGTGAATAGTTCTCTCTCAGAGATTACCTCACCTATCTTCCCTGAGAGCTGTACTACACTCTGAGGCCTTGTTACCAATGTTGCCACTATGAACAACATTTGAATAGTTGATTTAAATCATCCTGAGAGGAGCAGCTCAGAAAGACAAAGATCTAATTTCTGTTTGTCACTTTTATTTTGTGCTGAGACACAAGTCTAAAACATTGAAACAATGGTCTCTTGTTACTAACAAAACAGAACAACATTAGATTTAGTTCAAGGGACAATTCAAGGTAATAGTTATTTTATGAACTTGAAATACAATAACAAAAGAATTCAACAGTATCTTTTAGGAGGAGAACTGAATCATATATGCTCTTTCACCATTCCATTGCAGATACTTCAGAAACAAGAAATTCAATATGCATGTAAAATTTTCACAGTTAATATTCATTACCTCTGATCTTTTGGTGATTCACAATGACTTAAAATATTTGGTGATTTAAAACACTATGTTTCCTATTATGATAGTTGCCAATTATCTATCTATCTATCTATCTATCTATCTATCTATCTATCTATCTATCTATCTACCATATATCTATCATATTTTGGTAGGTTTCCTGGTTTGAATGCATTACTATGCCTTCTTATTCTAGACAAGCTTTGCTTTAAACATCCCAGTTCACAAAAGGAAAGTAATCACTACCTATAACGACTTCAGGCTTTTTTTTTTTCATTCTGGAGGGCCATGAGTTTGAGATTATAGTGACTCATACTGAGGTCTAAGTTCATGGAGAGAAATGGTACGTTAACCTGGTAAAAGTTTTTAAGTTATGAGCCAAAGCTTCGTGACTGAGGAATGAATTTGTTTTATATTAATATGTAATTAGACATAGATGCAATTGTTGGGAAGGTTCACTGAACAGAGCAGATGAATATTCTCTAAATATAGAAAGTGACTGCCTCTGAAAATACCAATACTTTTGATTATAGTTGAAAGAAGTAAACTTTAGTTCTTTTAGGAATGTTCTTCTTAATATCTCTCTCTCTCTCTCTCTCTCTCTCTCTCTCTCTCTCTCTCTCTCTCTCTCTCTCTCTCTCTCTCTCTCTCTCTTTCTCTCTCTCACACACACACACATACACACTTTAGGTTAATTTTTTCTTTGAAATGGTATGCAGGTAAATAATGTATTCTGATCATTTTTTTCTTTTTCTTTTTTCTATTTTTCGGAGCTGGGGACCGAACCCAGGGCCTTGCGTTTGCTAGGCAAGCGCTCTACCACTGAGCTAAATCCCCAACCCTTTATTCTGATCATTTTTAACTCTATCTCTCACATTTATGTATTCCCCGACTCCTCTATACATGCCCCCCACACACACACACTTGAGTCTTCTTGTTTTACAACCCACTGATTTTAACCAGTGTGAGCACAAGTTTGGAGCAATCTCTTAGAGACTAGTGAGCTCACAGTTGAATACATGACTCAAAGTCAGTAGCTCAGCAGCAAAGGGTAAAACCCCATGAACTACACACAGATCACCATTGCCTGTTCACAAAACCAGATATCTGTAGGCAACCATATCATCCACATATGAAAACATGTTTGCAATGGCTTGGTCACACCCTGAAGCTAGAATTTCTATGCACTTCATCTATCTTTCAGCCCAAAACTTTTTATTTCCACTTCCATATGTTTCCTGAGTTTAAGAAGGTTGGTATAACTCAAATGTCCTTTATTCTCAGTACCTAGAGCATCCATGTATCTATATATTAATCTCTGTTCAATCCCAAGTCTGATAAAGTCTGAGAGAAACATTTTTTTGTTGGTATAATCATAAGTATTGAAAAACATTGAAAGTCAGTTTAGGAATATGTTACTTTAGCTAAGCAATAGTGGTCCTAAGGCCTATGATTTGACCATTCATAAAAATTTGACAGGATTTTCAATATAAAACATGGATTCCAAACTTCTTTCAGTCATGAAGCTATGGAACCAATTGTCACCTCTTGCCTGGCTGGTTAATTTTGCTTTGTGCAATTGTCCTATATAAGTATTTTTAAGGCTTAATAATTAAAATACTTTTTCAAATGTTTCTTAATAAGGATTATAGAATTAGAATTTCATTTAGAACTAGAAATAATACAGTTACAGAAATATTCATTTTTAATTGTTATGGTAACAATCAGTCCCCGAATCCTGGAAATATAATTTTTAATATTTATTAAAATTATAGTTCTATTATAATCAAAAGTTAATTCTTCTTCATTATGACACTGTTAGTGCTTCAGTCTTGTTGGACTAAGTGCACAAAGAAGGGGTGGGGTAATAAGAATATAAATAATAGCCGGCCTGCAGCAGCTCTCAGCTCCCAGACCCCGTGAGAGAGAGACCCAACCGCCTGGTCAGGTGGGCACCCCTGAGGCTGCAGAGCGGAAGAGACCACCAACAATGCTCACCCCTGCCCACATCCCTGGCCCAAGAGGAAACTTTATAAGGCCTCTGGGCTCCCGTGGGGGAGGGCCCAGGAGTGGCAGGACCCCTGCCTGAGACACCTCCAGAACCTGAAGGAAACAGACCGGATAAACAGTTCTCTGCACCCAAATACCGTGGGAGGGAGAGCTAAACCTTCAGAGAGGCAGACAAGCCTGAGAACCGAGAAGAGACTGCTCTCTGCACACACATCTCTGACACCAGAGGAAAAAGCCAAAGACCATCTGGAACCCTGGTGCACTGAAGCTCCCGGAAGGGGCGGCACAGGTCTTCCTGTTTGCTGCCACTGCAGAGAGCCCGTGGGCAGCACCCCACGAGCGAACTTGAGCCTCCGGACCACAGGTAAGACCAACTTTTCTGCTGCAAGAAAGCTGCCTGGTGAACTCAAGACACAGGCCCACAGGAACAGCTGAAGACCTGTAGAGAGGAAAAACTACACGCCCGAAAGCAGAACACTCTGTCCCCATAACTGACTGAAAGAGAGGAAAACAGGTCTACAGCACTCCTGACACACAGGCTTATAGGACAGTCTAGCCACTGTCAGAAATAGCAGAACAAAGTAACACTAGAGATAATCTGATGGCGAGAGGCAAGCTCAGGAACACAAGCAACAGAAACCAAGACTACATGGCACCATCGGAGCCCAATTCTCCCATCAAAACAAACATGGAATATCCAAACACACCAGAAAAGCAAGATCTAGTTTCAAAATAGTTTTTGATCATTATGCTGGAGGACTTCAAGAAAGACGTGAAGAACTCCCTTCACGGAAAACCATCAACGTGAACCATTATATAAACAAACTGAAAGAACAGAACCACGTGATCATTTCATTAGATGCTGAGAAAGCATTTGACAAAATTCAACACCCCTTCATGATAAAAGTCCTGGAAAGAATAGGAATTCAAGGCCCATACCTAAAAATAGTAAAAGCCATATACAGCAAACCAGTTGCTAACATTAAACTAAATGGAGAGAAACTTGAAGCAATCCCACTAAAATCAGGGACTAGACAAGGCTGCCCACTCTCTCCCTACTTATTCAATATAGTTCTTGAAGTTCTAGCCAGAGCAATCAGACAACAAAAGGAGATCAAGGGGATACAGATCGGAAAGGAAGAGGTCAAAATATCACTATTGGCAGATGACATGATAGTTTATTTAAGTGATCCCAAAAGTTCCACCAGAGAACTACTAAAGCTGATAAACAACTTCAGCAAAGTGGCTGGGTACAAAATTAACTCAAATAAATCAGTTGCCTTCCTCTATACAACGGTGAAACAAGCCGAGAAAGAAATTAGGGAAACGACACCCTTCATAATAGTCCCAAATAATATAAAGTACCTCGGTGTGACTTTAACCAAGCAAGTAAAAGATCTGTACAATAAGAACTTCAAGACACTGAGGAAAGAAATTGAAGAAGACCTCAGAAGATGGAAAGATCTCCCATGCTCATGGATTGGCAGGATTAATATAGTAAAAATGGCCATTTTACCAAAAGCAATCTACAGATTCAATGCAATCCCCATCAAAATACCAATCCAATTCTTCAAAGAGTTAGACAGAACAATTTGCAAATTCATCTGGAATAACAAAAAACCCAGGATAGCTAAAGCTATCCTCAACAATAAAAGGACTTCAGGGGGAATCAATATCCCTGAACTCAAGCAGTATTACAGAGCAATAGTGATAAAAACTGCATGGTATTGGTACAGAGGCAGACAAATAGACCAATGGAATAGAATTGAAGACCCAGAAATGAACCCACACACCTATGGTCACTTGATTTTTGACAAAGGAGCCAAAACCATCCAATGGAAAAAAGATAGCATTTTCAGCAAATGGTGCTGGTTCAACTGGAGGGCAACATGTAGAAGAATGCAGATCGATCCATGCTTATCACCCTGTACAAAGCTTAAGTCCAAGTGGATCAAGGACCTCCACATCAAACCAGACACACTCAAACTAATAGAAGAAAAACTAGGGAAGCATCTGGAACACATGGGCACTGGAAAAAATTTCCTGAACAAAACACCAATGGCTTATGCTCTAAGATCAAGAATCGACAAATGGGATCTCATAAAACTGCAAAGCTTCTGTAAGGTAAAGGACACGGTGGTTAGGACAAAACGGCAACCAACAGATTGGGAAAAGATCTTTACCAATCCTACAACAGATAGAGGCCTTATATCCAAAATATACAAAGAACTCAAGAAGTTAGACTGCAGGGAAACAAATAACCCTATTAAAAAATGGGGTTCAGAGCTAAACAAAGAATTCACAGCTGAGGAATGCCGAATGGCTGAGAAACACCTAAAGAAATGTTCAACATCTTTAGTCATAAGGGAAATGCAAATCAAAACAACGCTGAGATTTCACCTCACACCAGTGAGAATGGCTAAGATCAAAAACTCAGGTGACAGAGATGCTGGCGAGGATGTGGAGAAAGAGGAACACTCCTCCATTGTTGGTGGGATTGCAGACTGGTAAAACCATTCTGGAAATCAGTCTGGAGGTTCCTCAGAAAATTGGACATTGAACTGCCTGAGGATCCAGCTATACCTCTCTTGGGCATATACCCAAAAGATTCCTCAACATACAAAAGAGACACGTGCTCCACTATGTTCATCGCAGCCTTATTTATAATAGCCAGAAACTGGAAAGAACCCAGATGCCCTTCAACAGAGGAATGGATACAGAAAATGTGGTACATTCACACAATGGAATATTACTCAGCTATCAAAAACAACGAGTTTATGAAATTCGTAGGCAAATGGTTGGAACTTGAAAATATCATCCTGAGTGAGCTAACCCAAGCACAGAAAGACATACATGGTATGCACTCATTGATAAGTGGCTATTAGCCCAAATGCTTGAGTTACCCTAGATCCCTAGAACAAACGAAACTCAAGACGGATGATCAAAATGTGAATGCTTCACTCCTTCTTTAAATGAGGAAAAAGAATACCCTTGGCAGGGAAGGGAGAGGCAAAGATTAAAACAGAGACTGAAGGAACACCCATTCAGAGCCTGCCCCACAGGTGGCCCATACATATACAGCCACCCAATTAGACAAGATGGATGAAGCAAAGAAGTGCAGACCGACAGGAGCCGGATGTAGATAGCTCCTGAGAGACACAGCCAGAATACAGCAAATACAGAGGCGAATGCCAGCAGAAAACCACTGAACTGAGAATAGGTCCCCCGTTGAAGGAATCAGAGAAAGAACTGGAAGAGCTTGACGGGTCTCGAGACCCCAAAAGTACAACAATGTCAAGCAACCAGAGCTTCCAGGGACTAAGCCACTACCTAAAGACTATACATGGACTGACCCTGGACTCTGACCCCATATGTAGCAATGAATATCCTAGTAAGAGCACCAGTGGAAGGGGAAGCCCTGGGTCCTGCTAAGACTGAACCCCCAGTGAACTAGACTATGGGGGGAGGGCGGCAATTGGGGGAGGGGTGGGATGGGCACACCCATAAGGAAGGGGAGGGGGGAGGGGGATGTTTGCCCGGAAACCGGGAAAGGGAATAACACTTGAAATGTATATAAGAAATACTTAAGTTAATAAAAAAAAGAATATAAATAATAGAAAGCACAATTAATTAATTATAATTTTAAATAAATACTTGTAGAAGCAAATTTTAATACAGTTTTAAGGATTATAAACTGGTTTTAAAATATTTTCTCAGATACGCAAATTTTCCAGCCACTGTGAAAGAAAACAACTAAATGCTTTAAAATTCAAAGCAAATAAACCAAATATATAATTAGAAATTAAGTAGCATATGATTTAATGTGACAACTAAAGAGGTTAATCACTATATTCTTCAGATCCTTGGTAAACTTACATTGATGGAGGTTGAAGGATATCTTAAAATAATAACTGATTGAGTAACTATTAACTATTAAGTGCCATTTTGAGTTACTTTTATTATCTAATGAATTGTGACATTTGGGGAGGTTCTCCTGAAAATAATCAATGATTAGCTGCAATACAATTGGGTTTTTGATATGCAATATTTTTTCTACTAACTTTAGAAACTACAAGTTGAGCTGTACTCTCAAATACACAAGGAAAAAATGAAAATCTGGACAATGTAAGGTAATACAATTATTTGGTTATATAATTTAAGGTGGTCAATGATTTTCCACTGTAAAGATTTAAAATGGCTATCAGATGGGGATTTTTGTTATCACCATATATATCTTATTGTTTTAAAGTTTGAGCATAGTACTCACTTCCAGACTGTGGCCATTGATCAGAGATGCAATATAGTACAAAACTGTGTCTCAGAAGTAGCTATAACTTTTCTAAACAAATAGCATTCAATATCCAGAAATTCCTCAGAAAAAGTTGTAGGTGGCATTCACAGAAGTAATTAGTAAATATTACTAATGAGTAATAAAAATGCAATATTAATTTGATATGATTTAGGAAATGTAATACATTTTGACATATTGTATAGAGAGATTTTACTTAAAAGTAGGGATGTTTTAAGATTAATTTCTCATTGCAATGAGTGACCTAGTTTGAAATACTTTGTATAATTATAGCATAAACAAATTTTAAGCTTTTCATTGTAGTGCAAACATAGAAAAAGCAAGCAAGTATAAGTACATAGTTTGAGAATTTGAGAATGTAGGCAAAAGTCATTGAAGTTAAGAAATAGACCTTTCCCTACAACTCCTAAGCCCATTCATTTCTTCTCATCTTATACTTTTCATTGCATCTTGTGCTAAAAGTTATGTCCATATTATGATAAATACAGTTTGCAATTATTTCCTGGGCAGATGCAACATGTGTTTACTGAGCTCAGACAGGAATCCTATGCCATAAGTAAGTATAGGTACCACCAAAGTTCAAAGCCAGTGAGTTTTATTGGGGTTACTTACAGGAATATGGGCAAGGGGTGACTTACAGAGAAGAAAGAACTCAAGACAGCTGTATCATCAAAGCTCATACAAGCATAGGCAAGAGCCTGTGAAAGGGGAAACCTGGAAAGTACATTGAACAGATCACAGGCACTTCAGCAGGTTGGATGTTGTCCTTTCCAAGTGACTCTTGTCTCAACTTCTTCAGCAGCTCAGCTGTTATCTGCTTCTTCTAAGCAGCTGGGATGATCTCAGAATCTTTGCACTTTGCCTCCTTCCATCTGAGGGAGCCTTTCCAGTTTTATTGCTTAGTGTGCCTGAAAGGGACCAAGTGAATGTGGTCAATTTCACTGACTAGTTGTTTTCCTTCCAGTTTACAGAACTTTTCTGAAGGGTGGAATGTTTCAAACATGGTGGAAACTGTTACACAACACTCTATTGCTTCATCAGGCTCTTAAATTCTTTTCTTCTGCAATGACTCCTGAGCATTGGAGAGGGTGACTACAGATGTCCACCTGTGACTATGAAATAGATCACCATGCTACAGTAACAGGATCTTCAACAGTGATTACGGATTAAGGCTGGTAACAACAGTTATTGATCTATGGACTTAAATACTAATGTTTAAAAGACAGTTTGACAGGCACATCACATCCATCTTTAAAAAAAAAACACTTATAAGTTACTTCCCCCTTTGGAACCGATGACATACCCCCCCTCTATGGGTCTTTGTTCTGGTTTACAGTAGCAGGCTTGACCTCCCTCTCATGGAGTGAACCTTAAATCCAATAGGAATGCTGTGGTCTTATCTATGGAGTAACCAAGCATCATTGCACAAGCCAGCACATCCTTCCTAGAATGTTGGTGTTTTAACATGCAGGGTCCAGAGCCAAATAGGAATGTTGCTGGTAGCTCACCACTGTCAGTCTGCATGGCCTCCTCTAGCACTACAGATGTCAACTAACAGTGTGAGAGTTATCAGTTAATTTATATCTTAATTTCTCCTTGTCCTGCAGCCAAAACATTCATTTGCAGTGTCTTCAGCAATAGGGGCTTGTAGTCTAGTTTTGGCACACAAACAACAGCAGTCGTAAGAGCCTTCGTGATTTGTGGTGCCCCAAAGAATTCCATGGCCAACAACTCATAGCCTATCCATGGCCCTGGGGTTGTTACTTGATAACCTTGCAACTTGTGGGTTCTTTCTCCCCATGTTGGGTGCCTTTCGGATTTTTTTTTTTCAACTGAGCCTGCCCCAGCAAGGTTGAAAGGTAAATAAAGTATTACTGTACCTGGTTGTCTCTCCAAATCTGCAAAACCAATTTGTCATTTATATAACAAAACCCTTTCCAGAGGATTAATAGCACAAGGCAATACCCAGAAACATCACCCTATGAATTAGGGGTTGCAAACTCGAAAGTCAGTTGTCATCTGTTCTCAACAAGTGTCTGGTGACCCCAGAATTTCAAAACTAAGAAGGTAATTAAGTCAAACATAAAGGTCTAAACCAGCATGAAAAGTTGCCATCCATTTGAATCAATTTCTTCCTCTATAGACCAGGCTTCGTAGGAAGCAGGGCTGCCAAGTGATAACTTAATTAGCTCCCGTTAATCCTTAGTCATTCTCTCTGAGTCATTTTGTTTCCACAATCTGGAGCTCTTCCTGGTTCCTCCCTACACTTCTTCATCCCTGATAAATGCATTGGGTCCGTCATTATCTGTTCCCACCAACTCAGGTCCAAAGGTGAATGTGACCCTGTTTTCTCCTGCTACAACTGCCACCTCCATAGGTCAGAAAAACGTAAGGTTGGTATGGTGGCTGCAGCTTTCTCTTTCACCATACCTGGTTACTGGGAGTGTTACTGACTGGAGAAACCATCTTCATCTCAAGCATCAGCTTTTACTGGAAGGAAATTTACCCGTAGTCTGGGGACAGATAACCCTCCCATGGACGCTCTTGGTTATCTTCACTTTAATTGTTCTATCTTACATGTCTGCTATGAACTGATCTTCAGATTTTAAAGCCCCACAGAAGATCCCTAGAATAAAATTTGGATTTTATTATCCCCAACCCTAGGAACTCCAGTTAGACACAAATCCTTTCATATATGTCATCAATTAAATCCAGACAGATCTCCTCCTCGGGTTTACCTATTAACTATATTCTTTGGGTGGCTCTTTTACATTTTGGACAATCTTCAGATGCTTGTCTAGGTCACTAGATTCACTAAAGTCTTTCCTGGTTTAAAAAGATTTGCCCCACAGAAGATCTCAGCAAGGCACCTAAAGGTCTATTCCAGCCTTGAGGTCTTGCTG
This sequence comes from Rattus norvegicus, assembly GCF_021556685.1. NCBI lineage: Eukaryota > Metazoa > Chordata > Mammalia > Rodentia > Muridae > Rattus > Rattus norvegicus. The sequence goes on from NC_141537.1 coordinate 93,463,585, forward strand.
GATCAACCTTTGTTTAACCATTCTGTGAACATTTTTCTATCGGTCCCAGAGAACTGCAGTGCAAATATAGCTTCCCTTCGTCCTAGTTCCTTCAGTAGCACCTTCCCCTCTTCTATTATCCTCCTACTCCTGATATGTATGGGGATTTCAGCTGAGTATAACCAAGTGTTCATTTGATTACCTTTGGTAAGTCTGTCTGTCCATCAAGCACAGATTTTCCTCATGCTGTCTCAGGATGTGTAACCTTTGCCTTAAGAAGAGATGTTTTCTGCTCCACTATGTCCATAGCAGCCTTATTTATAATAGCCAGAAGCTGGAAAGAACCCAGATGCCCTTCAACAGAGGAATGGATACAGAAAATGTGGTACATCTACACAATGGAATACTACTAAGCTATCAAAAACAATGACTTTGTGAAATTCATAGGCAAATGGGTGGAACTGGAAAATATCACCCTGAGTGAGGTAACCCAATCACAGAAAAACACACATGGTATGCATTCACTGATAAGTGGATATTAGTCCAAATGCATGAATTACCCTAGATGCACAGAACACATGAAACTCAAGAAGGATGACCAAGATGTGAATTCTTCACTCCTTCTTTAAAAGGGGAACAAGAATACCCTTGGGTGGGAATAGGAACGCAAAGTATAGAACAGAGGCAGAAAGAACACCCATTCAGAGCCTGCCCCATATGTGGCTCATACAAAAACAGCCACCAAACTAGATAAGATGGATGAAGCAAAGAAGTGCAGGCTGACAGGAACCGGATGTAGATCTCTCCTGAGAGACACAGCCAGAGTACACCAAATACGTAGGCGAATGCCATCATTAAACCACTGAACTGAGAACGGGACCCCTGTTGAAGGAATTTTAGAAAGGACTGAAAGAGCTTGAAGGGGCTTGAGACCCCATATGAACAATGACAACTAACCAGACCTTCCAGGGACTAAGCCACAACCCAAAGACTATACATGGACTGACCGTGGGCTCCAACATCATAGGTAGCAATTAATAGCCTAGTAAGAGCACCAGTGGATGGGGAAGTCCTGGGTCCTGCCAAGACTGAATTCTCAGTGAACGGGATTGTTGGGGGGAGGGTGGTAATGGGGGGAGGATGGGGAGGGGAACACCCATAGAGAAGAGGAGGGGGAGGGATTGGGGGATGCTGGTCCAGAAACCGGGAAAGTGAATAACAATCGAAATGTAATAAGAAATACCCAAGTTAATAAAGATGGAGAAAAAAAGAATAAGTATATACTTGGATATATTTATTTATATTTATATATGTATTCACTCATACATATTCATTCATATATATGTGTATGCAATAATAATTACTGAGAAAAGATGTCCTAACATTTACGAAGGAGGGTTTGGAGAGAAGGAAAGTGAGAATGGCTATAAGCATATTATAAGCTAAAAAAATAAAGTTTTAAAAGTAAACCTAAAAAAAAAGAAGAGATGCTTTCCTCTCTCCGCAGCAGTCAGAATGATCACAACTGCTCTCCTGTCCCACAGCCTCACAAGCCACAGTGTGACAGGCTCCTTCATCACTTACTTAAAGTCTTCCCTAATTCCAGTAGTTCAAAAGCTGAGTGTTTCCTTACAACACTAAATTTCTTATATTGGAGTATTAAAAAGGCCCTCACATATGTTGGAGTCACACATTTCCCATTTTCCAACTAAAGGTTGGGCTTGATGGGTATTTTCTACTACATTTACTACTGCTCTGTAATCTTCTCATTTATCTAATTTACTTTCCAAATTACAGGCTGACACTCAGAATGCCACCTACTTCTCCCTATGTTGCTTACAAATAGCTATTTACTGGGGTTACGTACAGAAATATAGGTGAGGGGTTACTTAGAGGAGAAGAAATGGCTCAAAGAAAGCTGCACCACAAAAGAAAACCCTACCACAGGTGAAAGCTAACAAACTGGGGACATGGAGCACACAGATAGGTTGTAGAGTGTTCTTTATGTCCTTCAATTGATCTAAACATCTTCCAGGCAGCTCTGCTGGTTTCTGCTTCTCCTGGACAGCAGGTCTGGACTCAGAATCTTACTTTGTGTCTTTGCTTGTCTGACTCTTCTATGCAACCCAGCTTCCTTAAGAAAAGGAAGACTCAGCTTTTCTATTGATTCTGATAGGGCATGGTCAGTGACTCTAGTCAGTTTCTTGGACTTCCTGAAGCTACTTTAGGTTGTTTATCTTCTTATTTAAGGGGTTCCCAGAAGGATGGAATGTTTCAATTTTGAGGAAACTGTTACACGATACAATATAAGGGAAAGAATCAGAATTTTGAGATTTTTTCTTCTTTTGTTTCTTTTTGGCTTCATGTTTTAACTGATTTTGAAAGAATCTGTTATATTTTCTTGGTGTAAGTTTGTTTATATGACACTGTTATAAAATGGTGTCACCAAGTTGACAATAGTCTACTCTATGCCAAATATAAGCTTCAGATAAGGCAACATTGTATCAAGTTATTTAAAATTAATGCTCCCAGGTACCACTGGTAAGTTGCTCATGTTACATGAACTCAGTGGGTTAAGATTTTTAAAGCTTAATTTTAAAAATAGAAGACATGGAATTTGGAGGAATACCAAATGCCGGGGGCAGGGGAGGAGGGTCTCTAGGAGAGTGGAAAGTGGATATGGTCAAGGTATATTAGATCCAACTATGAACATTAAAAATAAGAAGATATTGTTTAAGCTGGTACCTAAGTAATACTAGGCTGAACATATAGAAGTATTTCTAAAAAGTAGACTTGGCAGAAACTTGAAATACAACTGAATCCTGTGAATATTATGATGTTCTCTAGTGTATCTGGAAATTATATATAACCAATCATCTGTATTTTGTATATTTTAATTTTTTCCAAAAGATTCTCATGATTTCTGTCACTAGGAATTCACATCTTTCTCCAATATATGCAAAACTACATAAAATGGAGGAGATTTTGATTATGATTTTTAAACCCTAAATGTTATTCCAAACTATTTCACTAAGAATATTATTGATCACATTTTTATACTTGGTAGAAATATTTTTACTTTTTTACTGGTTTCATTTCTGTTTATATGGATTAATTCATTTCTTAACAAACATGTTTTGAAAAAAACATTTAAGTTTAAGTAACAAATTTTGTATGATGTATCTGAGAAAGAAACCTACTCTCAGTTACCAGTGTGTGTATGTGTGTGTTTGTGAGATTAGTATAAATATAAATTTAGATAGATTTTTTCTGTATTAAAGCACAAAAGTTTAAATGCACAGCAAATTGTTCTTTGCGTTTGCTGTGAATTTAATGATTTAAATTATATAAACCCATTTATTAAAGTTATGCATACATTCTTAGTTATGAGACATACATATTACACAGAGATATGATATGCATATATACATATATAGTATACATAATGCATATATGTGCATATGTGTATTAATAGTTTGAAAAATAATGTGTGGTATATACTTGCATATACATGTTACTTTTTTTTACTGACATTCATAGATGCAGAGATGTACATTAACAAGTATGTGCACATATGACTGCCTTCCACATCTGCTGGGTCTTTATTAGTGGATTTTATCAAGGCCTTTAGATCTATAATGATTGTATTTGTAGTGGATGTACATATTTTATTTTCTGTAATTATTCTCTATAATAATTTATGTAGTATCTATGCTATACTAGAGATTGAAAGTATATGGAATATGTATATACTATGTAAATGGTGTCCATTTTATGGACATCCGGTGTATTTTAGTAACTGTGGGCATTCTGGGAATAAACCTCTCCAGTACCGGGTGATGACAATGTCTCTAATCTTACATGTTTCTGCAGGCATATATTAAATACACTGACTACAGAAGTGTGCTGTCACCATGCTTTGCATACTACAGAGACATTGTTTCTATAGTAACTAATGCATTGGAAAAATCAAATCTCAAGGGCTGGAAATTGTACAAAATGCCAGTAAAAACACATTCTTAAATCATGAGCATGCACTTGTCTCTAGTCATATATTTTTCAAGTGAGTAAAGTAGTATGAAATCATTACTGTGTAACAAAAATATGAACCAGGCAAGGTTGAACCACTATCTGCTTATTTCTAACGAGCAAGTTAATTGACTGGTCATGGCGGCTTTCAGAGAAACACATACTCAGATCCACCAGACCTTTCTGGCTATGAGCACATCATCGCAGTTGTTTGGCAGTGCATGTTTGTGTGAGAGGGCACTGCTGCTAGACTGAGAAGCTTCACAGATCTTGGCTTGAGTGTCAGCCTTAAAATGAGTCTTAAAAATTTATGTTGAAGAAAATTATATTCATGTTTGCAATTTAAATTTTAAATGAATTAGTCCTCATAAAAGCAGTAAATGCCTACGGACTAAGCCAATTTGTAGTTATTTCATACTGGTTTTAATTCAAAAAAGTATCACTTGGGAAAAATTAGAACATAAATGTTGGAAAAATTCACTTTCAAATTCTATTATAATTAAAATTGAGTTTACCAAGACTAGAGAGCTTACATAAATACAATAAACATGAGTCAAACAGAAAATTAAGTACATTTGAGAGTTTGAGGGAAAGGTGGGTAATTTCTGCTTGGAACTTCGAACCTAGGTTATCCATATTCCAAAGTACATTCATTTTTTTTGTTTTTGTTAGCAAAGAAATGGATATGCAGTAGTTGATAAGTTGCACTCAAACATGTAGTTCTGCTATATACACGCATTTCTGTTACAGTCATCAATGTTTTAATGATCAGTAAATAAGTTAAAGCTGCTTATTATATTTTCCTATTCTTAAGTAAATATTTTCCCTTTGATGTAGTTGGCAAAGCTAGAATTTTTCTTATAATAGGTCTATTTATAATACACTTGAAAGCATCTCTCAATATTTAAATCTCTGAAACACAATATCTTTACGTTTTAAGCTTTTTAAATATCGTAAAATATGCATTGACAGTAAATATATATTGAACATGTGTAAGGAACTAGACTTTTCTAGATAAGAAAGAGAATTTATTCATTGGGATACATTTGGAGATAAAATGTTCCTGAATATCTATGAAGGTTGACGAGTTCTGAGGTATGTATGGAAGATAGATTAGAGAACCAGCTGGTGAGTAGAGAAATTCATGCCTAAAATGGCATTGTGAATGGCCATAAACTGAAAGAAGGTATTTCATGTGGGAAGAGAAGGAGAAGGCCTGCTCAGGGATGGTAGGTGGTCCATCCTGAACATAGGAAGCATACTGTGTCAGTGACCTGTGGGAGCCAATGGAAACTGGGAGTGTTGGTCTGGCTGCAGGGCCACACCATCACTGTGCCTTACTATACATAACTGGGTGGGTTCGCAATGCTGAACGTGCACATGAGTTCATTGATGGAAGACGAATTTAAAAGCACAGAATATTGGGGAGTATTAAGAAAAGCTCACATATGTATGTGCTACAGTGCTGAGAGTTGATGGGCTTTCCTGAGAAAATGAAAAGAACAGAAATTCTGGGGTGATATTACTATTTCAGGAATTTGTGAAAGGTAGAACATCTAGAAGAGGAAATGGAAATAAATCTTGGTGATACTGAAATAGACAGTTGATATTTAATGAATGCTACTTTTGGAATACATTGCACTTGAAATTTACCTAAAATTGTAACTTTGTTACCAACTACAAGGTTTTTAGGAGGATACTGCTACCATTCTCCTTTATTACTACTCAATTTATTTCAATTTCAACAAATAGATATATGGTAGATTTTATGACAAGAGAAGTCATTTCATTTTAAGAGCTGAAAAAAGGAATATATATACATATATATATATATCAGAATAAATAATACATTTCAAATGTGACATGTCAAACATAATTCCATTATATAACTCTGTAAGGGAATATCTATTTAAATATGCTGTGTGTGTGTGTGTGTGTGTGTGTGTGTGTGTGTGTGTATGCACTATTGAAAACAGGATATATTTTGAAAATGTGTTGTTAAATACACTTAAAATCCTTGTGGTAGAAAAAACATGAAACTTGACTTTGTAATTAATTTGCCTTATCTAATGACTAATGAGATAAATTCTGTAGTTTTTTTTGTCTTTCATTCTTATCTTTTCTGTGAACAGTTTACAGTCTCTCTGACCAACAGTGCTCTTGGATTCTTTCTGTTTTGTTTCTCTCAGAATCATGCTTCTGGGGAATGGTCAGTTGCAAGGTTCATGACACCTATAATGTTTCGAAATAAGGAGCAACAATTATAAGCTGAGTGCAAGAGATTGAAAGTGCCCTTCTAGCTGCACACTTACTGACAGCTCAACATTCCACAAATTACTTGATTTCTTTGAGCTAGAACATCAATTCCTTCTGTAAGTCATGTATTTAGAGTTTATTATGTGATTGACATGGAAACATCATGCGTGGAAAAAGCACAGCATGCTACCCAGAAGTTTGTAGTCATTAATCCTGGGTCATCCTATCCTTCTTCCTTTCCTTTCAAATACTGGGCTGTGTCGACGGAGCAGAGCACTTGAACACTATGAAATGCATTCTTGCTCCTTATCAGAGACTGCGGAGTGACAGTTAGGATGATGTCCCTGGAGATGAAGCTTTCTGCCACTGAAATGCCACACCCGCTGTGCTTGCTTAGCAGGCCAGCATGGTCTACCTAGTTGCCAACTCAATGAAAGGCTTTAAAAACTTGCCAAAACATTTTATCCTAGGCAGTTCCCTTAGGCTTCTAATTGCAAGTGACTTTTTAAATGTGTGACCTTTGATATTGACTATTTCTGGAGAAAATCTTTGTAAAAGGCTACCAGAGGCAGCAGGCTTGTGATGCTAAATCCCTTACTGGGCAAAGAATTCTCATCTATCTGAATTGTATTTCTTTGTAAACTACCTTTAATGGTCTGGTTTGGGAAGCCTAATCTTTCTCTGGAGATAAGAAAGAAATTCTGTGAGCACAGCAAGTATTTTAAGACAGGAAGGAGGAAAAGAAGAAAGATTTAATTAAACCAGAGCTTTACCTGGTCTTTCTCCACTGTTATTTATAAGCAATGTTGCTTTTACACTTGCACATCTACAGTTCCATAATTTTCACCCCGATTCTAACTTCCTTTTTCAATTGTGCACTAATCCAAGGACTCAAATCTGTGCATTTGCCTCATGCCCTCTGTCCTTGAATATGTCTTCACTACCACGGTGTCTCTGTAAATTCATTCTGATCCTACTAGTATCCATCCAATATGCCACCTTTACTGACTTATAATTTCACAAGTTCACATAAAACTACAGACAGAAAAATCAAACATAAGCATTATTATACCAGATGCTGGGTAAACAATAATGAATAGGATATGGCTCCTTCTCTGAAAAGAGTCAGAATCTGATGGATTTAGTGTGACAAGGCTTATTCTCTAATCTTTACTTAAAAGAACCAGACACTGATAGACACAACTTAGTATTATATCCATTGTTTACCGTGTGCTATAGACTGTCCTTGCAATGTTTGTCTCTATGTCTTAACTTCCAACTCTAACACTTAGAAGCAGATGCGTTAGTCAGTATTCTATTGGTGTGAAGACGTACCAGGACCAAGACAATGTTTATGAAAGAAAGCATTTAACTGAGGTTTGCCTGAAATTTAAGAGATTTAGTCCACCCTGCTTTAGCTGCTCCATTTATCTTCAGGTTTTGTGGGATGCACTCGGAATAGCTCTCAGAAATGGTGAGTCTTCAAACATAATCAATACTGTATTTGCCATTAGCAGAAGTAAGGGTGTGCCAAACTGGTGAATAAAATCGGCTATCAAATCAGGAAGTAAAGTTTCTTGCCAAACACAAAGTAGATTATAAAAGAATAGAACATTATTTTTCTTCATATACTTTATAGAATGACTTAATTCAAACATTTCTAAATGTAAGCTCATTTGAAGATATATATATATATGTATATATATATATATATATGAGTTAATTGAATGAATTTATTCAGTGATATTTATATATAAATCCTGTTTTTCATTTTAAGTTGAGTCACATCCAATGTTTTATGGTTTTGTTGTTAAGCAATATTGCACATATTTTAAAACCTCATTTTATGTGGGCAGCATAGAGGAGGGAGTATCAGGAGAATAACATTAAAGATTTGAAAATTCAATGTAGAAATCTACTATTGTAGCAACTTCCCCAAATATATACATATACACACATATAGAAATGGGGATAAAATGGAGATAGTCTATTCTAAAAGACAATGCCTTCCCTGGAACCATTGGCTATCAAAGTAGGCACCCAGTTCCAGATATTTTTTCCTCTGTTCAAGTTGTTGTAAGTGAAGTTCCATATAGCCCAAATACTAGAGGCTATTGCTATTGCTCTTGGACCTGAGGCATGAAACATGGAAACATCTGCCAAGCCAGATCCTTCATTCCTGCTGAATAATTTTCATAGTGTTTAAAGGTCCTATGTATACTCCTGGGGAGAGAAATGTCCATCAATCTTACCAAACTGGGAATGCTATCAGTAGAAATAACAACTGATCTGGCAAGATATGCTTACTGGTGCAATTGTGTGACAAATATTATGGAAGTAACAAAGAACATTCTGATTATATTTAAAGCTTCTCTATGAGATAGAATATAGGACTATTTATTTGACACAAATCCCATGGTTGGCCAGGTCATAGGGGCAAAGATAGTGCTATTTTTCTGCTAACTGTATATAGTAATATACTGTTTCTTGAAGTCTTCTCTTCAACTGCAACTCTCAGTCCTCATGAGAGAAACTTTGTTTTGAAGTAAATGATCTATACAGAAACAAATGACTAATACTTACACAGAATAAGAGACTGTGAAAGGCTCATCCTGAAATTGAACATATATCAATCTCTTTTCCTCAAAGTTCAGGAATAATTGTGGAAGATGAGGTAGAAGATTGTAAAAGACAGGAGTGGATGCTTGTATAAAACAGCATTTTTAGGACACAACAGCTCAGTTGCTCATGGGAATTCATAATTCTTACATACACTGTGCTTCAGTTTCTACAGCCCAACATCTACCTTCAGGTTTTTTGTTTGTTTGTTTGTTTTGTGGCTTTTCTTCATGATGAAGTAAAACCTGTCAGACAAATAAACACTTTCTCCCAAAATTCAATTTTGGTATGTATTTTATTATAACAATTGAGAAACAAATGTAGATGGGGTTTATAGGTAAAGAAATGGAGGTGTATAGGACCTAATTGCATCATACTTATATATGAATATTCAGATATCAAAATACAACTATCTTAGAAATCTTAAACTCCCAACAAAAGAAAGGTATTTATAAGAAATAATAACTACATTGAGATGCAAAGAGAAAAATTTTAAGATCAAGTACTTTGAACTCAAAACAGGATTTAAAAATATGCAGTTCTACTTTAATAAATATTTTATGTTAACTGTGAAAAAAAGATTTGCAAGAACTCAAGGAGGCATTACTAGAATTCTGTGATTGTTTCAGTTCCATCGTATTTGTTTTTGTTCAATTATATATATGTGTGTGTATTAGAGCATTGATGGTAATTTAAAATATAGAATAGTTATATACATATATATACATATAATTTAAGTTTTTGTACACTATGAAGGTTCTCAGTCATACGTCAAACATCTTGTTGATGTTAGCCAGGGTTTCTGGTTAACTTGAACCACATGATCATATTGGCTCTACAGAAGACATTGGTTCCCATGCTAGGAAAGAAGACTGAGTGCAAACTACTTACCACATTATCTCAGTAACAGGTGACTGTGTCTGAAAGGACATGTCTCCTATGATCCTGTTACTTCAATTTTTATCCTAAGATTCTCTATAGCATCTTGTTTTCTGGTGGTGTTTGGTCTTAGGGACTACTCATACCTGGTGAAATTTGTAGCTATAAACAATTATTTTCTCATGAAAGAATTTTGTCAGTGTTCTATTGCTGTGAAGAGATACTATGGCCAAAGCAATTCTTATAAAAGAAAACATTTAATTATGATGTTGCTTAGGGTTAGTCCATTATGATCATGATGGGGGCCATGGTGGAATAAAGGTAGACCAAGAAGTAGCTGCAAATTCTACATTTTGGTGCATAAGCATATGGGTGTGACTGGTAAACCTCACAGCCCACTCCTAGTGACACACTTCCTCCCGTAGGTCACACCTCTAAACTCTTCTAATGCTTAAATCCTTGGTGACTAAACATTCAAATATTTGAACTTATGGAGGCCATTCTTATTCAAACCATCACAGGTAGCCTTTGCTCTGTGTCCCAGATTTATTATTCACAACAAAGTACATTTCTGGGAATCATAGTCTTGTACATACATGCATACATGCATACATGCATACATGCATACATGCATACATGCATACATGCATACATGCATACATGCATACATACATACAAGGGATCATCTGTTTTCAGAGGATTCCTCAGAAAGAAAGTGATGATTCAGCTGCAAGTTTGCATACCTGAAGTAGCTTTTCTTTAAAAAAAAAAAAAACAAAATAAAACAGGAGGACAATGGTGAAAATTTTGATCTGTGTCAAGGAAGGGTTTAGACTGCAGTGTAAGAATTAGACCAGTATATAGGCATAGAGGGCATATGTCAGTTAGTATTGTCAACAGGACAGAATTTGGAATCACCTAGGAGATATTTCTCTAGGACTGGATTGAGAAATTGTCTAGATTTGGCAAATTGTTGTGGGAACACTTACCCAAAATGTCATACCATTTCATGAACTGAGTTTCTGGACTGAATGAGGAGGAAAATAGATCTGAACATGAGTATCAGTCTTTTTCTACTTTCTTTGTACTAGCAAAGTAACCAGATGTCTCAAGCTTCTATAGCCTTGATTTTAATGGCATCATAGCCTGTACACTAAAACTTTAATCCAAAAGAAAACCATCTATTTATCCTTCCTTCCTTCCTTCCTTCCTTCCTTCCTTCCTTCCTTCCTTCCTTCCCATTTGCTTGGTTGCTATTGTCAGGTATCATAGCCCAGCAATTACACAAGTTGCTAATTACTGAGATAGGCAGAGAAGCACCAGAAATGACTAAGCTGAGAAAGGCGTGACTGAGCACTAAGGGGATGGAAGATATGGAGTTAGGTTTCTTCTTTACATGCAGTTGAAAATCATTTAAGGACTTAAGCAGGTGAACAATATAATATGTTTTAAAGTTCGTGTTTGATTGCAAAGAGTTAGAATAAATAGGAAACCATGGGTCTAAGCCATCTGACTGTTCAGCACAGTATTGGAGCTGTATTGGATTTGATAACAAGGAGCATAGTAACAGCCTGAGATCAGTGATGTAAACAAGAAGGCTCAGAAGCACAAAGGATTGGGACAGGACAGAGGAGGGAGTCCTGGGTAACTATTGGCTGAATCTGGCGGTGTGGACTGAGATTCTGTAACATGACAATGGAGGCAGGACTTAGTGGCTGCTTCACAGAGCGTGACTTCTCAGCATCTCTTCAAAGAGCACATCAGAAGTTCAATATTCAGGGCCTGAGTGTTGCACTTGAAAGTGAGAGCTTAGTAGTTGGACTTGAGAGCAGGAGAGAAGCAGGGAGTAAACAAAGTTAAGGGTTGGGAGATGTTGACCAAAACTTTTCAAACATTTTTGGAACTTTCTGTTTTTAAATTAAAGGAGATCTTTACTAGTGACATTCTGTGGTGACTCATGCTGTAATATTAGCACTTAATGATCCAATAACACAACAATAATGCATTTAAAGCTTTAATAAATTCAGTGGGCTGTGAAACACTGCACTTTTTTTCCATTGTATTTATTATTTGCTTACAGCTTAACATTATACTTACTGTGAATTAATTTTTAAAGTCTTTCAATTTATGGGAACTCTCAACTTCCAAGGTTCATGACATAAGCCTGAGAAGAGGCATTGTGTAGTAGATTATTACATTTGGTTTAAGGTTGTATTAAATAACTCCCAAGGTGCTTTTCTACTTAAAGTACTTGATTTAATGATTCTAGCATTACTTGTATCAAAGGGGAAGTCGGAAAAGCAAACAGGGTTAAATGTGACCTGAAGCAAACTCAAGATCCCTAGTAAAGACCTGTTTCTTAGGAACACTTCTTTAGCTTCTCATCATGTGGGGAGCTGACAGTTGTGTAGGTGCAGATTTGCAATGCTTTTAAAGGAATGCTTCACTTGAATGAATTCATTGTAAAAAAAATAAGATAAAGAGACTATTCTGTGTCAGAGTTTGAAAAGACCACATGAGGTCTTAGTCCCTTATTTAACTATACTGATTAAATGGTTTTGAAAAGTGCCATAAAATTTTAGCATGTTTAGAAGATCTTATAGATTGAAGTAATACACAATTCATTTCCTTCATGAAAATATAACAAACGACAACAAAAGCATGTTTTCTGTGAATAAGGTTACCTGCTTTGACTGACAGAACAAATAACAGATTTTAGATCACTGTAAAATAGTGTTCACTTCAGAGTGATTGCTGTAATGATTAATTCATGGCTACAATGTTTAGGGTGTTACTCTTTAGTTATAGGGAAAAAAATCACAAAATTGATTTACATAAGGTCTTATCCAATCCATGTGTTAAATATTATAATAAAGAAAATACTGAGCCCCTATCCTTTCCGTTTTTATAAATTTTCAGAAGTGCTTTAATGAGATTATTTGACTAAGGGCCAACTTCCCAGGCTTCTCTCACCCCTTTACACACTGAGAGCTGCTCTGTGTGCCTTTACTCCCCTCCTGGTCCACCCTCTGACTGTTCCACATCCTATGCCTTCTTCCTCCATCTCTGTGAGGCTGTCCCCACCCCTATGCCCCAGCCTTCCAGACCTTTCCACTCCCTGGGGCCTCCAGTCTCTTGAGAATTAGGTATGTCTTCTCTGACTGAGTCTAGACCTAGCAGTCCTCTGCTGTATATGTGTTGTGGGGTCCTATCAAGCTGGTATATGCTGCCTGATTGGTGGTTCACTGTCTGAGAGATCTGGGGTCTAGGTTAATTGAGACTGCTGGTCCTCCTACAGTCGCCCCCCTCCTAGCTTCTTCCAGCCTTTCCTTAATGCAACTACAGGGGTCAGCAGCTTCTGTCCATTGGTTGGGTGTAAATATGTACATCTGACTCTTTCAGCGGCTTGTTGCGTCTTTCAGAAAGCAGTCACGATAGGCCCCTTTTTGTGAGTGCTCCATAGCCTCAGTAGTAGTGTCAGGCTTGGGGCCTCCCATTGAACTGGATCCCTTTTTGGGCCTGTTACTGGATCTCCTTTCTTCGGGCACTTCTTCATTTTTTTCCCCTGTAGTTGTTTCTGACAGGAACAATTCTGGATCAGACTTTTTGACTGTGAGATAGCAACCCATCCCTCACTTGATGCCTCGTCTTTCTGCTGGAGTTGGGCTCAACAAGTTCCCTGTCCTCGCTGTAGGGCATTTCATCTAAGGTCCCTCCCTTTGAGTTCTCAGAGTCTCTCACTTGCAAAGTCTCTGGTACATTCTGGAGGGTCCTCCCAACCTCTTACCTCCCAACGTCACCTGTTTCCATCCTTTGTGCTGGTCCTCAGGGCTTCAGTCCTCCCCCCCCCCACCCAATACCTGACCATGTTCTCCTCTTCTCCTTTCTGTCTCCTTTTTCACCCAGTTCCTCCCTCCTTCCCCCTTCCTGTGATTGCTTTCTTCTCACTAGCAAGTGGCATTGGGGCATCTTCACTGGGACCCTTCAGCTTGTTAACCTTTTTCAGTTCTGTGGATTGTATCCCGCGTATTCTGTGCTTATTTTTCGCTAATATCCACTTATTAGTGAGCAGATACCATTCGTGCCAATGAATGAAATTTATTCATAAATATACAATCTGAAATAGTCTCTAGATTTGAATAAAGAATATAAAACTTATGAGTAAGAAATCAAGCAGAACACTTTGAAAGTAAATTTTGTGTTGTGGCCTATCAAATACGTATAATAGAACAAAATTCCCTTTTATATGCCTTCCAAGAGAAGTTCAGAGAAATTTAGATATTTCCAGGTTAAGTAAATCACTGATGCTACTGTGTTAATGATACGTCAAAAGTTCCAATTTGTGAATGAAGTTTCTTCAATTTCTTTTAATGAAAAATGCCATATTATGTACTGTTTCCCTCCTGCTGACAGAAATGTATATATATATATATATATATATATATATATTTGAAAGAATTGGAGCTTCTGTCATATTATGAAGAGTGTTTACACAATGGCGACATTTTGCTTATCTCAGAAAGTATTGGAGTAGATTTATAAGACATTTGGTTTTATGAGATAAATGGGTTGGTGGGGGAGGGCAGCAATGTGTCTTTGTCCATATTAGATACTGTCAGACACAGGGTAATTCTGCTCTGGCTTTCTTAGTAGTTCCTACTGTAGCAGGAGTTGTCTATAGGACAGTATTTTTCACTGACCATTGCTTGTTGTGTTGTCACTCTTCCATTTTCTACATTATCCTTTCATGTACTCATTTGTACATAGGTTCCCTTTTTATGTATCCGTTATAGTCACAGGATCAGAACTGCTTATGACCAATCAGACACTACGATAGCCCTGCTGTGAGCATCAACACAGCTCCTAAACACATAAATGACTCATTGGTAGCACAGGGACAGCTGTTGAGCTTATTCTTTTTCATGTGTTTAATTGGATTTTTTTTGATAAAAATTTCACATGTGATATGATTTTCTGCTTTTTATTTTCATATTCTATCTTTCTCTATCATTGACTATCTCCACAGCTTTTGACCATTTTTAATAGCTACACTCAACCTAAACCCTAACACCTACTGGTCATGTAGGCAGCAATATATTTCAATTTTTCACATTCTGGCTAGGATTATACAATTTTTATTGTATGAATATCTCCTTGAAAATACACAGAAACACTTTAAATGTGATATGATAGATGCCTCCCTTGTGAGAATGAATAAGGAAATTATGGCCTTAGGAGATCACAGAGCTATTAAGTTTGCAATTGTGGTTTTCCCATAGAAAGTCTGACTGCAGTTCCCATCCTATGATCACCCATTTGTAATTCTTGAAAATGGTAATGAAGGAATATTATAATTGTGGAAATTATCTTAAATCCTAAGAGATGAGTAATATAAGTATTAATTTCAAACAGTTTTTAGCAAGGGTTCATATAGAGGATGAATGAGAGTTAAGCAATAAACTAGTTCTTTATAAATAAATAATCTAACATAGAGTGGAACTGAGGATGAATCATGATGGATGTGCAGATCCCTGAAATTTATAGTCATTAATCTGCAGAATGGACAGAGCAGAATGTGTATAACACTAAATCAGAAACTCATGATGAAGGATGAACATCTATCTACCTTAAACCTGATATTAAACAGGCATATGATAAGCTTAATTAGACATAGCAATGCAGAATCCATGACTAGCAGGTAAATAACCAATATTTTTTATTTTCCTTTAAAATTTTTACTGAATCTCTAAGACTGTGGACTAAAAAGGTGTTTATTAGTTAATTCTCAAAGTTGAAATGTTTTATTGACTTAAATTTGTAGAATTTATTTTTGCATGTAAATTCTAATGCTTAGTCAGAAAGATAGGAAGAGGATAGAAAACTGATATCATGGAAGTTACCAAGTTGGGGAAATTTTGTATGTATGAAAAATTATTCCATTAATATTTGTTATTAGGGCTTATGTATGATGCCTTCTACAACCCAAAACATTAGATATTATACATATTATATTCTTTAAAGAAAGGTGTTGTTAATGCTGCAACTTGCTGTGTATAAACCTTAATTGACTTTTGACTGAAATATAGAGAGATAAAAGAGAATAACAGAGAATTTATTTTAATGTCAGTGAAGCATCATATTGAGTACATATGACTTTTTTTGCTTATTATTCAGCTCTTTTGGCAAGCCTGGGGTGTCACTGTACCACAACGCTCACTTTTCACTCCCTATCCACAGATCTTGTTCATCATGAACTTGGATAAGCATTCTTTGAAATCTAAAGGCATGAATGAATCACATACCAAGCTAATAAATCGTGTCTGGAGACAGAGAGTGTGATTTCATGGGAAAGGTGCCTGACACTCTGCCAGATGGCTTAAGTTCAATCCCTGAAACCTACATGCTGGAAGGGATTACATACTGCAATTGTCTTTTGACTTCCTCCACCTGCAACCCTTGGCTAGTCCACCACACACACACAAACACACACACACACACACACACACACACACACACACACACACGCACACACACAATGGGGAGGGAAAGCAAATACTTTTAAATATTAGGAAAGGTCCCTGCATGTGCTCTGCACATATTTTTAACTTCTTTCCCATCCAGAGAAATGTATGTTAGTACTCAGGTGCTAGAAATATAACTTAAATATTGCTTGATGCGACATGTATATATGAAAAGTAAAAAATAAGTTCATTTAACTTGCAGTCCAGATTTTGATGAAAAAGTACCTTCTTGTTACTTGAGTAAATACAAATGAAAACATTCCATTTGCTTTCTGGTAATGCTGTGAGTGATTATTTAACTCATATCTGCTACTGTTGATTTGCCAGTGTAGAGTAAAACAATAATTAATTAATTACTTGGCAACATTATGTCATTATTGGGTTAGACAAAAAAATATCAATATGCAAACTGTATTAGCTACTTTTTCCTTCTGTTGCTATGATAGAAAACCATAGCAATATCAGCTTGAGAGGATGGGTGTTTAATAGCTCATGTCTGAGGGCAGTCCGTCATTGTGGGAAAGGTATAGTGGAAAGAAATGTGAATGGGATCTGCAGTGAGGGTTAGACAGATGGGAATATTCATGCATAACTTACTTTCTCCTTCACTCTTTCTTCAGTCTAGAACAACAGCCCATTCATTAATGGTACCCATATACTTAATGAATCTTTCTTCCTTGGTAAATTGTATGAGAAAATTTTCTCACAGACAGATGAAGTGATGTGTCTTCTGGGTGATTACAAATATATTCCAGTTGACAATGAAAACTAACCACCATAATCCACTTCTTATATACTTGACATGTTATCATGCCACTTTAAATCATTTTAACCCTGGTTCTTGGAGGCTCATGGTCATCTCATATATCAAAATGTATTTAGTTCCTCTGTAAGAAAAATTCCCACACATCCAGTTCTTTTATAGGTTCAAAATATATCTAATTTAAGGCTATCTCTCAGATATAGAAAATAAAAAATACATTAAATACTTTCCATACACTCTATCACAGGGTGAAATATTCTATTCCAAAAAAGAATAGGAGGATAACAAGGAAAGTCTGGCATACAGTAAGTTGAAACTCCAAGGAAAACATTAGATTCTGCAATTCCAAGTTAAGCATTTTGTCCTTATGCTGGAGTTATCTGCTGTAATCGCTTTGAATAGGCTTATCCTTCCAAATATGTCATGTGTATCACATGTAATTTATATCCTGTTCATGGTTACAGGTCCTTTGAAGGAGATTCCATAATCATGGCATCTTGAAACTTATAGGGTTTCTATTGCTACTTGTACTTCACCTTCACAGCCTTACTCAGAGAATCCTCATTGGTTCACACTGAAGGGGATATGTCCCACCACATTGCTTGGTGTCACCAGGTTTCTGGAATCTTGGGGCAAGCCTCCATTATATCCCTACTTGTGTATTCTCTAAAAGTAGCAAAGTATAAACAACATTGCTGATCTCTCTCTCTCTCTCTCTCTCTCTCTCTCACTCTCTCTCTGTCGGGTGGTAAACATTTTTTTCTTTAAAACAGATGAAAAATCAAAATAAATCTGATCTGAACTTGCAAAAAAATGTTTAAAAAATCCTTTAAAACACCACTATGCCTTAGATTCTAATCATGATCAATGGCACTTCCTTTATTTTATACATGTGCAAACATTTATACAACATTTGATTTCTTTCCATCCAATCTTTAGATAGGGTCTGGCTTCTCCTGTCTTAGCTGAAGTACCTGAAAAAAACATTTCCCTTGGCCTTTGTTTTTGAGATAGGAACTTTTAAAAACTGACTTCTTTATTTGATCTCTCACCCTGCAAATACATTTGCACTTTCATAAAGCTGGAAAGTGTTATGGGTGGAAGCATGCCCTGTAGGTAATTTTCCTGTTCTTTTAATTATGGTAGTCAAATCTGTGACAATTAGAGTTGTGTTCTAAATGTCCTCTTGTCTGAATGGCCTGTTAAGATTTGCTTACAGTATTTTAGGATTCAGTAGCTCACAGCCTCTAATTCTTCCATATAATTTCTGAGAACCATTTCCAAAGGCTTCTGACCTACATATTCGTGTTTACCACAGCAATTTTCTGACTCTTTGATTCTAGTTTTCCACATTAGTTTATTTTACCAAAAATGTGACAAGAAATTTGACAGAAAGATCTTAAGGAAGGATAGGTTTATTTTGCCTGTACTTGGAGGGTCTTCTACATCATGGTGTTCTCCTCAGGCATCCATTTGAGAATGTGACAATGCTGGTTTCAATGTAGCTGAGGTCAGGGAGTAGGCCTTTTACTTAATTTCTCTTCTTTTTAATTCCAAGAACACAGAATATAGGACGTGCTGCGAACATCCATTTCTCTTCTTGTTCTTCTCTCCTTCATTAAATCAAAGGTTCATGGATATTCTCAGAGACATGTTTTCTAGGTTCTTATTTTAAAAACAAAATCCCAAACGTTTGATTTACAAGTGAAGACTCAGGAACCAGACACTGTGGTGAAAGCCTGCTAGCTTGCAGATGCAGAAAAGGCACTCAGTTGGCCTTCCCTACTCCACCAAAGACCCAGAAGAAAACCTTCTTTTCTCCTCCATGATGTCTTAATTACCCTTCAGTTCAAAAGACCCTTCTTTCTACTTTCTTCTTTTTTTTTTTTTGTCTTTAAATGACAGAATTGTAATGACTCTAATGATTACGAGGACCAGCAAGATGATGTAACTGTTGTTGTTTAGGCAAAAGGCCACGTATTCCGGGCTTGACTCCCCATACAACCAGAGTTCAGAGCCAGGTCTTTGGGGAAGTGATTAGACAAGGCCCTGTGTATCAGTTCTTTCTTTCTTTCTTTCTTTCTTTCTTTCTTTCTTTCTTTCTTTCTTTCTTTCTTTCTTTCTTTCTTTTGTGGCTTCATGGAATTTTTTTTAATTAATTAATTTATTTATTTTTATTTTTTTTTAACTTGAGTATTTCTTATTTACATTTCGAGTGTTATTCCCTTTCCCGGTTTCCGGGCAAACATCCCCCTTCCCCTCCCCTTCTTTATGGGTGTTCCCCTCCCCATCCTCCCCCCCTTGCCGCCCTCCCCCCAACAGTCTAGTTCACTGGGGGTTCAGTCTTAGCAGGACCCAGGGCTTCCCCTTCCACTGGTGATCTTACTAGGATATTCATTGCTACCTATGAGGTCAGAGTCCAGGGTCAGTCCATGTATAGTCTTTAGGTAGTGGCTTAGTCCCTGGAAGCTCTGGTTGCTTGGCATTGTTGTACATATGGGGTCTCGAGCCCCTTCAAGCTCTTCCAGTTCTTTCTCTGATTCCTTCAACGGGGGTCCTGTTCTCAGTTCAGTAGTTTGCTGCTGGCATTCGCCTCTGTTTTTGTTGCACTTCCTTATACTCTCTTCTCTTCCTGGTTGCTTGCTCCTCATCCTGATTCACTGCTGACTTTATCAACTTTTCTTTACAGCAAGCTCCTGGGTAAAGGTTATGTGCTAGGGTTGAGCCACACCAAAACAAGGTTTTCCAGCTCAGCATTTGTGATCAAATATCCTGCAACTCTAGGGGATTCCTGATACTATATTTAAAGTAGAATGTCTATACTTAAAATAGAAAGGGGAATTAACCACCATGCAAGATTCAGGAACTACACTGAATCATATTTTGTTACCATATGAAGATTCCTGATATATTGCTTTCTGTCCTTTTATCATTAAGCATGTATCATTTCCATATAAAGGTCTGATAAAATTTATTTATTCAATTTGCTATTTTGTTTATTGTTTGTTTTCAAAAGCTCATAAGTTTGACTACATCAGGCAGTACAAATAAAAGTCCTATACTTAATGCTTTGGAAAAATAATTATTGTGAAATCAAGCTTATTAAATGGTAAAGGTGATACAAGTCTGAAAATTTATTCCTATAGAGCACTGGCTCTAATGTAATTTTATATTTTATTTTATACAATTAAAATATTTATATTATTTTATATAATTATTCATATCTATATTTAACATACATTTTCTGTGTAGTTCTAAATGAAGTAAAAAGGTGCAATTCCTTAGCTTATTTAATGTTTCAAAAATCATTTTTGGGGAAAATGGATAAGTTATTTATTGTCCTTAAGTACATAATTATTTCATTTGTACCATAGATATTTCAGAAAGATTAATTGGTACTGAGTATTAATTATACAAATATCCCCTAACTTCTGGAGATTCACCTTACTGAGATAGTTAAAAATTCATTGTACTTTGTCACATATTTTAAGCATACATTGTAGTTCAGACTGCGTGCATATTTTAAGCATACTAGATATTTGTCTACAACAAATGTATGCTTGCAGTTGATAAAATTAATTAATGACATTTTATAATTTATAAGACTTGTATGTGTTTAAATGTGACCAATAGTTATTTTTTGCTTAAGACAGTGTTCATTTGTCAGGGTATGCCTTTTCATTCTAAATAAGCTATGTTTCAATATTGTGAAATTAAATACTTATCTTTCCTTCTGTAAATCACATATATACACATATACTTCAGTGCCAAAGTACTACTTCAAAAGATTCAACCAATCACATTTTGAAACTTTTTAAGTCATGTGACTGTCATGTTTGTACTAAAGTCTTGCAAAATTTTTATTGTCATCTTTCCCTAAATACACAATGTAATAAACACTGTCTACACAGAATTTATGGTCTAGGATTTTGCAAAGCATCTGAATATAATTTAGAGTATATGGGAAGAAGTATTTAGATTATTTGCAAATATTTCACTAGAAAGTACACTGTACAGTTTTCCAGGGATCCTGAGGGATGACTTTGTGAATAAAGTGTGGCTGTGACACTTCCCTTCCGTGCGCAGTCTTAACATTTGCTGCATTAGAGGATTTGCAGCTTCAGAATGAAAAGATTCAAAAGGTTCTTTAGTCGTTATTTTTAATCCCCAAATTTTGTTTCCACCAATATTTTTTTCTCCAGTACTAATCTATTTTTTCCTGGATATTAAATAGTAAAAGATACTTCAAGATTTAGTATATCGAAAGCACTGTTTAAGTTCCTATATATAACTTAATCATACCAATAATATAAGGAATTTGGTAACACTTTACCTATAGATGGATGAAAAATAAGGTCTTAGTAAATTTATCTGTGGTTATCCAGTAACTAAGTGATTGAATCAAGATTGGCCACAAGAGGTCCAGGTTTAGAATCTCGGCTGTTTCCTAGTCATCTCCATCACTCTGTCACTTACACTAAGCACCATGAAGAGGCAGGTAAAGAACTGTCTACTGATATTTTTCTGATGGTTGTGTTTCCTTAAATGGTGACATACTGCTTGCTCTCTTGAAAACACACCAGCAACTTCACCATTCTGGTGATTAATTTCCATCATTTGAGAGATGTGTCTGTCTTAGAATGCCGATCTTTTAGCAGGTGACCCAACATGCATTTGTCCCAGATGCTCAGTATTCCCCTGCCTACTAAAGGCATCTTATTTTATTCTAAAGACACATTTCAAGTAAATTAACTACAGTTATAGGTGGTACTGTGGAATTTAAGTCCAATAGTGAACTTCCAATGCATTGAATCTAAATTCTGAATGGAACTCTGGGATTATTTTCTCTAATGATGAATTATGTTGTCATTATGATCTCACAAATAAAAACATCACATAGCTGGATTATGATAGCTACTCAAAAAGAAAAACAAGTTTTGTTTGTTTTTGTTTTGTTTTTTTTGTTTGTTTGTTTTTGTTTTTTGTGCCCAATCCAAGACTTTGTACATCTTACTGAAGTTGTGGACAGAACTGCTATTCTGAAGCAGTGCAGCATTATGTAGGATTTTGATTATTCCACATTATATTTTCATACACTTAACTATCACAGGAAAACATAACACGACAGAGTGGAAATCCTTCCATAGTTCATGCATTCTGTCCTTCATTATCACCTAATATGTTAGATATACTTTCATTGTGTCCTATGAAGTAGCCTTAATGTCTGATTTTATTTTGCCATAGATTTTCCTACTTCACTTTTGTCAAGACTTAAACTGCTCTTACTCATGTACAAACGTCATTCTGTGAATGGACACATATGCACATGCACACACAGAGACAGAGCCCTAAAATCGGTGTAAACTAGAAAAGGAATCATCTCTCTGTATGTCTTCCCTTTAATTTATTCCTAAGCATGTTTTCAGTTTATCAGCATTATAAGTGAGAGTGAATATTTTCTGACCCTTGATTGACTTTTTCCTGCTCATCTTCCCTCCTACTTTGTCTCCAGTCCCTCTACCTCCTCTGCATCTGCTTCTTTCACATGGTATTTGATACTTCATTATTTCATGCTTTATGTTTTTAATTAAGTGATTAATTAATTTTTATACTCCAGATTTTATTCCCCTCCTGGTTCACCCCCCCCAGACACTTGCTCATCACATAACTCCTCCCTGCCCCCCAACCCCCGTGTTTCTAGAAGGATGTCCCCACTGCATCCACCGTACCAGACCTCTAAACTTTCTGGGGCCTCCAGTCTTGAGGGTTAGGTGCATCTTCTCTGACTGAACTTAGTCCCGGGAGTCCCCTGCTGTATATGTGTTGGAGGCCTCATTTCAGCTGGTGTGTGCTGCCTGGTAGGTGATCCAGTGTCTGAGAGATCTCGGGGGTCCGGGTTAATTGAGACTGCTGGTCCTCCTACAGGGTTACCCTCCTCCTCAGCTTCCTTCAGCTTTTCCCTAATTCAACCAGAGGGGTCAGCAGCTTCTGTTCATTGGTTGGGTGCACATATCTGCATCTGACTCTTTCAGCTGCTTGTTGGGTCTTTTAGAGGGCAGTCATGACAGGTCCCTTTTTGTGAATGCCCCATAGCCTCGGTAATGGTGTCAGGTCTTGGAGCCACCCCTTGAGCTGGATCCCAGTTTGGACCTGTCGCTGGACCTTTTTTTCCCCCTCAGGCTCTTGTCCATTTCCATCTCTGCATTTCTTTCAGACAGAAAGAGTTATGGGTCAGAGCAGTGACAGTGGATTAGCAAGTCCATCCCTCAAATGATGCTCTGTCTTTATACTGGAGGTGGGTTCAATAATGTCCCTCTCCCCACTGTAGGACAATGTATCTAAGCCCCGCTCCCGTTGAGTCCTGAGAGTCTCTCACTTCCCAGGTCTCTAGTACATTCCAAAGAGTCCTCCCAGGCCCCATCTAGCTGAGGTCCCATTTCTATTCTTTCTACTGGTCCTCAGGGCTTCAATCCTTTCCCCCCATCCAATACCAGATCATGTTCCCCTCTTCCTCTACCCATCTCCTTTTCCTCCCCGTCCCTCCCTCCCTCAAATAACATTTCACATTCAACTATAACTATCAGGTGATAATCAGGTCATGTATGCAGTTAGAACTAGAGGTCATTTCATAATAGTTTTATGTTGAGCTTAGAAATTGTTCATGAAACTTGTTAAGCACTCTTACCCAAAGCAAATATATTCTTTATTTTAATGCTAATTCAGGGAATAAAGTAATATTCTGTGATTTTTTCAAAGAAATGCCTATTTCTGAAAAAATAAGACAAAGAAGGCTTATATGTGACTTCAGTATTGCATTTAGAATAGAATTGTATGTAGGGAAATTTTCACCTTCTATATTCACTGAAATTTCCATGCAACAATCAAAATTATCAGTCCAAGAACCATGGGTAGGACCTGTGCTGACTGAAATCTATGGCCATAGACCCATCTTTTCAGTTAAAGATGCTAAATCTCTGCCTTCCCCTCAGTGGCCAGTGCCTTCTTCAGTATAATACAGTAGAGGGGTGAACCTGGATGCGTGTTCACTCAAAAGGGGAATTAATCCAAATATATTTGTACAGAATTCACATGAAAACACATATTTGTTTGAAATTGAAATGGTTTGGTACTATACAATGCTTGGACTGATTATCAGTAAGATTCTTCACAGACTGGAAGATATATTAAACTACTAAGTGACTAGTTCATAGATACTGTTTTAAAAACAAAATCGTTCTTGATGAAATTTTATGCAGAGTTTCACAGGACACACAGAACATTCCAGGAGTACTTGACATACTTCAGATGTTCCTAATGCTAATGCTTGTAGCAACGCTTGACTCACCAGGTAGAACCTAATTTTATCTCATGCTAATGATACTTCATATGCTTAAAATGAATTCAGTCTTACATGCCTTTTAAGATTTTGAAAATACTGATAAGTGGTTATTAGCCCAAAAGCTTGGATTACACAAGATACAATCTACACACCACATGAAGCTGAAGAAGCAGGATGACCAAAGTGTGGGCATTTCAGTCATTTTTAGAAGGGGGAACAAAAATATTCACAGGAGGAGATATGGAGACAAAGTTTGGAGCAAAACTGAAAAAAGGCCATCTAGAGACTGCCCCACATGGGGATTCAGCCCATATATATATATATATACATACATACACATACGTACACATATATATATCCCCAAACTCAGACAATATTGCTGATGCCAAGAAGTGCATGCTGACAGGAGCCAGATATAGCTGTCTCCTTAGAGGATCAGACAGCATGACAAATACAGAGGCAGATGCTCACAGCCAACCATTGAACTGAGAACAGGGTTCCTAAGGGAGGAGTTAGAGAAAGGATTGGAGGTGCTGAAGGGGTTTGCAATCCCATAAGAAAAATACCAACCAACTAGAGCTTCCAGGGACTAAACCACCATCCAAAGAGTACACACAGAGAGACCTATGACTTCAGCTGCGTATGGAGCACAGGATGGCCTTGTTGGCCACCAATGGGAAAAGAAAAGCTTGGTCCTGTTAAGGCTGGACCCCCCAGTGTAGAGGAATGTCAGGAAGGGGTGAGAGGGTGTCTGGGTGAAGGAACACTTTCATAGAAGAAGCTGTAGTGGGTAGGGGATAGGGGTTTTATGGACAGGAAACCAGAAAAGGGGATAACATTTGAAATGTAAATAAAAATATCCAATAAAAAATAGAAGACTTTGAAAATACATTTTCTTAAAAATGGGTGATAGAGAATGCAGTTGAAAGTACCTAGTGTTGTAAATCAGTCCCTTTGACTTTGCAAACATAAACTTTTTTTTAAATTTTCAGGATACACATACATAGGCTGATATTTTATGTAAAATTTTTTCTAAAATATAATGCAGAGTTCTCCAATTAATATACTACCTAATAACTATTTTACAGGATCAATTAATCATCAGTACTTGGTTGCCATAATTGTTACACAATTAAATATTGTGAAAAATTTTAAAGTTCTAATCAAGTTTTTTTTATACATTTTTGGTTTTAAAAAGAATCAAAAATACTCTAGATATATAAAAGTGGAAAAATTTTGTCTGCATAGCATTATCGATGCCAAGTGAAATTAGTGTGTGCAGTCCTGAGTACAGAATGGCAACTGTAAAGTACAGTGCTGTGCAAAAAGAGTTGTCGGCTGCACACAACTCAAACTAAAGACCAGTAAGCTTATAAAAGTCTTAAGGGTTTATCATATTTAGAGATGCTGAATAATTAGATTTCTGTAAATTTTCTTAAAGGAAAGTAGACAAGAATATAAAGTATATTGACATATATTGCCTATAATTTTGTATATTTATATCTGCTTTTAGACTAAACCTCATATGAAGTTAAACACAAAAAATAAATTAATTTTCATATACATAAATGTATATATATACATATATATAATACAAGCTTGCAAACACACGTTTATATATATATGTGTAAATATATACATGTATGTAAATTACACAGTATAATCACATATAAACATATACACTTATACACACTTATATACCTATAAATGCATACACACAAATATATATTGAGTAGATAGCTAATTTACTCTTTCTTAATTTTTTTATTAGATATATATCTTTACTTTTTTTCAAAGGTTAATCCCCTTTTCAGTTTCCTGTCCATAAGCCCCCATTCTCTCCCCTCCCCTCCCTTATATGAGTATTCCACCTATACATTCTCTTTATTGCCCCCATCCCATATTTCCCCTGCACTGGGGTCCAACCTTGGCAGGACCAAGGGCTTCCCCTTCCCCTGGTGCCCCAACAAGGCTATTCTCTGCTACATATGCAGTTGGAGCCCTGGGTCAGTCCATGTATAGTCTTTCAGTAGTAGTTTAGTCCCTGGAAGCTCTGGTTGGTTGGCATTGTTGTTTTTATGGGGTTGCAAGCTCCTTCAACTCTTTCAATCCTTCCTCTAATTCCCCCCAAGGGGGTCCTGTTCTCAGTTCGGTGGTTTGCTGCTAGCATTGACCTCTGTATTGGACATGCTCTGGAGAGATCTATATCTGGTCCCTTTCAGCATGCATTTTCTAGCTTTATCAATCTTACCAAGTTTTGGTGGCTGTATACATATGGGTCACATGTGGGGCAGGCTCTAAATGGCCATTCCTTGAGTCACTGCTCTAAAGTTTGCTTCCATATCCTCTGCTATGGATATTTTCCCCCCTTTAAAGAAGGAGTGGGAGCATCATCCTTCTTCTTGAGATTCCTGTGGTCTACGGATTGCATCTTCGGTAATTTGAGTTTTTTGGCTAATATCCACTTATCAATGAATGCATACCAAGTGTGTTTTTCTCTGATTGAGTTACCTCACTCAGGATGATATTTTCTAGTTCATTCAATTTGTCTATGAATTTCATGAAGTCATTGTTTTTGATAGCTGAATAGTATTCCATTGTGTAGATGTACCATATTTTTTTAATCCATTCCCCTGTTGAAGGGCATCTGGGTTCTTTCCAGCTTCTGGCTATTACAAATAAGGTTGGATAGCTAATTTACTCCTTACAGACCTCCTTCAAGAGATGAAGTATTCTCTATAAAATATCATCCTCGCATTACAGGTGAATGGTTTGCTTTGTGGATAGATAATTAAGCTCTGGTTTATGGTGCTGAATTTATTGTTATAATTCCTTCAATGATACATACACTACAGTTTAAACTCCACATGAGGCAGGATGACCTTAGAATTGGAGGCTCAATCCAATACATGTCCAGTGCACTGACGCTGACAGATTATAATACACTAACCAAAGTCATCCACACACAAAATGTACAATAGTATGTTCCTTGTGCATAAATTAGAAATTTAGTATAATTTTAAAGTTCTAATGTAGAAGTATTGAAAATTAAACTCTCAACATTATCCAATTCAACAGCAAGAAAGATATGATATTAAAAGAGAGAGAAATTAATTTTAAAATAGTGTATATGAAACATTACAAGCAAAAAAAAATTTAAAGGAAGTCAGATAGTACCATAAAGCAAGAATGGATACAAAGCAGAAGATATTTATTTGTAGTTAAATACAGCCACTGTTACATATTGAAACCCTCATAGAAAAATAATTGATAAACACTGTATCAATAAATTGACTTGCTAAGTGAAATGAATAATTAAATTGTTGATAAATAATGTGTGGAAATGTACTTTTATTTTCATAGAAGTCATTGACTAATTTTGTGTTTCTTCAGAATATCATTATTAACTTTCTGTGGTACAAAGGAATGAATGTGAAACCGATAGAGCACATTAGAACAATTAAGTAACTTGTGATGTTGAGGAAGTATGGAGAGTGAAATAGGAAGTGTTTGCTTGTGCTCACTGGGATTCTCGCAGATATCTCGGGTGCCCGAG
Source organism: Rattus norvegicus (assembly GCF_021556685.1). NCBI lineage: Eukaryota > Metazoa > Chordata > Mammalia > Rodentia > Muridae > Rattus > Rattus norvegicus. Next base: position 93,491,526 of record NC_141537.1, read on the forward strand.
GAGCCGTCACATGCTCTTTCTGTGTGAACACAACCAATTCAGAGTACACTATTAAAGGAATAAAATAATCTTTGACAGTGTTACGGGATTCCAGTTTCAGATGAATGTTAGGAAGTCAAAAAGAATGCCTTCTTCATGGTTCTCAGAACATTTCTATGCCAAGAGTAAAGATGTTTGAGACCGGAAACTAAGATGAAAAATTATCTCAGAGTGCTAAAGGCTGATATTTCTTTTCATGGTTAGTAATTTATTTTTGTAGGATATTCTCTTAAATCCAAATTAAGGAATGAGTAGTGAATAAAAATAGGAAGCAGAACTGTGGAGGAAGAGATATGCGGAGGATTCCAAACCTAAATTTTTACTCATCAAAATCCCTAGTGCAGAAATCATCTCTAGAACAAAGGTTGTTCACCAGCCTTCAGGAGGACATTCATGGCGGGACAGGTGCTCCTCACATCTTCTGTTCAACATCTTCAAATCTTTAGTAGAACCAGAATATCTCTTCCTATTTCACAGCTCGGCATGGCACCTCCTTTTAAGTCTGGATTAGCTACAGTTCAAGTATATTTTACCTACACTATTCTAAACCTACTTAAGAGTTATGCTGCGAGGCGAATGCCAGCAGCAAACCACTGAACTGAGAATAGGACCCCCGTTGAAGGAATCAGAGAAAGAACTGGAAGAGCTTGAAGGGGCTCGAGACCCCATATGTACAACAATGCCAAGCAACCAGAGCTTCCAGGGACTAAGCCACTACCTAAAGACTATGCATGGACTGACCCTGGACTCTGACCTCATAGGTAGCAATGAATATCCTAGTAAGAGCACCAGTGGAAGGGGAAGCCATGGGTCCTGCTAAGACTGAACCCCCAGTGAACTAGATTGTTGGGGGGATGGCGGCAAGGGGAGAGGATGGGGAGGGGAACACCCATAAAGAAGTGGAGGGAGGAGGAGGATGTTTGCCCGGAAACTGGAAAAGGGAATAACACTCGAAATGTAAATAAGAAATACTCAAGTTAATAAAAAAAAAAGAAAGAAAGAAAGAAAAAAAAGAGTTATGCTGCTTTAAAATCTTTTTTCTTATATTAACAGAAAATATCCATACTACATATCCTCCCATACTTTCCCTACTTGCTCAATGCCATGCCCCCTTGCTTATAAAAAGAAGTAAAAAACAAATGAGCAAACAATAAACACCCAAAATACACTGGTGTGTTGTTGATTGTTGATGGTAAAGTGTTATCATTTACCTACTGCCACTACATTGTGCTTAAAATGACTGCTCATTTTTTCTAACAAGAATCCTGAAAGAGAACTTTTTTTTTTCAAAATTATTTCAAGCAGGGCAATTTTGATATTGCCCTCAGGAAAAATAAAAAGGTCAATCTTATGAAGGTTAAAGGGTTTTCATTTTTTAAAATGATTGCTGGCTGTTTTGAAATAACAGAAGAAAGCTTTGAGTTCTTTCTCTCAGCCATTAATTAATAATACAGTTTAGTATTTTATCATGGTAGATAGCGTTTCAGTAGGATACTCATAGCAAAATCCTTGTTTTCTATTTAGCTTCTACAAGGTTCATGCTCCTTCTGCCTTCAAGACTTTTTCAATATGGATTTTTTCTGAAGTAGGTACAATTAATCCATCCACTGAGGGTGACAGTGAAACTTTAAGTCATCTTGCTTCATGTAGATACATGTAATAGTAACCGAACTAAGTTTAGCAGTTAATCCTCGGATCCTTCATTGCTCTCTGAGTCTTGGTTTTATGAAACAGCCTATGGTATACTACTCTGGAAGTAAGTTTGGAATAGTGAGACCTCCCTACTTTTCTAGACCTCATTTCACACAAAAAGGATTTGATTAGATTCTCACTCTTTTCCTTTCTTGGGTGTTATCAATGTATGTGTTGTCTGTATGAGGTAAATTTGGCTTAGACCCAGTCTCAAGATGGCGTCTGATACTCTACAGTTGTGAAAGTAAAACCACAGATGCTAATGAAAACTTTCAGCTAAAAACACTGGGGGTGAAGAACGAAGAAGAATACTGTATGTTGCATCTGTGTCATTATAAGAAAATACACTGTAAGTTATGTCGTGTGTTTTTTTCTGATAAAAATGTTTTCAAATAAATTTATGCCCATTAAATGATATCATTGTGATGAAATTTTTAGAAATTTTGTTATTTTATAAAGAAACTCACAGTTGAGTGATTAATGAAATACTCTTTTAGCAAAAGTAATCTTTAGAGTATTATGTTTGGTCCATAAGTGTGTCACTCCTTTGCTTTGAAATTATGGTTTATGTAAGTGTCTATTTATCAGTCATGCAAGTTAAAAGGGGGAACTGAATGATGTTTGTAAATTTAAGATAATATTCTTTAGTGATTTTTTTCTCACTTGGTGTAACATAAATCTGGATCTCTCCTCAGGTATTCAGATGAGCAGTTGCTATGAATAAGGAGAATTCCTTGACCACTACCCATTTAATTTAGCACCATTAGCAGCCTGAAAAAGGGGGAATGACTCACATCTAATCCATCCTCCTTTCTTTCTAGTGAATTACAAATTACAATTTACCCATAATTGTTGTTGAAAAATCTCATCACTGAGATTTCTTTCTAATATGCTCTGAGGGAAGAAATGAAATTAATATTTTCAAATTTCAAGAGTGTTCCTATTTGCAAGATTGAAAAACAGATTAATAACAGGAAGCAGGAAGGATTATAGTTGATTGAAAGATGATGCTTGAAGACCCTGAAGTCTTATTGTATTAGCAAGAAGATAGAGAAGTGTTTTGTCATAATGCTCTCTCCTTACATACAATAGTAATAATAATAATAATAATAATAATAATAATAATAATAAGATTCGTTGTTACCTTGGGCATGAATATAAAAAAGAATTTGCTCAAATTTTCATGTTCTATGAAATTGGAAGAAAGTCTAATTATGGGGATATGCTCAGCAACAATACAAACAACCAAACAACCTGAAAAATGATAGAACATTGCATGATGGTTATCAAGATGATGCTAAAGACTCGATTCATGCATTTAATTTTTAAAGAAATCTGTATGCATAAAAACAATTGCATAACTAAGGTGACAGTGTGCCTGATCCGTTTGAGTGTGGATACCTAATCTTTGACCTCAATATGGAGAAGAAAGAGGAAGGGATAGCTTGTGCTGTTTGCCTGAGGCTATAGACTATAGCCTATCTCCTCGTTTGTTTAATTTTAATAAAGTAGAACTTATAAATGTTTACCAATACTTAAAATTAATTAAAGAAGCCAAATAAGGCACATGACCTCATCCATCTAATAAGAGAGCAAACTGGCTAGTGTTTCCAAATCTGTTAACCAAATTCATGCTGCATGTGTATCCTACAGAGCTCTGGGCTTAGAAGAGAATCCCGACGTGGATGAGATTGCCTTGTTCAACCACATTTGAAGGTCCACCCAACAAAACGGGGAGATTAATAGAACAGAATGATTTCATGCCATGTGCTTTTAAACATCTACATCTGTATACACTAAATAAGAAATTTTCAACGTTTCTTATTCAGCATTAGGGAAATTATTTAAATTAGTTTACTTTTCTCATAAAGAAACATCAAAAATTTTCTTCCTATTTTGCATCTACAGGGAAAGCTAAGATTAATAGATTTAACAGAAAATATACTGTTGCTCCTTCATAGCATTATAATATGATCTACATTTTCATCCTGTGTGGGTTTTTTTCTGTTGCTTTTAATAAGATAAGTCCTGTGATGTCATAATTTATATCTACCTCACTATGGTTCTCCTGGCTACACAGTCAGCGTCTAGAGTGTAATAGGTGTCTAAAATGCATTTGCTGATGGAATGAAACCAAGCATGACTTTATAAACTCAACCTTGATTTTAACAGTAACATTTCTCTAAGTAGCAAATCATATTTTCCACACTATTAGCCAATGCATATTTATATGTTTTGTGAATCATACTTTCATGAAATGTTAATACAACCCAAAGTCAAAATAACTGTGAATTCTCTAAAATTTGAGATAAAAAGGCCCATAATAATTGGGTAATTATTCTGTCTCTTTTAGGAATATTGTTTGGAACTTTTTAGTTATTGTGATGTAGCAAATCACTATTATATGATCTCAGAGTTTTGAGTTTTTCCCATGCTTTTGGACTTTCCAGTTGTGTGCTCTACAATTCCATGGATGCTCTTACCCTTATGGAATGGTCAGGAATTCTTTATGCATTGCTATGTGCTGCCCAGGCACTGGATGACATACATTTTAAGTGCGATCATTAGTGAAGGGTGTCATTGCCCTCCCCACTTATAGTTACTCATAGAGTTTACTATGAGTGTACTGTGAATATGGGGGTGTGGAGCAGGGGTCATTCACATTGGTAAGTGTACCCAGGGCCTTTGCTCAGAACAGCTCTCATTCTACAGTCACTCCTAGAGGAAAGCAAATGTTAGATCAGTAAGAAAGGAATGGAATTTTAGAGATAAAATGTCCTCAAGGAAAACAGTGTTTCCTTCCCTGCTTTGATCCTTGTACTAACTTGGTCCTTTCAGGTGTAGCCTGCTTGCTGAGCTTCCCTCCTTTCCCTGGAGGAGTTCAAACATTCTAGCAGTTGAGTAGCCACGGGCAGCTTTGCTATAAAAGACACACATCCTCCCATCTCAGTGCTATCTTGCTTTTGTGAAGTCTCCCACAATGACATCTGCTGCTAAAATTGATTCTGGAAGAAACATTTTTTAAAAAATGACCCTCCCTCAGGCCATGGCTGCTGTGCCACAGTGCCTTCGTCTTTACTCTGTTTTCAAAAACTCTAGGTTTTGTCTGAAAACCATTTTTGGCTTTATGAAAGGATATCCCTGACAGCTACCATGGGAACTCTGTCTGTCTGTAGTCAGCGAAGCTTCACAATGGTGACCTAAAATGCCAAGCAATTACCTAGACAGCACCTTAATCATCAGCAAAAAAATAGGTGTGTCAACTTCCGAATCAAAGACAATCATCACATAACTATACTAGTTACCGAAGTAAGAGACTATATATTGACTCAATACTATTATCTAAACTACTGTGCTTGTAGACATTGGGGAATCACCAGGTTCTCTATATACCTGCTAGGAAAACAATTACATTAGTAAGCAAATCTGTTAATAGATATGTATTTAGCCTCCAAAGCAGAAAATGTAGTCTTAGCAATAATGTTTTTCCTGTGAATTTCCAATCAGAAATGGCGAAATTAAAAGTTTTCCATATGTGAATTAGAAAGAATTTGTAAAGAATCTCGATTACCTGGCCGTTTGTTTGTGGGGAATTTTTATGCCAAGGCTCAGTGATTCACAGGGAAATTCTAGTTAAGTCATCACCCCTATGCACTCAAGTGTTAGAACTGTCACCAGGCTTGAAGCCTTCACAGAAATAATCCCTGAGGTTACTACAGAAAGAAATGTGAATGCATCTGCTTCAGCCAGCTGTTTCCACAGGAGCCACTCAGAGATCACTGTTTGCAAAGTGCGACCCCAATGAGCTAGACACTCCTGGCATCTATAGATTGATACACCACATTAGTACATAAGTTTGATACAGCACATCAGTACATAAGTGCCCCCTTTTAATATCAATTTCTGTTTCGGTGGCTCCCTAGCACTTTATTGGTATTTACAGCGATATTAATAACCATCTGAAATTCCACAGCTTTTCACGTTGTGATTGCTCAGTTAATATCAGTGCCTATCTGAATCTGTTTTACCTCAGCAGTAATCTTACAAATGTCTATTTTTAATGATTTTTTTTTATTAAAGCAGCAGTTCTGTACTGGCGAACTCTCGAATTACTGTCGAACTCAGTAATTCGAGAGAAAATTATGCTGACTAGCATTGAGCTGACTAATCCCGAGAATGAGATTAATCATTATGTATAAACTCAACAGAAATGCTCTCTGAGAGACTGAGCCTCTTGTGTGGCCATGGCTGACTTTTGCATCTGCAGTTTGATGTCTGTAATGTGTGTGAAGCTCCCTAGAGATGTTTCAGCTAAATAATATAAAAACTTTGGACTCAGTCTGAAATACAACACTGTAGAAAGTGTTAAAAATGGGTTAAGCCTGAGTAAACATAAATGCTTTAATTTCTACATCCATTAATTGACTTTCTTATTCTTAAACTTTATGCAATATCTCTAAATCTAACTGAAAGAGATTACTGCTTTTTCATTAATTATATGTACTCTCAGTAAATATTTATTTTGACTTGAAAATAATTACCAATCTTTCATTGAAATATACTTATTTTTAAATCATTGTAATTCTTTACTTACATGCACTTTTTAACACTCATACAGTTATAAAATTTAGTTTTTTCTCTAAGCATATTTTTTTCTATTTTCATTTGCTAATGTTTTTTGTATTTCTTTATTCTTTGGTTATTAATTCTGTCTTACTATTATTATGTCTTAATTTTAAAACATGGTTTATCCACACATTTTGGCCTGGCTTCTTTTAAAAGAATGGGTACTATTGATTCAGAGATCGTGCTCATGCTTTTGGATGTAAGAAGTTTGACTGAGGTAAACATAATAGTTGTGAAGGTCAGGATTAGCATGAGTCTCAGAAAACATACAAGTCACTTATGTTGTTGTAAATCACAAGTGATGTCACTCATAAAGATGGGTTTTATGGCCTTAAAGTAATGCTCAAGGTTTTAAAGGAAAAGGGCTGATAACAAGTATGTTCTGGACATACAGACAAAGCTTGTCTCATCAGACACAAAGGTCACCAGGTTATAAAACTACACCATTCTCAGCATTCCAGGAAGAACAGCCACACACCTTATTCCATTTAAAAAGTAAGGTGCTTTTTGGTTTGTTTGTTTTTGTTTTGTTTTGTTTTGTTTTTACTTTTCTTGCCTTTCCAGTTCTTATCTGTGTGCACAGTTCTTATCTTTTAGTGCTCTGCAAGTTGATCTTAGCCATTCTGATAGATAGAAAATAAAATCATAAAATAGTTTTGATATGTGTTTTTCTGATTAATGATGTTGAACCCTTCTTTAAGCATTTCTCAGGTAATTGGGATTTTTCTTTTTAAAATTTTCTATTTAGATCTATACCTCATTTATAAAGTGCTTTGTGTTTTCTCATGATATCTTCTTCATGATAGCTTTATATATTTTGAATATTAGTCCTCTGTCCAACACATAGTTGCCAAATCTATTTCTTTCGTTGTTTGAATGATAGTGTTCTTTGTCATGTATAAGATTTTCAGTTTTATGCATCTCATTTATGAATTGTTGATCTTGACATTTTGACCTGAAATTTTATCAGCAATATGTTTACCTAGTTGGTTCTTTCTGTTACCACAAGATATTTTATATTGTTTGAGACTTGTGAAAGGTGTTTTTTCTCTGATTTATTTCTCAGTCTGTTTGTCATTTGTATATAGGAGGACTACTGACTTTTGTGAGTTAACATTATATCCAAAAGTAGTTTGCATTAAGATTTTATCAGCAGTGGAAATTTTCTATTGGAGGTTTCTTTTTCTTTTTCTTTCTTTCTTTCTTTCTTTCTTTCTTTCTTTCTTTCTTTCTTTCTTTTTCTTTCTTTCCTTTTCTTTCTTTCTTTTTTTGGTTCACTAATGTTTCTTGTTGGTATGTTTCATTCATTTATGTATATTATTATATTATCTGCAGATAAAGATACTATAACTTTCTTCTTTCTAAATTATATTCTTGATCTGCTTCAGTTGTCCTATTACCCTAGCCAATAATTCAAGTACTTTTTTGAATAGGTATAGAGAGAGTAGACAATCTTGACTTGTTTCTGATTTTAGTGGAAGTGTTTTAAGATTCTTTCCATTTAAGTGAAGGTTGGCTATGGGCTTGGATAAACTCACTTTACCATTTAGAGATCCCACTGTACCCCATTTGCCCCAGACTTTATAATGAAAGGGCTGTGGATTTTTTTTCCAAATTACTTTACTACATCTAAAGAGATGATCATCTCATCAGTTTATATATGTTAGACCATTTTTTCATTTCTAGAATGTAGCCTACTAGATCATGGTAGATGATCTTTTAAATGTGTTTTTTGTTTTTGTTTTTTGTTTTGTTTTGTTTTGCAAATATATTATTGAGAATTTTTGCATCTGTTTTTTATTTATTTTTTCCTTTTGTTTTTTAAATCTGGTATTTCTTATTTACATTTCAAATGTTATTACCTTTCCCAGTTTTCTGTCCATCAGCCCCCTAACCCCTCTGCCTCCCCTTCTGTAAATGTTTTCCCCTCCCCACCCACCCCCCTTACTGCCTCCCCGACAATCCCCTACACTGGGGGTCCAACCTTGGCAGGACCAAGGACTTCTCCTTCCATTGGTGCCCAGCAAGGCCATCCTTTGCTACATATGCAGTTGGAACAATGGGTCAGTTCATGTATAGTCTTTAGATAGTGGTTTAGTCCCTGGAAGCTCTGGTTGGTTGGGATTGTTGTTCATATTGGGTCTCAAACCCCTTCAGCTCTTTCAATCCTTTCTCTAATTCCTCCAACATGGGTCCCATTCTCAGTTCAGTGGTTTGCTGCTAGCATTCGCCTCTGTGTTTGACATGTTCTGGCTGTGTCTCTCAGGAGACATCTATATCTTGTTCCTGTCAGCACGAAATTCTTAGCTTCATCCATCTTATCTAGTTTTGATGGCTGTATATATATGATATATATGGGCAACATGTGGGGCAAGCTCTGAATGGCTCCTTACCCCCTCCTATGGATATTTTTGTCCCCACTTTTAAGAAGGAGTGAAGCAGCTGCATTTTGGTCATCCTTTTTGAGTTTCATGTGGTCTTGGCTAATTTGAACTTTTGGGCTAATATCCACTTATCAGTGAGTGTATACCATGTGTGTTTTTCTCTGATGGGGTAAGGGAAATTATTTTATATTTCTATTTCCTTATTGAGTATTTATGTGGTTTGAGTGTCAGGGTAATAGTTCCCTAGAATAAATTATTAGGCAATGTTTGTTTTGTTTCTGTTTTTGGAATAAGTTGAGGAGTTTTGGCATTAACTTTATTTTTTTCTTTTTTGAAAGTGTGGTTGATTTCTGTACAAAAAATTGTGTGACCCAGGTCTATTTTGATTGGGAGATTTAACTTCCAATTCTATTTAGCTAGGGACTATATGTCTCTTTGAATTAATTATTTAATTTAACTTTGAGATAAACGATGTATATCTAAAATGTATCCATTTCTTTTAGATTTTCTAATTTGGTGGAGCTCAAGCTTTTAAAGTGAGTCCTTATGACTCTCTGAAGTTGGTGTCTGTTCTTTTTGTCCTCATTAACATTTCTTATTCTGTTAATTTACATATTTTCTCTGTGTCTTTTAAATAATTCTAATATCCATTTGTCAGCATTATTGATTTTCTTGAGGAACTAAGCACCTCTTTGTTTCCTTGATAATGTGCTGTTTCTCTATTTTATTTATTTCAGCCCAGATTTTGATGATTTCTTGACATTTATTCTTTTTGGTAGTCGTTTCTTACTGTTCTAGAACTCTCACAGTAGATGTTATGAGATCTTTCTTTTTTCTTTTGCTTTCTTTTCTTTTCTTTTGTAGTCACTTAGGGCTATGAATTTGCCTTTTAGAAACAAGTTCATTGTGTCCCACATATTTGGCTATGTTGCGTCATTCAATTTTGATATTGTGCTTTCGCCATTCAACTCTACATAGGTCCCTCATCAAGTCTGGTCTGAACTTCATTTCCCATGATCTTTCTTTATTCAATAGAACACAAAGCCTACCTATTGATGGCCAAATTTCCATGGGTATGGAGCCATCAACTGGAACATGAACAACCTACAGTGGCTACTACCATAGAAATGAGTCTCCTCCTACAGCAGGTATTTACATCAATAGGGCTTGAGTTCCATGTGCAGCCACGTGAACTGCACAGCTGCTGGTTATGACAGAATTAGGTCACGACCACAAAGTAGCTTTCCCAGCATTCCTTCCTATCTCTTGCCTCTCGTGTTCTTTCCACCTCTGGAATATTCCCTTTGCATTGGCAAGGAACTTAGCGAAGATGTGTCTTTCTTCAACTGTAATAGCGCTCCTTAAATTAAAGGAAGATAAATGCTTTTTTGTTTGAGAAAAAATATCATTCTAGGCAAAATAAACAAATACACCAAAAAGAAAAAAGTAATGAGTAAAGTGGAGTGTTTCTCAGTCAAGTGCTGTAGTACAGCCAGAAAATGTAAATTATGGTCTATGATTTATTAAGTCCAATAATTAGGCATAAAAATAGAAGTGATGTTGATTTATGATATAAGATTTGTGAAGGAAAACTAAGAGAAGAAAGTAAAGCCTATCATTAAAGTGAGTGTACATGTTTATATGGTCATGGAAACAGAAGATCCACACATGTAATGCCTATCACTAGGAGGGCTTTGGAACCTGAGATAGTATGCTGAAAAGCCTCAGGTAGTAAAACACTTGCCCTTCAGCCATGAGAATCTGAATTTACAACGTTAGCACCCATGTAAAAGCAAAGCTTGATGGTCTTGGCATGTAGGCCCTGCACTCCAGGGTTGGAGCAAAGACAGATGGCTCCCCATGTATTACAGGCCAGACTACCAAAAGAGTGATCACCTTCAGGGTCAGTGAGAGTTCTGTCTCAGAAACATGGTAGAAATTGAGTGAGGAAGATCCCCATCATCCATTACCAATCACTGGGCAACACATGTAAAAATGTACAAATGGATGCAAAAAAGTAAATGCATCATACATAGAAAATGTACAAAGGATATATACAATGTGAGAATACATCCAAATGTAATGCTAGTCCCTGCTGATTGGATTGTAGAGATATTCTGGGAAACACACAAAGTGTCTTCAAGCATTCATTTGCAGCACAGTTTTAAATGGTCACTGTTTGAACAATAAAACATAAAGCATATAAGGTATAGTAACAATGAGATAATATTCAGTTCATAATAAATGAATGCTTTTGTTACTTGCATGCAAGTATGTATAGGAATGAATTTAACATGAAAAAATGGGGTAAAGGAGAAAGATATGAGGATGAAAAAGATTGGAATGCATCTCTATAAAATGGTCAGAAATAAATAACAAAGGGAACTATTGAAAAATTAAGAAAAGCAGGACTCATAACATGAAAGGGAAAGTCCAGCATGTATTTAAAGAAACCTCATAGACCTGGGGAGAAAGAAAAGAACTATTTAAGATGTTAACCTAATGAACTGCCAGTCAAAAATGCTGCAATGGACAGTTTTCCTTCAGAATCAAAAGAAATGAAGATTTCTAAGATTGACACATGATCCCGGATAACAGTTCTTACATTCTTTGGTTTGAAAACATAAACTAAGTGTATCCTATATTTGGTTACTATGTACATACAAAGATGTTTCAGGATTTCAGTTAAAAAAGTATTAAGAGTCATCACAGGGCCTGAAAGGAGAAATGGATACCTGTAAGAGAAGGGCAGAAGAAAGACCTGGAAGTCACGATTATGATTTCTAGCCACAATATAAAAAAGAGAAACTGTTATATAGACCATATTAGAAATTCCATTTGCTATGGAGAAAGAGTGATAGCTGCTTGAGTTTGGTAAAAAGAATCAGACATTACCATACTGTCCACTGTAACTCAAATTTTTTCTTGCGTCGTATCTTGTTTATTTGTACTTTTCACATTTAAAATTACGATTACACTTTATTTATTGAGAGACAAAACTACTATTTCCCAGTTTCTGTGAGCTATCTACATTATAGTTTCATGAAAAGAGAGAAATAAATAAAAAGGAAACACAGAAAGGGACCCTTAATGCTCATCATAGGGATGTCTATGATCCTTGACATTTCTGTATCTTATGGCATCACAGAACGGTGTTTCATAATAGCACATGATGTTCTCTTCAGAATTGTGAAACAGGTCATTTCAGAGTCTACATCCTCTCAGTTAGCCTTTCATTTCCCATGTTGACACCATTACTCTAATCCACCTGTTCTCTGCTTTCCCCAGGGATTAGTAGTCTTTCCATCTCACAAGCCTGATGTTGATCCTTCCATCCAATGAAGCACCATTGTCGTCAATCCCATGCCTAGGGTCAGGTATGAAAGGGTACTCTCATTGTCTTAGATAAGAATTTTATCATATGCTGGTTAGTTCATGGGATACATGTGGAAAAGGTATATATTTAGGTAATGATTTCATGTAATTTTATTGAATAGGATAAAAGCACTAAGTGAGTACATAGCATATCAATGTAGAATATATTCCATATTGAAAGAGTACCCATGATGAATGAAGGACTAGTTGTGGAGATCAGTGGCTACATAATTTTAGCAGACACAAAGTCCTGGATTCAGTACCCAGTAGCACAGAAACAACCAGACCTAATTTTCTCACATGGACAGGCTTTGGTAGCTCATGTCTTGAATGCTGTCAATCAATAGGCACAGATACAAAGATCACCCATGAATTGGAGACCAGCCAGGGCTACCAAGTTAGTTCTGGTCAAACAAAAATTACATGTGTCAGTATGCATAATTTTGAAATATCCAATATGTGAACTGTGATATCTTATTGTGATTATAATTTCAGAACTGGAAAATGCCATGCTTTCTTATGTGGTCATTTTCTCATGATGGAAAGTAAAACACACAAAAATGAACAATATAAAACATTTGTAATGGTATAAAATGAATAAACTTATGTAATTATTGTAGGTAACAAATTGGCTCCTTTATATTTTCAATAACAGATATGTGAGGTATAATTTACATACTTTCAAGTTAATTACTAATTTAAGTACTTAAATATTCTCTGAGGATTTTATGGATATAGACATGGTATTTTGATCATATTTACCCTTTCTCTACAACCTACTCTGCCATCTCCTTCCACAACATCTCCCTCTCAAAAACTATGCCTTTTATTTATTTATTTACTCACTCTCTGAGCTCAATTGTCCTGCCTATATGTACATTGTTACGTTGTCATCCAATGTGGTAGGCAATCAATTACCCACTCCAAAGAATAGTGTGTCTTCCTGTGCCAGTAGTCACCAACTACCAATATTTCCACTGTAAGTGTGGGGCTTTGGAACCGCTCCCTGATGCTTGCTGAAGTATTAAATGGTCTGACCTTCTGCAGCTGTTCTGTAGCTAAACTGTCTGCAGTAAGATCATCAGTGCAGTGTGGAACAGTAATTAGCTTAGCTATCACTTCGCCTTAGGGCTAATCTGGAAACAGAGTCAGACTTCTGCATTGACTTGTAGGAGTTTATTTATGATTTTAATACACTTTTTGCAAGGCAGTGTTTTGTAATTTAGATATTAAAAAGGACAAGCAAAGAAATAGAGACATAAAAGGTTACGCTACATAGATTTTGTAGTAAATTTACTTTTACGAGTCTCACAATTATTTGTTGGAGATCAGAAATTGAAAAATACATAGTTTACACCTGTATATTTATAGTGAATCATTATAATATATCAACAATTAAATAACTTATATAACATTTTAAATGTAAGTTTATTGAAAGACACACACACGTGTGTGTGTGCATGTGTGAGTTTTGTGAATGTGTGTGTATATGTGTGTGTGTGTGTGTGTGTGTGTGTGTATGTAGTTTTTCCAGCTTACTGAGCAATGATACTAGAGTTTAGTCAAAGAGTTTTATGTCTGGAACACTGAGCTCTCTGGAGACAGCTGACACAGAGTTGACAGCTGCCTCAGATTGTTTAGCAATTAGACTTTAGAGTAGTTTATTATCTTCTTTCTCTTATTAGGTTTAGTATAAATAGCAGTAGTAATTATTGTTTAGGGCTGTTACGAGACTTCAACAAGATAATATATCTAAAGTATTAAAAAACTATTCTTGGAACATTGCTAATGTCCACAAATATTAGTTATATATATCGATTACTATAAATCTGCTCTCATAAACTGGCATTCTATTAGAGACTGACATTCTTCTAATAGCTAAATAAATAATTGTTTAATTAAAATTTTGATAAGAACCATAAAAAAGGAAAATCAATACAACAGAAATGAACGTAATTGGCTAGTTCAGGCATTGAGGTGTTTCATTTCTCTTCTTTGTTCTGATGGATAATTAATTTTCATGTTTCCTGCCTTAGAAAAGTGGGTAATATTTTATTTTTTGATACATATAGATTTTTCCACATCCATAAGAGAAATGTCCTGATTATGATAAAAATACCCTGACTCTCAACTTAAAAATAGGTCAAAACTTTATTTAGAAATTCAAAAAATAATGAGTGTGCAAAAAATTACAAGAGCATACATATATATTAATTTTAGTATTATCACCTCAAATTATTAAAGAAAATAAAATAAAATATCTCATTAAATAGTAATTTGTAATTTAGAAATAAAAGTACTATATGCAGTCTTATAAATATGAGAACGTTAGTTTAAGAAGTGCTTAAACTAAAACTAAACCTAAAACTAAAAATCAAAGTCAGACAAATATCCTTATCAAATACTCTATTGTAAAGTGAACGGGTTCTAAAAACAATTTTGCTGAACACACACTGATGGCCTGCATGGAAGACAAGAATAAGATGTGAACTGGAACTTGAATGAGGTTGTGTCTCCTTTTGCCTCTGAAGGTGCATCTGATCTCTTTTCTACTGAGCATTGAGAAACAAGTGAAGAGAAGAGTACTCACCCATAATTAGACAGTTTGCCAACTCAATTATTATGAATTCTGTGAATTAGCATCACAATTTCCATATTCCATTCATAACATAAATTATCCATTCTTATTATTGAGAAATTATTGCTTCTTGCTGACTAAAATTAACTCAAGTTTTGTATCCTCTTCACAGCCAGGTACCAGTAGTACAGGTAGAGGTAACTGGTTGGAAAGGAAGCCAAAACATTGAAGAATGGTTTCAGTATTAGAGGGAACCAGAAGCCATGCACAGCCAGGGACTTTTTATCATCTACTGTGAAAATTTTCTTTGGCCTTAGAACTAGGCAGGAACATCATAGAGACTGGTGGGAGTTTTTCTGCAAGCTACTTTGTGTCTGCATGTTTAAAAGGAAATTACCCAATGATTAGGACCAATGAGTATGTGAGTAGCTTGCACTGGTTTATACCCATTGGAAGATCAAGTTTGAGTAAACTACAGGTCAATGCCAAGGGCATACAAATTATCAACCTAATATTCAATATTCAAACAGACAGAGAATGTGAAGACAGTTTTTAAAGACAAATTGAAAGTGTCTTTAAAGAAGTATAAAATTCTTATCTCTTGTATATTCTTGAAAAAGCACCCTCTGTGCCTGTCTCCTTCCTAACTCCATCACCACCATGTGTGTCCTAGACATTGTCAGTCCCAGATAAAGAGAATATGAGTATTTGACATAGAGTTCTCTGGCCAGGATTAGGCTAGAAACAAGGATTTTCAACAGAAATGATAAGAATTAAAGGCATGAAACTCAGAAAATAATTTATTAAACTGTAAGGGTTGGTTTTTGATGAGACCTTTTACTTGGAGAGTGTCTGATATTGGAGGTCTCTCCAGTTATTTCTTCCCCATTGGGATTGCATTAAACATTGTGTACTTTCCCCTGAGAAATACAGTCTATGTAGATGACCAGAATGGAAACATGTTTGTGGCATGAAATGGGACAAGTGAAGAAGCAGTGTGGATTTTAAATTATAGTAACCTGGGGAAAGCTCTATGCCTGGTAGGACACTGCTTGTGTAGGAAAGCTTTACTCTGTCTCACTTACTGATCAGTACAGTTCCAAGCAGAGCTGTGTTTCTTTAAACGTTTTGGAGGGTTCAGGTTCATACACTTTTTGACCCATTCTGTGTTCAGTTAGTATACTGGCTATACAGTTGTGACACAACTTCTAGAATCTAGATATCAATTCTAGATAGAAATATAGTATATTGAAGGGCATTCATTTAAAAATATTAAACTTCTGATGTCCCATTTCACTCAATTTAAAATCTAAGGTGCTTGATATTCATCTATAACTTTTAAGATGTATTTATCCATGACCAATTTCTTCCTTTATTATTTAAAATTTAATAGTACTGAGTGTTCTAGAACTTGAATTTTAATAGTTACACAGGACAGATATATTGAAACATATACTTTTGAATGATTTATTTTGTCCAATAATTTATTTAAAATGAATATACATTTCTTCCAACATATTCATGTTTAAGCCATTGCTCATGTGTGGGAAGAGGAGAGAGAGACTGGCAAGTGCGTAGGTAGACTTTGTTCCAGAAGGCCCAGCCTGTTTACAACACTACTGTTCTTTTTCTGGTTCTTTTCTTGAAAGGCTTTTCTCTGGCCTTCTCTCTTCTGGCAAAGACAGAAGATCTGGGCACAGATTCATTCATGAGAGTGCTCAGAATCACTTAATGAACACATAAATGACATACCCATGCCTGAGGCAGCTCGTTAGCCCATTCACAAAGTGCAGTTATTATGACGAAATTCTCCACACAAAGCCCAATGGAGAATTTCTTTGTGTGGAGAATTTCTGTAAAGAGTTTTCTATTTGCTCTTGACCATGCTTCAGATTATCTGTGTAATTTGTGACCTGGACTTCCACATGATTATTTAAGATCCCCCTACAAAAATAAATATTTAGTGTTGCAGTCTTTGTTAGTATCAAAGTATAAGGACGTAATTAACTATCAGCACAGAGTGGCATCCATGCTAAAAGCTGTGCTTTCGACAACCCACAAGGCATTATCTTGTAAAGCATTGCTGAATGGCCAATCCGTCCATTTGTTGACATGTATTACACATGATTTGTATAATAAATTTGTATAATAAATCAGCTGGGTGCCATTCTAGATATGAGTGACTCAAAATTGAATTACAGATAAGATTTCTTGTTTCACAAATTGATATTCTGCTAGAGATAAACATTTTAGAATGGAAGGAATATGCATATTGGGTTGAAGTGACAACTAATTTATTTCTTATCATATATTGGTGTACTGACTATTTATTACCAAGTTATACTTGAATTCAAGACATATCTCCAATGCATTTGAGACAAGTGAGCTTGGTTCTCTGACAGCCTTGATAAGATGCACTTCAAAACATGAGTTAAAGGTACTTCTGAATCCCTCAGAGCAGATGAATTTCTAAAAGATACAAAGTTACACATCTTTATGATATGTATGATATTTAGGTGTAGTAGAAAGAGGCAATAGCTACTGTGATGAAATGTGTGGCCAATCACACTCAAAGTAAGGAGGGAAGATTACTTCCACCTCTGTTTGGTCAGATCTTGCCTCCATAAAAGGACTTTGAATCAAGATTATGAAAGAAGAAATAACAAAACACAGCCTGTCATTTTTATTATGTATTTGGATTTCAGAATTACAGCTATAAGTTTCTGGGTCTGGAGTCCTCTGCTTTTAGGGTTGTAATGTGCAACACGATTTATAACTTCTCAGCAAAGCCTTGGGTATGCATTGAGTGCTTATATATTATTCATATAAAAATTGCCCTAGCTTTTCCTTTAGGAGGTAAAATAATTATTATTGACTCTGCCATTCTAGGGGAAAATCATATACTTGAACTCTTTTCATTTGACAGTGAACTTCGCTTCAGATTATTCTTGCAGAATGGGTCTTTGGGGTTTTGCTGTGGAAATATCACGAAACACAGACCTGTGCATCATGCTGCCTTATTTACTCTGCATTTACATTCATGGTATAGCTCTTGCACTATCTTCTAGGAACTCAAGGAGATTGAAGCTGGTCTCTAGCAAAGAAGCCTTCTCCTGGAAACCTCTTTCACTCTTTTCTTAGTTTTTACTTATCACCACCTCTCCAATTCTCAGTGAATTCTCTTTTACAACTTTCAAATCCTTTCCTTGGATTTTTAAGTTTTCAAAAGTGTGTTTCTTTTTCTGATTTATTCATTATTTATCTCATTGCTGTGATACAATAATGTTTTCTTTCCTTTTTTGTAGTTTATTTTATTTATTTACATCCCAAATATTACCTCCCTCTACGACCTCCCTCACAGAATTATTTCCCCCCATCCATGTCACATTTGCCAATCAGATGGTGCCCTACCTTGATATTCACCCTCCCTGGGACATCCAGTCTCTACAGTATGATGCACATCCTCTCTCACTAAGGTCAGACAAGTCAGGCTCTGCTACACATGTTCAGGGAGCCTGTGACTAGCCCAGGTACTTCTTTGGTTGGTGGCCTAGTCTCTGAACTCCCAGGTGTCTGGGTTATTTATTTTTGTTTTTATTACTTGCTCTTCTTTACAATTTCACACATGTGTACAATGAGTTCTGGCAATTCTATTCCATACCTCATTTCCTATCCATCTCTGTCTACTTCCTATATCCTATATCCTATCTGTCTTTCTTCCATTTTCATGACCTTTGTGTTTTGACCCATTTTTTTTTAACCTTCGTGTTCTGGGTTACCACTAGACTAGAACTGTCCGATGAAAGTCTCTGTGGTCACCAGTGGGTGACACATCTTTCCCTTCTCTGAATGATTAGCAAGTAGTTTTATTTTTTTATTATTTTTTATTTTTATTGTATTACTTATTTTTATGTGAGCAAGTAGTTTTAAAGTGAATGTTTCACGTATTTCTTAGCCCATATATATTTTTTCATTAATTATTTTTATTTATTTATATTTCAAATGTTCCTGGTTTCCATTCTGCAAACACCCTATCCCATTCCCCTCCTCCCGGCTTCTATGAGCCACAGGCTCAACCTCACTACCCTAGCATTTCCCTACACTGGGGCATCAAGCCTTCACAGTACCAAGGGCCTCGCATCCTTCCACTAAATATGTAGCTGGATCCATGGGTCTTTCCATGTGTATTCTTTGGTTAGTGGTTTAGTCTCTGAGAGCTCTGGGGGATCTGGTTAGTTGATATTGTTCTTCCTATGGTGTTGCAAACCCCTTCAGCTCCTTCAGTCCTTCCCCTAATTCCTACATTGGGGTTCCCATGCTCAATCCAATGGTTGGCTGTAAGCATTCGTATCTGTATTGGTCAGGCAGGCTCTGGCACAGCCTCTCAGTGGACAGCTATCTCAGGAAGTGGACAGCTTCCTGTCAGGAAGTACTTCTTGGCATCAGCAATAGTGACTGGGTTTGGGGGCTACATGTGGGATGGATCCCCAGGTGGAGGAGTCTCTGAATGTCCTTTCCTTTGGTCTCTGTTCCAATCTTGTCCATGTATTTCCTTTCCACATGAGCAATTCACAGTTAATATTTTTAAGATGGATGAGTGGCTCCTTTCCTCAACCGGGGGGTGGTGCCTAACCTCTGGATATGGTCTCCACAAGTCCTCTCTCTCCTTTTTTGGGTATTTCAGCTAATGTCATCCCTGTTGAGTCCTGGGAGCCCCTTTCTTTCCTAACTTCTGGGACTTTCTGGTGGCTACCCTCAAGGACACCATCCTCCATTGCTACACTCCTCTGTCCAATTTCCTGACCCTCTATATATCTTCCCTGTCTCCTCCCACACCTGATCCTGCACCCCATTTCTCCTCCCCATTCTCCATTCTTCCCAAGTCCCACCCACCTTCTACCTCCTATGATTATTTTGTTCTGCCTTCTAAGTAGTACTGAAAGATCCACACTTTGGTCTTCCTTCTTCTTGAGCTTCATGCCTGATGACTGCTTGCTTCCCTGTATAGATCCAATGCATGCATCTGCAGTGAGTTTTTTTGGGCACATT
Source organism: Rattus norvegicus (assembly GCF_021556685.1). NCBI lineage: Eukaryota > Metazoa > Chordata > Mammalia > Rodentia > Muridae > Rattus > Rattus norvegicus. The sequence goes on from NC_141537.1 coordinate 93,511,269, forward strand.
TCCATGCAGACCCAACACATATGTATTCACTATACATTTGTGATTGAAATGGGTTTTTCCTCAGAAGATTGCATTTTGTATCCCTTTCACCTCTCTTCCTGCTATTATGTTCCTTCTCTCCCCATTTTCTTCACTGTTTTTGAGCCCTAGTGGGATGGTATAAATGTCTGGTTTATGGCCAAGCATTCGTTTGCCCCCTTGTGTGGATAACATTCTGCATTTCACTGTCTTTCTTTGAGGTGTCTTTTATTAAAGCTGAGAATACCATTTGTCTCTAGGTATAAACACAAATATTTAATAGACCAATGCAATTTAGCTAATCAGCAGTTTTTATTACCTACTAGGACATATCACATCCCAGACCATGGGCTTCTCATCAGAGTTAAAATACTACACATTGTTTTCCTGTGGATGGGGCCTCGCATGCAATCAGAGATACTGGTTACCACTTTAACAGTTGTACTGGGATTGCCCAAGAGGGCATGGTTTTCCTGGCAGTTTGATTTTCCATTTCGTAGGGTTCACATACGGGAAGGACCATCGACGCTTTTTCTCTCACACAGCCTACAAAATAGCTTCAGGGACTGTATAGAAAAACCGCCATGGGCGAGTCTTCAGACTCAGTTAGAGCATGATTTTGTATATGATGCAATGATGGAATAAGGTGTGATTAGCAATAGGGACTTTTCATCTTCTGACCAGCAACTACAGGAAGGGGCGAGAGCAGGTGTTATTTTGTTTATTCTGATACCTTAATGTCTAAGATCTTTAATGAGCTGTTTTGCTCCTGGCATTAAAGTTTTCACTTTTAGCTTGTGACTTATGAGCAACATTTTTCTAGCCATGCCAGATTTCTCTCTCCAAATTCTTCTTAATACCAGGTGTGGACAACGCTAAACAGAACTGGAGTGGGGAGAAGGAAGAGATTGTAAGATATGGAGAGAATTAACAAAATGATAGGAATGTAAATTTCTATAACGAAAATCACTGTCATCTTAGCTATCCTTCTTTCGTTCTTCCAGAACGGAGAGGTTGTAGGGACAAATCTCCATTAGCACAGTCCCCTGTTAGCAACATGTGAGTGCAAGTCTTCAACTTTCTGGCCCAAAATCAACTGACAGACTCTTGAAATGCAGATTATGAAGGGCTGATCACCTTGTCTTCTCAGAGTTTATCAGTCAAGTATTCTGCATAATTTGTGCTTTTCTGGACAGTATTAGTCTGCAGATGAAACAGGCAGTTTTGTCCAGTGGCTGCCTAGCCACAAAGTATTGCCTCATCTAGAGGTAGGGATGTTCACATTCTTCATTAACTCTGCCAAAGAGGAACTGTTAGGAGCAGATGTGTCTCAACAAAAGATAAATAACTTCAGCAAGCCATATGGCCTTTAGCGGGAAAATTCATAAAACAAACCAAATACCTCTATCAATTCCAATATCAATAAGCAGCATATCAAACCAGGATTTTAGTCCAAAATATATCCATCTGTTAAGCTCTCTACCTGGAGCCACAGATTTTCCTTTAACCTTAATAACTTCTACAATATATGTCTGCATTCACTCTCCCTGGTGTTACAGACATTTATCACAACTCTCTACTTTGGAGTTAGTGACCAGTTTTTCCCTAAGTTCCAAACCATAGATGAAAATCCCCACGTGATTCAGGGAATCTCTTTACTCTCCTTAAAACAAACTTAAACACCTTCTATCAATTCTAAAGCCAATAAGCAACTTAAAACTCAGGACCTTAGTCCAAAATGTATCCATCTGTTAAACTCTCTACCTGGAGCCACAGATTTTCCTTTAACCTTAATAACTTCTACAATATATGTCTGCATTCACTCTGCCTGGTGTTACAGACATTCATCACAACTCTCTACTTGGAGGTAGTGACTAATTTGTTTCTACCTAAGTTCTGAACCATGGATGAAAATCCCCACCTGATTCAGGTAATCTCTTTACTCTCTTCTTTCTAAAAACAAACTTAATCACCATTTAATAATGCCTGTCATTAAGAAGTCGCTTGTCTAACTATGATTTCAAATTTCCTGTGGCGCCTACCTTTGAAGGAATATGAGTATCCTGAAAGACTTTCTAAACAACTTTCTTTTTTTTTATTAACTTGAGTATTTCTTATATACATTTCGAGTGTCTTTTAAAAGCATCTTTTAATCTCTCACTCTCTGATCTGCCATTACTTATCACACAGGAGGGGACCTACAGCCTGACAGCCCAGGACACTTCCTGTTTCTTTGTTAAATTCCCACGCTTGAGATATCACATGATTCAACATGGCGCTGGCCTCCTCTTAGAAAATAAAACTTTATCTCAATTCTTAGGATAACTAGTGGATACTTGCCCATCATATTGGTTCACTAACTTTTGTTGTAAAAATATTTTAAAAAATTAAAAAAAGTATATCTTTGTCTTTACTTCGCTTGGTCCAGCACTGCGGTGCCCCAAGATATCGGCTAGATATTTTGGCAGAAACACATTCCAACTCCTCAGCGTCCCAGTGTCTCCAGCTACCACACACTTTCCTACACTCAAACCTTCACATAAAAGAACACACAACACAATAATCTTTGACCCAATTGGTAAAATTTAATTGCCCACTTAGACATACAAAGTCCGGTACCATTCATCACTTAAGAACATTAATAACAACCTGTAAATACACAGAGTGGAATCTTAATGTCTGCTTCCATTGTCCTGCCAAGGTTTCTCCCTTCTCCCACCTCTCTCCTCCTTTTCGTTCCAGTCTCCTCCTCTTCTTTCAAACTTCTCTGACGCCCATCCTTCTTTCTCCTCCAATGACAGGCCTCATTCTATCCTGTACCTGCCCCTCACCTGTGTTTTACAAATTCAATGGGGAGAAGGTTCTGGTGAAGTCACCTGTTTCCTGAGTATGTGACTAGGCAGCTGTCCTTGGGGCAGTGGAATTAGCATCAAAATGCATATAACTCCAGAGAAAACCACAAGAAGTAGTGGCCAATTACAAAAAGAAGGATTTCACTACAGTACCTCATAGTGCAGGAAGAAGGAGAGCTCACTTTGGACCTTGGGGTTGCAGAATCAGACCACTCTTTGAGTTGGGAATCTGGTTCTGGATTTGGTTCCAGAAGAAGATACTACATAAATAAAATTTAGATGATAAATCTCAAAAGAGAAAAAGTACATATACAATACTTTTGAGGAAAGCCAACCTTAAAACTGTCCAATACGAGAAGTAACTATGAAGGATTCAGACACTGAAACTGAGAAATACACGGCAGAGAGTGGCAGAGATTTTTTTAAAAAAATGTTTTACTATATATTTCTTTACTTACATTTCAAAGGTTATTCTCATCCCCATTTTTCTGTCCATAAGCCCCCATTCCCTCCCCTCCCTTACCCCATACAGGTATTCCCCCTATACATCCCCCTTATTGCCCTCCCCTATATTCCCCTGCACTGAGTGTCTAACCTTGGCAAGACCAAGGGCTTTCCCTTCCTCTGGTGCCCCAATAAGGCTATTCTCTGCCACATATGCAGTTAAAACCCTGGGTCAGTCCATGTATAGTCTTTCATTAGTGGTTTAGTCCCTGGAAGCTCTGGTTGGTTGGCATTTTTGTTTTTATGGGGTTGCAAGCTCCTTCAACTCTTTCAGTACTTCCTCTAATTCCCCCTAAGGGGGTCCTATTCTCAGTTCAGTGATTTGCTTCTAACATTGACCTCTGTATTGGACGTGCTCTGCATGTGTCTGTCTCTCAGGAGAGATCTATATCCATTACCTTTCCACATGCATTTTTTAGTTTCATCAATCTTACCTAGTTTTGGTGACTGTATATATATATATATGGGCCACATGTGTGTCAGGCTCTGAATGGCCATTCCTTGAGTCACTGCTCTAAACTGTGCTTCCATATCCCCTCCTATGAAAATTTTCCCCTTTTTAAGAAGGAGCGGGAGCATCTGCATTTGCTCATCGTTCTTTTTGAGCTTCCTGTACTCTGTAGATTGCATCTTGGGTAATTTGAGCTCTTGGCTAATATCCACTTATCAATGAGTGCATACCAAGTGTGTTTTTCTGTGATTGAGTAACCTCACTCAGCATGATATTTTCTAGTTCATTCCATTCGTCTATGAATTTCATGAAGTCATTGATTTTGATAGCTGAGTAGTACTCTATTGTGTAGATGTACCATATTTTTTAATCCATTCCTCTGTTGAAGGACATCTGGGTTCTTTCCAGCTTCTGGCTATTATAAATAAGGCTGCTATGAACATAGTGGAGCATGTGTCTTTGTTGTATGTTGGAGCATCTTTTGGGTATAGTTGGGTCCTCAGGTAGTATAATGTCCAATTTTCTGAGGAACCTCCAGACTGATTCCAGAGTGATTGTACAAATTTGCAATCCCACCAACAAAGGAGGAGTGTTCCTCTTTCTCCACGTCCTTGTCAGCATGTGCTGTCACCAGAGTTTTTGAACTTAGCCATTCTGACTGGTGTGAGGTGGCACCTCAGGTTTGTTTTTATTTGCATTTCCCTGATGACTAAGGATGTTGAACATTTCTTTAGGTGCTTTTTGGCTATTCGATAATCCCCACCTGAGAATGTTTTGTTTAGACTGTACACCATTTTTTAATAGGGTGATTTGGCTCTCTGGAGTCTAACTTCTTGAGTTCTTTGTATATTTTGGATTTAGCCCTCTATCAGATGTAGGATTGGTAAAGGACTTTTCCCAATCTGTTGGTTGCCGTTTTGTCCTAATGATAGTGTCTTATGTTTTACAAAACTTTTGCAGTTTTATGAGGTCCGATTTGTCGATTCTTGATCTTCGAGCATAAGCCATTGGTATTTTGTTCAGGAAAATTTCCCCAATGCCCATGTGTTTGAGATTCTTCCCCATTTTTTCTTCTATTAGTTGGAATGTAACTGGTTTGATGTGGAGGTCCTTGATCTACTTGGACTTAAGCTTTGTACAGGGTGATAAGAACGGATTGATTTGCAGTCTTCTACATGCTGACCACCAGTTGAACCAGCACCATTTGTTGAAAATGCTATCTTTCTTCCATTGGATGCTTTTCACTCCTTTGTCAAAGAGCAAGTGGCTATAGATGTGTGGGTTCATTTCTAGGTCTTCAATTCTGTTCCACTGATCTACCTGCCTCTCTCTGTACCAATACCATACAGTTTTTATGACTGTTGCTCTGTAATACTGCTTGAAGTCAGCGATGGTGATTTCCCCAGAATTTCTTTTATTGTTGAGTATAGTTTTCGCTATCCTGTGCTTTTTGTTATTCCAAATGAATTTGGAAATTGCTCTTACTATCTCTATAAAGAATTGAGTAGGAATTTTTATGGAAATTGCATTGAATCTGTAGATTGCTTTTGGCAAAATGGCCATCTTTACTATATTAATCCTGCCTATCCTTGAGCATAGAAGATCTTTCCATCTTCTGAGATCTTCCTCAATTTCTTTCTTCAGAGATTTTATGTTCTTGTCATACAGATCTTTCACTTGCTTAGTTAAAGTCACACCACATTATTTTATGTTATTTGGGACTATTGTTAAGGGTGACGTTTCCTTAATTTCTTTCTCAGTCTGCTTATCCTTTGAGTAGAGGAAGGGTACTGATTTGTTTGAGTTGATTTTATACCCCAACACTTTGCTGAAGTTGTTTATTAGGTTAAGTAATTCTCTGGTGGAACTTTTGGGGTCGCTTAAGTACACTATCATATCATCTGCAAATAGTGATATTTTGATTTCTCCCCTTTCAATTTGTATCCCTTTGACCTCCTTTCACTGTCTGATTGTTCTGTCTTGAAACTGAAAATTGAAGTGTCTCTTAAAAATAAAATCTGAGTAAATTTACCTGGAAGGATCTGGTGACACTCTGGATAGAAACTTCATTGAAGTGATAAGACAAACCTGGTATTTCAGTGTTTTAAAGATCAAAGAGATTCCAGAAATGACATATGGTATGCAGAGATTATGAGGAGAAATGAAATAAAATTGGCTAGAGAAGACTGTCAGTATATCAAGTGAAATCTAATACATAGCTACAACTTAGGGAATGTTAAATTTATATAAAACTAGTTTAGAGTAAAGTTACAGTGAAAAATTATCAATGGGGATTTAAAGGATTCTGCATGGTGGCATTAATAAGCTCTTGATAGTTTCAAAGTGTCATATCTCAGGATCAGGAGTCAGCAAAGAGTTAGCAAGAAGATCTCATCCTGACATTGAAGGTTAGACTACAGAACTATCAGACTGAAAATATTTCTGCCTCATATTACATGCTGCCTATTTTCTCAATAAATTATAATGTAAAACTATTGCCAAAGGCAGTCCCTAATAGAAAATTAGAGTATTTCAGATGCATGAAGGGTAAAATTCTTTGAGTAACAAAAGGAAAGTCACTAAAGATAGTAGATATATATCATTACTGTTCCTTATGATTCACCAATTGAGCAGGATAGCTTGAGTATGTGGACCAAAATCTACACAATAGATTTGATTTTCTGTATTGAATCAAAGTAGCTTGTGTAGGGACAGTAGACAAAAACACAACAACAATATGAATGCATGTTTGTAACTCTTCAGATAAAATAAACCAAATGAGGAATCAAGGGATTCACAGTTTTATAGGAAATAGCAGAGGGATGAAGCTTCAAGAAGTCTGAGGAGATGGGAAACAGGTCAAGACTGATGCTAAGTTTTCTATTTTTCTGTTGTCCAGTGACTCATGAATGACCCTCTCCATTAATTTTGTTAGGAAGTTATTGGCAGGCTCTATGTGGACATAGGTGTGTAGTCAGAATTTATTCTGAGCATCTGTTCTGGGTACCACATGTGGATTGATATTACATTAATTGAAATATTTTTCATATATTTGGTTTCTTTCAGTAATGTTCCAATCTATAATTAATTTAAATTGTTAATAATCAATTGGCTTTTCTCTAAGAATAAATATCATATAGTGAAAACTACACTAAATGTCATAATTTTCCATTAAATTTCAATGTGAACTTAAAAGCTCAGGTATTGTTTGTACAGCCACAGAGGAAAGTATTGTTTGTGTTCATTGCTGGAAATCCTAGATGAGAAACTTGTGAGGCTCACCTATTTAAGATAAGGAGTAAGATAAATTCAACAAGAAATCTTTAGCCCACAATACTCTAACATGTCACAAGTGCTTAAAAGTGAAGAGTATTCTTGACTCAGAAGCTTCTTCATCCAAAGGTTTATTGCTATGAGTCATTACTATTGTTTCCCACCAATTATCCTTGACTACGTTAGGAATAACTCACATTCCTGCATCATTTTTCTTAGCTAATAACTTTAACATAAAATTGTTTCATGTACACTAAACTACATCAAACTTTATAGCAAAAAGGATTATTATAATGCTCAGAACTATGACAAAGTAATTCTCAAGGTTATATCAGCAACATTATAGTTCATGAATGTTGTCTTTTGGCAAGAGAGATGTTCCACAGTGATTCTACTTTTAGCAGTAATATATTTCAATTTGTTTTTACAGATTGTAAATATAAATGTAGGTAACAAAGCATTTAAAATTGAAATTTAAGGCCATGCACAGTCTCCAAGAAATAGCTCTGGGATCTTTCAAATTTGCATTTGTATTATTTATTGATTTCACATTAAACACTGGTCATAGAAATAAGACTAGTAAAAGGTTCATTTAAAAGTAAGAAATTTATTCATATTAATTATGTGAATAATTCATTCCACAAAATTATAAACTGTTACTTCCATACCACATGCTAATATATTAAATGGTCACAATGAAAAACAAAGTGTTCAGTAATCATCACTCACCCGGAAGCTGTGCAGGAAGTATAAATATTAAATGCCAAATAGGAATAAGAAAAAGCACTTATTAAGAAAATAATTCAGAAACCATCCAGGTATAACAGTTATTGACAATGCAGTAGATTAGTGTGTTCCTGTTGACATTAGATGATAGAAGAGACTGAGCTGGGATGGTGGTAGTTTTAAGAAACAGTGGTGCTTTCCTTAGGAAGAAACGCCCAACCTGGAGCTGACAGGACTAAGTGTTTAGAGACTAGAGAGCAGAAGGAATTTCATGAATGTATCAGGGGGAGGGAAGGGCTAAGTGACTGGAAGGAAAAGCAAGAGTAAATATAAAGGGATTGGAAGTCCAGGGCCATTGGAGGACAGAGCGTCAGATTCTTGAGCTTCTGTTATTGGGTGATCAAAATGAGGGACAGGACAGGCAGAGATCAGGTAATAATGTATTGTGGGTTGATTCTGATTTGTCATTTTGACACGTGGATCTAGATGCAGTGTAGTGTAGAGGATAAAAGGCTAGTGGTAGTGTAAGCTGATGACTGGCAAGGAGAAGATAATGATAGCGTTACCAAACAGCAGCAGGGGCAGGTTTAAAGTCTAAACATGAGATATAAATAGACGAGAATTTTACAGAACTTAGTAGCATCACCTACTGGACTTGATTCCAGTCTCTTTCTTCCTCAGCCCAGAAATGAAGGACACCGTTGTTAGGAGAACTAAATGGTAACTAGAGTCGTTTAGTGGGAAGCGACTCCAGTCACTTATTCCCATGTCAAAGGATCTTCCAGAAACGGACACACAAATAATTCCATTTTATATGTAAGTATTTTATAATACAAAATGTGTACATTTAATTTTCCCCATATTGCCTTTCTCCCCCTCCCAGGCTCAAGTAAGTCAGGAATATAATCATCTTTCTCTACAGAGCTTAATATCTAAGGCTTTACAACATGGGTAGAAGTTTACAAACTCTCACTTGTGCCAATTTTCTGCTCTAGTATGTTACAGGCTCATTTTCTCACACATATGATATATTCTATTATTTGCCTTCCTGTAACAGATAAAAACAAGTCAACCTAACATTCGTCTTTTTTTCCCCCTATGTCTGTCTCATAATAATCTTTTAAATTTTGAAGGGAAAGGTACTCTATTTAGATCAACTCATAATTATATATACATATATATATATATATCTCAAAAATGAGTTGTGGGCTTTAAGTAATTAAAGATGAGATAAGAGGAAGACTTGGGACTATGTTCTTAAGAAATGAACAATTTCAGATAAGCATGACCACAGGATGATAGCACTGTTAAATTATGATAACAACAAACATTGAAAAGTCTAGTTTAATAACATGAAAACTACATTTGTGATTTTTAAGCAAAGACTATAAGGGTTAGAACACAGATAAAAGTAGAACATGATGGGCCTGGCCTATTTAATAGTAATGGCAGATTCAAGTAGAAATGATTTATAATTTCCTTCTTAACACTGAGTGACAGTTAGGAAAGGAAACAAGCACTCAAACACAGACATATACAGCACAGATGGCCAAAACTACCCATTTTTTTCTTTAAAAGTCCATCTCAAGCACAGATATATTTTATTACCACATTCAAGATTATAAGCTTTACCGAGAACCATGTTAAGATATTCAATACAAGAATTATTTTTATATATAGTCTTAAATATTTAAAAAATGTGCTTTAGTTTCTCAATTAACCCAAATATCATACCTCTTTCATCTCTGAAAACATGAAATGAGAATTTCATCCCACTTTCTTAGTTTTCAATGTACAGTATCATGCAATTTGAAGTGTGAACTGCTTCAAATATAAAATCCTGGGATGAGACATATTGAGGTTTACCGTAATGACTGTATTGAAGAAGGTTTAGCTTGACTGAGAAGCAGCAGTTGCACAGAATAATCCAACTCATTTTCCTGTGGAATCTGAGATGGATACAAACCCATTTTTTTTATTAACTTGAGTATTTCTTATATACATTTCGAGTGTTATTCCCTTTCCCGGTTTCCCGGCAAACATCCCCCTCCCCCTCCCTTCCTTATGGGTGTTCCCCTCCCAACCCTCCCCCCATTGCCGCCCTCCCCCCAACAGTCTAGTTCACTGGGGATTCAGTCTTAGCAGGACCCAGGGCTTCCCCTTCCACTGGTGCTCTTACTAGGATATTCATTGCTACCTATGAGGTCAGAGTCCAGGGTCAGTCCATGTATAGTCTTTAGGTAGTGGCTTAGTCCCTGGAAGCTCTGGTTGCTTGGCATTGTTGTACATATGGGGTCTCGAGCCCCTTCAAGCTCTTCCAGTTCTTTCTCTGATTCCTTCAACGGGGGTCCTATTCTCAGTTCAGTGGTTTGCTGCTGGCATTCGCCTCTGTATTTGCTGTATTCTGGCTGTGTCTCTCAGGAGCAATCTACATCCGGCTCCTGTCAGTCTGCACTTCTTTGCTTCATCCATCTTGTCTAATTGGGTGGCTGTATATGTATGGGCCACATGTGGGGCAGGCTCTGAATGGGTGTTCCTTCAGTCTCTGTTTTAATCTTTGCCTCTCTATTCCCTGCCAAGGGTATTCTTGTTCCCCTTTTAAAGAAGGAGTGAAGCATTCACATTTTGATCATCCGTCTTGAGTTTCATTTGTTCTAGGCATCTCGGGTAATTCAAGCATTTGGGCTAATAGCCACTTATCAATGAGTGCATACCATGTATGTCTTTCTGTGATTGGGTTAGCTCACTCAGGATGATGTTTTCCAGTTCCAACCATTTGCCTACGAATTTCATAAAGTCGTTGTTTTTGATAGCTGAGTAATATTCCATTGTGTAGATGTACCACATTTTTCTGTATCCATTCCTCTGTTGAAGGGCATCTGGGTTCTTTCCAGCTTCTGGCTATTATAAATAAGGCTGCAATGAACATAGTGGAGCACGTGTCTTTTTTATATGTTGGGGCATCTTTTGGGTATATGCCCAAGAGAGGTATAGCTGGATCCTCAGGCAGTTCAATGTCCAATTTTCTGAGGATCCTCCAGACTGATTTCCAGAATGGTTGTACCAGTTTGCAATCCCACCAACAATGGAGGAGTGTTCCTCTTTCTCCACATCCTCGCCAGCATCTGTTGTCCCCTGAGTTTTTGATCATAGCCATTCTCACTGGTGTGACGTGAAATCTCAGGGTTGTTTTGATTTGCATTTCCCTTATGACTAAAGATGTTGAACATTTCTTTAGGTGTTTCTCAGCCATTTGGCATTCCTCAGCTGTGAATTCTTTGTTTAGCTCTGAACCCCATTTTTTAATAGGGTTATTTGTTTCCCTGCGGTCTAACTTCTTGAGTTCTTTGTATATTTTGGATATAAGGCCTCTATCTGTTGTAGGATTGGTAAAGATCTTTTCCCAATCTTTTGGTTGCCGTTTTGTCCTAACCACAGTGTCCTTTGCCTTACAGAAGCTTATACAAACCCATTTTTGACAATGCTCACTCTAGCCTGACTTGATTTATGCAACTGTGGCATTAATGTTATTAGATTGCTTCATTTATGTTTTTTGTTTTAAGTTCCTACCATAAACCTATAAACAATAGCATCTGCTTTCTAGACTGGAGCTATTGAGGATACGCAAAGTTTAGAAATGTTAGAATGTGTGAATTTGGCGATGTTTTTGTGATAGTATCATTATCAAATAAAAAAAGTTTGGAAGTTTTACAATCACGTGTAAAAGAACTGTATTTAATATTAACTCAAAGGATGAATAGCGAGTAGTTAAGCAGAGTTGGAACAGAGACTGAAGTATCCTTGCACTGCCAAAGAGAGGCTTTATGAATGGTATTCTTTTTTGAGTAAGATACATGGGGCAGCCCCAGGAGCTTCAGAGGTACATTGATTTAACTGTGTGAAACATTCAGTTACCTAGGGAATTTTAGGCAGGATTACAGTATTCATGGGGCATACAGCTGTCTTCTTGGGAAAGCTTGCTTGGTTCTTAAAAGAACCAGATTGACTGTTTCAGGCAGAGTGGGACAGGTGAACACTTTTAGGAGCAACATTTTGAGACCTAGTCACAAGCACATTTATTAATGACATTATAAATCTGAAATGATTTTGTACATTGATAAAAATCCAAAGGAGTTTTTTAAGCAGAATTGGAAGACACCTGCATCCACATCTTATAGAATAATTGTAAAACACAGAGAGTAGGTAGCCATGAACCTGAGAGTGTAGGACCAGGTGGTGGATGATTTTTGTGGAATGGTTACAAAAACTTTCTAGGATTTAGCTGACCTGTTGGAAATGGTGTCATCTCAGTCTCATTGACTGGCATAATTTTATTGTCCTGTTTACTAACAGACTATTACATTTTAAATTTTTATTCCTATGTGTGGTCTTTTGTTTACATTTATGTCCATGTACAGTGCCTGTGGAGGCCAAGAGAGAGCATCAGATCTCCTAGAACTTAAGTTTAAAATGCCTGTGAGCTGCCATGTCTGTGCTGTGAATAGAACCTGAGTCCTCTGTATAGCAGTTCATTCTCTAAAACACTGAACCATTTCTCAAGCCTACAGACATTTAGTTGTGAAGAACAAAATGAAAATTACTTAATAACTAGGCGTAAATGAGCATATTTTGTTGGGATTTGCAGATGAAGAACAGGGAATAAATGGTCTTAGGAGAACACGGTCTGTTAGGAACAAGAGACTTCTTGTTGATTAGGCAGTGGCACAATAGTCAGCTCAGGGAGATGTGGGTCTCTAACTATACATTTTTTTAGCTTATTCTTAGGTTATATATAATTGCAAAACTGGTACTATACAGGTTATGAGGGAAGATAGCTATAAAGATAAAAGGAGGAAGACATGTTCAGAGAAAGAGAGTATTTGAAATTTAAATTAGAGTTGGGTACACAGGATTGCACATACCTGACAGGGAATAATACTTATGATACATAAACTGATTTATATACCATTTTCCTTTACCAAAGGCTTTACCTTTTCATGACATATTTAGCATTATTTGATAGAATTTAACTTCAGAACTGAAAGATGAAATATATAGTTAAATCTTACAAAACACAGCCACGCACTGAACCAAGATATTAATGACGATAATGTTCAGCAGTTAAGTAAAAGGCCTAGTTGATAACAGTGTTTATCTACCTCTGGGTTGAGACTCCTTCAGAGGTCAAAGGACATAGGGATCAACTAAGTTCAGAAAATGCAGATATTTATATTATGATTTTAAGAGTAGCAAAATTGCAGTTATGAAGTAGCAACAAAAAATAATGGTTGGGTCACTACAATATTAAGAACGGAATTAAGATTCATAGCAACAGGGAGATTGAGAATGAGTGCTCTAGATGATCACAGAAATAATAAATTGAAACAATGGAAAGAAAGGTGGAAAAGAAAAGTCATCCTGGAAGTACTTGAGAATGCTGTGGGCTTCTATGGCCATCAACAAAATGTTGTCTACTTTGTTTTGATTGCCTATCTACCAAGCATCATAGATAACTTTTTGATACTTCAGAATTTCTTTTGAAATCTCATTACATACATGATATTCAATGCAAATAGTTTGACAGGATTCTAAACAGTGTCAGAGAATTTCCTATATTTCACATAGTCTGCCTAAATCCAAAATGGAAACTTATTTATTTAAAGTAATCATCTACAAAATTCTCTCAAACTAGAAGCATAACAAGTTTAAAAATGGGGTTTAAGGTTACTCTTTCTGGAACTGACCTATAGTCATGTCTCTTCTAGTTATCAAACAAATAGTTCTATACGATACTGTACTAGACTATAGTATACTATATGTTTTCTGTGTTTCAGAGGTTGTATAAAGAACTGGATAATACAAAACGTGTCTGTACCACTATTTGATTCTGTTTTTTTATGAAGTAAAAAAGTAAATATACCTTTAAATTATGTCTAATATTTGCTAGTGAGAATGTTTCTCCTTCCTTATCTCCTTCCTTTGTTGCCATTCTCCTACCTCTCTTCTGTTTTTCCCTCTCCTCCTCTCATCTATTCCCCTACTCTGCCGTCCCTCTCCTTCCCTCCCTCTCCTCCTTCCCTCTCTCCCTTCCTCTCTTCTTCCTTCCCTTCTTTCTTTCTTTCTTCTTTCCTTCCTTTCTTCTATCCTTCATTTATTCCTTCTCCTTTTCCTCATTCTTCTTGAAACATCATCTCAGTGTGTACTGAGTCTGGTCTCGGCTGCTACAAGTCCTCCTGTCACGCACTGCTGGGTTACATTTGTGTACTACCACCTCCGTCTGGGAAAGTTTGACCATTAAGGTAAGGTCAGATCACAAGGAGGACAAGAATAATATTCTGGATTCTTTATGAGTCATGACAGTAGTTACCTATGCTATATAGTAACGGATAATTCCTAAACGAGGTAGTACCTTTAAACATTTTACAAATAATCATTGCTTAATGAGTTAGTATAATAATCTTAATCTCTCAACTGCTTCTGGGTAATAACATATTCTTTGGGACTGAGAAAATTTACAACATGTTATACTTGCACCTAGTGCTATAACCAATAATATCCCCTTAACTTCAGCAGTTCTAGCAACACAAACACTACCCTTTGTAACCTGCTGATTAATGATGACAGCCTGATGCCTGTTTTTTTTTTTTTTTGGCAAGAAACAAAGCTAATAACAATGATACATTTACTAGAAATTAAAGGACATAATGATTGAAAATAAAACATAGCACCAATAGTATATTCAAACGAACAAATTTAGTTTTAAATGATTATTACGTATTTTATAGTTAAATATTCAATTGTTCTCAGTCTTTCAGTAAAGCAGAATCTCAAGTTACTACATTAGAAGTTGAGTTTTCATGGCTACCGAGCTATGCTGGACAGTTTTGTGTCAACTTGACACAAGCTAGATTCCTTTAGAAGAGGGAACCACAATTGAGAAAATGGCCCAACCAGATGAGACCAGTGGTATATTTTCTTGATTGATGGTTGGTGTGGGCAGGACCAGCTTTCTGTAGGTGGTACCCCCCCTGAGCTCATTCCCCTGGGTGTTAGGAGAGTTGAGCAAGCCACAGGGTGCAAGCAGTAAGCAGCACTCCACAATAGACTTCTGTTTCAGTATTTGCCTCCAGATGTCTGCCCTGCATGAGTGCTTGCCTGACTTCCTTTGTGATGGAACGTGATGTATAAAATAAGCTGAATAAACCCACCTACATTTTTGGCCATAGTACTTTTATCACAGCAGTACTAGAAAATAAAGTTCCCTATACCAACTAGTTAAAATTTATTGTTATGTAGAAAAATAAACAAGGTAAGTTTCTGACAGGAATATGACTGTTTAAGTGAACACACCAAATTCAACAATTAAAAAAAAATCCATCTTTGTAGTGCGATGAATGGTGATTGGCTTAGGAACAGCAGTCATCTTTTGTTATTTGTTCGATAGGGACAGAACATTCTACATTAATCAGAGATGATATCTGCTGGATTAGTAAGACCTTCAAAAAAGCCAAACACCAGAAACAAACCAAACCAAAGCCAGTTCCAGAAATATAAAAGATAGAGAGTGAAATCAGACAATAAAGCTTGAACTTGTCACCGTTCTTTCACTGTAGTCTTCATATTTTCACTGTGCTTCATGAATAAGAATTTTCTCCCAAGGTTGTTTCAGAACAGTCTTTCAGAAAACACAGTGATCCGTGGTGTGTGAGGTTTTCATCCTCCACAGTCTTTGTTTCATACATCTGTGGTGTTCATACTCTGCACTCAACTGACTACTTCCCACATGGACTGAGCAGGCATGGCTGAGTATAAAATAGACTGGTACGATTATACTGCCTACTTTAAATCTTGACGGCTTCATGTCCTGCTGTGTGTTATAAGAGAAATTAATTAACTTCTCTTCAATTTCCTTCATAATGACGACATGGGATTAATGTTACCTTACACATTGTTACAAGAATTCATATGTGTAACTTGTCAAGGGATTTCTAACTGTATAGTCTGTCAGTTGTTATTTCTGCTGATCTTATAGTTCAACAGTGCAGTGGTACACTCTACATGCTATTTCTGTCCTTTTTATATCTTCCTTAGCTTTTGAGATGTGACCTACATCCATCCTATTTAATCCTTTAGCATTGAAATTCAACACATACTTGGCAGCTGGGCTTTTATTACAGTATAGTAAATACTTCGTGCCTAACCATATAGTTCTGATTTTGTAAGGACTTGGACCTGATGCATCTCTTGCCTGGAATTTCATATTTGCTCCACTTTTATATTCAAAATGAATGCTATTTTCCAACATGTATTAATCTCCAATACTGTAGCTTTCTCTGCACTGAAATCTTTAGAGAAAGGCAACCAGCAAGTACTATTGGGTATAGAGGCTATTTGAGAGACAGATTTCCAGAGAGCTCTCTAGATGATGCAAATAAAAGTGTGCCTACCTTAAGGGTATGAAGAAGCAATGATGCCCTCAAATAACAGATAACAGCAGAGAATTGCAGATATCCATCTAATGTGGAAGCAGCAAACAGCTGGAAATATTTGAAATGTGATTTTAAATCTTGTGAAGTATGCAAGCACATGTTATGTATTCATACACACACACACACACACACACACACACACACACACACACACAAAATTTGTAAAGGCAAAAATGTTTGGGAAAGTGAAATACAGGAAATTCCGTATTTAGAGCTCAATAGAGGAGAGAATCCTTTTCACAAAAGTACAATTACAGGGAAAGAAAAGACACCTTTCCTATTAAACTTGAAGCCATAATGCCTTGTTCAGGCCTAGGACAGTCTGGTGAACTGTTGTGGTAGTGGCTGTACCTGCTTCTTCATACTGTCTGTATTCTGAGGAAGACATATACATACGGTGCTGCAATATATTTCCTGCCTTTAATTCTCATATAAATCCTATATTTGCACAGAGTATATGTAATTCTGAAACTATCTAACATGGAAATTGGTAATTTATCCAGGGCTTGCCAGTATTAAGTTGGAGAATTTAAGAATAAATAAATATACACACACAACACACATCTATATACATACATGCATATATATAAACACCTAAAGAAATGTTCAACATCTTTAGTCATAAGGGAAATGCAAATCAAAACAACCCTGAGATTTCACCTCACACCAGTGAGAATGGCTACCTTATACATTGCACTAGTGATAATAATATAATATAATCTGTGTATTTGCTGGTATCCCTTTTACTTCTTTTTATCATTTCTCTCTACATGCTCTTACCTTTTGATAACCACTGATAAGCATGATTATAATGGTTAACAAATTTTAACAAGAAGAACAAAGTGGAACAAAGGAGATAAAATCAAGAGTATTTTTAGATTTTTCTTTTATACCCGTGACACAGCCTCTTAAGCTTTACCATGATATCCAAATACTATAATAATATTTAAAATAGGCTCTTCATATGGAATGTTTTCTTTTTATGTTGTATATCTATCATGTTACTTTCTAGCAGCAATATAAGCAAATGTGATGAGGTAATATTTACTATAATACAGAGCTACATTTTATAAATTTCAGAAATATTATGTGAAGAAATCACACATTTCTTCTGTTTTGTAAAATTTATTTTACTATACTGCAAATATAGTATACTACAAATATACTGTACTACAAATTTGCTATACTTCAAATGCTTAAAATAAAATGGCATCTTGATTTATCTTACAAGTATTAAATTTATCCCTTTCTTTATGTGGCTACTAGTGAATATTTACAGACAGTTTTTAGACAAACAGGCAAGAATGAAACAAAACTGAAAGCTTATCTGCAAAGTACAACAAGCCCAGACATATGTGTCCTGTGAGTGGCATGGCTAATAAGCAAGTCATAGAATCTGCTATTAATTTCATAACAGCCACATTCAACAAATAAATCTATTGCATTACAAAATTCTAGAGGTCTTAAATTAAGGACAAAAAAATCACTCCTTAAGATCAAACTTGTTCTTTGTTGTTATTGTGTCTTAGTTATAAGTTTTCTTAGAGGATGGCTCACCCAACTCTACAAGATAGCATACATTCTCAAAACCATTGTTTCTGGAGATTTCACAATGAGTTTCAGAGACTTCTGTGTAACATCAGTTGGTTTCAACACCAGTCAGCATGGAAAACAAAATTTATAGCATTATGGAATGAAATAAAACTGACCATATCAAAGATTATCTGTGGATATATCAGAGAATTGTGGTAGCTTTGTTTCTCTTGCAGTATTTGTCTCTGCTAAAGGATTAGTAGGTGTTAGCTAACAAGGTTTTCAAAGTCATACTGACTTCTCTATTTTTATAAGAGATTCAAATGTCAACTGAAAATATGATTCACAATGCTTCAAGGACTGCCATTTGTTATTGGTTTTGGTGGATTGAAAGCTTCAGGGTTGAATGGGGCCATGGAGACCATCTGAGAATTGACACTATATGGCAGGGATGGAGTTTGAAGCTGCAGCCTCTGGTTCAGGAGATATTCTAGCATATTTGAAATGTCTATACTGAGGGATGAGCAGCAAGTATAGTGGCAGTTCTGAAGCAGAGGCAGCTTGAAACTACCAGATAAGCTGTGCTATGAGTGACAGGGCCCGGAAAGTGGAACTGGCCAGGCTCTTTATAGTCTGAATCCAGATACTGAATACCCAGTCAACTACACTACTGGAGTTTGGTTGTGCTTTAATTTGACTATGTCTATTTCTTGGTTCTTCCCTTTTGGAATAAGAAAGTATGAAATTTATTTTTGTTTTTACAGGAGAACACAGTTGAAAGACACTGTACTTTAAAAAAAAACCTGAATATTTATAGATACTTTGGACTTTTTTCTTTTCTTTTATTGGATATTATCTTTCTCTTCCTTTTGTATTGGATATTTTATGTATTTACATTTCAAATATCATCCCATTTCCTAGTTCCTTCTTCCCCTGCTTCCATGAGGATGCTCCCTCTCCCACCCACCCACTCCTACCTCACCACCCTGGCACTCCCCTACACTTGGAAATGAGCTTTCACAGGACCAAAGGCCTCTCTTCTAATTGATGCCAGATAATGTCATTCTGCTGGAGCCATGGGTCCCTCCATGCGTATTCTTTGGTTGGTTGTTTAGTATCTGGGAGCTCTGGGGGATCTGGTTGGTTGATTGATATTGTTTTTCTTCCTATGGGTTGCAAACCCCTTCATCTCCTTCAGTCCTTTCTCTAACTCCTCCATTGGGGTCACCATGCTTAGTCTCATGGGTAGCTGCAAGCATCCTCATCTATACCCATAAGGCTATGGAAGAGCCTCTCAGGAGATATTCATATCAGTTTACTCTCAGCAAGCACTTTTTGGTATCAGCAATAGTGACTGGTTTGGTAGCTGCATATGGGATGGATCCCTAGGTGAAGCAGTCTCTGGATGGCCTTTCCTTCAGTTGCTGCTCCTCTCTTTGTCCCTGTATTTCCTTTTAGATAGGAGAAATTCTGGGTTAAAAATATTGAGAAGGGTGGATGACCCCATTTCCCCAACAGAGGGCCTTGCCTAACCTCTGGATATGGTCTCTCCAGGTTTTCCCTACCCTTTGTTCTGCATTTCAGCTAATCTCATATTTACTGGTTCCTGGGATCCTCTTGCTTTCCTAGCATCTGGAACTTGACAGTGGCTACCTTATTTACATCTCAAATGTAATCTTTTCAGGTTTCCCCTCTTCAAACCCCTTATCCTATTCACCCTCCCCCTGCTTCTATGAGGGTGATTTCCCCACCCACCTCCTTCCACCTCTCTGCCCTGTCATTCTCCTACACTGGGGCATCTAGCCTTCACAGGACCAAGAGCCTCTCCTCCCATTGACACCCAACAAAGCTATCCTTATATGCGTCTGGAGCCACGTGTCCCTCCATGTGTACTCTGTTGCTGGTTTATTCCCTGGGAGTTCCACAGGTTCTGGTTAGTTGATATTTTTGTTAGTGCTATGGGGTAGCAAACCTCTTAAGCTCCTTCAGTATTTTCCCTAAACTCCCGTTAGGGACCACATGCTCAGTCCAATTCTTGACTGCTAGAATTCACCTCCATATTCGTCAGGCTCTGACAAAGCCTCTAAGGAGACAGCTATATAAGGCTCCTGTCATCATGCACTTCCTGACATCCACAATAGTATCTGGGTTTGGTGACTGTATATGGGATGGATCCCCAGGTACAGTAGTCTCTGGATTGCCTTTCCTTGGAATTTTAAGGGTAGATACCTTAAAAAGATTGTGGGACTCTTCGAAATTGGAATTTTATACTGTAATATCAATATTAGCAGGAGATCTTGGAGAAAAATAAAAGTATATGATTTAATAGTGATGTGTTTGTATGTCTATTTGACATGTGGTCAATTGTGCTGGCTAGTTTTTTATCATCTTGACACAACATAGTTAGCTAGGAAGGGGAAACTGTTACCGTCATCAGAAAGGCCTGGGAACAAGATTTCATGTAAGGTTTTTATTTTTGATGTTGTTATGTGTTGTTTTTAATGATTGATGTGGATGGACCCAAGTTACTCCAGATAGTCTTACTCCTAGGCAAGTTGTCCTGGGTTGTATATAAATCAACACCATGCAGTAATAGTTGCATTGGACATGTGAACTTCCTGGACACAGTCCGCCATTTTCTCAGCTGCAATGAAAGGCACAGCCTAGGGGCTAAGTCCCAAATTTGATTCTTGTTACTGATGCACCTGCTCTAGTTTGTCATTGCTAAATTCCTCATATATCTAGCATGGTGTATTTGGTCATGTGGAAACCCTATAGCAGTGTGTGATTACTTCCTGGGTGGTAGCCTACTCGAGTGACAGGCACATTTTCTACAGATCAACCTGAAGATAAACTTTCATGAGGAATTTATGATTTTATAGAATCCCTGATTTGATTAAATTAGTTTTAAGCGTTATTTTGATTTAAACAGTTTTTGGAAGTTAGGGTAGTTGATAAAAACGTTGAAATTAGAATCAAGAATAGAATCTACTCCCTTCTTTATAGAATTGCAAGAGGTACATATGTTAGAAAAGGAGTACCATGAGCTTTTATGTCTTAAAAGCACATAATTGTACTAGCAAGAAAAACAGGCTTAGAACAAGTTAATGTTTAAAGAAAACATTAGTTCCAGGTTGGGCCTAAATTCTTTGATCTGATGAACTAGGGTTGTGAACACAGGTTAGGTGTGCATCATGAAAAGGGAGGTTGTGAGCAAACACTAGGTAATTTCATTATGCAAAAACAGAGAACAGATGATTAGACAATTTATCTGAACAAGAATTCAAAAGTAAAATGTAAGACACATGATGATCAGATTCTTTGTAAATACCAATTATCAATAAACATAGGAAAAAAACTTGCTATAGACTAATTGCTTAAACTTTGCTATTCAATGACAAATTTTGCTTTGGGTTACATTGAACTTGTGGAGAGGAACAGAGGAGAAAAATGTTTAGTGAGATATAAGTTTAAAAAGATGAATATATAATCAATAATTCTTTTTAATTTCTTTCTGTGATGATTTTAATCTACTTTTGAAGAATATGTTTTTATGGTGATTGTTTTTAGAGTTTATGTAATTTGTAGCTATGAAGTAATCTTTTTTTCATACATAGAGTAGGTTGTTTTAGATGTTATGAAAAGCTTAAGAGAAAAAATAAATTTGGAGTCAACTCATTGGAGTTTGCTCCATCCATCAAATATATTTGTTTCTGTATAAGTACGGGTTTGTTTTCATTGGCACCAGAAGATTATGTTTGTTCCCTCAGAAGAAGTCTGCTAAGTGACTAATTCCTGACTCCAAACTCAGTCATTCTTGGTTTATCCTGTTGTGGTGAAGTTGACTTTTGATAAACAAACAAAAAACAAACTCAAAACAACAACAACAACAACAACGACGACGACAACAACAACCAAAACTATGCTAAGCAAACCATATAGAACAAGCCAGTAAGTAATTCTTAATGTTCTCTGATTTACTCCTTTCCTTCAGGAATCTATTTTAGTTCCTGCCTTGACTTTCCTTAATAAAGAACTGTATATAACCTATAACCATATATACATTTTCTCCTAAATTTTCTCATAGACATGTCTTATCTAATATGTTGAGCAAAAGCAAATAAGGACGTTTTATACTTCATTTACCTATAATTGATGAAAATTTTTTCTTTTCTATCTTTTAAATTTTTTCCATTTTTATTGGGTATTTTCTTTATTGACTTTTCAAATGTTATCCCCTTTCAGGATTTCCTGTCCAGAATCCTGCTGTCTAATTCCCCTCACCTTTCTTGTATGAGGGCGTTCCCCCACCCAACCACCCACCCCTTCTTCCTCCCTGCCCTGACACTCCCCTACACTGAGGCACCTAGCATTCAGAAGACCAAGATCCTCTCCTCCCATTGATGCCCAACAAGGGGTTGTAAACCCCCTCAGCTACCCCTGTCCTTTCTCTAACTCCTTGATTGGTGACCCTGTTCTCATTCCAATGGTTGCCTGTGAGCATCCTCCTCTGTATTTGTCAGGCTCTGGCAAAGCCTCACAGGAGACAGCTATATCAGTCTCCTGTCAGCGTGTACCTTTTGATATGCCTAAAAGTGACTTGGTTTGGTGACTGCATGTAGGAGGGATCCCCATGTGTGGCATCTCTGGATGGCCTTTCCTTCAGTCTCTGCTCCACACTTGTTCTCTGTATTTCTTCTTGTATTTTTGTTCACCCTTCTAAGAAGGTCTGAAGCAACCACACTTTTGTCTTTCTTTTATTGTGCTTCATGTAATCTGTCAATTGTATTTTGGGCTAATATCAACTTGTCAGTGTGTTCATATCATGTGTGTTCTTTCATGATTGGGTTACCTCACTCAGGATGATATTTTCTAGTTCCATCCATTTGCCTATGAATTTCATGAAGTCATTTTTTTTAGTAGCTGAGTAGTATTCCATTGTGTAGATGTACAACATATTCTGTATCCACTCCTCTGTTAAACGGCATCTGGGTTCTTTCCAGCTTCTGGCTATTATAAATAAGGCTACTATGAATATAGTGGAGCACGTGTCTTTGTTGTATGTTGGAGCATATTTTGAGTATATGCCCAGGAGTGGTATAGATGGGTCCTCAGGTAGTACTATGTCCAATAGTCTGAGGAACTGCCAGACTGATTTCCAGAGTGGTTGTACCAGCTTGCAATCCCACCAAAAATGGAGGAGTGTTCCTCTTTCTCTATATCCTTGCCAGCATTTGTTATCGCCTGGGTTTTTATCTTAGCCATTCTGACTGGCATAAGGTGGGATCTCAGGGTGTTTTGATTTGCATTTCCCTGATGACTAAGGATGTTGAACATTTCTATAGGTGTTTCATGGCCGTTTGATATTCCTCAGTTAAAAAGTCTTTGTTTAGCACTGTACCCCATTTTTAATAGGGTTATTTGATTATCTGTAGCATAACTTCTTGAGTTCTTTGGGTATATTGGATATTAGCCCTTTATTGGATTGGTAAAAAAAATCTTTTTCTGATCTTTTGGCTGCCATTTTGTTCATTGATAGTGTCCTTTGCCTTACAGAGCTTTGTAATTTTATGGGGTCCAATTTGTCTATTGTTGATCTTAGAGCATCAGCCATTGACATTCCGTTCAGGAAATTTTCCACTGATCCCGTGTACTTGAGGCTCTTCCTCGCATTCTCTACAATTAGTTTCAGTATATTTGGTTTTATGTGGATGTCCTTGATCCACTTGGACAAGGAGACAGACTTTATACTTTATACAGCCATATTTTAAGTAAAGTAATTTTTAAATGAAGTGATTATATATTTAAATAAAAATCATACATAAATATAGTACACCAGGATTTTACAACTTAGTCCAGTAACTAACATTCCATTGCAAAATGATCTTACCAAATGCTTCAATCATATCTCAAAAGAATTTTTGAAATATTATTAGTAAAAATTTGATTAATTTTGCAACTAATCAAAGGCATGTAAATTATTGATGTGAGTTTTTCGTTTTTATTTGTTATTACCTTTATACATGTCATTCAAAAATCAATACACAGTATTTATTAAAACATACTGAAGATATTTCTTTTATTCCAATCTGCACTTTAGCACCTTTATTTTCATAGTACATTATAGCTCAGATGCTCAGATTTGATTTGTGGTTGTTTTGTAAAAAGCCATTCAAATGATTATTTATTTCACTACCCTGCTTCCTTTCATCTTTCCTTACTACTACTTGTTGTATATATAGAAACATATATATATATATATGTGTGTGTGTGTGTGTGTGTGTTTGTATTATATATAATATATACACATATAATTTAAATGTATACATGTATATCATCACATGTACATATATATATAATATAGGCAAAGATAATATAATATTTCCCTGCATTTTCTCAAATGTCCTTAGTGTTATTCATCTCTATTTCTCTTTCTTCTTCTGTGCTGACCTGCCTTCCTCATCCCAGGTAATCCTTAATATAAATGGGAACACACTATAGAACTTGTGTATCATAAGTTCTTTTTTATTTTTCCATCTTTATTAAATTGGGTATTTCTTATTTACATTCCAGTTGTTATTACTTTTCCAGGTTTCCAGGCCAACATCCCCATAACCCCTTCCCCTCCACTTCTATATGGGTATTCCCCTCGCCATCCTCCACCCATTACCGCCCTCTCCCCAACAATCCCGTTCACTGGGGGTTAAGTCTTGACAGTACCAAGGGCTTCACCTTCCACTGGTGCCCTTACTAGGCTATTCATGGCCACCTATGCAGTTGGAGCCCAGGATCAGTCCATGTATAGACTTTGGTCAGTGGCTTAGTCCCTGGAAGCTCTGGTTGGTTGGCATTGTTGTTCATATGGGGTCTCAAGTTCCTTCAACTCGTTCAATCCTTTCTCTGATTCCTTCAACAGGAGTCCCGTTCTCAGTTCAGTGGTTTGCTGCTGGCATTCACCTATGTATTTGACATATTCTGGCTGTGTCTCTCAGGAGAGATCGACATCCAGTTTCTGTCAGCCTGCACTTCTTTGCTTCATCCATCTTTTATAGTTTGGTGGCATTTGCATTTTGGTCATCTTCTTGAGTTTCATGAGTTCCGTACATCTAGGGTAATTCGAGCATTTGGGCTAATATCCTCTTATCTATGAGTGCATACCATCTGTTTTTTTTTTCTGTGATTGGGTTACCTCACTCAGAATGATATTTTCCAGTTCCATCCATTTGCCTATGAATTTCATAAAGTCATTGTTTTTGATAGTGGCGTAGTATTCCATTGTGTAGAAGTACCACATTTTCTATATCCATTCCTCTGTTGAAGGGGATCTGGGTTCTTTACAGCTTCTGGGTATTATAAATAAGGCTGCTATGAACATAGAGGAACATGAGTCTTTGTTATTTATTGGAGCATCTTTTGGGTATATGCCCAAGAGAGGTATAGCTGGGTCCTCAGGTACTTCAATGTCCAATTTTCTGAGGAACCTCCAGACTGATTTCCAGAATGGTTGTACAAGTCTGCAATCCCATGATCAATGGAGGAGAGTTCCTCTTTCTCCACATCCTTGCCAGCATTTGCTGTCACCTGAGTTTTGATCTTAGCCATTCTCACTGGTG
This sequence comes from Rattus norvegicus, assembly GCF_021556685.1. Classification (NCBI taxonomy): domain Eukaryota; kingdom Metazoa; phylum Chordata; class Mammalia; order Rodentia; family Muridae; genus Rattus; species Rattus norvegicus. Next base: position 93,536,728 of record NC_141537.1, read on the forward strand.
TGAGGTGAAATCTCAGGGTTGTTTTGATTTGCATTTCCCTTATGACTAAAGATGTTGAACATTTCTTTAGGTGTTTCTCAGCCATTTGGCATTCATCAGCTGTGAACAAATACTTTAGCTCTGAACCCCATTTTTTTAATAAGGTTATTGGTCTCCCTGCTGTCTAACTTCATGAGTTCTTTGTATATTTTGTATATGAGCCCTCTTATCAGTTGTAGGATTGGTAAAGATCTTTTCCCAATCTGTTGGTTGCCATTTTGTCCTAACAACAGTGTCCTTTGCCTTACAGAAGTTTGCAGTTTTATGAGATCCCATTTGTCGATTCTTGATCTTAGAGTATAAGCCATTGGTATTTTGTTCAGGAAATTTTCCCGAGTGCCCATGTGTTCAAGGCTCTTCACCACTTTTTCTTCTATTAGTTTGAGTATATCTCCTTTGATGTAGAGGTCCTTGATCCACTTGGACTTAAGCTTTGTACAGGGTGGTAAGAATAGATTGATCTGCAATTTTCTCCATGCTGACCTCCATTTGAACCAGCACCATTTATTGAAAATGCTATCTTTTTTCCATTGGAAAGTTTTGACTCCTTTGTCAAACATCAAGTGACTATAGGTGTGTGGGTTCATTTCTGGGTCTTCAATTCTATTCCACTGGTCTATCTGCCTGTCTCTGTACTAATACCATACTGTTTTTATTAGTATTGCTTTGTAATACTGCTTGAGTTAAAGCATAGTGATTTCCATGAAAGTACTTTTATTGTTCAGAATAGGTTTAGCTATCCTGGTTTTTTTTGTTATTCCACGTGAATTTGCAAATTGTTTTGTCTAACTCTCTGAAGAATTGGATTGGAATTTTGATGGGGATTGCATTGAATCTTTAGATCACTTTTGGTAAAATGGCCATTTTTACTATATTAATCCTGCCAATCCATGAGCGTAGGAGATCTTTCCATCTTCTAAGATCTTCTTCAGTTTCTTTCATCAGAAGCTTGAAGCTCTGATCATACAGATCTTTCATTTGCTTGGTTAAAGTCACACCAAGGTTATTTTATATTATTTGGGACTGTTATGAACGGTGTAGTTTCCCCAATTTCTTTCTTGGCTTGTTTTTCTTTTATATAGAGGAAGGCTACTGATTTATTTGAGTTAATTTTACACCCAGCCACTTTCTTGAAGGCGTTTATCAGGGTTAGTACTTCTCTGGTGGAACTTTTGGGATCACTTAAATATGCTATCATATCATCTGCAAATAGTGATATTTTGAGTTCTTTCTTTTTAGTCTGTATCCCTTTGATCTCTTTTTGTTGTCTGAATGCTCTGGTTAGGACTTTGAAAAATATATTGAATAAGTAGGGAGAGAGTGGGCCGCCCTCTCTAGTCCCTGATTTTAGAGGGACTGCTTCAAATTTCGCTCCATTTAGTTTAATACTAGCTACTGTTTTGTCATGTATGGCTTTTACTATGTTTTGGTATGGCCTTGAATTCCTGTTCTTTCCAGGACTTTTTTCATGAAGGGGTGTTGAATTTTGTCAAACGCTTTCTATGCATCTGATGATATGATCATTTGGTTTTTATCTTTCAGTTTGTTTATATAGTGGATTACATTGATGGTTTTCCATATATTAAACCATCCCTGCATACCTGGGATGAAGCCTACTTGATCGTGATGGATGATTGTTTTGATGTGTTCTTGGATTTGGTTTGCAATACATTTATAGAGTATTTTTGCTTCAATATTCATAAGGGAAATTGGTCTGAAGTTCTCTTACTTTATTGGGTCTTTGTGTGGTTTAGGTATTAGAGTAATTGTGGCTTCATAGAAGGAATTCGGTAGTTTACAATCTGTTTCAATTTTGTGGAATAGTTTGGATAGTATTGGTATGAGGTCTTCTATGAAGGTCTGATAGAATTCTACACTTAACCCATCTAGACCTGTGCATTTTTTGGTTGGGAGACTTTTAATGACTCCTTCTATTTCTTTAGGAGTTATGGGGCTGTTTAAATGGTTTGTCTCTTCATGATTTAACTTCGGTATCTGATATCTGTAAGAAATTGTCCATTTCTTCCAGATTTTCAATTTTGTTGGATATAGGCTTTTGTAGTAGGATCTGATGATTTTTTGAATTTCCTCTGATTCTGTTTTTATGTTTCCTTTTTTGTCTCTGATTTTGTTAATTTGGACATATGCTCTGTGTTCTATGGTTAGTGTGGCTAAGGATTTATCTATCTTGTTAATTTTCTCAAAGAACCAGCTTTTGGTTCTGTTGATTCTTTGTATAGTCCTGTTTGTTTCTACTTTGTCAATTTTAGCTCTGAATTTTATTATTTCCTCACTTCTACTCCTCCAGGGTGTAGTTGCTTCTTTTTATTCTAGAGCTTCTAGGTGTGTTGTCAAGCTGCTGATATATGCTCTCTCCTGTTTCTTTCTGCAGGCACTCAGAGCTCTGAGTTTTCCTCTTAGCCCAATTTACATTGTGTCCCATAAGTTTGGGAATGTTATACCTTCATTTTCATTAAATTCTAAGAAGTCTTTAATTTCTTTATTTTTTCTTTGACCAGGTTATCATTGAGTAAAGCATTGTTCAACTTCCATGTATATGTTGGTGTTCTTTTCTTATTGTTATTGAGGACCATCTATAGCCCATGGTGGTCTGATAGGATGCATGGGATTATTTCTATCTTTCTGTATCTGTTGAGGCCTGTTTTATGACCAATTATATTGTCAATTTTGGTGAAAGTACCATGAGGTGGTGAGAAGAAGGTATATCCTTTTGTTTTAGGATATAATATTTTATAAATATCTGTTAAGTCCATTTGGTTCATTACTTATCTTAGTCTGTCTATGTTTCTGTTTAATTTCTGTTTCCATGATGTGTCCATTGATGAGAGTGGGATGTTGTAATCTCCTACTATTATTGTGTGAGATGCAATGTGTGTTTTGAGCTTTAGTAAGGTTTCTTTTACGTATGTAGGTGCCCTTGTATTTGGGGCATAGATATTTAGGATTGAGAGTTCATCTTGGTGAATTTTTCCTTATCTTTTTTGATAACTTTTAGTTAAAAATCGATTTTATTCGATATTAGAATGGCTAATGCAGCTTGCTTCTTCAGACCATTTGCTTGAAAAATTGTTTTCTAGCCTTTCACTTTGAGGTAGTGTCTGTCTTTGTCTCTGAGGTGTGTTTCTTGTAGGCAGCAAAATGCTGTGTCCTCATTGTGTATCCAGTTGGTAAATCTGTGTCTTAATTGGGGAATTGAGTCCACTGATGTTGAGAGATATTAAGGAATCGTGATTTTTGCTTCCTATTATATTTGTAATTGGATGTGACGTTATGTTTGTGTGCTTGTCTTCTCTTTGTTTTGTTGCAAAATGATTAGATTCTTGTTTTTTCTAGTGTGTAGCTTACCTCCTTTTGTTGGGCTTTACCATTTATTATCCTTTGTAGGGCTGGATTTGTACAAAGATACTGTGTAAATATGTTTTTCTCATGGAATATCTTGGTTTCTCTATCGATGTTAATCTAGAGTTTTGCTGGATACAGTAACCTGGGCTGGCATTTGTGTTCTCTTAGGGTCTGTATGACATCTTTCCAGGATCTTCTGGCTTTCATAGTCTCTGGTGAGATCTGGTGTAATTCTGATAGGTCTGCCTTTATATGTTACTTGACATTTTCCCCTTACTGCTTTTAATATTCTTTCTTTGTTTTGTGCATTTGGTGTTTTGACCATTATGTGACAGGAGGAGTTTGTTTTCTTGTCTAATCTATTTGGAGTTCTGAAGGCTTCTTGTATGTTTATGGGCATCTCTTTCTTTAGCTTAGGGAAGTTTTCTTCTTTGATTTTGTTGATGATATTTACTGGTCCTTTGAGCTGGGAGTCTTCATTCTCTTATTTACCTATTATTCTTTGGTTTGATCTTCTCATTGTGTCCTGGATTTCCTGTATGTTTTGGGCCAGTAGCTTTTTCTGTTTCACATTATCTTTAACAGTTGTGTTGATGATTTCTATGGAATCTTCTGCTCCTGAGATTCTCTTTTCTATCTCTTGTATTCTGTTGGTGATGCTTGCATGTACGGCTCCTTTTCTTTTCCTTTGGTTTTTTTATATTCAGGGTTTTCTCCCTTTGTCCTTTCTTTATTTCTTCTATTTCCATTTATAATTCCTTCAACTGTTTGGTTGTGTTTTCCTGGAATTCTTTCAGGGATTTTGGCATTTCCTCTCTATAGGCTTCAACTTGTTTATTTGTGTTTTCCTGCACTTCTCTAAGGGAGTTCTTTATGTCTTTCCTGAAGTCCTCCAGCATCATGATCAAATGTGATTTTAAATCTAATTCTTGCTTTTCTGGTGTTTGGATATTTATTGTTTGCTTTTGTGGGAGAATTGGGCTCCGATATTGCCATGTAGTCTTGGTTTCTGTTGCTTGGGTTCCTGTGCTTGCCTCTTGCCATCATGTTGTCTATGTTTTTAGCTTGTTCTGCTATTTCTGACAGTGACTAGACTGTCCTATAGGCCTGTGTGTCAGGAGTGCTGTAGACCTGTTTTCTTTCGGCCAGTTATGGGAACAGAGTGTTCTGCTTTCAGGCATGTAGTTTTTCCTGTCTACTGGTCTTCAGATGTTTTTGTGGGCCTGTGTCCTGAGTCTACCAGGCAGGTCATTTGGAGCAGAAAAGTTGGTCTTACCTCTGGTCTTGGGCCTGAAGTCACTCCTTGATGCTGGGTTTCAGCTCTCTATGAGGGCAGCAGCCCAAAGGGACTGGCCTGCCTTTTCTGGGGTCCTTGTGCACAGGAGGCCCAGATGGCGCTAGACATTTTCCTCTAGAGTCAGAAATGTGGGCAGAGAGTAGTCTCCTCTGGCTTACCAGGCGTGTCTGCCCCTCTGAAGGTCTAGCTCTCCCTCCCTTAGTATTTGGGTGGAGGAGGCTCTTTGAGCAGGTCCTGTTCCTGTTCCCAGAGGCCCTATACAGTTTCCTCTCGGGCCAGGGATGTGGGCAAGTGTGGGCAGTACTGGTGGTCTCTCCTGCCCTGCAGTCTCAAGAGTTCCCACCTGTCTGGGTGATGAGCTCTCTCCCACGGGGTTTGGGGCCCTCATCAGTTCTTCTTTCGCCATCCCTTGGCTCACCTTACATGGGATGAATGAACACTTGAGGGCAATGTATCAAGTACCTATATCTGCATGAATGTCTGCTATAATACAGGTTCTTATATTTTCTTAATAAATACTGCACCAATCCAGAATCTTAGATTTGCCTCTGTCTTGTTCCATCTATTTTTATCAGATTTTGGAATTTTTCCAGATTAAATCCTGAGGATTTTTGACTTTAAAATATTCCACAGCATTCAGATGGATTATTTTATTTAGAATCATAAAATTTTATGTTATTTACTGGTATAAAATAAGATATTTGAGAGCTGGGATGATGGTTCATTGTTTAAGTGTATGTTTTGCTTTTATAGAGGGCCTGAGTTCCACCCCAGAGCACAAATCAGGGGCCTCTCAACTCTACCTTTAGCCAATTTGAAGCCCTTCTCTGGAGTTGATGGCTACCCACACTCAGATGAACACAAATATATATACATGTAATAAAAATAAATAAAATCTTTAAAATAAATGTTTTTATAATTGTCATATTATTTTTAGTATTGTACTGTAGCGCAACTATAAACACAAAGTGTAAATGTTATTATTAAGTGTTTGCAAATAAAATTTTTGTGATGTCTAGTTTACCTATTTTGATTGCCACATTGCTGCAAATGTTTAAAAATACACTTTGTTGATTTGGTTTCTTTCTACTCCTAAAGTAAAAGATCCAATGAAATCAAGGGTTAAAAGTCCCCAGAGGACAAAAGAAAATAAAATTATCATTAGAAATGGTAGTAACCTTTCCCATGGCAATCTGTTGGCAGGCCATCTGTGTGCATCTGCATGTGTGAAGATCAGCTGGGGGTATCAAGTGCTCTTATGTGTCACACTGGAGTCCCTTTATACTTACTTTCCAATCAGGCAGGAGTTCTGTATTGCCCTGTTGTCTCCTCCTTTTTGTCTTATAAGTAGTTGGATCTCAGAGTACTCAAGTTTGTGTTTTAGTCCATTGTGGGACATTATTAAAAGTATCATTTCCTAGGTAGCTTATGAATAATAGAAACTTATTGCATTGCTGTGGACTATGAGATGTCCAAGACACAGGTACTAGCAGATTTACCGTCTGCTAATACTATGGTCTGCATTCTGGGCACAGATACATCCTTCTTGCTAGCCTTCTATGGAGGAGACAATGGACTCTCTAGGCTTCTTTCAGGACAATGACTCTTATGAAGACTATCATCTAATGAGGTATTCACCTCCCAGGGCTATATCCATGACACTGTCACCACTCCAGTTAGAGATAGAGTAGAGGAGTGGATGGATGCAGAGTAGAGGCATCAAGGCACCTGCAGTTGTAGATAACCAACAGAAGATAAGGGATTCCTTACATATCTTGATAAAGATGTTTTGAATGGTTGTGTTTAAATATGTTACTAGAAATTGATGCTTAGGTTATAGAAGATTATCCGTTTAAGTTTTAACACGTGAAGTTGCTTTATATGGCTTGCCTACCTACTGACCAGTTACACCAATGTCCTTTTCACAAGCTCTTAAATATTGTTGGTAATCCATTTTAAATATTCAAATAAGATGAAAATTATACTTCAATATAGCTTGCCTTTGTATAGATTACAAATCAGTGGATTGATAATGTTGGAATCCATGGAAGTCCTAGAGTTGAAAATGTTCTGAGTTTGTGGAGAATTCATTTGCATGGGTTCTGCAAGCAATATTTAGCTGCACTTCTCACTTATTTTGACTCAAAAACAACATTTTGTAAGAAGTTTTATAAGCTCTTTATATGATAATAACCATTTGTCTGTCACAACACCAAAACTTATGTTTATACTGTGGGATTATGTTGCAGTTTTTAAGTGCATTGTGATTAACTCTCTCTCTTATTGCTAAAGAATGTAACTTGTTGGGTTCCTTTGCATCTCACCCCTGTCAGTAATTTTTAGAAGCTTTACTAACTCTTTCTTCTTACTGTATTTAATTGTATGTCTTAATTTTCACACTGAAAAGATTGTCCGAGAACTTTAGTCACTGAAAAACCCAACTCCTTGTGAGAAAGCACTTCTACTAAAGCAGATGGTTGAAAGCAAGCATTAAGACTTAAGAAACACAGTTAGATTAAAAGAAAATTATAATTATGGCTGAAAGTGAGAGCAGGTAACATCACTCATCCCGACTCAGAATTTCTAACAACCAACTGTTAAGTAATTTATTACATATTACATGTATAATTTCAGCACTGTTTTCAACTTTTCTAACTTTGGAGACTTAGAAGCAAAATTTGTCTTTATGAGAGAAAATAAAATAGTTTCTTAGATAATTTAAATTATAATACAGAACCACTGTTTGTGCCATATTGATAATAATAATTCCCTGTTATTTGTTCTTCCACCACGCTTATCCTGATGCCTACAAACACTGGATCAGTTATATAATTATAACTGAGTGGTGTATTTCCTGCTGGAGAATATTAGAAGTCATTAACCATGCCCTTCTGATACTTATAGCACTTCTAAAGGATTATATAGGGGCAAAAAAAAAAAAAGAAACAGAAAATGATATGTTCCCAGAGGAACAGAGAAACACAACTCAATGAGTAGCAAAAAAATCAATGAAAGCAAAAATGGTCCATTTTCACCTCGTCCCTTTTCAGAGACAGACCAGTTCTTCCTCATTGATTTTCAGTGCCCATTGAATTGTGTTCCTTTCTTTAGATTTGCCCCTTTCTTGCTCATTTCACATCCATTTTTATTTTTCTTTTTTTCATACTGTGTTTGTTTAAAGATAGAAACTTTAGCTCCATGGGGTTATTTCTCACATTTTATTCTCAGGCAAATGTTTGCTTTATAAGAAATTTTCGGCTGCTTTTCTTTCTTTCTTTCTTTCTTTTTTTTAATTAACTTGAGTATTTCTTATATACATTTCGAGTGTTATTCCCTTTCCCGGTTTCCCGGCAAACATCCCCCTCCCCCCTCCCCTTCCTTATCGTGTTCCCCTCCCAACCCTCCCCCCATTGCCGCCCTCCCCGCCACAGTCTAGTTCACTGGGGGTTCAGTCTTAGCAGGACCCAGGGCTTCCCCTTCCACTGGTGCTCTTACTAGGATATTCATTGCTACCTATGAGGTCAGAGTCCAGGGTCAGTCCATGTATAGTCTTTAGGTAGTGGCTTAGTCCCTGGAAGCTCTGGTTGCTTGGCATTGTTGTACATATGGGGTCTCGAGCCCTTTCAAGCTCTTCCAGTTCTTTCTCTGATTCCTTCAACGGGGGTCCTATTCTCAGTTCAGTGGTTTACTGCTGGCATTCGCCTCTGTATTTGCTGTATTCTGGCTGTGTCTCTCAGGAGCGATCTACATCTGGCTCCTGTCAGTCTGCACGTCTTTGCTTCATCCATCTTGTCTAAATGGGTGGCTGTATATGTATGAGCCACATGTGGGGCAGGCTCTGAATGGGTGTTCCTTCAGTCTCTGTTTTAATCTTTGCCTCTCCCTTCCCTGCCAAGGGTATTCTTTTTCCTCATTGAAAGGAGTGAAGCATTCACATTTTGATCATCCATCTTGAGTTTCGTTTGTTCTAGGGATCTAGGGTAATTCAAGCATTTGGGCTAATAGCCACTTATCAATGAGTGCATACCATGTATGTCTTTCTGTGATTGGGTTAGCTCACTCAGGATGATATTTTCCAGTTCCAAACATTTGCCTACGAATTTCATAAACTCGTTGTTTTTGATAGCTGACTAATATTCCATTGTGTAGATGTACCACATTTTCTGTATCCATTCCTCTGTTGAAGGGCATCTGGGTTCTTTCCAGTTTCTGGCTATTATAAATAAGGCTGCGATGAACATAGTGGAGCACGTGTCTCTTTTATATGTTGAGGCATCTTTTGGGTATATGCCCAAGAGAGGTATAGCTGGATCCTCAGGCAGTTCAATGTCCAATTTTCTGAGGAACCTCCAGACTGATTTCCAGAATGGTTTTACCAGTCTGCAATCCCACCAACAATGGAGGAGTGTTCCTCTTTCTCCACATCCTCGCCAGCATCTCTGTCACCTGAGTTTTTGATCTTAGCCATTCTCACTGGTGTGAGGTGAAATCTCAGGGTTGTTTTGATTTGCATTTCCCTTATGACTAAAGATGTTGAACATTTCTTTAGGTGTTTCTCAGCCATTCGGCATTCCTCAGCTGTGAACTCATTGTTTAGCTCTGAACCCGATTTTTTAATAGGGTTATTTGTTTCCCTGCGGTCTAACTTCTTGAGTTCTTTGTATATTTTGGATATAAGGCCTCTATCTGTTGTAGGATTGGTAAAGATCTTTTCCCAATCTGTTAGTTGCTGTTTTGTCCTAACCACAGTGTCCTTTGCCTTACAGAAGCTTTGCAGTTTTATGAGATCCCATTTGTTGATTCTTGATCTTAGAGCGTAAGCCATTGGTGTTTTGTTCAGGAAATTTTTTCCAGTGCCCTTGTGTTCAAGATGCTTCCCTAGTTGTTCTTCTATTAGATTGAGTGTGTCTGGTTTGATGTGGAGGTCCTTGATCCACTTGGACTTAAGCTTTGTACAGGGTGATAAGCATGGATCGATCTGCATTCTTCTACATGTTGACCTCCAGTTGAACCAGCACCATTTGCTGAAAATGCTATCTTTTTTCCATTGGATGGTTTTGGCTCCTTTGTCAAAAATCAAGTGACCATAGGTGTGTGGGTTCATTTCTGGGTCTTCAATTCTATTCCATTGGTCTATCTGTCTGTATCTGTACCAATACCATGCAGTTTTTATCACTATTGCTCTGTAGTACTGCTTGAGTTCAGGGATAGTGATTCCCCCTGAAGTCCTTTTATTGTTGAGGATAGCTTTAGCTATCCTGGGTTTTTTGTTATTCCAGATGAAGTTGCAAATTGTTCTGTCTAACTCTTTGAAGAATTGCATTGGTATTTTGATGGGGATTGCATTGAATCTGTAGATTGCTTTTGGTAAAATGGCCATTTTTACTATATTAATCCTGCCAATCCATGAGCATGGGAGATCTTTCCATCTTCTGAGGTCTTCTTCAATTTCTTTCCTCAGTGTCTTGAAGTTCTTATTGTACAGATCTTTTACTTGCTTGTTTAAAGTCCACCGAGGTACTTTATATTATTTGGGTCTATTATGAAGGGTGTCGTTTCCCTAATTTCTTTCTCGGCTTGTTTCTCTTTTGTCTAGAGGAAGGCAACTGATATATTTGAGTTAATTTTATACACAGCCACTTTGCTGAAGTTGTTTAACAGCTTTAGTAGTTCTCTGGTGGAACTTTTGGGATCACTTAAATATACTATCATATCATCTGCGAATAGTGATATTTTGACCTCTTCTTTTCCGATCTGTATCCCCTTGATCTCCTTTTGTTGTCTGATTGCTCTGGCTAGAACTTCAAGAACTATATTGAATAAGTAGGGAGAGAGTGGGCAGCCTTGTCTAGTCCCTGATTTTAGTGGGATTGCTTCAAGTTTCTCTCCATTTAGTTTAATGTTAGCAACTGGTTTGCTGTATATGGCTTTTACTATGTTTAGGTATGGGCCTTGAATTCCTATTCTTTCCAGGACTTTTATCATGAAGGGGTGTTGAATTTTGTCAAATGCTTTCTCAGCATCTAAAGAAATGATCATGTTGTTTTGTTCTTTCAGTTTGTTTATATAATGGATCACGTTGATGGTTTTCTGTATATTAAACCATCCCTGCATTCCTGGGATGAAGCCTACTTGATCATGGTGGATGATTGTTTTGATGTGCTCTTGAATTCGGTTTGCCAGAATTTTATTGAGTATTTTTGCGTCGATATTCATAAGGGAAATTGGTCTGAAGTTCTCTTTCTTTGTTGTGTCTTTGTGTGGTTTAGGTATAAGAGTAATTGTGGCTTCGTAGAAGGTATTCAGTAGTCATCCATCTGTTTCAATTTTGTGGAATAGTGTGGATAATATTGGTATGAGGTCTTCTATGAAGGTTTGATAGAATTCTGCACTAAACCTGTCTGGACCTGGGCTCTTTTTGGTTGGGAGACCTTTAATGACTGCTTCTATTTCCTTAGGAGTTATGGGGTTGTTTAACTGGTTTATCTGTTCCTGATTTAACTTCGGTACCTGGTATCTGTCTAGGACATTGTCAATTTCCTGTAGATTTTCAAGTTTTGTTGAATATAGGTTTTTATAGTAAGATCTGATGATTTTTTGAATTTCCTCTGAATCTGTAGTTATGTCTCCCTTTTCATTTCTGATTTTGTTAATTTGGACGCACTCTCTGTGTCCTCTCGTTAGTCTGGCTAAGGGTTTATCTATCTTGTTGATTTTCTCAAAGAACCAACTTTTGGTTCTGTTGATTCTTTCTATGGTCCTTTTTGTTTCTACTTGGTTGATTTCAGCTCTGAGTTTGATTATTTCCTGCCTTCTACTCCTCCTGGGTGTATTTGCTTATTTTCTTCTAGAGCTTTTAGGTGTGCTGTCAAGCTGCTGACATATGCTCTTTCCTGTTTCTTTCTGCAGGCACTCAGCGCTATGAGTTTTCCTCTTAGCACAGCTTTCATTGTGTCCCATAAATTTGTGTAGTTATACCTTCATTTTCATTAAATTCTAAAAAGTTTTTAATTTCTTTCTTTACTTCTTCCTTGACCAGGTTATCATTGAGTAGAGCATTGTTCAATTTCCACGTATATGTGGGTATTCTTCCCTTATTGTTATTGAAGACCAGTTTTAGGCCGTGGTGGTCTGATTGCACACATGGGATTATTTCTATCTTTCTGTACCTGTTGAGGCTCGTTTTTTCACCAATTATATGGTCAATTTTGGAGAAAGTACCATAAGGAGCTGAGAAGAAGTTATATCCTTTTGCTTTAGGATAGAATGTTCTATAAATATCCGTCAAGTCCATTTGGCTCATGACTTCTCTTAGTCTGTCTACGTCTCTGTTTAATTTCTGTTTCCATGATCTGTCCATTGATGAGAGTGGGGTGTTGAAATCTCCCACTATTATTGTGTGAGGTGCAATGTGTGTTTTGAGCTTTAGTAAGGTTTCTTTTACGTATGTAGGTGCCCTTGTATTTGGGGCATAGATATTTTGGATTGAGAGTTCATCTTGGTGGATTTTTCCTTTGATGAATATGAAGTGTCCTTCCTTCTCTTTTTTGATGACTTTTAGTTGAAAATTGATTTTATTTGATATTAGAATGGCTACTCCAGCTTGCTTCTTCTGACCATTTACTTGGAAAATTGTTTTCCAGCCTTTCACTCTGAGGTAGTGTCTGTCTTTTTCTCTGAGGTGTGTTTCCTGTAGGCAGCAAAATGCAGGGTCCTCGTTGCGTATCCAATTTGTTAATTTTTCTTTTTATTGGGGAGTTGAGGCCATTGATGTTGAGAGATATTAAGGAATAGTGATTATTGCTTCCCGTTATATTCATATTTGGGTGTTAGGTTATGTTTGTGTGCTTTCATTCTCTTTGTTTTGTTGCCAAGACGATTAGTTTCTTGCTTCTTCTAGGGTATAGCTTGCCTCCTTATGTTGGGCTTTACCATTTATTATCCTTTGTAGTGCTGGATTTGTAGAAAGATATTGTGTCAATTTGGTTTTGTCATGGAATATCTTGGTTTCTCCATCTATGTTAATTGAGAGTTTTGCAGGATACAGTAACCTGGGCTGGCATTTGTGTTCTCTTAGGGTCTGTATGACATCAGTCCAGGATCTTCTGGCCTTCATAGTTTCTGGCGAGAAGTCTTGTGTGATTCTGATAGGTCTGCCTTTATATGTTACTTGACCTTTTTCCCTTACTGCTTTTAATATTCTTTCTTTATTTTGTGTGTTTGGTGTTTTGACACTTATGCGACGGGAGGTGTTTCTTTTCTGGTCCAATCTATTTGGAATTCTGTAGGCTTCTTGTATGTCTATGGGTATCTCTTTTTTTAGGTTAGGGAAGTTTTCTTCTATGATTTTGTGGAAGATATTTACTGGTCCTTTGAGCTGGGAGTCTTCACTCTCTTCTATACCTATTATCCTTAGGTTTGATCTTCTCATTGAGTCCTGGATTTCCTGTATGTTTTGGACCAGTAGCTTTTTCCGCTTTACATTATCTTTGACAGTTGAGTCAATGATTTCTATGGAATCTTCTGCTCCTGAGATTCTCTCTTCCATCTCTTGTATTCTGTTGGTGAAGCTTGTATCTACAGCTCCTTGTCTCTTCTTTTGGTTTTCTATATCCAGGGTTGTTTCCATGTGTTCTTTCTTGATTGCTTCTATTTCCATTTTTAATTCCTTCAACTGTTTGATTGTGTTTTCCTGGAATTCTTTCAGGGATTTTTGTGACTCCTCTCTATGGGCTTCTACTTGTATATTTATGATTTCCTGGAATTCTTTCAGGGATTTTTGTGACTCCTCTCTATGGGCTTCTACTTGTTTAATTATGTTTTCCTGGAATTCTTTCAGGCATTTTTGTGATTCCTCTCTGTAGGCTTCTACTTGTTCACTAAGGGAGTTCTTCACATCTTTCTTGAAGTCCTCCAGCATCATGATCAAATATGATTTTGAAACTAGATCTTGCTTTTCTGGTGTGTTTGGATATTCCATGTTTGTTTTGGTGGGAGAATTGGGCTCCAGTGATGCCATGTAGTCTTGGTTTCTGTTGCTTGGGTTCCTACGCTTGCCTCTCGCCATCAGATTATCTCTAGTGTTACTTTGTTCTGCTATTTCTGACAGTGGCTAGACTGTCCTATAAGCCTGTGTGTCAGGAGTGCTGTAGACCTGTTTTCCTCTCTTTCAGTCAGTTATGGGGACAGAGTGTTCTGCTTTCGGGCGTGTAATTTTTCCTCTCTACAGGTCTTCAGCTGTTCCTGTGGCCTGTGTCTTGAGTTCACCAGGCAGGTCACTTGCAGCAGAAAAGTTGGTCTTACCTGTGGTCCTGAGGCTCAAGTTCGCTCGCGGGGTGCTGCCTTCGGGCTCTCTGTGGCGGCAGCAACCAGGAAGATCTGTGCCGCCCTTTCCGGGAGCTCAGTGCATCAGGGTTCCAGATGGCCTTTGGTGTTTGCCTCTGGCGTCCGAGATGTATGTGCAGAGAGCAGTCTCTTCTGGTTTCCTAGGCTTGTTTGCCTCTCTGAAGGTTTAGCTCTCCCTCCCACGGGATTTGGGTGCAGAGAACTGTTTATCCGATCTGTTTCCTTCAGGTTCCGGCGGTGTCTCAGGCAGTGGTCCTGCTGTTCCTGGGCCCTCCCCACGGGAGCCCAGAGGCCTTATACAGTTTCGTCTTGGGCCAGGGATGTGGGCAGGGGTGGGCAGTGTTGGTGGTCTCTTCCGCTCTGCAGCCTCAGGAGTGCCCACCTGACCAGGCGGTTGGGTCTCTCTCTCATGGGGTCTGGGAGCAGAGAGCTTCTGCAGGCCGGGATCCGCGGGTGTGGGACTTCCGGTAAACACAGGATGTGCCCGGTCCTAGAGGAATTCTTCCTCCGTGTGTCCCGAGCTCACCAGGCAGCTTTCTTGCAGCCGAAAAGTTGGTCTTACCTGTGGTCCCGAGGCTCAAGTTCGCTCGTGGGGTGCTGCCCACGGGCTCTCTGCAGCGGCAGCCACCAGGAAGATATGCGCCGCCCCTTCCAGGAGCTTCAGTGCACCAGGGTTCCAGATGGCCTTTGGTGTTTTCCTCTGGTGTCTGAGATGTGTGTGCAGAGAGCAGACTCTTCTGGTTTCCCAGGCTTGTCTGCCTCTTTGAAGGTTTAGCTCTCCCTCCCACGGGATTTGGGTGCAGAGAACTGTTTATCCGGTCTCTTTCCTTCAGGTTCCAGCAGTGTCTCAGGCAGGGGTCCTGCTGCTCCTGGGCCCCCTCCCCCACGGGAGCCCAAAGGCCTTATACAGTTTCCTCTTGGGCCAGGGATGTGGGCAGGGGTGGGCAGTGTTGGTGGTCTCTTCTGTTCTGCAGCCTCAGGAGTGCCCACCTGACGAGGCGGTTGGGTCTGTCTCTCACGGGGTCTTCGGCTGCTTTTCTAAAAAATTTATTCTAACACTGTTATTTACTTTGATTGTTAAATTCTGTTCATGGTATATTAGCATGGAGCTGAAAATAAAAACCTAAAATTTCAGTATAGTAGTGGGATCATATTGTATAAATATATTTCCTTTATATCCATACATAAAGAACAATTAATGAGCATATGAAAATCACTGCAATATTTATTAACTTGACAAACTCTAGACTCAACATAAAGGAATGTGTCAAACGTTGGTGTCGTTCTGACTGTTATTTGGTAGATAAAGACATGCAATGAATTTTAACAAATATATGAATAAAGGCCTTGCACACTTTATGTGAAAAGGAACAAGCATAGCATCTCATTAGTTTCCAAAATTGCTCTTTCCCAGTAAAAATGACAAAATTGTTAGTGCACTGGATTTCATAAAATAAATCTCTTTATGATTGTTATTGGTAATATTCTATAATTATTTTCCATATATGTATATCTGCAGTTGCATAAGTCATTCTTGGAGAAGGTTTGGGGTAGTGTAGGTTTAAAATCATTAACTGTAACAAGAAAATATATTTTTTAGCAAAGTAATTACATTGTTTCTACTTACCGAAACACAGGGCTGTGACTCATTTACTCATGGTTGTATCAGCAAGAATTTAAAGAGAGTAGGCAGCAATGCTATTTTGTATGTGATTTTGCATCTTCCAAGGACCTTAGCTCTGATTCTTCATGCCTATCTCATTTTATTACAGGATTTTAGTGTAAGCATCAACACATCCATCTTGAATTTGGCTTTGTGTAAAGCATGCCACTGTTTCATTTGTGCATACGATCTTATTATATCTTACGAGAATCGGTTCTGCTCTACCGTCTCACTGGACACCTTCACAGTTGATCAGAAATCTTATATATTATTCAAAGAATTCAGAAAATTGTCATACTAGGGTGTTAAAAGTCCTTTTGAAAGATTGGCTTTTAAGGATAATTCATTTTAATTTTCCTGATTGAAAATCTGTGCACTTCTAGCCATCAATATTTTATACCTTCATAGTTAAGAAACAAGAGAGTGTTGTGTTAAATGTATATCAATTAAAACACATTAACATTTTTTTCAGTAGTACCTAGTAGGACTCTCAGAACACATTCCCTTATACCTTCTCTTTGTAAAGGCACTGGAATTGATATGTAATTCAAAAAGAAAACCTGCATTTTGAAGTTATATTCAGATTATTTATTGGCTATGTATTTGAGGAATTACTGGGATAAAACTGTGTACCTACTAGCTGCTAATTAATCAATTCAAATGTTTCCCCTTTTTAAAATGTGGGAAAGTAATTATAATGCCTGCATTCTCCTAAGAGATCCAGTCAGGAATAATGATTGCACTGCAAAGAGAAAGAATTTAGAAAAGTCTGGTTTCAAGAATGTATGTAATCTTGGCTGAGTGTTGGCCTGTAGAGATTTGGAGTGGGTGAGAGCAGGGCAGAAACCTGAGGAATCAGGAGAAAGGAGCCAGCAATAGTGTAGGGAGAAACAAGCCAGGAACACCGTAACACAAGAAGCATACATTCAGGGAAATAGAGCAGAATTTTGTGATTATGTAAGCTATGTAAGCATAACCAAGGTGGTGGGAAATTAGGCTGAAGAGAGGCATCTTTTGGAAAGTGTATATCCAGTCATCTTGAAAAGCATTTGTTCTATTTCTGGATCTTTTAACTAATGTTTGATTATGGTTTGATAATGACATGCAATAGAAAATTGCATGAACTGGTTGTCTGGGGTCATAATAAGTAAACCAGAGAGATTCATGTTCTTAACACAATATGTTGTACTATACAGTCCATTAAATATTATATGAGTCGTTCCCAAACACTGCAATTTTATATACATTGTACAGTTGTTCATTTACATGTAAATCAGATTGGAGTATAATGAAAGTTGGAGTATAATCGAAAACTATCTCCTTTGTTTTTAGTTTCTAGGGTACATTATAGTGAAAAGTTTTTTAACTAATAAAGGTATTTCTGATTGAAAGTAACCAATGCATTGGCATCTTTCCCAGGAAAGAAAATTATCCCTATGGCACTGTGCAGGTAAGTAGGAAGATTATAAATAATCTAAAACTCATATTAGAACATTTATATGAAATACACAGTTAGGCAGTATGTGTGGAGAGCTCAGTTTCCCCATAATCCATTTAGGGTTTTGTGGTTCTATCAGAATGGAAAAATGAACTCTCAGGAGAAATTTCCCATTAACATTTCATTCTGCACTTCAAAGATCGTGACTGGTCACATATAACAGTTTGAAAACTATTTGAAATGTAAGAGCTGACAAGTGAGAGAAGAGCGGAGTTTGATGATGGGTAGGAGATCGCTTCCCTTGACTACATTCAAACCTACAGGGCTGGTATCATCTGAATACTCTAGAGAATAGAGACAGGACTTGTGGGGAAGTTCATGATCTCATTGTCAGTGAACACCATGAGAAAGAAGGCTGTGAAGCTGACTTTGAAGCCAAAGATTTGACTTGGCTGTTACTTCTGGGATAAATGTTGCATCCTCAGTTGCTTTTTGCAGTGGTAACCAAAATAATACATCATAGCAACATCAACTTTTCCCTACTAAGGGATGCATCTTTGATTTCTCAGTCCCTCTGACCTGGTTTACCCTACCCCTGTCAATAGTTGTAAAATATTTGTACTATTTTTTTACCTATATTAAACAACATTTACTATCCTTCGAAATTACAGACTGACCAACGACATTCAAAAATTCTATTTTAGACTGAAGTATAAATAAAGTGTTTTGTGTTCACCCTAACTCTCTATACTCATTTTCTTTTCCTTTTTCCAGTTGGGAAGACCCTCTTATAGCTTCTGTACATATTTGCTGGTATTCACCTTAAGTTAAAAAAAATTTGACGTTATTGTCTCTTTCCTGTGCTTACGTTTTTGTCTAACATCAGTTTGACTGTCCTTTAAGTTTAAATGACTTAGGCTTGTAACACTTTCATTATTCATGAGAAAGGTAGCTAGACTACTCACCCAGGAATTCTCTGTGATCCGCTTCCATGCTGCTTATTAGCACTGTTCATGGCTCCACTGCATGCTTTATGCATAGCAATTAGACTATAAGGAACTTGAAGACAGGGTTCTACCAGAATCAGTTAGCTCAGTGTCTTCAAGAGTGAATATTTAGAGACTGAATAAATAGGTAAAGTAGAAAAATATATTACTTTCATATGCACCAAGAGACAGCAACCTTCATGCACATGTGAGCTTGCATACTTAACTGACTTACATAAGAAATCTCCCAATATGGATTGAAGTGTAATTATCATGAATTTATATATTACTTTTTCAAATTACCAGGCTGTAATAACTTATTAGCTATTAAATGTGGTCTGGGAATGCCTAATGGAACTCAAGACTAATGTGATTGATACGATAATGCAGTTGAGTTTTTTTTAACTATGCATTCAATAGTGAATACAAGCAAAGAAAGAATAAAATGTGTTTAGAGTCATGTGATTAAGCCGGGCACATATCTATAGAATCATGTCAGACAAACTTCCAGTTTTTCTCTTATGGATAATTTCCACTAAATTTCTCATGGATTTGAAATAAAAAATAACTTCTGTTATTCTAGCACATTTGTTTTCGTAATAATTTCAGCACCTAGGAAAATGAGCCTATTTCCTGTGAGGTAATGTGTTATGGGGAATTTATCAAACCAGTACGAACTACAGCTAGAAGAATCTAGAGAAATTTTCTTTAAAACAACTGATATACTTCAGCGAAAAAAGTTTCTAAGCAAGAGAATACAATGATTCATGTATATTCATTTTATTTTCCAAATAGAAATATAAGAGTATAAAATTGTATAAATTATCAACTTTATGAAATGACTGTGGACCACAGAGGACATGGTGGTGCTGGGGATCCTAGGTCAGTCTGTGTTAGCCACCGGATTAAATCTGTAACTCAATTCATATAAACATTTTCTACTTCAAAGATATTAATTGCAAAATTTAGAGATTCTTTTAAAATAGTAACTTCTAATGTGTTCTTTGTACAAAAGAGAGACCCATAGGGTCTCTGTAGGAACTGCCAGGCATAAAGAAGCTTAATGTACTGTGAACTAGTATTTTTAACATAACTTTTGAAAATTACCTTTATAACCTTTTATGGCAGAAATAATGCAAAAAGTAAAAAATAAAAAAGGCTCTACAGTCCCAATTTTCACTTCCCTTTGGAGTGTGGTTATTAATAGCTGACTGGACTGTTTCTCTCCATGATTCATTCACTCACCAAACATTTACTGAGAAATTCCTATATATCAAGCTTGGTCAGTGCTATGGAAATTGAAAGGTGATGGAATTCAGAATCTATCAGGGATGACAGATACATATCTGAGATAAAAAGCCATGACATAGGATTTATGCCAGAAATGTGTGTATAGTTCCTTCACAGTGTTCAGGCAGAGACTTCATACTTCATACACTAGAAGATAAATGCCCATACCAGTCTGCAGAAGAATGCTGATTTTATTCCTGAGAAGTTCAAGCCCAGTTCTAAAGTCTCTGCACTTGTTATTTTAGTATCATTGCTTAAAAGTGTATGCCTCGGAAGGAATTGCCTTTGGAAATACTGTTTGGAGAATCACCGTCACTCATGTATTAATTCTTAGAGCATCCATTTTATCTCTCACAGAAACTGGTTATAAAGAATTTGACAAATGAACCTGCATTTCAAAGCTTAAGTCCACATATTGTCGAAAAGAGAATGCTCTCAATTGTATTACTTTCACAATATTTTCACAACCAATATGGCACTCAATGGGACTTTCTAGATTGTCCATATACATACTTTTTAAACTCTGCTAATATTTCAAAGATAACAATAGATTTATTCAAATAAAATTTAAATATTTGTTCAGGATTTTATGTGTTTCCTAAGTTGAAAAAGAGTGAATATATTAATTGCATAAAATATACGCAACTATAAAAATATCTACCAATAGTACTGCATTTGGATACCACAAAATGAAATACATTACTGTCTAGGGGAAAAAATCTCATTATTCTATTTTCCGGATTCTTAGATTTTGGTTTACTATTTGTGATAGTTAATATATTCCGTTTTTAATTTCTAATCTTTTTTTCCATGATGGTACGGTATTTTTCAAAGACAAGACTGGTACATGAGATACTTTTCCAGATACCTAAAGGCCTAAGTACTGACTCACATTGGGAAATAGGGGATTCTGAGTGGGGATGTTTTTTCCTCTCCACCCATAGCTTGGCTCTGTCTCTTGCCTGCTGGTCTCAGCAACAGGCTTAGCATTTCCCAAAGCTCTACCATGCAGTGAACACATTGTTCAAGAAAATCTGACTAAGTAAATCAAACTCTTTGGCTCTGGTGCTGTAGTTTATTCTGGTGAATAAATGTTTTAGGGGCTGCATGCTGTGAGGATTCGCAATAGTATAAACCAAAAAAATGTAGTTCAGGGGAGACAAGTTACTCAGTATTCATATGACTGAAAGGAAAACAGTGGAAGCAAACTGTCAGTGGAGGAGCTTTACTGTCAGCAGCAGGGGACACTGGTGGGAATCTGCCTGCAGCTAAGTCCTTGTTAGTTGTGCTTTCATAGGCACCAATGATACTTCAGTGCTTCAGTTCTCAATAATGCCTCCCTTCTCCAACCCTCTACTTAATTTCATGCAGGAAGCATTGGGTATCTGTGTAATGGTTCCAGTCGTGTTTGGTGGGCACTCAAGCATATTTTATTTATCTATAATGATGGTAGTCAGGCTTCTTGAACAGCCACTACAGAAATAAGTTGTTATTATTAATAAGTTATCACTTACCTCTCAATTTTACAATACCGCTGTCTTTTGTCTTCTTAGAAATTCTAATGGCAATATATTTATTATAAATAGTGTTATAGATAATTAAGTACATACATCGTTTTGAGGTTCTAGTCTCTGACTTCAAATATATTTAATGGAAGATTTTTTGAATGTGGTAAAAATAGATATTAACTCATTGTTTTATTTCCTACTAGACCTTACATTTTATATTTTCTAACAAAGGAACATATAAAATATAAAATAAAAACCATCAAGGAGAAAAAGTGCAATTTTTGCATTGTGGTCCATGAGAGAAATGCGCCCCCCCCACTGGATCACGTATTTGACTACATGACTCCCAACTGTTTGTACTGATTTGTATTGATACCTTTACAAAATGGAGCTTTCTTTAGGAAGTGTACCAGTGGGGTTGGCTTTGTGAGTTTGTAGTCTTACCCCACTTAGAGTTTTCTTCCTTGTGTCTGTGTCTGTCTTGTGTCTGTGTCAGCTTTAAACTTCTTGCTGTGGCCAACTGCTGCCCTGCTTCCAGACCCCATCTCCAACCATAATGAATTATCTCTCTGATCCCGGACCTCAGATTAATTCTTGTAGTATCAATTGCTTTTCATCGATTCTCATTGCAGCACTAGAAGAGCAAATAACACAAACCTCTTTAATAGTCTGAAAGATCCATTGGAAGCCTGGGGTTCAGGTTATCACGTCCTAGCCAGGTTTTCTCTCATTTTCCTTTATAGCTTTTCTGATCACTGCATCTTTCCATATGGTTATCAAATAACATTTTCACTGAAAATATTTATATAAGTGTTATAAGCATGCAATTTTCATAAACCATTTTTACAGTTGAATTTTATACTGTTAGCCCTGAATTAAAAACCTGTGGGGGGGAGGGCGGCAATGGGGGGAGGGTTGGGAGGGGAACACCCATAAGGAAGGGGAGGGGGGAGGGGGATGTTTGCCCGGAAACCGGGAAAGGGAATAACACTCGAAATGTATATAAGAAATACTCAAGTTAATAAAAAAAAAAAAAAATTATGTGTTAAAAAAAAAAAAAAAAAAAAAAAAAAAAAAAAACCTAGGTATATTTTGTGTATTTCCAGTGCAAGTGGGCGTTTCATACACAAAGTTTTGTTTCATCTGTGCATCCATTTTGATCACTTCTTATTTATTCAAGTAGAGTTTACAGCCTTCCATCTCTATAGATTATCTATCCTCTATATTCATTTTCACAATGGCGTTTTAGAGAATTTGAAATTTTGTGAAGTGTAGATCAATTAAAATGATGTTCTGTAAATGTTTCAGTTAAAATAGTATGAAATAAACCACAGTGCTGCACAATGCTAGTGTCCCACCCAGATGGTACAAGCTTCTTTCTGTATTTGCTTCTATTTTATAGACTGGCTTTGAATATAATTTAATGATGTAACTCTCTTTAGCTTCAGCTAAGTACTCAATGAACTAGGTGACATTGGATAATCAAAAGAGTTATTCAAGTTAAAACACTGAACCATGCTGCCTTTTAAACCATCAGTTATCCTCAAAAACCTTGCCATTTTTTTCAGATTAAGATATCAAGGAAATTAAGATGAAAGCCATTCCTTGCACCCTCCAACTGTATACCCAGTGTATATTTTTTCTATGACTAGTACACTAAAATTGTGGATTATTTGTGGGAATTGGTCAAAATGAACACTGTTTCTCCATGTCCCAAGCTTACTTTAATTCTTTTTCTCTTCTCTGAAATGATTTGATGTTGCACATTTTTAAAACCTGCTTGATGAGATATGGTCACAAGTGTTGGATGGTAGTTAATCATCATTTAATCTTCTGTAATATCTTGAGTGAATTATACAGTTAACATTTTCCAAGGGAGATGTTTTCAAATGATGTTAGAAGGAATTATACATGTATTTTCTCATAACTATTATCCTCATTAGCCTAGAAATGCCTAATCCAACTCGCCGGGATTTTACAATCATATCATTTTGTCCTCCGAGACTTTGCTGTACATCTTCTCTAGATAAAATTCTTCTGCACGGTAATCTCTCTTACTCTACTGAGCTGTTATGTCTGGAGTATTGCCAACTATTTAAAGTGATTATGTATTCAAGCAGTAATACATCCTCTCCCAAATGTACCAGTTAGTTTTCAGACAAATAGTACCTTTGGGGCTCCTGACCAGGGATTTTAAAAACATAAAAGAAAAATATTTTAGTTTTCTCTTTGAAGAGCTGCATTAATGGATCATTTCAAATCACCAAAAGAGACACACGCTAACAGTTTTTGTGAGAATTAGGAATTTCCTACTTCCCCACGTGTCAGAAAGAAGCCTAAACTTTAAGGCTATGCATATCTGTTATATGTCATTGATTTACCAACATAGGTTTCTTAGTTATCTAATTACAGCACCTACTACTGATGGATGTATAACACAGTAGAAAGTCAACTTAGCACTCTATGACATTGCTTAGAAATATCATAAAACAGTAGGAGTTTTTGTGACTATTGACTTTATCCCCAAATATATTTCTAGTTGGTTACTCATTTCTAAAATAAACCATTGCATTTTCTCATAAAAGAAAGAAAGTACAGGTAAATGATTTCCAATTTAGACTCTAAAATCAATGTTAATGTGCTGGTAATGTTTAAACACAAATATCAAAAAATAATCAAGAACAGATAGTGTACTTTTTGCTGGACAGAGCTCTTTTTAAAGAAATAGGTTCATCTAAATAATGAAAAGTGCAATCTTATGTGGGTAAAATTTGGGTGGGTTTAATTTACAGAATGGTTTTATTCTTTTGGCATTTAGTTTTAGAATTCTTTATAAATTAAAGATGTTAATCCTTCATCATCCATGATTTCTTCTTTAATCCTGGAGCCTCTCTTTACTCTGCTGATGGTTATTTTTGCTTTGTAGTTTTATTTTATAATATTTAGTTATTATCTCCTTGAAGCCTATTTTTTTTCTAAAGAGACACAGAAAGAGAGAGGACCTAGAGGGGAGGGTAGTTGGAGAAGAACTGGAAGGAGTAGAGGGAGGGGAAACTATAATCAGGAAATATTATGTGAAAACAAGAAGAATCTGTTTCGATAAAAGACAAACAAAATCTAAACCAAAAAGAAAAAAAATCTAAACCAAACCAAAACAACAATAGAACTTCCCACCTTCATACAGTTAGTTCCTTTTGTCAAAGCTCGCTGTTAATGTCTAGGCCTTTGAAGCCTGTTCAGAAAGAAGCTCTTAAGCCTGAATTATGAACTTGTACACCTGTGATAGTTTTAGATATGCTGTGGACCCAATTTAAATTTTGATTTCTGATAGAGATCCAGTTTTCTCATCACTGATTCCTAGTAATGCTTTCGTTTTTATAATATATATTTTAGTGCCTTCGTCAAAACACTAATGGAAGAGCTGGAGAGATGCCTCATCTCTTAAAAGCACTGTCTGGTCTTCCAGAGGTCTTGTGTTCAATTCTCAGCAACCACATGGCGACTAAAAACCATCTGTAATGAGATCTGATGCCCTCTTGTGGCATGCAGGTGTACATGCAAATAGAGTATTCATGCAATATTATTTATAAATTATTTATAAATTATTTATAAAATATAAAAAATTATTTATAAATCTTAAAAACAACACTAATAGGTTTTGAATTTTAATGTTACTCTGTGCTCATGTGCTCTAATTTAAAACATATATTCTGTTTCTTCCAGAATTATATAAGTTGGTAAGCATTTTGGATATATGTATGTTTTAATAAGTAATTTTGTGGAGGATCAGTGAAATAGTATTTATGTGGAGGTCAGATAATGACTCTCAAGAGTTAGCCTTTGAGCTGAAATGAGGAGTGAACGCACGTTGTCAGTCACGCGTGGCAAGCACAATATCCTGAGTATCTCAGCAGTGTGGGTGAATGACCTTTTAAACTGGCTATATGGATTTTGAGATTGATTTCTTGAATTGTAAATGTTGTCATTGGACATTTGATGGAGATAGAAGTCTATCTATTGACCGGTTCCTGCACTGTCACTTCAGGACAGTATTAACTTTTCCTTTCCATTTACATGGGAATGCCCACAGAATCTTTTATTTTCGTAATTCTTCTTTACTTAAGGTTTGTTGAAGTTTGTTCTGACGTGAATGGGAATAGGAAAATCCCTTAGAAACAAATGTAATAAAGTTCAAAGGGCTATTTCATTGCAAACAAATTTCACCATTTGATAGATTTAGTCCTGAGGATCTGTGAAGCTGTTGTGAATGTAATGGGTTTATTAATTTTGTTATTAGCATTACTTTATACATATGAAATAGCATGAAATTCCATTTGATTTTGTATGTTGATTTATATCATGCTGCCTTATTGAAATTTACATTTAAGACAATTGTCGTGTCTTACAAATTTTTTGGTATAGAATCTTATTTTGATTTAGGGATTTTAATGAAAATAATCCTGTCTTCAATCAAAGATAATTCAACTTCTTATTTTTCCTATAAGTTTCACTGACTTTCAGCACTTTATGAACTGACGAATTGAATTGACAGTTATGTCTAATATCAGATTTCAGAAGTAATGTTTTCATCTTTTCTTTGTTTTATGTAGGGTTGGCTTCAACTTTACCACAAATAGTCCTTTTTTATGTTCAAGTATATTCCACATCTTCTGGGCTTTTGTCATAAAGAGATAACAAATTTTAGCAAAAGATTTGTTTGCATCTATTAAGAAAATGAAGTATTATTTGGTGTGTTCTGTTATATTTATTTGTTGGTGTGTGGTGAACCATCCTTTCTTTCCTGCAATCAAACTATTTATTTCAGAGTAGGATATTAGTTAATCTCAGTCTCACATCTATATATCTCCTGTAAAAATGACTCTCACTTTATCTCAAATCATCTACTTTATTGTTTGTATATCTTTAGTTTAAGATGTATTTTACTTTTATTTATACATCTACTTCAATACATGTGTTGAGCATGACTCTGTAAAACAGGAGAGGTCCCTTACGGTTGAGTAATTAATAAAGGTTATGAGCTATCCGACCTAGGTTCTGCGAACCAAACTTTGATCTTTTCAAGAGCAGTTAAATGCTCTTAACATCTGAGCCATTTTTCTCCTATTGTTTGCATTTTCATTTTGCTCTCGAAAATGGTTATTTCCTCTTAATTTCTTCTGTGCACTTTTGGTCACATATACATGTGCATTTTGGTTTCCTTCTTCATAATTTTTTACTTGAAAACTGTATTGTTAAATATATAATTTGTCTCTGCTTGTTGTTAGATTTTTTTTTTCTGGCTCGAATATTATTTTCCATCTTCGTTTAAGTCTTGTGATATCTTTGAATTTGTGGATTATTTCATACATTTTCTTCACTGCCATTGTGTTTCACTATGCCTTTTAGATAACTTCTCTCTTACTTATTACCAATAGTTCATTATTTTTCTGCATATATTCTTGTATTTTTAAATCGTTTCATATATGACCCCATAGAAGAAACATTTATTCTGTCACCTTAGCACAGTGTAGTATATATTTAATTTACCAACAAATATACTTCGACGGGGCTTAAGCAGAGACAATAAAGGCTATGATTAAATAGTGTACTTATTTTGTCTTATTTTGTCTTGTGTCATAGCACTGTGACCACACTTTAAAGTTATTTGGGTCCTGTTCTTCATCTGTCAGATATTGTATTGAAGGAAAAACAACATGTTTTCCCCATATTTGTGAATTTAGAAGCAGTTTATATAAACTCTTGACATGAAAAGTGGAATTAAGAGTCTGAAAATTTGAGTAATCATTCCTCAAGTTTCATTTCCAGTTCAGTGAAAATTTCAGCAATTATTTTAAAGATAAGCAGTCTTCTCCTCATTTTCTAAATTCTTTAGCCAGACCTCTCACAGATGATTTTGGGTGAAATGCCACTTACTTTTAATCATATTGATATTGAAACTTGTGTCAATAGTCCCATAAAGATGGTTTTCATTCCTAGTTAATTCTTATTCCACAATATGACAAAGAATACCCAAATTAGAAGAATTAGTTTATATGAATTACAGCATTGAGAGTCCTGAGTTTACAGTGCTCTCATCTTCCAAATTATATGCTTTAAGTTATATCTTTTACATTTTTAAAATGTGAGTTCCAAAATTTTCCTACATTTTAATTTAAATAGCTCCTCTAGACCTTTCTATTCAATAAATCATGTCAATTGTAAGATACATTTTACATTTTTCCACACATTTTCTTTATGCTCATTTCTGCCTGTCAGATACATTAATATTTGTTGTGAATTCATTAAGAACTGAGAGTGTCTTGGGAAACACTGAAGAGAAGTGAAAATAGCAACAACAAAAACCAAAACAACCATGTGGATTGGGTAGATTATGTGGAAACTTTCTACACTGCCCTGGCAACTACTATGACTAACTATTGTCCATCACAATATCTAGTATATTGAGAACCTTCTTTTCCTCACACCACCCAGTGACTTCATGGCAGATGAAGGCATCAAAGGATCCTGATTCCAATAGGAGAAACATTGTCAATTTAATTGTAACATAGAGTATAGACCTTTATATGGATTTCCAGGTGCATTTGTGTGTTTGTATGTTATACATGGTATAACTTTGCATATGGAGGACAGACATTGCAATTGAGTGCTTTCATTGACTGTTCTCACCTTATATAATGAGAAGCAAGATCTCTCAATTGAAACCAAAACTTTCTGATTCAGCTGATTCAGCTACCCAACTTGCTCCTGAGATAGCCAATCTCTGTTTCCTGAGTTCTAGCATTATATTCAACCTGTGATATCTGCTAGACTT
Source organism: Rattus norvegicus (assembly GCF_021556685.1). NCBI lineage: Eukaryota > Metazoa > Chordata > Mammalia > Rodentia > Muridae > Rattus > Rattus norvegicus. Next base: position 93,564,489 of record NC_141537.1, read on the forward strand.
TTACATCAGTACTAGGGATTCAAACTCTAATCCTCATGCTTTTGAAGCAAGTACTTTTTCTGGTGAGGTGTTTTCCCAGTCCACTAAGAGGTTTAAGTAAATATGTTAACATTTGCAGCTCAATTTCCTTCAGTTTGATTTCACGGCATAGATAGATAGATAGATAGATAGATAGATAGATAGATAGATAGATAGATAGATAACCTTGGAAAGTAATATGATTCCTACTAGCACTTCAGATGGTTTTTAAGAATCTCAGAACTTCTTTAAAAAAGCTATATAGCACATGATAACATGGGCTGTAGATGAGAGAACCAAAGATTAAAAATGAGGTTCATTGACCTTAAGTGGTGTGCTGTCCATTAGAGTAGCTATAAGAGGAAATGTATAATTATAAGAGGATTAATTGATTGTAAAACAGGATAATGTTTAAAGCAGAACAATACGACCGAAGAGCATCTGTTCATTACAGACCATGCAGGGAATATTGATTGACCCATGTAAGTCATAATTGCTGAGAATTTAGAGAATAAGTGGGGATGTTGCCAGGACTATGGCACAGGGATTTTTAGACACTGAGAATACAAAATTGTCAAGAAGTTATTTTTTCATTTAATAATCTACATTGACTTCACTAGAGACCACAGTGAAATGAGACCTCAACTTTGTAAACTCAGGAAAAGAGCTTTTGAGTATAAGGTGTCAGTTCGGAGTCATTAGTTTATCTGCACCCTGGTATTATTGAGACTGTTAAAGGCATTGGTCTAAGGCTGTGGTCCGCAGCCAAACACTAGAGTAGCAGGAGCAATAGCACTAGTGACATTGAGAGTGAGATTGGCACAGATATGCACCTTTTTAAAAAAGTCTTCATTGATAAAAATCTCTTATCATATCTTCACTTTAAAAAATCTTCAATCAAACACTCACTTGCAGTTCCTAAAATTAGAAACCTTCTTTCTATTCACTGTATGTATTAAAGTGGATGCCAATGCAATAAAAGTGAGAATGAAAGCGGTAGCAAGCTCCATTTTCCACTTTATTCTGAATACGAAAAGTCACCTAACATGTTTACTTAAATAATAACAGAAATGTTTTAGTAAGTGATACATATTGCTAAATGTATTCACATTGGATAAAGGACAGGAAGATATGAAAAATAATGTACAAGCAGAGGTTGAGAGATTCTTACTAAATTTCTTTATTTGGTAGAAAAATGCACCACTGGTTAAGAATCCTTGTTGCTCTTCCAGGGGTCCTAGGTTCAATTCACAGAAGAAACATGCTGGTTTATAACCATCTGTAACTCTAGGTACAGGGGATCTACTGCCTTCCTTTGGTCTCCACTTGCACTAGGCATGTTCATGGTGAACAGATGTATATGCAAGCAAAACACCCATGCACATTTTGAAAAGTCCCTTTTTTTTTAGCTGGGTCATATAATACATTTATTTTAGCTTTTAGAGAATTCTCTTCACTGAATTCCAGAGGGCCAGTACCAGTTTACAATCCCACTAGCAATGAATGAGGGTTCCCCTTTCCCATCATCCTCACCAGCATTTGTTGTAAGTTCTTTCCTTTTTTATTGGATAGTTTATTTATTTACATTTCAAATGTTATCCCCTTTCCCGGTCTTCCTTCTGAAACCCTCCATCCCACCCTCCCTCCCCCTGCTTCTATGAGGATACTCACCCACACAGCCACCTACTCCTTCCCAACGCCTCACCCAATTATCTAATATATACAAAGAACTCAAGAGGTTAGACTCCAGAGAACCAAATAATCCTATTAAAAATGGGGTACAGAGCTTAACAAAGTCCCTTCTTAAATTATTACATTATTTAAATTTTGACTGCTACAAAGATATAAAAGTGGTGTAAGTTGATAGAGTATAAGGTGACAATGAATTTTATTTTATATATGTAAGTTGATATCTATTCTTACACATTCAAATTAAGATAGGATTATATTGTTATACATATATTTATCATACTGATTTTCATTGCTTCTTTGATTTAACAAAGGTTTTTGCTTTTTCTGTAATTATAATGTTCTTTTTAGCTGCATATGTATATGACTTCCAGTTTTTGTTTTCTTTGGTTTGGTTTGGTTTTGATGGGATTCTTGTGTGTGCTAACAAGTGTCTCTCTCTCTCTCTCTCTCTCTCTCTCTCTCTCTCTTTCTCTCTCCATATATATATATATACATATATATATATATTTATCTGTTCCTTATGGCTTTCCTTTTATTCTTTTACTTCTGTCTATGTGTTTTCTCCTATTTAAATATAAGAATTTTGTTTTATGATTCTATTCTATTCTATTATTATTATTATTATTATTATTTCCTACATGCCTATTTGTTTTCTAACATGAGACAGAATGGTGTTGGTTTCAGACAGGAGAACAGCTGGGGAAACCTGGGAGGAATAAAGATAGAGGAAACTGTAATAAGAATGTATTGCTTGAAAAAAAATTCTATGTTAATAAATAAAATGAATCTGCTTGTATTCAGATTTTCCAATTATTCATCATCAGGTCTTTTTTATTCTTTTAATTTTTAAAACATTTTATTTTAAATATAATTGCATCACTTTCCCTCCAGGCCCTTACATGCCCTATTCTTCTACAGCCTTCAATGTTGCTCTTCAAATTGATAGCATGATTTGGAGATCATTAGTTAGCTGTATATGTATATGTATGCAAAATAAACTTATACAAGCTACTGACTCCGTTGTTGTTTGTGTGTACATGGTTTTGGCTCTAACCATTCTAAATGGACAACCAATAAAAGATCTTCCTTCTTGGAAGAGTCTCTCTCTGTCTCTAACTCTGTCTCTCTGTCTCTCTGTGTGTCTCTTTCTCTGTAACCCTGTCTCTCCCTGTCTATCTCTGTCTCTCTGTCACTCCCTCTCTCCCTTCCTTCCTCCTTCCCTCCTTCCCTCCCTCCCTCAGCAGTCATCAGCTGTTTGTAGTTTGTTTTTCAGGACTGAGACCCTGTGAAATCTACCCTTGCAAATTAGCATGTGTATGTTACTGTAATTGCTTAGGTTTCATTTCTGTAGCCATTTCTACCAAAGACTCTCTTTAATAGAAATCCTATTATTTGAATTCTTAGAATTCATGACAACCTTTTTCTTGGTATTTCTTGAACCTTAGATGCAGGAACTGTAATATAGCTATATTCATTGATTCTTGGCTTCCCGTGGTCTGTTATCTCTCTTTAGGGTTCTGTTGTTACTTTTTCTTATAGTCTACATTTGCTGTAAAAAGCATTATTTTAATTTTTTTTGGTTATATTATTTATTTACATTTCAAAATGTTATCCCTCTTCCCAGTTTCCCTTACACAAAGCTCCACTTCCTCTCCCCCTACCTTTATGAGTGTGCTTCCTGAACCACCCACCCACTAATGCCTCACCACCCTAGTATTCCCCTACTCTGTTCACCAAGCCTCCACAGGACCAAGTAGCAACCCTCCCAGTGCTACCCAGTAAGGCAATCCTCTGCTTCATATCCAGCTGGAGCCATGGGTCACCTCATGTGTGCTCTTTGGTTGGTGTTTTAGTCCTTGAGAGCTCTGGGGTTCATGGTTGGTTGATGTTTTTCTTCCAGTGGGGTTGCAAACCGCTTCAGCTCCTACAGTAATTGCCCTGACTTCTCCATTGGGGTCTCCATGCTAAATCCTATGTTTGGCTGCATACATTCACATCTATATTGGTCAGCCTCTGGCAGAGCCTTTCTTGGAACAGCTATAAAATGATCTTGTCAGTAAGCACTTCTTGGCATCAGCAATAGTGTCTGGGTTTGGTGTCTGCAAATGGGATGTATCCATAGGTGGGGCAGTCACTGAATGGCCTTTTCTTCAATCTCTGCTCTACTTTTTGTTCCTGCATTTCCTTTTGACAGGAGGAATTCTGGATTAATATTTTTGAGATGGGCGGGTGGGACTGTTGAACTCGTCTGTCAACAGGGGCCATGACCTAGCCTCTGGATATGGTTTCTATAGTTTCTTTCTCCCCTTTGTTGGTTTTTTTGGCTAATGCCTTTCCTGTTGGGTCCTGGGAACCTCTTGGGTACCTGGCATATGGGACTTTCTTGGGGCTACCTTTAGTTCCCCCTTCCTCACTTGTACAAAACTCCTTTCAAATTCCTGACCCTCTACTTCTCCCCCATCTCCTCCCATATCTGAATTGCCCCCTTTCCATCCTCTTCCTCTCACCCTTCATAGATCCCTCTTTCCCTCTAATTTCCAAAGATTATTTTCTTCCTTCTTCTGAGAAAATAACCATTCTAAATGGACAACCAATAAAAGGTCTTCCTTCTTGGAAGAGTCTCTCTCTGTCTCTAACTCTGTCTCTCTGTCTCTCTGTGTGTCTCTTTCTCTGTAACCCTGTCTCTCCCTGTCTATCTCTGTCTCTCTGTCACTCCCTCTCTCCCTTCCTTCCTCCTTCCCTCCTTCCCTCCCTCCCTCAGCAGTCATCAGCTGTCTGATGTGATCTTCTTTCTTCTTGGTTTTCATATGGTCTGTGAGTTGTATCAATGGTACTCTGAGCTTCCTTTTAGCTAATATCCACTTCTCAGTCAGTGCATAATGTGTGTTCTTTTGTGACTGAGTTACTTCACTGAGGATGATATTATCAAGTTCCATTCATTTGCCTAAGAATTTCATGAAGTCATTGTTTTTAATAGCTGAATACCACTCCATTGTTTAAATGTTCCATAATTACTTTCTTTTTTATTGGATATTTTTAATTACATTTCAAATGTTATCCCCTTTCCTGGTTTCCCATTCATAAACTCCCCACCCCATTCTTGTATGAGGGTGTTCCCTCACTCAACCAACCACCCCTTCCCACCTGCCTACCCTGACATTCCCCACACCTGGGGGTCCAGCCTTGGCAGGACCAATGGCTTCTTCCCATTGGTGTTCAACAAGGCCATCCTCTCCAACATACAGAGCCATGGGTCTGTCCATGCGTACTCTTTGGATGGTGGTTCAGTCCCTGGAAGCTCTGGTTGGTTGGGATTATTGTTCTTATAGGATTCCAAACGCCTTCAGCTCCTCAATCCTTTCTCTAACTCCTCCAGTGAAGACCCCATTCTCAGTTCAATGGTTGGCTGTGAGCATTCACCTCTGTATTTGTCATGCTCTCTCAGAGCCTCTCAGGAGTCAGCTATATCAGGCTCCTGTCAGCATGCACTTCTTGACATCAGCAACATTGTCTGGGTTTGGTGGCTGTTGTATATGGGCTAAATAGCCAGGTGGGGCAGACTCTGAATGACCTTTCCTTCAGCCTCTGCTCCAAACTTTGTTTCCATATCTCCTCCTATGTCAATTTTTGTTCCCCCTTTTAAGAAGGACTGAAGCATCCGCACTTTTTTCATCCTTCTTGAGCCTCATGTGGTCTGTGGATTTTATCTTGGGTAATCCAAGCTTTTGGGCTAATACACACTTATTAGTGAGCTCATACCGTGTGTGTGTGTGTGTGTGTGTGTGTGTGTGTGTGTGTGTGTATCTGTGTGTGCAATTGGGTCACCTCACTCAGGATCATATTTTCTAGTTCCATTTGCCTATGAATTTCATCAAGTCATTGTTTTTAATAGCTGAGTAGTACTCCATTGTGTAGATGTACCACTTTTTCTGTATTCATTCCTCTGTTGAAGGACATTTTGGTTCTTTCCAGCTCCTGGCTATTATAAATAAGAACATAATGGAGCATGTGTCCTTGTCATATGTTGGAGCATCTTTTGAGTATATATGCCCAGAAGTGGTATAGCTTGGTACTCAGGTACAACTATTTCCAATTTTCTGAGGAACCACCAGACTGATTAGCAGCCTGCCAACTCACCAGCAATGGAGGAGTACTCCTCTCTCTTCACATCCTCACCAGCATCTGCTGTCACCTTAGTTTTTGATCATAGCTATTCTGACTGATGTGAGGTGGAATCTCAGGGTTGTTTTGATTTGCATTTCCCTGATGACTAAGGGTGTCAAACAATTCTTTAAATGGTTCTCGGTCATTCGAGATTCCTCAATTAAAAATTCTCTGTACAGCACTGTACCGCATTTTTAAATAGGGTTATTTGGTTTCTCTGGGGTTTACCATCTTGATTTCCTTGTATATTTGGGATGTTAGCCCTCTATTTGACGTAGGATTAGCAAAGATCTTTTCCCAATCTGTGGATTGCAGTTTTGTCCTAATGGTAGTATCCTTTGCCTTACAGAAGCTTTGCAATTTTATGAGGTCCCATTTGTCAATTCTGGATCTTAGAGTATAAGCCATTAGTGTTCTGTTCAGAAAAAATTGCCCTAGGCCAATGTGTTTGAGGCTCTTCTCCACTTTCTCTTCTATTAGATTAAACATATCTGGTTTTATGTGGAGGTGCTTGATCCACTTGGACTTGAGATTTGCACAAGAAGATAAGAATGGGTAAATTTGCACTCTTCTACATGCTGACTGCCATTTGATCCAGCATCATTTGTTGAAAATGCTTTCTTTTTTCCACTGGATGGTATTGGCTCTTTTGTCAAAGATCAAGTGACCCTAGATGTGTGGGTTCATTTCTGCGTCTTCAATTCTGCTTCATTGATCTACCAGCTTGCCTCTGTACCAATACCATGCTGTTCTTATCACTATTGCTCTGTAGTAGAGCTTGAGGTCATGGATGGTAATTCCCCCAGAAGTTTTTTTATTGTTGAGAATTTTTTTTTACTCTTCTGATTTTTTATCCAGATAAATTTGAGAATTGTTCTTCATTTCTGTGAGGAATAGAGTTGGAATTTTGATGGGGCAAGTTATTTGATGAAGGGTGGTGATTGGTGCACTCATCTCTGGATTTATAAGGATAAGCTTAAGAATATTGCGAGAAATTATGCTGGTCTAGCAAAGTGGTGGGATTATAGTATCTTCTAAGATCTTTAACTCATGTAGTCTTGGAAATTGGCTAAGCTTCTAGTACCCTCCATGATTCTGACCTGTTGATTGGGCGTTCAATCAATTAAACAGCTGTTGACTACCAACAGCATGGAAGTCCACCTTATTGTATTTTTACGGGTCATTTTTGTGGTACACAGGCTTCCTAGCTGGGTAAGAGTATTACCTGCTTTTCTTCTTCTATGTTGCATCCTATTTTCTAGAACCAATGCCATTAGATAGCAGGAAGAGCCTTTTAGACTAGAGCATACTCAAAATTTCTTGAGTTGCATGTCTTAAGTGTGTAGCATCTTCAACAATAAGTACTTAACTTTACTATCTGAAAGTCATCCATGGACAACACCAAACATAAATATTTATTGTTTTCTGAGTCATTTGGACTACACTTATCATATATTCAAAGAGAGATTTCTTGTGCATTATTCTTTTGGTTTGGTTTGTCTATGGTTTTTGTATTAAGCCCTATAGTTTTCTTCTAAATATGGTTTGGGGGCTATACCAATTAGTTGATCTTTTGTTATGCTTTTTCTACTGGACATTACTCATTTCTATGTATCACTGATTTATTAACCTATTATTTTCAGAGTGGCTTAGTTGGATGATGATTTCAAGATATTGTGAATGAATATCTGTAGATATTTTATTAAAAAATATACATGATACTAAGATACTAATATTTTCAATTTGATTATGTGTATAGTTTACTCTTCTTCTCTTTTATTTCTACATTAAGTGCAATGAATAATAATTCAGATATTTGCTCATGCTAAGAAACAGTCATTGAGATACATTCACATCAACTTAAAATTATAGTTTAGTTCAAGATATTAGAGAAGAGCCCACTGAGATTATAAATCAGTCTTAAATTTAATCTAATATCATTTTTTTATTTAGCCAAAGTACCTTCTCATGTAGGAAGACCTCTGTTATGCAGGATGAAGGAGACCTTGGGGAAGGGGGGGGGCAATAGGATCCTGAGACCAATGAACTTTATTTAGGCTGTAATCAATGTGAAAGTGAATAGAGTCCTCGTGAGAGAAATGTGTGAGGCCCAGAGAAAAGCATTTCAGATAGAGAACACTGGTTGAGGTCTAGAGTATGGTGAGAGGAAGCAAGGATTTATGGCCACACACACTCCTACATGGAGTTAAAACTTTCATTGCTGTCTTGATTTCTAAACAGTACCACTCTTTTGACAGGCACTTGCTGCTCCCACTCTTTTTGCTTACTTGTGTCTATTAAGTGTGAAGACACTTGCCTAATGTACTTGAGAAACTTTAGCTTCCAAAGGCATGTGATCCTCTATTAATCATTAATAACCAGTTCAGAATACTAATCATCAAGGAGACTCTCCCTTTGAACACATTTACTTTCACATGATTTTATATTGTTTCTGAAAACCATTTGTATTTATAAATGTCTATAAAAGCCATTTTAATTAAATTAAACCATATGACATCGCTTGTATTGGATTTGATATATGAGGGGGATTTGGAACAATAGGTTGGACCAGAGGGAGTTTTCAGATATGATAACTGGCCAATTAACTTAAGGGATCTTCCTGGCTCCTACACTCTAACACTCCAGTGCTGGCATCATAGGTGTGTTCTAGACATGGTTTTATTATGTGTGTGTGTGTCAGAGATCCAATCTCAGTTCCTCATGCTTTCCCAGAATGCACATTACTCCCGGAGGTATCCTATCCTCATTCTGACCTGTGCACGTGCGTGTGTGTGTGCCTTTGATACAGGTGTTACACAGCACACACTGGTTTCAAACAGTGTAGTCAAGATTGGCTTCTTATGTTTGGAATAAGGTCTCATGCGGCCCGAGCTGTCCTCCAACTTAACTGTGTAGCTTAGTGTAACCAAGGAACTGAAATTGCCGGTAGATATCTCCATGTCAGACTTCAGCATTGTATATTTGATTTAGTAAGCTGTGATTGTTTTTTTTTCTTTAATATGACACTACTTTTCCAAATGCAAGGGTGCCTAGCACTTCAATTACTAACCTTTCTAAACGTCACTGTCTACAACATTATAATCTAAATATAAACTCAAATTATTTCATTTCAAATACCTACACAGACACATCTTTGAAATATAAAAATTCAGCTTCCAGTGACCTAGTTTTAGTGTATCACTGTCTGGCTCACTGTAGCTTTTCCAAATCCCATTCCTGTGCTTACTGAGGCAGAGACAGTATGCTTGATTGTGTCAGTTTATAGCTGAATACATTTAATATGGGAATCCAGGCACTCTACTCACCGTTTATCTCTCTCTCTTCCTCTGTGGCAGATGAGTATAATGTACATATCTATTTTAGCTATTCCTTAGATGTCACTGTCCCTTGAGTCACTGTCTGGTTTCAATATATATTGTAATTATTTTAGAGGAAAACTGAAAATTGCAGTTCTGAAGAAATGATTTTAAAATAAAAGTGAATGCATTAACATTAATATAAATATGCCATATATATCAATAGAGATTTGGATATGAATATAATAGTATATTATATTTTGTGTTATTCTCTAATAACAATAGATACATGAAATTGTATATTCTGAGTAAGCATATGTTGATCAAGAGATCTACTTGATGAAGAATCTATTTAAAAATTAATGTCAGTGAAATGTGATCAACCACTGCCTTCCATCTAGTTCCAAAATATCAGGTTCCTATGGGACTCCATTTGCAACACCTCTAGTCTATGTATCAGTCAGCCCTTATTCAGACAGTTCCCATACCCTTCACTGCTCTATCTTACCTATGCTATAAGCATGTGCTAAAATCTATTATGTACATTATTTATTAGTGTAGAATCAAGGAAATTTTTTCAGTAGGGCTTTTGGAAATATTAATGGTTTTATTCTTCTAACAGGTAGATTTTCATATGTAAGCTTATTCCTGAAAAGCCATTTTTGGCTTCTTTCCCACTTACCACTATATTATCTCATGTTAAAATGTTTTAATGGCATGTTTTGCAGATCTTAATGAGTGACTCATGCATGTATCGACGAGAGAAAACCTGATCTGTGCTTTAGTTATCTTATACACCTGACCAGTGAGTTGACCTGAAACTTTCTTGGATAGCATACATTTGTATGACCAGATTCCCATCACAGGTTCTTTAGTTGACACTTTGCATATTTCCCTGACAGTTAGTCAAAAGATGTTCCTTAGAGGCTGGATACCCAGTAGAAAAACATCAAACTTTTTTGCTTGAAAGCTGATGTCACACATCCATTATATTGTTAAATGGATGACATAATTGGACACATTTAAGAAAATGAGTTTAACTTGTTTTAGCCATTACTTTATTTCTGTGTGACCTCCACAGATATTTCCTTACTTTCTTATCAACTACCAAACAAAGTTCCAGATTTGGAAATAACTTCTGCGGAGCTCCAGTGGCGCAATCGGTTAGCGCGCGGTAATGATATGGAAATAACTTCTGTCATCTTCTCCATACTGGGATTTGGGGTTGCTGCTAACTCTGGGAGAAAAGGCATAAAGCAGTGTCTTTTAAGGTAATGCTCCAAGTCTTCAAGGCTCCTCTGGCTGTGCAGGATTTCCCAATTACTTTTTTTTGAGTCAGAAATCATTAAAAAATGAGGTCATAAGCTTTATGAACCACGGAGAAAGGTCATTCAATATAGAGTCTTTGTACTATTATTGACCAATACTGAGTTCAGAAGAGGTGAGATAGAAGTATATTGCTTGAGGTATGATCATAGTACCAACCACTTAGTGAGCCAGTTATACATTAGTCTATGCAAGCTATGGAACCAATTTCATATGGATTAAGAAACCTAGAGGTGACTGAAGCTCTGCTATTATTTTATCTTCTAAAGTGTATTAGTATACATTAAACCATGCAGTTAATGGTAAAATTCCTCTTTCTTCAGAGTGAGCCATCTAAATACATATTTGTATGTTTTTAAGATTTGATGCATTAACCAGATTAGTCAGTTAATACATATGCAGTGTCCATTTACAAAATATAAGATTTTGGTTATTTTAATTAGGATATAGATACTTCAAAATAGATTGAATTATAGACATTATTTCACTTGTGAAAAACCTGAGGCATTGGCCTGTCATAACTTCATAGAAAATTTGAGGTAGCTTTGGAAAATACTAAGAGCTAATGAATGTGCTGCTTTTTCACAGAGTACTTGATGGCCTTTTCATTTTAATTTTTGAAATCGGGGTTATGCTGCTAATTGAAAAGTGACACAAATTAATTAACTCAGAATGGGAGATGGTTGTGCCTGCAATTGTGTGGAATCAAGTTACAGAATAATGGGGATTTACACTGATCTTTGATAACACTAGAGATGTGGTATTCAGCATTTCTGCTTGAGGTAAAATATAAAAATATGAAATATGAAGTTTAATAAATTCAGCTTACAGGAATGTCCATATTCTTTGAAGATCTACAAATCTTAGGATAATATTTTCCATTAGATTTTTGATTGTGATTTTTGTTTTATAGGAAAATATTTTGTTTTTAATGAATATTTTTTATTTACATTTCAAATGTTATTTCTTTTCTGGATCTCCCATCCATAAACTCCTTATCAGCTCCCTCTCCCCTTTATTCTATGAGGATATTCCCCTTCTGTAACCACCTCCCTTCCCACCCTGACAGTCCCCTAATCTGGGAGGACTTCTTTCTTTGAGTTTTCTCTTTTTCCAGAAATAAATGGTATTTTTAAAAAGTCATCCATCTCTTAGATTTAATAAAACACAGGTTTCCTATTATGAATTTATATGAATGTAAATTGAGTTATATTATTAGTATCTGTCAGCAAGCAAATAGAAAGAGAAGTAGTCAGTTAGCAGTCTATAAAAACGTTTTGGTTAAATGATATGACACTGTTTATGACAGTCCTAAACACTCACATATAACATTTTTATTTTCATAAATTGGCATAGCATGTGTGATTAGATTTTAAATATATTATATAATGTATTTAAATCAGTATATTCTGACTGTATTAGACTATTTTAATATTTCCCAATTTAGTAGGAAAAAACTTATCCAAAACTGGTGATCTTGTTCATTATCAAGAAATCAAGAGGGCCAGGAGATATTTGTTGAATGAAGTTCTTGTTGTGCAAACAAGAGGCTATTGTACACATCCATAGAACCCATGTATTACTCAAGACTGAATCCAGGGCCCAGACATTCTAGGCAAGTATTTTTACCACTGAGTCATCCTCCTAGCCTCTCATAGAATCCATGCAAAATAAATGTTAGGGATATTGTGAAATTTCAAAGCTAAATAGGCAATAGCAGAAAATTCTAGGCCAGTCCAGCTAGCTAGACTAGATGAAGCTGGCTACCTCTCAGTTCAGTGAAAGACCGGACTTCATTAATGCAGATATCAGTGAGGAAGCCACAGGCAGTTGGTTTCCAGGTTCTTGAACAAGTACTCACATGTGCATACACATCTTCAACCACCTGGGCCGACATGCATGAAAATTCACACACACACACACACACACACACACACACACACACACACACACACACACACAACCATTCCAAGACACCAGCTAAACAACCAATCAAACAAATAAACCCACAAAGAACAGAAAACTGGGAAATGCACATTTGATTCTAAGTGTTTGTTTCTGATGTTGCCGTAAAGGTTATCATAAACAAATGTAGAATTACACTCTGTGTCAGTATCTGACCAGGTACTCTTAGGGAATTTTTTTGTAAAGACCTCATCAGGCTTTAACCTGTGTCCCTGCTAAGATGATCCACTTTGACTTGTAGCCTGTGTTACTCAGTTCTTGCTTCTGTGATTAGGTAGTCTCCGTTTTCTGATTGTCTCAAATCTGTCTTTTGTGAGACTATTTGTTGATGGATTTAGGGTGGTTTTTCTCCCTTTAGATTATTACTGTGATTACATCTATGTAAATCCTTTTTTTGTAAGTCAAGTAACCTTCACAGTTTGTAGAAATTAGGATGCAGTTACCTCTTTGGGTTGGTATTCAATCCATTGTAGCCCTCTTCTGACTCAAACCTTTATAATATTCTACTTTCTATCTATGTAAATATTCCTTCTGTGATGATACCTTTTTACCCCATAAATTTTAGAAAACTGTTAGTTCTCTCTATTTTAAATTTTCCCTAATGTTGAAGACTCTCATTTATTTATTTTTGTCAACATCTACTTTTCTGAGGTCCCAATGCTTTATTTTCTGACAAGAGTAGTAAGTGTAATTTCAATGTAGTTTAGGACCCATTAAAATCTTACATTTTGAGTAAGCAGGAAATGACTGTATACTTTAATCATCAAATGCAGAATAAACAGAATTGACACGTTCATTATTAATGAGGTACACAAAATGTGAACATTAATTAACTCAAATTGTGAGGGAACTTTTTCAGTCTTTCTTTTAGAATCTTCTTTTAAAAATACTCTTTATAATACTAAGTTTTCTGGAAAAAAGAAAAACAATTCAGACAATTATACGAAGAAGAGATACAAATACCTTATCCCATATTAACTCCACTATGCTCATTCATTAAATGCATGATGACAGGAAATGCATGTGCATCATAAAGGTATGAAATAATTCTCCCATTTTTGCAGTTTTTCTTCAATCGACAAAGATATTGCAGAATTAGTTACATGTCTCCATGAACAGCCGACCCAACTGAGTTATGCTAACTCTTCTGGATAATATAGCATCTCTGTTTGAAATGCACATTCATTAACACAAAGGGAAATCTAAGGCAAGTTAAAAGCTTTTAATTCTAGGTATTTTTATAGAGTCTCACATCTAACAGAATCCTAAAGAAGATTGTTGCCAATTCTTATTATACCTGTCATCTGACAAAAATAGTTGGTGATACAGTAAGGAACCTAAAGAAGTACCTGGTTAGGTGGCACATTTATAATACAGAAAGGCTAGCATGACCTCTGTGAAAGCATAGCACAATTTCATAAATATTCCTACATTAAAAATAAAAGAATTTGAAAGGAAGAAAATATGTGGAACTTAACTATTTCTTTTCCAAAATGTATGAGTTAGTGTAGTACTTTGTAATATTATTTTTATCATTACTGTTATTTCTATATGCCATCATACTTACTTTGGGATATTTGCTTTTAGTTTTTAATAATAAAGTTATAAAATAAAAATTATATCTAGTCACAGTGGCTTATGCCTATAATCCTTATACCTGAGAGACTGATGCAGGAGGATTGCTACGGGTTTGAGACCAGCCTGTGCATAGAGGTTCTTTTGCCAGCCTTTTTATATATTGAGTTCCGAACAGGCTGATTACATACTGAGATATTGTCTAAAAAATTCTAGGGGCTGGGGATTTAGCTCAGTGGTAGAGCACTTGCCTAGCAAGCACAAGGCCCTGGGTTCGGTCCCCAGCTCCGAAAAAAAAAAAGAAAAGAAAAAAAACATATTAAAAAAATTCTAAGTAATTAACCAAATAAATAAGGAAAATGCCTGTCCACAGTCTTGTATAACTCCATGGACTGTTTTGAGAACTTCCTTATATATCTGTATGTCTGTGGGCATTTACTGCCAACTATCATGGCTATTGCAAGACCTGGGGACCAACATGAGTGAAGAAATTTTGGTTTTAAACAAAGTGTCAATTGAATATTTTAAGTCAGCCTTCCTCTTTAAAGAGAGAGACTTGGATACAATCCACAGACCACAAAGCTCAAGGAAAAGGACCGCCAAAGTGTGGATGCTTCAGTCCTTCTTAGAAGGGGGAACAAAATATTCATAGGAAGAAATATGGAGACAAAGCGTGTGGCAGAAACTGAAGGAAAACCATACAGAGACTGCCTCACCTGGGAATCCTCCCCATAGACAGACTCCAAATCCATGCTAAGAAGTGCTTGCTGGCCTGACCCCGATGTGTGTGACTTCTGGGGACTCTAGATGGACCAAACAAATATACAAAGTGAGCATTTTGCCAAAGTGCAGTGGAAACATTGTAAGTCATCATACTCAGTGACTTTGGAGGAGTCTTTGCAGGTTCCTGCAGAGGTAAAGGTGTGCTAGGAAGAGTTTCCTTACTGTGAAAATTACTCGAGAGAAGCAATTTGAAGAAGAAAGATTAACTTGGGGTCCTGGCATTAGAAAGTTCAGTGTGGAGTCTTCTGAAAGCCTTATTCTGGGATAAAAGTGATTCAAAACAATACAGCTGTAGTATATTATCTGTAAGTCAGCACAGATAAGGCTGACAGAATTCTCAAATGAGGAATACTGAATGGCTGAGAATCACAGAAAGAAATGTTCAACATCCTTAGTCATCAGGGAAATGCAAATCAAAACAACACTGAGATTCCACCTCACACCAGTGAGAATAGCTAAGATCAAAAACTCAAGTGACAGCAGATGCTGGCGAGGATATGGAGAAAGAGGAACACTCCTATATTGTTGGTGGAATTGCAAGCTGGTACAATCACTCTTTTAAATCAGTCTTGAGGTTCCTCAGAAAATTGGACTTCATTCTACCTGAAGACACAGCTATACCTCTCCTGGGCATACACTGAAAAGATGCTTCAACATATAACAAGGACATGTGCTCCACTATGTTCATATAGCCATATTTATAATATCCAGAAGCTGGAAAGAATCCAGATGCCCTTCAACAGAAGAATGGATACAGAAAATGTGGTACATTTATACAATGGAGTATTGCTATTAAATAGCTGCTCAGCTATTAAAAAAATGACTTAATGAAATTATTAGGTGAATAGATGGAATTAGAAAATATCCTGAGTGAGGTAACCCAGTCACAAAAGAACACATATGGTATGCACTCATTGTTAAGTGGAAATTAGTCCAAAAGCTCAAATATTCAAGATACAATTCACAGACCACAGGAAGCTCAAGAAGAGGTAAGACCAAAGTGTGGATGCTTCAGTCCTTCTTAGAAGCAGGGACAAAATACTCAAGGGAGGAAGTACAAAGATGAGAGTGTAAAGCAGAGACTAGACAAAAGGCATCCAGAGACTGCCCCACCCGGGTATCCATCCCATAGACAGACACCAAACACAGACACTATTGTGGATGCCAAGAGGTGCATGCTGACAGAAGCCTGATATAGCTTTCTCCTGAGAGAGAGCCTCTGTGAGAGTCTGACAAATACAGAGGCAGATGCTCGCAGTCAACCATTGGAGTGAGCACAGGGACCTTAATGGAGGAGATAGAGAAAGGATTGCAGGAGCTGAAGGGGTTTGCAACCCCATTAAAAAAAACTTTATTAAGCAACCAGAACCTCTAGACTAAACTACTGACCAAAGAGTACACATGGTGGGACCCATGGCTCCAGCTGCATATGTAGCACAGGTTGGTCTTGTTGGACATCAATAGGTGGAGAGTCCTTTGGTCCTGGGAAGGCTTGATGCCCCAGTGTCAGAAAATGCTAGGGCAGCAAGGCAGGAAGGACTGTGTGTGGGGGAGCACCCTCATAGAAGCAAGGGGAGGGATGATGGGATAAAGTGTTTCCTGACAGAAATCCTGGAAAGAAGATAACACTTGAAATGTAAATAAATTATCCAATAAAAAATGAAATCAAAACAAAACCAAAAATGTCCAAAACAACCCAAACAACAACAAAGAAGGCGAACGAATAACAAACTTAGACAAGAAGAAAAAGTATGTTTTTATAGCTCAGAAGTGCTTGATGACATCTATAGCCCTGATGTGCTGCAACCATCTCCATCTTGAAACACAACTTGTTCAGTGAAGTAGAGTTTCTTTTTGTGTAATTTTTGGCAAGTGAAAGAAGGCTGCCCAGGTTAGCCTGTGTGTGGTTCTCCTCCAGTCTTAGTGTGAGCCTCTCTTCAGGCCCTGACCAGGGATGTGTTCTTTGACATGCAAATAAAAACTAAGCAAATGAAATCAGTTCTGCTTACCCCAGTTTAGTCCAGGTCAGAGACTTGAGGCACAGGGTAGCAGTGTTATATGGCTGTATAGCTCTAAGGGGTCATGTCAGAAAACTCCTGAGCCAGCAGTTTGGATTTATGAAATTTACCAGAGGTGGACCCACTCATTTTTAAATTACTTACGAGTAGCTCTAACTAAATGGTTGAGACAGAATTTGAATGACAAGCTGCTTGCTTGGGACCCCCAAGAAGCAGTGAGTCATAGGGGACGCCTATGCTAAAAGACTGTTCCTTCCATGTTTTCTTTCTTATTCCTAACGTTTCTGATGACATAGCTTATATTAAGGAAATTCTTCCTTCTTAACAAATAGAACTTTGTGACACCTCAAAGACAAACTCTTGAAATCTTTTAGAGGTCTCTGCAGCAGAGGTGGAAACCTAGCAACTGAAAACTAATGGCATTGCAGGGTGCCAAGCTGCAGAACACCCTATGAGCATTTCCTGACATGCGAGCCAGTGTTCCACAGAAGCACAAATAGTTTTCAAGGGTTCAAAGACTGGCATAATGCATGTAAGAATAATAATTACTGGATCATAGGTTAGTTTAGTAAGCATCCTAGATGCACGAAGTTAATAGGATAAATGTGTTGGTTACAAAAGGACTTATTTCCTTTCTTCCCACAGGAACTACCACAATTCTAAGTGTCCACATTATTTTTACGTTTTCATTCACATTGTAATAGAATGCACTTATTGTTTAGGAGGGGAAATTCACAAATTTTCACAGAACATTTCTCCTGATAATCATTGTAATAGTGTTTTCGATTATTTATACTAATAAAAGTCATGAGTTTTTAATTTATGCTAATTTAGTAAGAAGGCTTGTGTAGATTTTGTCTTACCACTTAGGCATATATTCTTTAGAGATAAAACAGTGATTTCCTCTGTTGCAGGAGTGATTCCAAGATATAAAGAATCTTAGAAGTAAACCCATGTCACAGTTGTAAGAGCTGATCCAACTAGGTTTTGAATTCCTCAAAGGAGCCAAAGTGAGGAAGAGGGATGCCTTCTGCAGAATGCACAGGAATTTCTTATCTACCTACTACAAATAGTACAGATAAATATTATTCTGGACTCTAGAATCCCTAGTATGAATTCATTTTGTTAAGTACTTCAGCTGAGAGAAATAAACCAAGGATTCTGTATACTAAGACACAACAGGAAGCATGCTCAAAGAAACTTCTTGAAACACTGGAGACTACATCTTGATTCTAAATAATAAGGCATTAGAGTCTAGAGAAGAAAGGTAAATTTTTAAGCAAAATCAGAGATTGAAAACTGCAGTTGACTAGAGTTTTCACACAATTAGAAGAGTCAGAACATGGTAATCATGATTTAGTTAAGCTGAAACTTCTAGATCAGGGTTAGCAGCGTTAAATACTAAAGAGTTTATAAACAAAAGACCATTTAATGAGCATAGTGCTGATTTGGCTTTTGAGCTTTGGAAGCATACTTCTTTTACAGAGGTCCCTCATCTACTAATTAAGACTTGCAATCTTAGTTCTACTTGTGACTTATTTTTATTTCATATAAATTCATATTAGTAAAAATACTAATAAATTGCTTTATTACATCTCATGGAGTGGCATGTAGAGATGAAATTGTGGCTAGTCAACTGGTCGGAATTTTCTCCTGACACAACATTATCTTTCTAATTTGATTTGGCAAGCTAGCATATTCTGTGGCTATTTGCAGGTTTCATGGTGTTTCTAGTTAACATATGATTTATATATATATATATATATATATATATATATATATATATTAGTTAGTGAGGCTGGCATGTAAGTAGAATTAATTAGAACCTTGTACAAATGAACAATGAGAAAAAAACCAACAAATTTTAGATGTCTTCCTTGGGGGTTTATTACATGTCTGCTGTTGTACCCTATATTTGGGTAGATCTTCCTTTCCTTGGGTATAACTCTAATGAAACCTCAGAGAAAGACTTTAAAAAATCTAGAAGTTTCTCAATCAAAGCGTAGAAAAGGAAAAGAATGTTGCTGCAGAAGGCTAAACTGCATATTAGTCTATGGTCTTTCTTAATCTGAATAAGAAGTTGTGAATAATATTCTTTATTTCACAGAATTTTGAAAGCGTTCATTAAGATTTATTGTACACTTGCCATTGTGAATCTCTTTGCTATCTTGAAGAAATGTAGAATAGACATTATAGGAAGTTATCATTTGCAAAGGGAAACTGCTGATTTTTGAATTTGCAACATGTATAGACCTTATGTCACAGTTGCTTGTGAGATTGGTGGGATAATTCATGGGCTGTACCTGCTCCAGTATTCCCAAAGAAATTTGGAGTCCTTGATGGCATCTTTGTATTTCTCATGTTCTCAATATTGTTACATAGGAAAAGAAACATATTTGAATTATCTGAAATGGTACCTGTTTTGCATCATTTTGCTGAGCAGAGGCCGGGGGGTGAGGGGGAGGTGTGTCACACCTAGAAGGCTGAAATAGAAAATACAAATTCTACCCAATAGTAAAAGAGTAAGAGAATGTGGTGGTGGGAGACTATGGTGTCTGATATTTTGCTACTATTTTCTTAATCCTTTTTCTTCCTGGTGTCTTTCCTCCTCCAAGCAAATAAAGACTTATGTAGACCCCAAGCCATGATTGTACATGATTGCAGCCCAGAAATGCATCATCCTCCCTGTATAGTCACCCGAGAATATTGTGCTGATTCATAGCTGATAATAATAAGAAACAGATGAATCAACATCAGACTGAGTCATCAGAAACATTTGCAAATTAACAGATAACAATTAATGAAAAAGGAAGCCATGGGCTTGAAAGAGTGAAGATGGCCCGTGGGAGGGCTTGGAGATAGGAAGCTAAGGGGGAAATAATGCAATTATATATCAAAAGTAAAACATTTTAAGTAAGATATATTTTGAGTAAATGTCATCTATGCATCTACATATAAATGACTTTAACTGGGTTAGATAATTAACTTATATTTTCACTTCTGCAAATTCAACGTTCCAAATCTTCTATTTTCTCAATTGAGCTTTCATTTTCTCTGTTGAATGCACACTCCTCAAACCTTCCTATGTCATTTTCCCATTGCCTTCAGCTTAACTTTGTCTTTTATCACATAAGATTGGTTTACAAGATCCATAGACCCATCCTGGTGACAGAATTAGCATTTTCTCTTGTTATTTTATCCTTTGCTTTTAATTCAAAGATGTGAGAACTTGTACATTGATGTATTTTTTTTCCTTATCATAGGTTTGAATGCTTTTTGTTTGCTCTTTTTATGTTTTAAAGTTGTGAAATATTGTTTTGGCCATATATGTAATGCTCCTCTGTCATCTACTTTGTTTTGTATTGTGTTTAATATTAAGATTCTTTAAAAGAGCAAAGTCTTAGTTAGATTTCCTTTTTTTTTATTAACTTGAGTATTTCTTATATATATTTCAAGTGTTATTCCCTTTCCCGGTTTCCGGGCAAACATCCCCCTCCCCCCTCCCCTTCCTTATGGGTGTTCCCCTCTCAACCCTCCCCCCATTGCCGCCCTCCTCCCATAGTCTAGTTCACTGGGGGTTCAGTCTTAGCAGGACCCAGGGCTTCCCCTTCCACTGGTGCTCTTACTAGGATATTCATTGCTACCTATGGGGTCAGAGTCCAGGGTCAGATTTCCATTTTTAAGTTCACTGATGCAAATTGTTCAAAACTTAGTCTTTACTTATATGACTGAAGCCTGACCCTTTTTGGTGGGTTTCTCTATTCTTCTGGTGTGTGTGTGTGTGTGTGTGTGTGTGTGTGTGTGTGTGTGTGTGTTTGTGTGTGTGAGTGTGTGTGTGTGTGTGAGTGTGTGTGTGTGTTTGTGTGTGTGAGTGTGTGTGTGTGTGTGTGTGTGTGTATGTATGCATGCATTCATAATGTGTGCCCCTGCGTGTGCGTTTCTCTGGGTGTAAATGTATATGGGTATGAATATAAGTGTATTTTATGGGTGTAACTTTATGTGCTTTAATACATACTTTAATACATGTGTCTTTATGTATTGAAATATGTGGGGTAGTCAGGATGTTGAAAGATGAAAGCATTTGATTTCAACATACTACATTTATATTAGAGATAAAGATTAATTAGTAAATAGGTTTTTCAATTGATATGAAACATTTCTAGCATTTTTTTGCATCATTTTATTATATAAATCACCTTTTGGATATTTAAGTTAGACCATATCAATGACTGTTTTTTTCCCAAACAGATTAATTCTTCCTAAATTTTAATAACCACCATATCAACATGATGGAATTGATATTTTTACATGTAAGTGCTTTCCATATGTCATCCTATTTCAGAATCTAAATTTTTAGATTGTTTTAAACTCCAATATAGAAAGATACCTTATTAGTCTTGATGGTTTGTAATAAATATATTATAGAAAGTATGAGTAAATATTGTTTTGGAAAAAATGTATTTGTTAAATTTCTAACTATTTAACCAGATTTATTCTCAGAATAAGTCTTACACTTACATTAATACATACAAGTACATATTAATGAATGTTTAGGCAAGAATTATATCTCAGTGATTTTTAGATAGCCTCTCAATCCTCAGAGCATATATGGAACATATATATATATATGGAACATATAAGGAGCATATATATATGGAACAGAGGACTATATTTTATATCATCTTATTCTCTGTTCATTGCCCATCATTTCACTTGTGACTAGAAGAAGTACTGCATGTCTCTCTGGGAACTCTGTATGTAATGCTTCTGTACATCGAGAATGATACAAAGCATATCATGTGAACCCGTACATGTAGTTTTCTGACTTATTAAGTTTGGTAACGCTTTACATCAGGGATCTTTGCTAAGTGTAATGACAAAATTTGGGTCCAAATTGAATACACTTGCAAAGATTAATGCTACTATTTCTCTTTGGTGGAAAAAACTGGTTCAGTAACCTAACAATTTATCTTTGTGAGGATGTTCAGAACTCTTTGAAAGTATTTTGGAAAGCAAAGTTCCGCATCTGGAATCCATGAGCTCAAGTGTGTTTGTGTTTATTTTCGTCCTGTTAGATGTCTTTACTGGGTCACCTCATCATCATTTACTTAGTGCCATTCGATGAGTTGTCAATGTATTCAACAAAGCAGAGAAAGCCTGAAATTCTATGGACCTCCATATGAACTAACCTTTGTATTAATGATGGAACTTTCCAGCTGCTTAGAAGAGCTTGATGCAATCTTGTGCATCCTTTTACATCTGGGTCTCTGGGCTGATGCCAATCACTTCTTGTTCTTTTTTAATCATTAATCTTATTTTTACAGTCCAGTCCTTATTTCCATCCCAGTCTGCTCTCTGACTGTTCCACATCCCATGCCTCCTCACCTCCCAACACACCTCAGTCTCCAAGAGGATGTCCCCAAGATCCCACCCCCCCATCCCAATAGACCCACTCACTCCCTGGGGCTTCAAGTCTCTTGAACGTTAGGTATGCTTCTTCCACTGAGTCAAGACCCAGAAGTCCTCTGCTGTATACGTGTCGGGGCCTCATATCAGTTGGTGAATGCTACCTGGTTGATGATCAAGTGTCTGAATGTTCTTAGGGGTCCAAGTTACTCGAGACTGCTGGTATTCCTACAGGTTTGCCCTCCTCCTCAGCCTCTTCCAGCATTTCCCTATTTCACAGGGGTCAACAGCTTCTGTCTATTGGTTGGGTGTAAGCATCTGCATCTGAATCTTTCAGCTGCTGGTTGGGCCTTTCAGAGGACAGTAATGTTAAACTACTGTTTGGAAGCACACTACAGTATCAGGAATAATGCCAGTATCGGGAATAATAGTGTAGTCACCCTGTGTATTATGTCTAATATCTACTGGTGAGTGAATACATGCTATTCTTGTCTTTTAAGATCTGGGTTGCCTCACTCAAGATGATACTATCTAGTTCCATCCATCTGCCTGCAAATTTCATGAAGTTCTTGTTTTTAATAGCTGTACAGTGTTCCATTGGATAAATAAACCACATTTTCTTTACCCATTCTTTGATTGAGGGACATCTGGGTTGATTCCAGTTTCTTGCTGTTGCAAATAAAGCTGTTATGAACATAGTTGGACAAGTATGTTGTGGATGGAGCATCTTTTGTGTATATTCCCAGGAGTGGTATAGCTCAGTCTTGAGGTAGGACTTGGTAGGACTAGTGCCAATTTTCTGAAAAACCACCATATAGATTTCTAGAGTCATTGTACAAGTTTGCACTCCCACAACAATAGAGGAAAGTTTTCCTTGTTCCACATCCTCGCCAGCATGTGCTATCTCTGGAGTTTTTTATTGTATCTATTCTGAGGGTTGTAAAGTGGAATCAGAGTCATTTTGATTTGCATGTCCCTCGTGACTGACATTGAACATTTCTTCATGTGTTTCTTGGCCTTTAAAGATTTCATTGTTGAGAATTCTCAGTTTAGCTTTGTACCCCTGTTTTCAGTTAGGCTATTTGGTTTGTTGGTTTCTTTAGTTCTGTATGTATTTTAAATACTAGTCCTCTGTCAAATGTAGGGTTGGTGAAGTTCTTTTCCTGTTCTGTAGACTGCCATTTTGCCCCATTGATAGTGTCCTTCACCTTACAAATGTTTTCCTGTGAACTCTAGCTGTGGCTCCTAGCAATAGGGAATATGGAACCTGAAGTCTCCATCTCCTTTAGCCAGTCAGGGCTCCCAATGGAGGAATAAACCACCCATAAAACCTTTGTGTTAACACTTGATCTGCCTTCAAGAAGTGCAGGAATGAAGTTGGAGAAGAGCCTGAGTGAATGGCCAAATAATGTCTTACCCAACTTGAGACCCATCCCATGAGCAAGAAGTAATCCCTGACACTATTAATGATACTTAGGCAGAATACTAGAGAGTCTCCTCTGAGAGTCTCTACCCAGCAGCTGACAGAAACCCACAGCCAAACATTAGCCAGAGCTCAAGGATCTTGTGGAAGAGTTGAGGGAATGATTGAGGAGCCGACTAAAGATTGGGATTGCACAGGAAGACCAACAGCATCAATTTACCCAGGCACTCAAGGCCTCCCAAAAACTGAACTACAAACCAAAGAGCATACCTAGGCTGGACCAAGGCTCCCCCTAAGTATGTACCAGACATACAGCTTGGTCTTCCCAAAAACTGGAGCAAAGAGGCTTTCCCTTACCCTGTTGCCTGTCTATGAATCTTGTCCCCTGCCTATGGATTCTGTTCTCCTAACTGGGCTGCCTTTTCTGTCCTCAATTGGAGATGATGTGCACAGCCCTGCAGTGACTTTATGTGCCCTGGTTGGTTGGCAGTATGTGGGGGAGTCCTTCTTCTCAAAGGCGAAGGGCAGGGGTCTATGGCAGAGGGGCTACGTTAGAACTGGACTGCATTCAAGATGTAAAGTGAACAAATAAATAAGTTGATAAAAAACATTTTGGCACTTTTAGTGAAATTATATGAGGATAAACTTCATCATTTGAATAAAATATGTAATAGGAAAACAAAACAACAAAACAAAACACAAAGAGTCCTATAGTGTCAGGCAGCAAGGGCATACAATGGTGTTTATTTATGTTAGAATGACTCCCTAGCTAAACCAAACTAGAATTGCCTTACATAAGAGAACATATAGATAAAACCCCCAAATCTTAATTCATTTTTAAACCAAAAATATGTTTGGAATGATTTTCAGTGCCATTTGTCCATACAACTAACACATTCCGGTTCATATTAACTCTAGGCATCTGATTGCAAACCCATGAGAAGGAAATTCTGCCTAATGTTGAGTGAGTTTCTATTAAAGAAAGTTCAAAACCTGCAAAGCATATTCCCAACTACATAAGGAAGAAACAAATACAAAAGAAGGGGATGTCTTGTATGTGCATAGATGGGATAAAATAATGATACATTGCTGAAATGATTGAAGGTGGTCAGTATTCATTTTGCTCAGCAATAGGTACTAGGCAGAGATGATTAGGATTGACATGGTCAAACTATTCAGGTGTGAGTCAAGAAAGTTGAAAATTTTAGAGAAATCAAGTGAAGTGTTGACATTGTGACACAGATTTAAAGAGACACAGGTCCCCTAGACCCATTGAATCTGAATGAGGTGAGTCCATCTTTTAAACTAGTTATTGCTACCATATTCAAAAAAATTTTGACCCAATTGGTAAGATATAATTGCCCACCTAAACATACAAAGCCCAGTACCATCCATCCCTTAAGAACATTTGTAACAACCTGTAAAGGTACAGCATGGAATCTTAACATCACCCGCCATATTGTCCTGCCGCGACTTCTCTCCTTCTCCCTCCTGTCTCTTCTCCTTTCCATTCCAGTCTTCTCCTCTTCCTTAAACTTCTCTCCCACCCATCCTTCCTTCTCCTCCAATGACAGGCCTCCTTCTATCCTGTACCTGCCCCTCACCTGTATTTTACAAATTCAATGGGGAGAAGTTTGTGGTGAAGTCAACTGATTCCTGTGGACTTGACTGGCAGCTGTCCTTGGGGCAGTGGAATTAGCATCAAAATACAGATAACTCCAGGGCAAACCACAACATTTCCCCCTCTTTGTCTAGTTAAAAAGCCTTTTCACTTATATATAAATCGAGTAAAATTATTACCATTCTACAATTTATAAAATATATGATATACTCAAAACCCAGTTCATCACTATATCAGTTAAACGGAACATTTAGTTATCTATTCCAGCTTAAGAAAGGCTTAAAATCTACATTATGTGTGGCTATTTTGTATACTATCTGATAACTGTCCAATAAAATATGTATTTTCAGAGTTAAACAGACTGATAGGCTATGATACTGTAATCAGTCTTGAACCCTGTCAAAAATCTTTGAATGACCAAATATCTATACAGATAGGAAGCCTAACATGGCTTACAGAACTGAGAGGTTGTAGAGACAAATCTCTACCAGCACAGTCCCCTGTTAGCAACATGTGAGCACAAGTCTACAGCCTTCTGGCCCAAAATCAACTGACAGACTCTTGAAATGCAAATTCTGAAGGGCTGATCACACTGTCTTGGCAGAGTTTATCAGTCAAGTATTCTGCATAATTTGTCCTTTTCTGGACAGTATTAGTCTGCAGATGAAACAGGCAGTTTTGTACAGTGTCTGCCTAGACACAAAGTATTGCCTCACCTGGAGGTAGAGATGTTCAAATTCTTCATTAAATCTGCCAAAGGGGGACTGTTAGGAGCATATGTGTCTCACCAAAAGATAAATAACTTTAAATCTCAGATTTGTGAATTTCTGACATTTTTGAAAACCATGTACCTATATAAGACAGTCTGGACTGTTCTCTTTATATCTTAGTAATATCTTGAAAGTACTCTCACAAAGTTAGCAATACGTTTGATATTTGTCCCTTAACTCACAGGTGTAATCAACTCAGCAGTTTGTAATGACCTCAATAGAAGGACTGGCTCTGAACCTTGTACTTTTAAACTTTTGACAAATAAATTCTATATCAAAGCAAATATATGATTTTAGCTTAGTTAACAAATGAGATTATGACTGTATAACTCAATCTAGCTAATTCCTCCCTGTTAAATTACAACCATTTCTAAATTCCTCATAAAACCAACTTTAGAATAACCACTTTCAGCCCACCAAAGTCCAGGGAATTGGGGTGATGACTCCTCTATAACCTCTTCAAGCTGTTCATGGGTGTTGAGATATCTTTGGGGGTAGGGAGTAGGAAGAATGAAGCAAATGCTGTAGCCAATATGTCCTGACTGGACCCAGCTGAAAGTCCTTGAGACCAGGAATTCAAGTAGGCTCACTCTGTAAAATACAACTCTCAAGACAAAAGTTTAGAATCAAGATATCTTTTTGTTTGATTCTCCTGAATGAATTTTTCAGGCGGTCTACCACTATCAAATCTGATCAGTATGACTCTGTGAGGTTTTCAGAACCTAACCACACTTTTTAAAAACACAAAGACAAAATCTTTCTCCCAAAATACTGTGTTCCTTAGTGTGTGACCAGAAGAGCTTGTATCTTGCCCTCTCTCCCAGATTAATAATATAACACTAAAACTCAAAGTCACACCCATTATGAAGATTAAACAATTTTTTTTAAAAATGAAGTTGGCTAAACAATGAGCCTTATAGGCTTTTGTACTCTGTGATATCAGGAAATTAACCCAAAATTCCTGTGGAGCCCATGGTAAGAGAATCTGAGCTTCCTGTTGTGGTAGATATAAAAAATAACCACAAACCCTCGCTAGCCAGCATCAATGAGCCATATGGCCTTTAGCAGGGTAATTCATAAAACAAACTAAATACCTTCTATCAATTCCAATATCAATAAGCAACATATCAAACCAGGACTTTAGTCCAAAATATATCCATCTGTTAAGCTCTCTACCCGGAGCCACAGATTTTTTATTTAACCTTAATAACTTTCTATATGGCTGCATTCAGTCTCCCTGTTGTTACAGATATTTATCACAACTCTCTACTTGAAGTCAGTGACCAATTTTTCCCTATCTAAGTTCCAAACCATAGATGAAAATCCCCATGTGATTTGGGTAAACTCTTACTCTACTTAAAACAAACTTAAATACCTTCTATCAATTCTAAAACCAATAAGCAACTTAAAACTCAGGACTTTAGCCCAAAATATATCCATTTGTTAAGTTCTCTACCAGGAGCCACAGATTTTTCTTTAACCTTAATAACTTCTACAATATATGTCTGAATTCACTCTGCCTGGTATAACAGACATTCATCACAACTCTCTACTTGGAGGTAGTGACTAATTTGTCCCTATCTAAGTTCTGAACCGTGGATGAAAATCCCCACCTGATTCAGGTAATCTCTTTACTTTCTTTTTTCTAAAAACAAACTTAATCACCTTTTAATAATACTTGTCATTAAGAAGTAGCTTGTCTAACTAGGATTTCAACCCAAAATTCCCATGGAGCCATGTTAAAAAGAGTATGAGTATCCTGAAAGACTTTCTAAACAACTTTCTTTAAAAAGCAGTTTCTAATCTCTAACTCTCTGAGCTGCCATTACTTATCACACAGGAGGGGACCTACAACCTGTCAGTTCAGGCTACTTCCCTGTTTCTTTGTTAAATTCCCACGCTTGAGATATCACATGACTTAACATGGCGCTGGCCTCCTCTTAGAAAATAAAATCTTTCTCTCAACAATTAGGATTACTAGTGGATTCTTTTTTTATTATTATTATTAACGTGAGTATTTCTTATATACATTTCGAGTGTTATTCCCTTTCCCGGTTTCTGGGCAAACATCCCCCTAGTCCCTCCCCCTCCCCTTCTTTATGGGTGTTCCCCTCCCCATCCTTCCCCCATTGCCGCCCTCCCCCCAACAATCTAGTTCACTGGGGGTTCAATCTTAGCAGGACCCAGGGCTTCCCCTTCCACTGGTGCTCTTACTAGGATATTCATTGCTACCTATGAGGTCAGAGTGCAGGGTCAGTCCATGTATAGTCTTTAGGTAGTGGCTTAGTCCCTGGAAGCTCTGGTTGCTTGGCATTGTTGTACATATGGGGTCTCGAGCCCCTTCAAGCTCTTCCAGTTCTTTCTCTGATTCCTTCAACGGGGGTCCTAGTATCAGTTCAGTGGTTTGCTGCTGGCATTCGCCTCTGTATTTGCTGTATTCTGGCTGTGTCTCTCAGAAGCGATCTACATCCAGGTCCTGTCGGCCTGTACTTCTTTGCTTCATCCATCTCGTCTAATTGGATGGCTATATATGTATGGGCCACATGTGGGGCAGGCTCTGAATGGGTGTTCCTTCTGTGTCTGTTTTAATCTTTGCCTCTCTATTCCCTGCCAAGGGTATTCTTGTTCCCCTTTTAAAGAGGGAGTGAAGCATTCACATTTTGATCATCCATCTTGAGTTTCATTTGTTCTAGGCATCTAGGGTAATTCAAGCATTTGGGCTAATAGCCACTTATCAATGAGTGCATACTATGTGTGTTTTTCTGTGATTGGGTTACCTCACTCAGGATGATATTTTCCAGTTCCAACCATATGCCTATGAATTTCATAAAGTCATTGTTTTTGATAGCTGAGTAATATTCCATTGTGTAGATGTACCACATTTTCTGTATCCATTCCTCTGTTGAAGGGCATCTGGGTTCTTTCCAGCTTCTGGCTATTATAAATAAGGCTGCGATGAACATAGTGGAGCACGTGTCTTTTTTATATGTTGGGGCATCTTTTGGGTATATGCCCAAGAGAGGTGTAGCTGGATCCTCAGGCAGTTCAATGTCCAATTTTCTGAGGAAACTCCAGACTGATTTCCAAAATGGTTGTACCAGTCTGCAATCCCACCAACAATGGAGGAGTGTTCCTCTTTCTCCACATCCTCACCAGCATCTCTGTCACCTGAGTTTTTGATCTTAGCCATTCTCACTGGTGTGAGGTGAAATCTCAGGGTTGTTTTGATTTGCATTTCCCTTATGATTAAAGATGTTGAACATTTCTTTAGGTGTTTCTCAGCCATTCGGCATTCCTCAGCTGTGAATTGTTTGTTTAGCTCTGAACCCCATTTTTTAATAGGGTTATTTGGCTCCCTGCGGTCTAACTTCTTGAGTTCTTTGTATATTTTGGATATAAGGCCTCTATCTGTTGTAGGATTGGTAAAGATCTTTTCCCAATCTGTTGGTTGCCGTTTTGTCATAACCACAGTGTCCTTTGCCTTACAGAATCTTTGCAGTTTTATGAGATCCCGTTTGTCGATTCTTGATCTTAGAGCATAAGCCATTGGTGTTTTGTTCAGGAAATTTTTTCCAGAGCCCATGTGTTCGAGATGCTGCCCTAGTTTTTCTTCTATTAGTTTGAGTGTATCTGGTTTGATGTGGAGGTCCTTGATCCACTTGGACTTAAGCTTTGTACAGGGTGATAAGCATGGATCGATCTGCATTCTTCTACATGTTGACCTCCAGTTGAACCAGCACCATTTGCTGAAAATGCTATCTTTATTCCATTGGATGGTTTTGGCTCCTTTGTCAAAAATCAAGTGACCATAGGTGTTTGGGTTCATTTCTGGGTCTTCAATTCTATTCCATTGGTCTATCTGTCTGTCTCTGTACCAATACCATGCATTTTTCATCACTATTGCTCTGTAATACTGCTTGAGTTCAGGGATAGTGGATTCTTGTCCAGCACATTAGTTCGCCATCTGTTGTTGTAAAAATATAAAAAATAAAAAAAATATTGTTGTCTTTTACCTTGCTAGATCCCAAGATATCTGCTAGATAAAAGAACATAAAAGAACACACAACACAATAATTTTATACCCAATTGGTAAGGTATAATTGCCTACCTAAACATACAAAGCCTAGTACTATCCATCCCTTAACATTTGTAACAACCTGTAAAGGTACAGCGTGGAATCTTAAGGTCACCTGCCACATTGTCCTGCCACAGCTTCTCTCTCTCCCTCCCTCCTGTCTCTTCCTTTCCTATATTCAAAAATTTTAGGTATAATATTTTCAAAGTGTGCATAATTGATAAAATACAAGAGTCAAGTGGAGAATATTCTCATGGAATGGTTGTTTTCTGCCCCCAGATCTTTCTTCCAGATGGTTATGTTTTGCAAGCAACATTAGGTTACTTATATTGCTGAAAAGGTCTGAACAGACTTTCATTCTCAACTACATGGTACAGGGCATGACAACTACACAGTTTTATGATCTTATTTATTTATGTTATTTCTTGAGAATTTTATGTGTTTTAATCTTATCTCCCCTGTCAACTATTCCCAGGTCCACCCTTTTTCCATTTCCAACCCATGTTGTGTCCTTTTTCCCCTCCAACATTGTCCAATTTTCCTGTGCAAATATTGTGTGGTACATGTCCTTCTATGTGAAAATGTTGACTTCACAAGAGCTTCACACATAGACAAATCTGACTCTTGCATCCCATCAGTAAAGGATTGTTAATAGCTCCCCAACTACGGATGGATGTACCTAAAGCTAACATTATGACATAAAGGGTTTAAAAACATTTTTACCTTAAAATATATGGAAAATTTTATGTCTTCAAACACGAAAAAAATCAGTATAAAGATCACTTTGAAAAGAATATGTATTTTTTGAATTGTGGAAATTTACTATATGTACACTCTATCCTTCATATGAATGTTTGATATTTTGAAAATAATCATTAACACACACTCCAAATTTCTATTTTTTCTCAACAACTGATGGTTGAGTTAACTTTATAAAGACTATGCTAGTGCTTGATTACCTCTGAAGATACTGCCTTCCATTTATTAGCCATGGTTCCTCTTGCCCCATACCCACCTTTCTAGTTATATATTTTTTTCTGAAAACACTTTAATCTACAAGTGTCTGAAAAGCAAAAGGCATACAGTCCAGTTGCTTAGAACGTGTGGTAGAAATGGGCTGAAAGAGGGTGAAGGAGATCTCTCTATGAACAAAGGACTTTATTCATCTAGTTCTAATAAAAGTATAAAAACCATCCCTGAAACTATACATGGTATTCATGTTCTAAATAGAACAAAAATGACTTTAGGGTATACACTTTTCTTTCCTAATATAGATCCCCAGTGTGTTTATTTATGAGAAAAATATAATTTGGGCTACAGTTTCTTGTTGAGGGAATATCTGATTATAGGGGATAGTAAACACTGGCAGGTTTTCATTGTGAGAGTGCACTAGAAGGCAACTAAAAATTAGGAATATATAAATGAATGCTGATTCACTGTTAATTGCCTTGGTTATTATGAACAGGTGGTCATTCTGTCTGAGTGCTTCAAAAATCTTTGCCTTTTTGTTAACCTTTTCACATTATAAAGGCTTTACCATTAGCTCTTCAGTTATTTGTCTTTTTCAGTTCATTGGGAAGTAAATAATTAACATCAAATTTCCCTCTTTGGTCTTCTGCCTAAGGAAGTAATAAATCCTTTCATCAGCCTTTGTTCACAGCTTAATTCTAATCTTTTGACAAATAAAAGCAATAGAGAGAGGGAGATGATGGTTTGTGTTTGCTATTTCCATTGGGAAAAATATGCTTGACTCGTGGTTAAGCACTTTGATGCTTCAAAACAATTTTCAGGCTTTAAGATGACTTTTAGATTTTTTTTCCTTGGGAATGCCACTTAGTAGGTGCCAAACCACATTTAGCAGGTGGAAGGTAATTTTCATTTTAATGAAGCTAATCTTGTCAGAGGAGCAGAACATAAGGTTTCACCATCTGTGTGTATACTGTTTAGTTTATCCAGGTTGGAGAAGTTAAAGGAAGGTCCCTGGGGAAAAAAAACTAGATGTTGTTCAACACCAGCCTTAGTGATGTAAAAGCATAAATTCATGTGTACATTTATATATATATACATACAGAGAGAGAAAGAGAGATAGATAGAGGAAGACAGACAGACAGACAGACAGAAGGGAGACACAGAAGATCTGTAGGACACATATTGCTAATATATTAACATAATATATAAGTAATATATTAGGATATCATGCAGCTGACTTCCTTACAGTATATATTTATAACTCACTCCAGAAAACTATGAATTACTTTAATTCGTAAATTTGTAAAATTATTATATGCCATCTTAAATTTTAGCTGAAAAATTTCTAAAGGAAAATATTTTATAAAGTACGCATATTATGGACACTTCTCAATCCTCTTAGCATGGATCTTTCTCTAGAGAGTTCTCTTTCTGTTTTTGGATCTGGTTAACACTGGGACCATCTCATTAACTTCTATTACATTACATTCAAAGTTGAAGCATTTTCTCTCTATATATTCAGTACTTAAATTTAGGATAGAAATTTAGCACCTTTGATAATTATGGGACAGAATTCTGACTTGTAAAATTGTTATTTTACTTCAGAGAATAAGAAATTTTTATCGCCTTTTCAGTCACTTCTTAAAATTATACAGGAAATATGATTAAAACCATTCACTGCAAGCTTGAATTTAAGAAGACTTCAGATAAACACAAGTATAATGGCGATTAAGATATAAATTTAAAATGATCTCTATAAAAGAAACTGAGGCAGGAAAGATGTGGGGGAGACAAAGAGGGGATGGAGATGAAGCAGTAAGCCACATCAGCATGAACATGGTGGCTACATTTAATGTCTCTGTAACAACATAGAATAATAAAGATGGAATTAAAAATGGTAACTACTAAATGTGAGCTTACAGCAGAGTTTCAAAGTATGGTGGAGTTTGGAAGCCTGTGTATAGTAAAGCAACACTTTATTGGTAAGAAGACAGAAATTTGGAAATTTATGACACCTGTGAGCTAATTAAACTACATATGTACTTACCCAATATGCATATAAAACAAAGGACAAGACATGAATTTTGTGAAGAGAAAATGTTAAATGCATAGAAAGTTTAACATCACCAACATTACCAGCTTCTTTGGTTTTGTTAGGATGGTCATTTTCAGATTAATTTTAGAAGTGTATAAACGCAAATGTCAGTTGATTTTCTAGTGTCTTCCTCAATCTGTTTTTTCAAAGCTTCCTTTGTATAGGTCTTCGCCTCCTCAGTTAGATTTATTCTAATATTTTTTATGCTGTTGTGAATGAGTGTCAAGAACTGGATAATAACAACAACAACAACAACAATAATAATAATAATAATAATAATATAAATAGATATACTAACATAAATGCAAAAAAAATAGTTCAAGTTGGAGTATATCCCACACATAAACATAGAACTATAGTCTTCTAATAATTGCTGGAGGATGGAGAATTAACATATCACAGTCATGAATCACCTAATTGGTTATCAATAAAAAGGTCAGCTTTGAAACTATATACATTCAAATATAACAACAATAAATTACTGGCTTGTACAAACATACACACACATATGTTTGTGTGTGTATATATACATATACATGTGTTTATACGTATATATGAAGAAATAAAAGAAGAAATAAATTGAAGTTGAGAATAAGAGGCTCACTGGAAAGTTTTGGATGGGGCCACATAGAGGATGCATTCAGATAGGGAAGAAGAAGGACATTTACTTAAAATTTTTTCAAAATAATATAATTAAAAATAATCGCATGTGAATAAATTTGTCCAAATCATAAGGCATTACAAAAAGTCCCCAGAATATTTCAATTAAAATTGCTTTGATTGGTTTTAGTGGGCAAAATAGAGATAAATCAGTAAAATGTAACAAGTTTGAAAATTAAAATTATACCATTATAACAAACCTTTGAAAGGTGAGAGTGTATAATCGAAACTGAATGCAAAGCATCTTCCAGTTACAAAACTTTGGTGATATCCTTTCTCAGTGAGTTCTGTAAGTGAATAAGACATGTTTTCTCAGTAATCACATCCAATATGTGTATCCTCTTCTTCATCATGCACACATAATCACCCTCATATAGTGTGTGCAGCATGGGATATAAAATTAGCATTAGGCTTACAATTAGTGAAACCATGATTACACAATTACTCCTTGCGACTGAATTAGAACAGTGAACCTGGAAACCAAAACTAAGGTCTACTTTCAATGGCTTTGAAATGACAAGTTGGTATTTACTACATTTTTTCGGGGGGGATATTACCCACCATTGTCTTCTTCCCTGGCTCATGTCATGCTCATCCTGCTGTTTGAG
Organism: Rattus norvegicus; assembly: GCF_021556685.1. Taxonomy (NCBI): domain Eukaryota; kingdom Metazoa; phylum Chordata; class Mammalia; order Rodentia; family Muridae; genus Rattus; species Rattus norvegicus. Next base: position 93,598,974 of record NC_141537.1, read on the forward strand.
AAGCCAGAAATTGCCCCCTGTGTCTCCACACACCTCGTTCTCCACACCTGCTAGGGCATGTGTGTGCTACACGTGGTTGCCAGGCGTCTCTCTAAAGAGTTTACTGTGTGGTTTTAGTTCTTACTTCCCAATTCCTTCTATCTTAACAAACTACTGCTATTTGCTTAATTCTTTAAGAGAATTAAGGTATATAGGTTTTTATGTCACAGTGTCTTCTATTTCAAGAAGTACCATTGCTTATCACAAATTAATTGAGTTTAGTGAAAGCTTTTTTTTATGGTTTTTAAGACTACGATATGAAGTTACAAAAAATTATGAATGGTTACAAAGGATCTGATGCTCATATTGAATATGTTGATTGACTCAGGGTTGCAGGACTGAACTTTGACCAGTCACCTGTTTTTCTTTCCCTGCTCTTACTCTTTGCTCTTCATTTGATCTTTCCCATTCGATTGGAGTTAAAATTATTCATTAGCAGTTTGAAGTTTGAAGTTCTTATACTCTACTGGGTTTGGTTAGCTGCCCTCTCTAATATTTTGAGTATGAATAGTTAGTGATAATTTCCATCTAAAAACCAGTTATTTGCCATATATTTCTTCTTTTCTTCTTTGTTTATTTTTGGTTGTTTGGTTCTGTATATCAGTATACTTCAATTTGAACATCCATTATAATATTTAAGCTGTACATGTATACTAAATTTAAATTGCATTTCAAAACTGGATTTTTGTGAAAAATATATACAAATATAACATAATAATTTAAAATATGTTCTTTTTAATTGAAGTTAGTAATGTTTTTTATTTTTCTGAATCCTCTTTGTTTCCATTCACAGTTTCACATGTGTGCTAGAGATTGTGCACTATTCATAGCTGGCAATCCTTTTGCATCTTATTCTTCCTGTCTTTTACTGCTACTGGGTTTCCAACCTTCGTCTGTCTGGTTTGTTTATGTTTGATATGTTCTGATCATTGAATCTTGCGATTATTAACAGTCAACTCCACCTTTTATGAAGAATCTTCTGGCATGCATTCCCTTTCCCTTAGAACTAGAATGAATCCTGCATGAGTCCTGATTTTGTTCATCTAGGAATTTACACCACTTATGGCCTCAAGAATACTAGAAAAAAACAGCATTTCTTGATACAATGGCTCTTCTGGGACCAGAAAATTCACAGGATTATTTTTAAGATTATTTTTCAAAGTCAGTGTTCATTCACTGTAATCCTTCAGGGCATGTCAATATTACTTGATTACAAGGATTTTCTTTTCAATCTTTTGTTCTATACAGAATACCAACATCTTTAAATTTGGTGTCCTCATTCTTTTATTGAGGAAATACATTGCCTAATACTTTTTTGTAAATAACATAAGAAACATTAATATTATTAGATACCTTAACCCTGTCATGATCGCTTAAATAATTTGCAGAAAGAGGATGACTTTTAGTTGACTTGAGAGGGAAAGAGAGCAGGAATACATTAGGGAGTTCCCAATGATACGCTTCTAGTATTAAATTATAATTAATATTCATTGCTCTTGTTGGCACTAACTGATGGACACAGACCTAGCCTAGTATCTCAGTGCAAGGAATAAAGCAAGTGTGGGCCAGAGCATATGGAAGGAGGGAAATGATGCCAATAGATTAATTCTATTAGCATTCAATTCACATTTGTTGAACATTTAAAAGATATACCAGGCACCGTGTCAAGCTGGACTGTTAAACAATCTCATAAACAAGACAAGGATATTGTTTTGAATATATTCATAATCCAAGATTTGGCACAAGAACAATGGTGAGCAGGTCAGTATCTTCAAGATCCAGCTGTGTAGGATTCTCTACAAAAAAGAATGCAGAGAAAGAGGGTTATGATACACAAGAACTGTCCCACTATTTTCTTCTTTCATAGTAGCTCAAGTCTACAAAGTCTTCAGTAGCCTGTGAAGGTGAATTATACATAAACAGCATCACAATAATCTCTAGTCCGTATAACAACAAGGATGTGCAGCTCAGCAGACCAGCAACATTGAGGGTGAGGCATTCTTTCAGTCATATTTGTAGCTGCTTTTGCCAACTATTCCTAGACATTTCCATGAAAGAAGAAGGTTTCAGCACATGTGTGTTTATGGAAACAAAAATCACAAAAGCAGGCAACATTCTCTTGACTTTAAGATTATGATATGAACTATTTTCATGGGTGTAATTTTAGAAGTTATTTTTATTCTCAAAAGATGCTACAATTCTTGTTTCTCTTTCTTGATTTGAAAGCAAAATAGCTGAACAAATTTCACACACACACACACACACACACACACACACACACACACACTGTTGTCCAGTTTATACATTTAGTAGTATTTCTTTGATAAGCCACTTAGATAACAGCCAATTGAAAATGGTATTTCCTGAAACCAAGTGCTGAAAACAGCACTTTTTCTGTTTGTAGAGTATGCATGTCCCTGCATGGGAATAAGGAAGCAAGTGCAGTGCCTTCTGAATTTTCTTCAGTCATTATGTATTGATTTTGGGTCTTCACTGGATCAGAAATTGGTCTGATAGCCAGTAAACTACTGTGATTTGCCCTTCTCTGACCTTCAAGGCTGGAATTACCACTATGTGGAAAAATGAGTCCATTCATTTTTATATGGATATTGGGTATTATTACTCAGGTCCTCATACTTTCAAAGCAAACAGCATTCTTATTTAACAAACTCTTCAACTGAATATAAAACAGAGTATAAATTCCTTAGTTACTTTTTTGTTGCTGTGAAGAAATACTGTAGCAAGGCAACTTAGAAAAGAAAGAACTTAATTGTGGGCTTCCTTTCAGTTTTAGTGGTTGAGTTCATTGCCGTCATGGTGGAGAGCAAGTCAGCAGGCAGTCATATAGGACCTGGAACTAAGATCTAAAAACTTAAAGCATCTTTGGAAATTCAGTGTTTTAGGTGGTATTTTGCTGGAGCTAACATGTAAAGGATTGTTTTCCTGAAGTGCACACAGGTGAAAGACTAAGGCAGACTCATGAAGGAATGTGTCATCAAAGAAGAAATAGGAGTATGACTGTCCTGCTAAAGGAAGTATATGAAAGGACATGTGATGAAATATAATTCCTAATGACACACATGTATTGTTCTGCCTTACATTTTGTAGTTGAGCTTCATTTGCCATAGAGAAAAATGCACCAAAAATATTTTGATGGGGTACTGTAGTTTCTTGCTGCTTCCTCACACTTGGGCTGATTAGAGGAGTGATGTCATCTGAGACAGATGTATGTGCTGAGGGAAGACACATGCTGTGGCAAGATTCATAGAAGACATATGATGTTTGGAGGGAGTATAAAAAGGACTCAACCAACAGTGACAGAGGCTGAGCTAGGCTTGCTAATAGAGCTAAGTATACAGTGCTTGTTGGTATCCCTGCCTTTGCTGATCTTTGTCTGATGATCTTTCCTTTTCTGAAAGAGGCAAAGCTGAGAACTTCTCCTGGCATTCCTACTGGTCCCTCCTACTGATTTGTCCCAGGAATGAAGCCTGGCTGCCTCTGCTACGTAGTGCCATAGCAACTGATTCCTGATTGCTCTCCCAACTCTACAGAACTGGATTGCTGGTGTATCTGTAAAATGTCTGTGAACGGATTCAGATATTGGTATTGGCCTGTGAACTGACTTGCTGATTTCCAGATAACACAGACAAGAGTTGATCCTCTTCTGCCATAGCCTCATTTTTCCACTACCTCTGGTGTATGGTGGGCTAAAAGAGAGGTTAAAACATTTAAGAACCATCATTAAAAATAGGTTTTGAAAAACAAAAATTTACAAGTTTACTTTATAATTTAGAAGGGTATATAGAGAGACAGAAACAGACACACAGTGGGAAAAAAGACCCTTGGTCCTGTGCAAGCTCGCTGCCCCAGAGTAGGGGAATGTCAGTGTGGAGAAGAAGAAGGGAGTGGGTGGGTGGTGGAGTACCCTCACAGAAGCAGGAGGATGGCGGATGGGATAAGGGGTTGCTGGAGAGGAAACTGGGAAAGAAGATAACATTTGAAATGTGAATTAAAAATAATCCAATAAAAGAGAAAAAAAACAGAGAGAGACATCAACAGAGACAGAGATTCGGGGAGATATGAAGATACAGATTCCCACACAGAGAGACAGAGAGAGCGGAGAAGAAATGGACCTGGTATGCTATTTAGAATAACATTTCTGCCTATGTATTTAATTAGCATTATAAGATATAGCATTGCCTGTTTTATTTATTTAAAAGTCACATGAAAACTAAAATCTATATTCAAACATTTCATTTACTAAACGCAGCAAAATGTTCCATAGTTATTAGAAATCTGAAAGGAATTTGTACTGAAGACAATAAATGCTTTCTACTTGAGACAGAAATAAGCAAATATGAGACAAGTTTGTGTGAAACAAAACTTATGTTTGTCAAAACAGTCTTACTAAGTTTAACAAATATTAATTTATATGATATAGTAAAAAGAAATGTCTTATAGACGAAGCTAGTTTGCAATCTCAAAGTGGTTAAAACAATATTTTAAATGAAAATCCCATTTTCACATAAATATAACGCTCTTCCACCTAGGGAATTAAACATATATTAACCAAACCTGATAGAATTGTTTCAAAGTTTTAAATATTAGTGATAATACAGTGTATTTTGAATTTCAAGAATGTAAGAAACCAGGACTTTTATTACTGGTGTTACAGATGGTTTTGTAATTAGTATTTTGAAGATGAATATCTATATTCCAGGTTTATTCATATAGTTTCTCTATTGTCTATAGACATATTCCAGGTATATTCATATAGTTTCTATATTGTCTTGAAATCCATATATTGATTACGTAAATACATGTTGTAACACCTGAAATATGGTAACAGGCACAACTCATTATAGTTTTAAGCACTAAACTGAAAATAATTTTTCTTCTCATATTTCAATAATTTTAAGTAAGTTAACTTTTTCATCATTATGTATCGTCTATGTTATATAAAATACATTTACTAAGATAATGTAGAAGTAGTGATTAAACATCTAAAATGTTGGGATCCTAGCTTCAATAACTCTATTCTGTCCAGAATGATGGAATAAATCAGTCAATGTAGGGGAAGATTTATGCCCTATCTATTATGTGTAGTTCACTACTAATCTTAAGAACACCTTTCAAAGATTTTCCAATGTCATTTGAAGTATTTGACAATACCTCCAAAGTCAAATTTTTAGACTTCTCAGATTACTGTTTCTCACAGTCCCATAAAACCATCAGTGCTCTGAGTAAGGACCAAATGCCTCAAGGGCAGGTCCCCAAATATGTAATGTCCTTTCTTTTGTATGTATGGAATACTAAATATTTAATTTTCATGTCAGTGGCATTTAACACTAAGAAGTTTTTTTTTTGTTTTTTTTTTGTTTGTTTTTTACTATATGAAGCTAGGTTAAACCTGAAGAAGTTTCAAGATCTATTTTTTTAGAGGTATATTACAAAGCAATCAGTGATTTTGAGAGAATGAACAGAGCTACAAATAGCAGGGGTTTAATGTATGAGAAGACACCATCTATGATCTCAAGACAGAAATATTTATTTAATGTGATAGGAAAGGAAATACAGAAAATGACATTATGTACATTCTATTTGACCACAGAATCAAGGAAAGTTAGATGACTGTCAACTATTTTAAGCACTTTTAGGTCATAAATTCAGGATTTTTTGTGAGAATGAATAATTATAGCTATATTAAAATTATTTTCTCAATAGACAATATTTGAGTACCTAAAACAATGGAGAAAGAAAATACTTTCCCATAGAATACTGTAAAAAAAAAAAACAGAGGTAGGTAGTTTACAGATGTGTAAAAATTAATACTATGCAATGAACTCATTTTTAAAAATTATTTTTACTATATATTTTTATTTGTGTGTATGTGTGTGTGCGTGCGAGCGTGTGTGCCTGTGCATGTGCGTGTGCATGTGCGTGTGTGTGTGTGTGTGTGTGTGTGTGTGTGTGTGTGTGTGTGTGTGTGTTTGCTTCTGTGGAAGGGGCAGGTTGAGTCTCTCCTTCTATTACTGGTTCTACAGGGTCAAAATCAAGTAGTCAGGCTTAAGAACAGACACCCTTATTCCATAAGATATTGCAACAGAACAAGATGAGATTCTAACAGAGAGAACTAAGAAGGAAATCAAGTAACAAAACTTATCTTCTAGGGGATTTTTTTTTAGAGTTCTTATTTTTTTCATCTTTATTAAAATGAGTATTTCTTATTTACATTTCAAATGTTATTCCCTTTCCCGGTTTCCAGGTGAATATTCCCCTAACACCTACCCCCTTCTATGTGGGTGTTGCCCTCCCCATCCTCCCTACATTACTGCCCTTCCTCCAACAATCAAGTTCACTGGGAGTACAGCCTTGGCAGGACCAAAGGCTTCCCCTTCCACTGGTGCTCTTACTAGGCTATTCATTGCTCCCTATACAGTTGGAGCCCAGGGTCAGTTTATGTATAGTCTTTGGGTAGTGGCTTAGTCCCTGGAAGCTTTTGTTGGTTGGCATTGTTGTTCATATGGGGTCGTAAGCCCCTTCAGCTCTTTCAGTCCTTTCTCTGATTCCTTCAGTGGGGGTCCCGTTCTCAGTTCAGTGGTTTGCTGCTGGAATTCGCCTATGTATTTGCCATATACACATTTCTGGCTGTGTCTCTCAGGAGAGATCTACATCCGGTTCCTGTCAGCCTGCAATTCTTTGCTTCATCCATCTTATCTAATTGGGTGGCTGTAGATGTATGGGCCACATGTGGGGCAGGCTCTGAATGGGCATTCCTTTAGCCTCTGTTGTAAACTTTGCCTCCCTATCCCCTCCTAACGGTACTCCTGTTCTCCTTTTAAAGATGGAGTGAAGCATCTGCATTTTGGTCATCCTTCTTGAGATTCTTGTGTTCTCTGCATCTAGGGTAATTCGAGCATTTGCACTCCATTTATCAATGAGTGCATACCATGTGTGTTTTTCTGGGGTTGGTTTACCTCATCCAGGATGATATTTTCCAGTTCCATCCATTTGCCTATGAATTTCATAAAGTCATTGTTTTTGATAGCTGAGTAGTATTCCATTGTGTAGATGTACCACATTTTCTGTATCCATTCCTCTATTGAAGGACATCTGGGTTCTTTCCAGCTACTGGCTAATATAAATAAGGCTGCTAGGCAAAGGACACTGTTGTTAGGACAAAATGGCAACCAACATATTGGGAAAAGATCTTTACCAATCCTACAACTGACAGAGGGCTTATATCCAAAATATACAAAGAACTCACGAAGTTAGACTGCAGGGAGACAAATAACCCTATTAAAAATGGATTTCAGAACTAAACAAAGAATTCACAGCTGAGGAATGTCGAATGGATGAGAACCACCTAAAGAAATGTTCATCTTTAGTCACAGGGGAAATGAAAATCAAAATATTCCTGAGATTCTACCTCATACCAGTCAGAATGACTGAGATCAAAAACTCAGGCGACAGCAGATGCTGGCAAGGATGTGGAGAAAGAGGAACATTCCTCCATTGTTGGTGGGATTTCAGACTGGTACAACCATTTTGGAAATCAGTCTGGAGGTCCGTCAGAAAATTGGACATTATACTACCTGAGGACCCAGCTAAATTTCTCTTGAGCATATACCCAAAAGGTGCTCCAACATAAAACAAAGGCACATGCTTCTAGGGGATTTTAACATTAGAAGGAGGAGTAAGAGGAGTCAGGATTGTGTGTTATTTAATTAAGTCTTATAGGAACCGTGCTGGTGGTAGTGAGAAGGTAATTCTTCAAGCTCAAATGTAGACTCTTTAGGAATATTAGAGAAGACCCTAAAAGGGAATGGATTACTTGCAATTACAATGTCTATGCCTAAATACCAACATTATTGACCCTTGTCATAGGTAGAAATGCTTTTCATTGGTCCGTTTAGTAGATATTGATGAGATGATATTTTTCTGCAATAGGCTTTGAACTCTGGACCTGTGAAAAGGAAACCTTGTTATGATATGGCTTTTAGTAGATTTTGAGTTTTTAAGTGAAGGTTTGACAAAGCCCTGTCAGAGTAAAAAACATATTGAAATACTTCTTGTTGAAACTCATTGGTCAATTATTGATTTTTCTTTTTGTTTTTTATTTTGTCATCTAAGTAGACAAATTAAAAATCTGGAAGAGGCAGTAGAAATACTCACCTTGATGAACCTGTGAGAAGCAGGAGAACCTCAGAACTTCGTCATATCACATAGACAATTTGAAATAGTCCTTAAAAGATATTACTGGTGTCTGTCATTCTGCTCAGATGCTTAGGGTAATTGGTCATTAGATACTTTCAAAGGATGTCACTAGCTCCCAAGGAATATCAGCCCATTGGAATCTTTCTTTAACTTGATGGGAACCTCATACTTGTGCTCTTAGCTTTTGGTAGCTAGAAGCAGACAAATTATCAAGAATCTGAGGAAAATCTCAGATACATAGTAAGTTTCAGATCAGCCTGGATAGCAAACAAAACCTCAAAATAAAAACAATAAGACTATATTAGTGTCTGAATACTAAAAACATCTATCCATGGTGTTCAGGAGAGATAATTCAGTGTTTTAGAAGATGAATTGTTCTTGTAGATGCTAAGAATTATGTTCCCAGCATCCATGTTGCATAGTTTACAATTTCCTGAAACACTTTTTGGAAGTATTATACCTGGATTTCTGTTTGTAATGCTTTAGAATAAATGTGGTACAAATAGCAAATTGCTATCAATAATAGGGTATCATATTATAAGTCTTATCTTTGAATATGATTGTCAACCCTATATCTTGCTCCCTCCCTGGATCCTTCCTCCCTTTCTCTCTATGCTTTTTCCATCAAACTTGTCAAACCACATGACAAGCCTCATTTTCTCTATTCCCAGAACAGTGACACAACGGTGCTCTGATGACAGACATGATAGCAGATATCTGTGTCTTTATGTCACTATAGTTCTTTACCATGAATGCTGCCTGTGCTGACTTTATGCAAGAGTTCAGAGAAAAGTAAGAGTAGTTAAGAGGGTACCTGAGGTAACAAGGGGAGCTTAAACAGAAGCATTTGCTTATATCTACCTCTTATATCTATCTGAGATACTGATCAAAGAAGAGAAGAGGGTGGTCGTAGCAATCACATAATACAAAGCAGAAGAAAGTATCTTCAAGTATAATATGCATTTAAACTCCCAGCATAAGAGATACATTCTCTAAAATGAACCTAAGTGGTCCTCAACCTTCCATCAATCCCTTATGTTGGGGTAACCCCAACCATAGATTCGTTATAACCTTAATTTTGCTACTATTATGAAAGATAATGTAAATATCTGTATTTTCAGATAGTCTTAAGTGACCTCTAAGAAAAGAATATTTGATCTCCAGAGGAGTCATGACCCACAGGAAAAGAACTATTGTTCTTATTTAAAATATCTCACAGGATTGTGTTAGCAATATACCCCTTTACAGAACCCACTCCTAGATGAAAAGCTGTAAGATATAAATGGTTTGTGATAGTGAGTATCAGTCTTTTCAATGATGGTCCATATGATCGAACATCCAACCCACATACTAGACACACTGTTGAGTGATAAACTTTGCAGGGGAGAACACACACACACACACACACACACACACACACACACACACACACACACACACACACACCTATTCAACCCAGAAAGGTGACCCTTGACAGTCCAATGTAATGATTGTACCAGTAACATCTGCTGGCATCACTGTCATTGTATGTTCACTTAACAGACAAGGAGAGTGTGCTAATAAGGCAGATGTTTCTTTACATTACAATAGTTGTCTTTGTGTGGGAAATGCATGTCCTATGATCAATCCCTGAATGTTTTATTGTTTGTAAGCTTACAATCCAGCTATAATTTATATCCTTATGTTATGGTGTCAAAAACCAGGAGCCAATACCTAGATGTTGAAGAGCAAACTTTTTATTTTATTGGGAGAAGAAACAGCCTTGAACAAAGATGGGAAGCCTTTATAACCAAACAAGAAAATGATTGGCAGTTAGCAGTTAGTTATATTTAGGACTGTGCAAAATAGCATGTTATAGGTTTATGGTCAGCCTGATGGAAGAATTATGATATGGAAATCACAAGATTATTGAGGAAGAATGAGTTAAAAAAATTAGGTTGTCCCATACCTTAACCTTCATTTTGAGGCATGATTTAATCAAACACCATGAGAAACAGTACAGAAATCAATCAAAATTTGACTAAAGCAAACATGTGTCCAGCTGTTCCTTAACACTTACAGACACTTATGTTACTTTCTGATATGGTATAATATGGTTAAGGTCAAAATATAGAGAACTATGCAGACACCTAGCATAGCCCCTGCTTCAATTGTTTGAAGAATAGAATATTTTGTTCTATTTGTTTTTAAGCATTAAATATGTTTTGACATACTTACTCTCCTTCCCAAACTCTTCCATTATATAACTACCCTTCCCTGCTCATCTAACTTTATGTCCTTTATTTTTTTTTTTTTTTTTTTTTTTGGGTGCTTATATTTAATTTTCATTTCTATGCTTTTGGATATTTCTTTTTTTTTTTTTTTTTTTTATTTTTTTTTTTATTTTTTTTTTTTATTTATTTTTTTTTTATTAACTTGAGTATTTCTTATATACATTTCGAGTGTTATTCCCTTTCCCGGTTTCCGGGCAAACATCCCCCTCCCCCCTCCCCTTCCTTATGGGTGTTCCCCTCCCAACCCTCCCACCATTGCCGCCCTCCCCCCATAGACTAGTTCACTGGGGGTTCAGTCTTAGCAGGACCCAGGGCTTCCCCTTCCACTGGTGCTCTTACTAGGATATTCATTGCTACCTATGAGGTCAGAGTCCAGGGTCAGTCCATGTATAGTCTTTAGGTAGTGGCTTAGTCCCTGGAAGCTCTGGTTGCTTGGCATTGTTGTACTTTTGGGGTCTCGAGCCCCTTCAAGCTCTTCCAGTTCTTTCTCTGATTCCTTCAATAGGGGACCTATTCTCAGTTCAGTGGTTTGCTGCTGGCATTCGCCTCTGTATTTGCTGTATTCTGGCTGTGTCTCTCAGGAGCGATCTACATCCGGCTCCTGTCGGTCTGCACTTCTTTGCTTCATCCATCTAGTCCAATTGGGTGGCTGTATATGTATGGGCCAAATGTGGGACAGGCTCTGAATGGGTGTTCCTTCAGTCTCTGTTTTAATCTTTGCCTCTCCCTTCCCTGCCAAGGGTATTCTTTTTCCTCATTTAAAGAAGGAGTGAAGCATTCACATTTTGATCATCCGTCTTGAGTTTCGTTTGTTCTAGGGATCTAGGGTAATTCAAGCATTTGGGCTAATAGCCACTTATCAATGAGTGCATACCATGTATGTCTTTCTGTGATTGGGTTAGTTCACTCAGGATGATATTTTCCAGTTCCAACCATTTGCCTACGAATTTCATAAACTCGTTGTTTTTGATAGCTGAGTAGTATTCCATTGTGTAGATGTACCACATTTTCTGTATCCATTCCTCTGTTGAAGGGCATCTGGGTTCTTTCCATTTTCTGGCTATTATAAATAAGGCTGCGATGAACATAGTGGAGCACGTGTCTCTTTTATATGTTGAGGCATCTTTTGGGTATATGCCCAAGAGAGGTATAGCTGGATCCTCAGGCAGTTCAATGTCCAATTTTCTGAGGAACCTCCAGACTGATTTCCAGAATGGTTTTACCAGTCTGCAATCCCACCAACAATGGAGGAGTGTTCCTCTTTCTCCACATCCTCGCCAGCATCTGCTGTCACCTGAGTTTTTGATCTTAGCCAATCGCACTGGTGTGAGGTGAAATCTCAGGGTTGTTTTGATTTGCATTTCCCTTATGACTAAAGATGTTGAACATTTCTTTAGGTGTTTCTCAGCCATTCGGCATTCCTCAGCTGTGAATTCTTTGTTTAGCTCTGAACCCCATTTTTTAATAGGGTTATTTGTTTCCCTGCGGTCTAACTTCTTGAGTTCTTTGTATATTTTGGATATAAGGCCTCTATCTGTTGTAGGGTTGGTAAAGATCTTTTCCCAATCTGTTGGTTGCCGTTTTGTCCTAACCACAGTGTCCTTTGCCTTACAGAAGCTTTGCAGTTTTATGAGATCCCATTTGTCAATTCTTGATCTTAGAGCATAAGCCATTGGTGTTTTGTTCAGGAAATTTTTTCCAGTGCCCATGTGTTCCAGATGCTTCCCTAGTTTTTCTTCTATTAGTTTGAGTGTGTCTGGTTTGATGTGGAGGTCCTTGATCCACTTCGACTTAAGCTTTGTACAGGGTGATAAGCATGGATCGATCTGCATTCTTCTACATGTTGCCCTCCAGTTGAACCAGCACCATTTGCTGAAAATGCTATCTTTTTTCCATTGGATGGTTTTGGCTCCTTTGTCAAAAATCAAGTGACCATAGGTGTGTGGGTTCATTTCTGGGTCTTCAATTCTATTCCATTGGTCTATCTGTCTGTCTCTGTACCAATACCATGCAGTTTTTATCACTATTGCTCTGTAATACTGCTTGAGTTCAGGGATAGTGATTCCCCCTGAAGTCCTTTTATTGTTGAGGATAGCTTTAGCTATCCTGGGTTTTTTGTTATTCCAGATGAATTTGCAAATTGTTCTGTCTAACTCTTTGAAGAATTGGATTGGTATTTTGATGGGGATTGCATTGAATCTGTAGATTGCTTTTGGTAAAATGGCCATTTTTACTATATTAATCCTGCCAATCCATGAGCATGGGAGATCTTTCCATCTTCTGAGGTCTTCTTCAATTTCTTTCTTCAGTGTCTTGAAGTTCTTATTGTACAGATCTTTTACTTGCTTGGTTAAAGTCACACCGAGGTACTTTATATTATTTGGGTCTATTATGAAGGGTGTCGTTTCCCTAATTTCTTTCTCGGCTTGTTTCTCTTTTGTATAGAGGAAGGCAACTGATTTATTTGAGTTAATTTTATACCCAGCCACTTTGCTGAAGTTGTTTATCAGCTTTAGTAGTTCTCTGGTGGAACTTTTGGGATCACTTAAATATACTATCATATCATCTGCAAATAGTGATATTTTGACCTCTTCTTTTCCGATCTGTATCCCTTTGATCTCCTTTTGTTGTCTGATTGCTCTGGCTAGAACTTCAAGAACTATATTGAATAAGTAGGGAGAGAGTGGGCAGCCTTGTCTAGTCCCTGATTTTAGTGGGATTGCTTCAAGTTTCTCTCCATTTAGTTTAATGTTAGCAACTGGTTTGCTGTATATGGCTTTTACTATGTTTAGGTATGGGCCTTGAATTCCTATTCTTTCCAGGACTTTTATCATGAAGGGGTGTTGAATTTTGTCAAATGCTTTCTCAGCATCTAATGAAATGATCATGTGGTTCTGTTCTTTCAGTTTGTTTATATAATGGATCACGTTGATGGTTTTCCGTATATTAAACCATCCCTGCATGCCTGGGATGAAGCCTACTTGATCATGGTGGATGATTGTTTTGATGTGCTCTTGAATTCGGTTTGCCAGAATTTTATTGAGTATTTTTGCGTCGATATTCATAAGGGAAATTGGTCTGAAGTTCTCTTTCTTTGTTGTGTCTTTGTGTGGTTTAGGTATAAGAGTAATTGTAGATTCGTAGAAGGAATTCGGTAGGGCTCCATCTGTTTCAATTTTGTGGAATAGTTTGGATAATATTGGTATGAGGTCTTCTATGAAGGTTTGATAGAATTCTGCACTAAACCCATCTGGACCTGGGCTCTTTTTGGTTGGGAGACCTTTAATGACTGCTTCTATTTCCTTAGGAGTTATGGGGTTGTTTAACTGGTTTATCTGTTCCTGATTTAACTTTGATACCTGGTATCTGTCTAGGAAATTGTCCATTTCCTGAAGATTTTCAAATTTTGTTGAATATAGGTTTTTATAGTAAGATCTGATGATTTTTTGAATTTCCTCTGAATCTGTAGTTATGTCTCCCTTTTCATTTCTGATTTTGTTAATTTGGACGCACTCTCTGTGTCCTCTCGTTAGTCTGGCTAAGGGTTTATCTATCTTGTTGATTTTCTCAAAGAACCAACTTTTGGTCCTGTTGATTCTTTCTATGGTCCTTTTTGTTTCTACTTGGTTGATTTCAGCTCTGAGTTTGATTATTTCCTGCCTTCTACTCCTCCTGGGTGTATTTGCTTCTTTTTGTTCTAGAGCTTTTAGGTGTGCTGTCAAGCTGCTGACATATGCTCTTTCCTGTTTCTTTCTGCAGGCACTCAGCGCTATGAGTTTTCCTCTTAGCACAGCTTTCATTGTGTCCCATAAGTTTGAGTATGTTGTATCTTCATTTTCATTAAATTCTAAAAAGTTTTTAATTTCTTTCTTTATTTCTTCCTTGACCAGGTTATCATTGAGTAGAGCATTGTTCAATTTCCACGTATATGTGGGCATTCTTCCCTTATTGTTATTGAAGACCAGTTTTAGGCCGTGGTGGTCCGATAGCACGCATGGGATTATTTCTATCTTTCTGTACCTGTTGAGGCCCGTTTTTTGACCAATTATATGGTCAATTTTGGAGAAAGTACCATGAGGAGCTGAGAAGAAGGTATATCCTTTTGCTTTAGGATAGAATGTTCTATAAATATCCGTTAAGTCCATTTGGCTCATGACTTCTCTTAGTCTGTCGACATCACTGTTTAATTTCTGTTTCCATGATCTGTCCATTGATGAGAGTGGGGTGTTGAAATCTCCCACTATTATTGTGTGAGGTGCAATGTGTGTTTTGAGCTTTAGTAAGGTTTCTTTTACGTATGTAGGTGCCCTTGTATTTGGGGCATAGATATTTAGGATTGAGAGTTCATCTTGGTGGATTTTTCCTTTGATGAATATGAAGTGTCCTTCCTTATCTTTTTTGATGACTTTTAGTTGGAAATTGATTTTATTTGATATTAGAATGGCTACTCCAGCTTGCTTCTTCTGACCATTTGCTTGGAAAGTTGTTTTCCAGCCTTTCACTCTGAGGTAGTGTCTGTCTTTGTCTCTGAGGTGTGTTTCCTGTAGGCAGCAGAATGCAGGGTCCTCGTTGCGTATCCAGTTTGTTAATCTATGTCTTTTTATTGGGGAATTGAGGCCATTGATATTGAGAGATATTAAGGAATAGTGATTATTGTTTCCCTTTATATTCATATTTGGATGTGAGGTTATGTTTGTGTGCTTTCATTCTCTTTGTTTTGTTGCCAAGACGATTAGTTTCTTGCTTCTTCTAGGGTATAGCTTGCCTCCTTATGTTGGGCTTTACCATTTATTATCCTTTGTAGTGCTGGATTTGTAGAAAGATATTGTGTAAATTTGGTTTTGTCATGGAATATCTTGGTTTCTCCATCAATGTTAATTGAGAGTTTTGCTGGATACAGTAACCTGGGCTGGCATTTGTGTTCTCTTAGGGTCTGTATGACATCAGTCCAGGATCTTCTGGCCTTCATAGTTTCTGGCGAGAAGTCTGGTGTGATTCTGATAGGTCTCCCTTTATATGTTACTTGACCTTTTTCCCTTACTGCTTTTAATATTCTTTCTTTATTTTGTGCGTTTGGTGTTTTGACAATTATGTGACGGGAGGTGTTTCTTTTCTGGTCCAATCTATTTGGAGTTCTGTAGGCTTCTTGTATGTCTATGGGTATCTCTTTTTTTAGGTTAGGGAAGTTTTCTTCTATGATTTTGTTGAAGATATTTACTGGTCCTTTGAGCTGGGAGTCTTCACTCTCTTCTATACCTATTATCCTTAGGTTTGATCTTCTCATTGAGTCCTGGATTTCCTGTATGTTTTGGACCAGTAGCTTTTTCCGCTTTACATTATCTTTGACAGTTGAGTCAATGATTTCTATGGAATCTTCTGCTCCTGAGATTCTCTCTTCCATCTCTTGTATTCTGTTGGTGAAGCTTGTATCTACAGCTCCTTGTCTCTTCTTTTGGTTTTCTATATCCAGGGTTGTTTCCATGTGTTCTTTCTTGATTGCTTCTATTTCCATTTTTAATTCCTTCATCTGTTTGATTGTGTTTTCCTGGAATTCTTTCAGGGATTTTTGCCATTCCTCTCTGTAGGCCTCTACTTGTTTATTAATGATTTCCTGTGTTTCCCTAAGTGTGTTCATGTCTTTCTTGAAGTCCTCCAGCATCATGATCAAATATGATTTTGAAACTAGATCTTGCTTTTCTGGTGTGTTTGGATATTCCATGTTTGTTTTGGCGGGAGAATTGGGCTCCGATGATGGCATGCAGTCTTGGTTTCTGTTGCTTGGGTTCCTGCGCTTGCCTCTCGCCATCAGATTATCTCTAGTGTTACTTTGTTCTGCTATTTCTGACAGTGGCTAGACTGACCTATAAGCCTGTGTGTCAGGAGTGCTGTAGACCTGTTTTCCTCTCTTTCAGTCAGTTATGGGGACAGTGTGTTCTGCTTTCCGGCGTGTAGTTTTTCCTCTCTACAGGTCTTCAGCTGTTCCTGTGGGCCTGTGTCTTGAGTTCACCAGGCAGCTTTCTTGCAGCAGAAAATTTGGTCTTACCTGTGGTCCCGAAGCTCAGGTTCGCTCGTGGGGTGCTGCCCAGGGGCTCTCTGCAGCGGCAGCAACCAGGAAGACCTGTGCCGCCCCTTCCGGGAGCTTCAGTGCACCAGGGTTCCAGATGGTCTTTGGCTTTTTCCTCTGGCGTCCGAGATGTGTGTGCAGGGAGCAGTCTCTTCTGGTTTCCCAGGCTTGTCTGCCTCTCTGAAGGTTTAGCTCTCCCTCCCACGGGATTTGGGTGCAGAGAACTGTTTATCCGGTCTGTTTCTTTCAGGTTCCGGCGGTGTCTCAGGCGCAGAAGTCCTGCCGCTCCTGGGCCCTCCCCCACGGGAGCCCAGAGGCCTTATACAGTTTCCTCTTGGGCCAGGGATGTGGGCAGGGGTGAGCAGTGTTGGTGGTCTCTTCCGCTCTGCAGCCTCAGGAGTGCCCACCTGACCAGGCAGTTGGGTCTCTCTCTCACCAGGTCTGGGAGCAGAGAGCTGCTGCGGGCCGGGATCCGCGGGTGTGGGACTTCCGGTAAACACAGACCGTGCCTCCTAGAGAAATTCTGCTTCCGTGTCCCAAGCTCACCAGGCAGCTTTCTTGCAGCAGAAAATTTGGTCTTACCTGTGGTCCCGAGGCTCAGGTTCGCTCGTGGGGTGCTGCCCAGGGGCTCTCTGCAGCGGCAGCAACCAGGGAGACCTGTGCCGCCCCTTCCGGGAGCTTCAGTGCACCAGGGTTCCAGATGGTCTTTGGCTTTTTCCTCTGGCGTCCGAGATGTGTATGCAGGGAGCAGTCTCTTCTGGTTTCCCAGGCTTGTCTGCCTCTCTGAAGGTTTAGCTCTCCCTCCCACGGGATTTGGGTGCAGAGAACTGTTTATCCGGTCTGTTTCTTTCAGGTTCCGGTGGTGTCTCAGGCGCAGAAGTCCTGCCGCTCCTCACTTTATGTCCTTTAAAAACAAACAAAAACAAAACAACCGAAGGCCAAAATATGTTCAAACAACAGAAGATCCACGTGTGTTCTATCACATTTGTAGGATTTCTATATTTTTGTTGGCAAGTGCAGTGTCTGAAATGAAAATGAATGATTGGATTCCATGCCTTCAAAGTTTCTTCAGTTGTATTTTAAGAAGAGACAATTTATAATTGTTAGTAAAAATGAGTCAAGGACAATGACTTTGGACTTCCAGTACCTCAAAGTCCTAAATAGACAAAGGAATATCCTATATACTTGACCCTAAAGAACTGTGATTATGCTTAGATAAGCCTAAAAGTTAATATATATTTCTTTATCATGTATCTTAATAGGTTTTGTAGATATAATGGTGGCAAATTTTATATTATCAGAATTACAAATGAGACCATGCGAATTATCTGATTCATTAAAGATTAACCTTGACACTGTCAATATCTAAATATTGTATAATTAATTTATTTGGATTGTCTGTCATATTTTAGAAGAAATAAAGTCTCCTCAATTGTCTTAATTTACTTTTCATTGCTCTGATAAGCACCATGACTCTTGAAAGCTGAGGAGTACCTGAATGGCTGTGTAAGGAGTGGACGAAAGGCTGAATGACTGTGTATTATTGTTATTATTGAAAAGAACCAATATGTCCCATGGGGATTGGCAAATCTTTTCTCCTGTGGAGGAACGGAGGAAATATCAAAAGCCTTCCTCTGGCCCACATGCAGATGTTGACATTTTATCCAAAATTTAGCAACTGTAGCTTCCTCCTCTGGGATGATTGCAATCAGAGTCTGTTCCTCTACAGAGACCCCCTCCAAAAGAGACTAGCTAACACTTCCTTCTGATGCTATTACATAATAAACACTGCGGTTAGGGCTTACTGTATAGTTGTTGCCATTCAGAGAGAGGCCAGTCCACTTGATCCTGCCACATTTCTGTAGTACCGGCAAGCCTTTATTGCATGTTTGATGGACATGTGAAACTATGCTCATACTAATTGCTTGTTTGTAGTTCAGTTTGTCTTGCCTCTTCTTAATTTGCCTTTCCCTTCATTCTGACTTTCTCAGTGACCACTCTCCCTTCCTTCCAGTTTTCAGTGTTATTGGTTTCACTCTGTACCATGGTAATGAAACACTGAGAAAACAGTTTATCAAAAACACCTTGCATCTTGACATTATTCAGGATCAGGCTGTACTCTAGACAGGGAAAATAATGGCCACATTTTGTCCAAACTACATACCAGACTGTGCTTATTTCTGGAAACTTGATTCATATTGACAGGTGAAAATTTAGGTTTCTGGAACAGTACATGAGCTTGTGTCTGTTGGCACAAAGGGCTGCCTTACCTTAGAAAGAGCACTTTCTCTCCATTTCTAGGATATTCAACAATATCCTATGGAAGTCTATACCCTAAATCAGTTCTCGTAGCATATAAGGTCACAGCTAAATGGTCGCTATTTCCTAGGGCTTATAACTTTGACATTCTTCTACTTTTATGTGATTATTTGAGTAAATTTGTTCTCTCCTCCAGATCTGTCTGTACACTCTCATTAAGGAACGTTTCTGATTTCTCTCTTTGCTTTTTCCTGTTGCTTTCATAGTGGAACCCCTATTTTATAATTGATACCTAACATATTTAGCTAGCATTGTATAGTGGATATCTCTATAATAGATGCTTAAAAATTGTTACTCAACATCATAAAGATTTTACCTCTACTGTACTCAACAATGCATAGTGTATGCCTCTACAATAGATACAATAGACAAAACGGTCACCATTACTTAATATGTTCCTCTACAGTTAAAAAAAACAATTTTAAAATTTCATAATGTATGTCTGTACAACAGATAGTAAAAATAGTTTGTTAGCTTTAGTTTCATGAAAAATCTGAAGCAGAGTGAACTACTCTGAACTACTCTGAAGAGTTGATATCAGGGGCCAAATATTTTTGTCAATATCCACAATTTGAAATGAAATATGGAACTGTAAATGTATGGACATTGTAAACCCAGTGATGTTCAGGAGTCTCTCAGAAGAAGGCTAGAAACACAAATCGTAGAGGCAGCATTGCTACTTCATTACTAAGTGGCTTTTATTGACCAATCAGTTCTCATTACCCACAGAGGCATAAGTTTCACATAGCTAGTACTATAAAATTTTGAACATGTTATAGTGATTCTCTTAGGATTAACCCTTAATGGTAAGTGTAATTGGACATCATACTTAACATCATGAACATATAGGTTATACTAAGGTACTGAGTTTAATAATTTTATGTGGCATAATAATTTTGAGAACTTTTAGATCCCAGGCACTGGAAGTAGTATTTCATTTTACTATTTTTATATATTATTTGAACTATAAAAACATGGAGTCTACTTATGTCATGTGCTATGAAATATAATTCTGTATATTTTGAATGAATGGATTAAGTGTTACAATTGCTGCTGTTGTATCCTAGTGGATCTTCTATGCTTCCCAATGAAGAATATCTATATTAAATCTTTTTATCTTTCTATGAAAAGATAGGAGATTTATATCTATGGTTATTCACACAGACCAAGTGACTAAAGGGCAGAAATTGCTCAATAGCTGTGCTCTCTATTTAAGGTCAGTTAATGCTTGCATTAAGCAACATGCCATTTTTGTCACAAAGTTCCCTTTAATTTAATTTATTTAATGCCATGACATATCTGTGATTCCGTGCATAAGACATGGCAGCAGAAAGTCACATTCGTCTTTATAAGGGACAGAAGAGTTTGCCTGTGTCTGCTACCACACAGTCTTCCTCTAAGATAGCAGTATGTGCTTTGGCCTTTTTCTTTCCCAGTGGCTATTTAGGTATGCTTTTTAGTCTGCTCCTCTGAACTATATTAGATTGTTTGACACCGATCACCACTTAGCCAATAAGTGTCTAGATCAGTTACCTTTTAAAAATACTTTTAGCTTTTATTTTTTTAATTAGTTTATGAATAGAGATCAATGTGTTACTTACCTGATGCATTTTCTTTTTAATTTACAGTAAGAAAACACTTCATAGTGCTCCCTTTCCACCACTGTCTCAAACCCAAAGTTACCACAGAAATAGTCAAGATTTGGGCACTTCCTCGTAAGAGCACAGTGTCCTCAAATTAAATTTATAGCAAATTTACACAAAATAGATTTGAAGTTTCCGTAACAATCGTAAAATACAGATAGGCAAGACCGTATTCCTGTATTCCAGGTTGGCCTCAAGCTCATTATCCTCCTGCCTTGACTCTCAAGTTTTGGAATAACAGCATGTGCCATCCAATCTGGAGTCCTTGGAACTCTGAGGCATTTCCTTGATTATTTATTGATTCGATGACATAGTGTTTGCTCTCCCAGAAAGAAATAGTTTCTTTTACATTTTTATACAATGGTTTGGAGAAGCTGGTAAACAAAGAAGTTGGGTTTACTTTCATTCACATGACATTTTATAAATGGAATTCTGGATTTGAAACATTTATATAGCATTCTGTTACTTTGGGTGGGAATTATCTTCCAATAATATCAGGCTTACACCTATTGTTTAATTATATACAAAAGCAAAAACTGTCACAAACACATATGGTAGAAGTGGGCAGGACTATCTCATACACACCAAGCATACAGCAGGATTATTTGACTTCCAGCACTAGAAGTTCATAAATAATATGACAGTCCCCAAACATATCCTTACTCTACTCTCCCTTTTTCTCATCTTTCTCATCTTTTTTCTATTGCTTTGTTGGTTTTCTTAAATAGATATGAGTTGATCAGTGGATTTTATTTTTGCCAGCTAATGCTCCAATAGGACATGAAAAATAAAAGGGTATCTCAAACTTTGCTGTATGCTAAATCCAAGTTCTAGTTATGCCAAAATATAAAAGTGTAGGTTTCCTCCATGGCAAGCACAACTATGCTGTGCTCAGCAAATATATCATAAAGAGACTCAAAAACAGAATACAGTTGGGTGAACAGTAGCGCTGATTATTGAGGAAGTTACAGGAAGCTCTAAGCTTTGCAGTCTAAGAAAAAAGGACAAAACCATTGTAAAATTTAAAGAAAACATCTGGGGTAAGCATATTCATAAATAGTAAACTAGTGTTTATAGAGGACAGATAATGGGAAATAAGAAGTTCATAGCTGTTTAATACCAATAGAGTATCAATCTTCTAAGATGAAATGTTCTTTTGTTTGGTTCTAGAACAATTTATATGAGCTTAGCACTATTGAACTACGCATAGACCTCAAAACAATTGAGAAGCTACTAAGTGACACTTACCGCAATACAAATTAAATAAAATTAATTAAATAATTGGAGGTATAGAAAGTTACATAAAGAGCCCTAACCTTCAAGAATAACTATTATAAGAAATTGTGTTAGGAACCTTTATTTTTCTTAAAATCAGTCAACGTTTGCCTTTATGTTGATCATGTTATTCTAATTATCTTTCAACATACAAGATTTAAAGGAATAAGAATTTTCTTATGTCTCTATGAATTGATTGACACTGAATAATTCTGTGTCCTGGGCTTTGGAACCAACTGAGCACACAGAAGATAACAGGACCCCGAGTATAGGATGAACTGTGACAGTAAAGCATGATTAGAATAAAGAAGGTAACTAGTGTACACATTGAAAGATTTATTAAATCAAACTTGACCTTATCCGATTTAGGAAAAATATCATTTCAACTGCATGTATTATTAGTTCTCTGAAAATATCATTCAATGATTTTTATGTCTTATTCATCCTTATTCCCCCAACTCTTTCCAGATTCAGTCATACTTCCTTATACACACACAATTTTATGTCCTTTTTTTCAATTTGTTGTCAAATTGTGCTGCCCAAATATTCTTTGTTTAAATATTTTTATTTTCTTTATCTATTTTTACACTCCAGATTTTATTCCCCTCCTGGTTCAACCTCTGACTGTTCTATATCTCATACCTCCTCCTCGCCTCCCATCTCCTGTCCCCATGAGGATGTCGTCATGTCACCCACCCCACCAGACCTCTAAACTTCCTGGGGCTTCCTGTCTCTTGAGGGTTAGGTTCTCTGACTGAACCCAGATCAATGAGTCCTCTGTTGTACATGTTTTGGGGGTCTCATCTCAGCTGGTGTATGATGCCTGGTTGGTAACCAGTGTCTGAGAGATCTTGGGGATCCAGGTTAATTGAGACTGCTGGTCCTCCTACAGGGTTGCCCTCCTCCTCAGCTTCATTCAGCTTTTCACTAATTCAACCACAGGGGTCAGCAGTTTCTCCTCATTGGTTAGGTGCGCATATCAGCACTGACTCTTTCAGCTGCTTGTTGGGTCTTTTGGAGGGCAGTCATAATAGTCCCTTTTTGTGAATTGCCCCATAGCCTCAGTAATGCTGTCAGGGTAGGAGAAAAGGACTGAAGCCCAGAGGGCCAGCAAAAAGAATGGAAACAGGTGACCTTGGGAGGAAGGTTGTTGAGAGGACCCTCCAGAATGTACAAGAAGCCTGGAAAGTAAGAGACCTCGAGACTCAAAAGGGTGAGGGGTGGGCTTGCTGAAATGCCCTACAGTGGGGAGAGGGAATTTGTTGAGTCCACCTCCAGCAGAAAGACGGAAAATCCAGTGAGAGGTGGAGTTGCTATCCGCAGTCAAATCTCTGACCCATAATTTTTCCTGTTTGAAAGAATTACAGAGATGGAAACGAAGAAGAGCCTGAGGAAAAGAAGGTCCAGTGACAGGCTGAAAGTGAGGTCCAAGTATTCTTATATGATCATCAGACACTGCCTTTTCTCTCCTAACACATAGGAATTTGCCAGTAGCCCCGTGTTTCACGTTAGGACTTGGTGCCCATATTCCCTTTCCGTATTTCGTCTGATGTGATTGTGAACAGGTATTAAACATTCTTTCACAACACTGTTAAGTTCAATTTGCATATGACCTGCTGTGTCCAGAATGTTTCTTCGTAGCCATGTACTTCCTCCTGATTCATACAGTTTTTATGTCTGCTCTTCCTTAGTGACCCCCTCAGCCTTTAAGGAGGGTATATAACATATATGTTTCATTTAGGGCTCAGCATTTCCAGTCTATTTATCTCTATACTTTGGCTAGTTGTAGGTTTTTGCAACTATCTACCTTCAAGTTTCTCTGAAAATGGTTGAGAGACCCTGAGTTAATCAATGGCTATATTAAAAGGCATTATAACAGGTTTAATATTAGGTCCATTTAAAAGAATAGGAGTTTTCTCCTAGGGTTAATGAACTGTGTAGACATAGGTTCTTGTCCCGGTAGTTTTGTCAAGTGTGAGTTTAATCTTGTGGAGTGGGACTTAATTCCAGTCATAATATGGTTCCTTATTCTTATGATGTGTGGCCTGTTATCTAACTAGTGTGCATCCTTGTGACGGTGATCACTCTTGCTTACAGAGCTCATAGCTATATAAGATTGATGATTATTTTTATTCTATGGTAGCATGCATAGCACCTTCTATCACAATGTAATCTAGACAGTAGGGGTGAAGCTGTAAGGGGATTCAGATTTCTCCAACATGCAGCATCCTCAGCAATAGGGTCTTACTATTAAGTTCTGATAGCTTGTAATAGTTGTGACTTTTAAGAACATCACTGACCACAAACTCACCAAAATAGTGACCAGTTCCAAGCATAGAGTTTTAATTTTAGGGTGCAGTACCTATTAGTGGCTGGTATGGTTGCCCTGTTATAGGAAAAGTGCATCTACATTTTAATTCTCTCTCTCATCCTTCAACCCCCCCCACATTTGTGTGTGTGTGTGTGTGTGTGTGTGTGTGTGTGTGTGTGTGTGTGTGTGTGTGTGTGTACGTGTGTGCATGTGCATATTTTTGGAACTTTTGCAGGAGTAGATGTTACTGGCTTTTAAAAACAGTCATAATCTGTGTTAGATGAAATATCATAGAGTTACTATTTTTGTATAAATAATTCTTATGGTTAGGGTTAAACGAACTAAATATTGAAAAGAACACAATGTTGACTAAAAATATTAAAGGAAAAACTCACCTAATTGTTCACATAATGAGATAGTAATTCTATACATGGCCATTGGGAGGATAAACATTATTTCTCATCATAATGTCAAGTGTTCACGTGCTAATGAACGTCAAAGCCTTTTAACCTACGAGTATCCCAAACACTATTCATTTCAGTCTTTAAAATTGTAGTACTGCAATTCAAATGGAAAACTTAAGCTTACAAGACAGAATTGTATCTATATCAAATACAAAACAAACAACAGACATACAAAGCTGGTGGCGTGGCTCAGCGTGTGAAAGCTCTTGGTTCCCATCCTTATGACCTTAGTTCAGTGCTTGGAACACACAGTGGAAGGAGAGAACTGACTCCAACTTTTGTTCTCTGATCTCCACACAGATGCTGTGGCCCCTGGAAAGGTAATACGTGAACACATAGAAATGTAATCCCCCACACAAAACAATAAACAATAAATAATTTAAGCATAAATAGAGATAGAGATTACTTATATACTGATACTTTGTTACTGTCACAAGTAGAAATAGATAAATAAAAAAAAATCAACCAAAACAATTATATCAAGAAAAAATAATCTCAGTGTGGTTGTGGAAGCTCTGGTGTGTCCCACAAGTGAGTCATTGTTCTGGTTTGAGGGCTCTGCTTCAATACTATCAATACTTGATTCTCGTCAGGACTTCTCTCCTATAACCGGTTATTGCCCTTTATCTTGGAGAGCCTGTAGCGTTGGTTCTGCAGGACTAGCTGCTTCACCTGTTCCAGGAGTCCATAGATGAAATAGGTGTTGAGCTGGGACAACAAAAACAACAATAACAACAACAACAACAACAACAACAACAACAACAACAACAACAACAAAAACCACCCCAATTGAAGCTCATTTGATTAGCCCGCTAGCTCTCCTGTGCTCATTCCATCAGGGCAACCTCTCCTGTTTTGCCCAGCAAGGGACTGGGTCAGCTCTCCCAAGTGCCTGAGCTGGTGAAGGACAGGGACAGCTCTGCACCACCAGGCAACAACCCAGTTCAGGGATACCTGCATGACACTGGTCATGGGTAACAACACCAACTTGCTACAGCTCATGCATACAAAACCGAACATGGTCCTCTTTGACCAGGCTTCAGCCAGGTTTCAAGTGGCAGGACAGACTATTCACTTCAGACTATTCCTCACCACCCTAGGGACTCTAGTTCAGCCTCTCTTTTTTGTCCACACACTGTTCTTTCTCCCCCATCTTTTTATCACTTAATTGCTCATGTTAGTGGTATGCACAGGGGTATCCTTTACCCTGCCTACTCCATGAATCAATTCTTAATCTTTATTATTACTCTGTCCTCTGAACATAACCAGAACAATTAGTATATATTGCATACATACAAGTTGGCCCCTATAGTAGTTTATATGCAACTACAAACACAGACACAAATATACATGCCAATTTGTATTAGCTTACATACACATATTTATGTGAACATACACTCACATACTCATAGTATACATGCATACAAGATTATTGCATTATACTTTTAACAATTACAGTGGATGGTACCTGCCTTGTCAGATGCTGTACATGGAGCTGAATGATGCTGCCTTTCTCCTGCTGAGTTTTCATTCTTGGTTTGATTATTGTTTCCTATGGTTTTATTGTCTCTTAGAATGGTAATGTTGATTCTATTCCACCCCTATCAGGGGTGTGTAATGTTTAAATTTTTTATAGGGTCTCATAGTAAAGAGATTGCCTCGAGTCTCATCTCAGAATATTGCTTCGTATTTTGAAATGACCTTACCATTCTTAAAGAAGTGGTAAAGATAATGGAGATTTGAAAGTTAGAATGAATGCATTTTGAATTATAAGATGGCCATGTACCTATGGGAAAAAGAGTTATAAGATTATGACTTAAGATTATGACTTAAGAGTGTTTGGGTGTCAGGTGGACAAGAGGTGGCAGTATAGTGCTCAGTCTATATTGTTACTTTGAAAGGATTTAGGATCACCATGGCAATAAATCTCTGGCCACATTTGTGAGAAAGTGTCTATTTTGGGTTAAATTATGTAGAACAACCCACTCTAAATAGATGTTCAATCCCATGGGTTGGCATCAGAATGAAAATGAAAAGCAATGTGGATCCATGCCATTGTCACTGTACTTCCTGAATGTTAATACAATGTGACCAGCTCCTGCCTTGTCATGCCACCAAACCTTCTCTGCAGATGGGAACTGTGGCCTCTGAAGCTATTAGCCAACTGGTCCGAATCTCACCTTTTAGCTGGAAAATATAATTGTCTTCTTCTACTGCTTATTTTGTAATATTTTTGTCAATACGTTTATTTGTTGTGGCATAGGGTGACTCGAACTGGAATTCTTTAACCATGTAGTCAGTTTATATCCCCATGGGAAAATGCTGACAAAACTTCTACAAAAGAAAGAATAATTTATTTCACCTTTTCACTTTATAGGAGATACATTTAAAGTAGGATTTTCCTTTTAACATTAGAAAAGTTTAGGATGATTATTGTTATCTTCCATCAAGTTCTAGGCTAAAATTGGAGAAAACCGTGTCTTATGAGCCACATTCAAATAAGCACCAGCATTGCCTCTGAGGTTACTTCACTGGGACCAGAACTAGGTACAATCTGAGATGGCCTGAGAAGGAAGATGAAGTCGATCCACCACTTAGAAGTAAAGTGCTCCACATATCAGTTACTTTCCTTTCTCGGCTGTAACCAAATTCCCATATAAATGTAAGGACTTCCAAACCATACCGCATCCTCTGAAAGTCTTTGGATCAGAAATGTAACACTTCTATTTAAGGAAGTAATGTATTAGTAGCATTGTATACTACTTCCTATAAGTTACCTTGAGTTTTAGAATGAAGCTATCTGCACCTGCACGATTATGATATTCTCTTTTCAAAAGATTTAGTAATTGTTCCAAACCCATTTCAAAAGTCCAGGATAATCTTCCTACCTTAAAGTTAACAACTTTGATTCTACCTGTACCTTTGAGTTCATTTGTTGTTTACCTTATTACTTTCCAAATTTCTGAGGGCTAGATACTAAACAACACTGAGAAAATAATAATCTGCATATTCTGTTCCTGGGCTGGAGGCACGGTGAGGGGCATCTGCTGCTCTTAGAGTGTTCAGTTTCCAATATTCACGTGGCAGCTTCAGTAATTATTCTCCCAGGGTGTCTAATATCGTTTTCTAATGTTATGGGCATGAGGCTCACAAATATGTCAGAATATTCATAGATATAAAATAAAAAAATCTTTAAAAATTAAAAGAAATCACTGATATTGAGAGAACTACATGAATTGAAAGACCATTAAATGAGATGATAAACTGAATACAACACTATATAGAATTAGAGAATTCTGACTTCAGGGTTTAAATTATGGGATTGGTGGGAATAAAAATGATCAGGAAAATGAATTTCCAAGAGAGGGAAGCATGAAAGAATGAATCATGGTATCCTGACCTTTTATCTAAGAATATCAACTCAGATAATGCCTGAAAGGTTCTAAGCTTTCTGTATAAGGGAAAATTAGAATCAAATTGTAAGAAACAATTTTTGTGCAAGGTAACTATTATAGTTACATAAACAAAGAGGATAGAAATAGAACATTCAGAAGCCAGGAATTATCCTATAGAATCACAGAGCAGATCAGTTATCTGATTCAGTGATAGTACGATGTGTGAACACCACTGTATCAGGGTTTGTTTAATGTTAAGTGGGTGTACTCATTGCTTTATAGAAGCTTGGGGTACCTTTTACAAAGGCATGGAATCCTTGCTATGGAATGCAACTTGAAGTAACATTTTAAAAAGTTTTCCAAAGATGGCACTATTTGAAGTATTGAAAACAACAAGGCAGACGGGAAGGGAAAGAGGAAGAGTGAAGCAATAGAAGTGAGTTTCAAGTTGTGGTGATCACAATTTAAATCCCAGCACCCAGGAGGTAGATGAAGGCAGATTTCTCCTAGGTCAAAGCCAGCTTTGTCTACAGAGTGAGTTCCAGGACAGCCAGGACTGCACGGAGAAACCCTGTCTCAGAAAAGAAACAAACAAACAAAACAAAACAAAAAAGTGAAATGAAAACTAAAAAGAAGGTACATGGAACAGAACCAAGGAATTATGGAAAGGAGGAAGAGAGAGAGGAAGGGAGAGGAAAAGATGAGGGGGGAGAGGAAGGGAGGGGAAAAGATGAGGGGGAAGAGGAAGGGAGGGGAAAGGAGGGCACATTGGAGAGGAGAGACAGGCCAAAGAAACAATCAGAGGAGAAAAAAGGGGGCAGAAGTGAGAGAAGAGGAGGGACAAAGGAAGAAAGTAAACAACTAAAAAATCATAGAGGAAAATGTTAAAACCCTTAGCTGAAGTCCCAGTGATGTAAGAGGGAGTTTGTCATGAAATACAACATAATCCTTGATTAAAAATCCTGTTCTCCAGTAAAGAATTAGAAAATAAACTTTTTGGTTGTTTATTAACTATATTAAGTTATAGACTATTAGTTACCCAAATTTTACTTTATGCTAAATCAAGTAGAAAGTTTACATCTTGGCAAATTTTTCCCTTGAGATTATCAGGGTGTTCTTTCTTTGTTTCTTTTTTCTTTGTTTTTTTACATTTTTTGTCTTCCCCTATTTTCTACATAAGTTTTTCTTTTCTTTTTTTTTTTATTAACTTCAGTATTTCTTATATACATTTCGAGTGTTATTCCCTTTCCCAGTTTCCGGGCAAACATCCCCCTCCCCCCTCCCATTTCTTATCGGTGTTCCCCTCCCCACTCTCCCCCACATTGTCCCCCTCCCCCCAACAGTCTAGTTCACTGGGGGTTCAGTCTTAGCAGGACCCAGGGCTTCCCCTTCCACTGGTGCTCTTACTAGGATATTCATTGCTACCTATGAGGTCGGAGTCCAGGGTCAGTCCATGTATAGTCTTTAGGTAGTGGCTTAGTCCCTGGAAGCTCTGGTTGCTTGGCATTGTTGTACATATGGGGTCTCGAGCCCCTTCAAGCTCTTCCAGTTCTTTCTCTGATTCCTTCAACGGGGGTCCTATTCTCAGTTCAGTGGTTTGCTGCTGGTATTCGCCTCTGTATTTGCTGTATTCTGGCTGTGTCTCTCAGGAGCGATCTACATCCGGCTCCTGTCGGTCTGCACTTCTTTGCTTCATCCATCTTGTCTAATTGGATGGCTGTATATGCATGGGCCACATGTGGGGCAGACTCTGAATGGGTGTTCCTTCAGTCTCTGTTTTAATCTTTGCCTCTCTCTTCCCTGCCAAGGGTATTCTTGTTCCCCTTTTAAAGAAGGAGTGAACCATTCACATTTTGATCATCTGTCTTGAGTTTCATTTGTTCTAGGCATTTAGGGTAATTCAAGCATTTGGGCTAATAGCCACTTATCAGTGAGTGCATACCATGTATGTCTTTCTGTGTTTGGGTTAGCTCACTCAGGATGATATTTTCCAGTTCCAGCCATTTGCCTACGAATTTCATAAAGTCGTTGTTTTTGATAGCTGAGTAATATTCCATTGTGTAGATGTACCACATTTTCTGTATCCATTCCTCTGTTGAAGGGCATCTGGGTTCTTTCCAGCTTCTGGCTATTATAAATAAGGCTGCAATGAACATAGTGGAGCACGTGTCTTTTTTATATGTTGGGGCATCTTTTGGGTATATGCCCAAGAGAGGTATAGCTGGATCCTCAGGCAGTTCAATGTCCAATTTTCTGAGGATCCTCCAGACTGATTTCCAGAATGGTTGTACCAGTTTGCAATCCCACCAACAATGGAGGAGTGTTCCTCTTTTTCCACATCCTCGCCAGCATCTGTTGTCCCCTGAGTTTTTGATCTTAGCCATTCTCACTGGTGTGAGGTGAAATCTCAGGGTTGTTTTGATTTGCATTTCCCTTATGACTAAAGATTTTGAACATTTCTTTAGGTGTTTCTCCGCCATTCGGCATTCCTCAGCTGTGAATTCTTTGTTTAGCTCTGAGCCCCATTTTTTAATAGGGTTATTTGTTTCCCTGTGGTCTAACTTCTTGAGTTCTTTGTATATTTTGGATATAAGGCCTCTATCTGTTGTAGGATTGGTAAAGATCTTTTCCCAATCTGTTGGTTGCCGTTTTGTCCTAACCACAGTGTCCTTTGCCTTACAGAGGCTTTGCAGTTTTATGAGATCCCATTTGTCAATTCTTGATCTTAGAGCGTAAGCCATTGGTGTTTTGTTCAGGAAATTTTTTCCAGTGCCCATGTGTTCCAGATGCTTCCCTAGTTTTTCTTCTATTAGTTTGAGTGTGTCTGCTTTGATGTGGAGACCAAATGCTGACGTTCTGTGGAAAAGCAAAAAAGATATACAGTATTAGTTAGAAACTCCTGTATAGAGGAACTTTTGCTTATCCCTCTTGGTGGCAGTCTTCCTTTCATTCTTTCTTTTTTTAATTTTATTTTTCTTGGATATTTGATGTGTTTACATTTCAAATATTATTCCCTTTCAGCTCCACACAGTCAAAAAGGGAGAAGGAAGTGTCTTTCATGTACATCACAGATGATTTGGATGCATGGGTACACCAGTAATGTGCACAACTTAGAATTTCAGCAATGATTACACCAGATGTGGAAGTAAATTAGAAATTATCTGGACTCAGTGGGTAATTTGAAAAGATAATTATACTATGACATTTAGTGTGTGGTGTATATGTGAACTCAAGATAGCTTGAATGTACTAAATGATTTTTAATCCTTTGGAAGACATAGCAGAAAAAAGACATGTTATTACAAACTAACGTAGAAGATATGGCACTAGACTTGCTGGGGCATTACATGAATGTTTCTAATTATATGTACAAGACAGAGAATTATAACAAATATTGTGTGTCATGAGTACTGGGCCACGATGGTTAAAATTATATATATATATATATATATATATATATATATATATATATATATATGATCTTTAAGTTTTATTGAGAAGTATATGACAATTATTAACCAAAATCCTTAAAACTTTATTTTTAGATACAAAATGATAAAAAATTCTTGAGTTTCTATAGAGTCAACTACAGGAAGCGTTTGCTAAACAATCTCTACAAAACTTCCTCTTCTTTCTGTGACAATGGTCAAATTGGCTGCTAAAAGTAGAGTTATGAGTCATTTTTTTGTTTGATTATTTTGTTTTGTTTTGTTTTGTTTTGTCTAGGATCCTGATTGCAATGGTTCATTCTCAAGCCAAGTTTTTTTTTAATCTAAACAGAGGTATTTGTAAAATAAATAACAAACAAAAGCCATTTTGTCCTATTATTAAATCTTTAGATATTGTTGACTGACAATTATGAGGAAGGACCAAATTGAGTTATTTCGTTCCTTGGGGTGAGAGAAAGAAAAGGCTGGAGCAACATTGTTCTGATCACTTCACAGAAGCCAGGGTGGTTCATGATTTCTCTGAGACAATTAAGAAACTTTTGTAAACTAGAGGTGATGACAAAACTGACTAATTAACCAGCATTCATCATCAGAGTAACTATAACTAGCAATTTTTAGGTTAGAGTATATTTATACTATTTATGTATTTTCTTATTTAAGAGTCATTATTGATTTATTTTTGCATATATCTCTCCTTAAAATCCAGACTGATAGTGTCACAAAATGTACAATGATATCACAAATTATTTTCAGAATGATTCAAACTATAAAATTAACAATATTTTTACTGTTTTTTAGTTTAATGACTTAAATAATATACTATGATTAACATCCTCATTATGCTCTAGAGAAGTGACTTAGGACCTGGCAAATTCTATCCATTTCAGGAGAGAAGGTTCATTTGCATAGGGAAAACCAAATGTCGATAAAAATAGTCTAAGCACATATTTAACTGAATACGGAGAAGGGAGTATCAGTAAAGTTTTGAAATCCTTTGAGCATAGTTTTCTTTAGTTGGTTTTGATTATAACTGAAGGAAAATCTTGTAAAATAAAATCTCACAGAAGGAAGATATAGAGAAAAATACTCGGTGCAAAGAAACAAAATAAGCAAACTGTACCTAGAGCTATCTTTTTATATACCAGCAAAGGAACATCTGACTAGAACATCTCGGAAATTTTTCACCATAGGCAACCTGAAGTTTAAAAAAGTAAAAACCTATGTCAAAGTTGAGAAATCAGGAGTAAAGAAGCATTCCGAGAGAGAGAGAGAGAGAGAGAGAGAGAGAGAGAGAGAGAGAGAGAGAGAGAGAGACAGAGACAGAGACAGAGACAGAGACAGACAGAGAGAGTGTGTGTGTCAATGTTTATGTCTCTTTTTCTCTCTGTCTCTTTCTCTTTCTCTGTCTCTGTTTCTGTCTCTCTGTCTCTGCCTCTGTCTCTGTCTCTCGCTCTCTGTCTGTGTGTGTGTGTGTGTGTGACAGAGAGAGAGAGAGAGAGAGAGAGAGAGAGAGAGAGAAAGAGAAAGAGAGAGAGAGAGTAGGATTGACGTCAGAAAATAACTGAAAAGTTGATGTTTTGATTCAGTCCAAAAAGGGAATGTTGATTGTGAATCTCTCACTTAGAAGGTTATGAGGTGGATCAGTTGGTGTAATGATTGCTACACCTTAATTCCAGCAAGGGGATGTCAAGACAAAGGCTTGTTACTGAGTGTAGAGTGGTGAGCTCCAGGTTCAGTGAGAAACTTATTTTCTAAAATTAGGGGGAAATCAATTTAGGAAGACATCCAATATATATCTAACCTGCGCAAGTGCATATACACATATGTGTGTGCACGCGCGCGCGCACACACACACACACACACACACACACACATGTGATTACAGAAAACAAACAAATAAAAACACAAAAGAAACCTGACAGAATGGAAACCTCAAAGCCATACCAAGAGTTAAGTGAAGAACAAAACAATAAACTGAATAATTCCTTAAAGTAAATATCAGGCATTTATCCTGCATTTACAACATGGATTCTTGTCTTGTTGATTTTATAATGTTGAAAACTTCCCATCTGTAAAATGTTTTCAGCATTTCAACAAACACTTGGAGAGGGTAGTATTAGAAAATCTTCATTTTTAGCCCATTACTATGTGAAAATACAGGTGCTGATCCTTAGAAGATGATGTAATGAGTGAAGTACTTATAGAAAACCATCTTGTTTTCATCCTGCATCTGCAAAGTAGTTTTAGCTATACTAAATGTAAAGTGATGAGGCCCAATAGGAAATATATAGTACTGTAATTGATTTGTTCTTATAGACAATGACTCCAATATTGTAGAGGAGATCTAATTATCAATTTCAGAGTAATATTGATAGTAGCAAAAATGGAACTAGAAAATATTACCCTGAGTGAGGAAATCCAGTCACAAAAGAGAACACATGGCATGCACACACTGATAAGTGGATATTAGCCCAAAAGCTTGGAATACCTAAGAAAAAATTTACAGATCATATGAAGCTCAAGAAGGAGGAAGACCAAAATCTGGATGCTTCATTCCTTCTTAGAAGGGAGAACACAATACTCACAGAAGGAAATACAGAGACAAAGAGTGGAGCAGAGACTGGAGAAAAGGTCATCCATAGACTGCCCCACCTGGGGATCCCATATACAGTCACCAAACCCAGTCCTCATTGCTGATGGCAAGAAGTGCTTGCTGAGAGCACTTAATTTTAAACTTAAAATAGCTTAATTTTAAGAAGCCTTACTTGATGTTATTATTGAATATTCCAGCAAAGACTTTTTTGGCAGAATCTGAAGGAAATATACTTTTTATATTAGTTCTTAGTGACACACACACTAGAGCATATAATAAGTAGTCTGGAAAGAATGTAGTTAATATCTTAATCACCTCCAGATGCCCCATCTATGAAGCTCATTGCTAGATGACGTTTTCACTATCTTAATATCTCACAAAGGGGAGCAGACAGTAGCACGGGGTTGGGACAAGGGAACATCTCCTGTTCAAATTATGAACATTCAGTTCATGGAGAAGGCAGCATTTTGAAAAGGCAGAAGAAAAATCAATTGAAAGCATAAAATCAACAACATCTCCTAGATGTCACAGATAGGAAAATTATTAAAAATAAATTTCTTCTGGAAAGTGTAGGTGTAACAGTTGGTTATACTTAGGGAAATTCTGTAGAGGTCATGACAAATTAAAAAGAATGGACAAAAATCATATAAAAATGGGTTCAAAGGGAACTTGAAGACCAGATTCCTTCACAGATAAGCTATAAACTAGCTCTCTAAAATGATATTCACTTTGGGATTAAGTAGACCCACTGGTAAAGTCTATGTCTAGAATGTATGAAAACCCTGGTTTCTCCCCAGCCACGCAGAACCTGAAATGTGGTGACATATTCCTGTGCCCTAGAACTGTAGATATGGGGACAAGAATATGAGAGGTTGAAGGACACCCTCTTCTACATAGGAAGTCTGAGGCTAGCTGCATGTGATTCTTTCAAAAATCATTATACAGTGTTTTCTTTCATTTTATTACAGCAATAAAATTGAATTATTTCAATTTTTGCTAGCTCTTCTATTTCATTTCATAGTCACATAACCTCATGTATATATGAATACGCAATGAAACATGTGTATATATTTATGGTTTTTGTCATTTCAGTTTTTTTCTCTTTTAAAATTAAATTTGTTCACAATTTTTAACTTTATATGATTCCACTTTTCAATTCAGTTTCATGTGTTCTGACTGAATGCTATCTGAAATGTGTCAGTGTGAGTGGTTGTTAAGATACCAGTTTTGAAATTATACCTAGAAAATGTGTACTTACGCTGTTTGTTTCCATGTGAATATTCTAGATGAGTAGCAAGTGCATCCTTGATAGGCAATGTTTATACAACAAAACTTCAAGTCTAGTTACCAAAGGAAATACATCTGTGAGTAGAATACTCAATAAAGAACTCTAGCCCTACTAGTATAAATAGGCTTCCTTCAAATGTACACCCATTGGGCTCAGTCAGGCATGAAATACTTCTCCTTCTTCCACTCTGAAGTAGATAATTTATTACATAAAGACCATATCCAATTTTTAAATAGTTTCCCTATTCTTCTTCTTGACAATTAGATTTTCCATTGTTCAGTCATTACGTTTTACAGAACAGAAATTCATTTTGGTTACAATTATATAAGTTGGCATACATTATCTGATTTATATCTGTATTGATAACTTTAGCTTCTATTTAACTTAGCTTTTTATTTTATAAAAAGAACAACAGATATGTTGTACCAGGAATTAGAAAAAAGGATTTGATAGACATTATAATAGACTGAGCAATGCTAAAACCATCCCTTTAATTATAGCAAGAAAATGGCTTTTTATCACTAATCCTTGCTCATGTTGTATCTAAAAGAGAGAAATACACTTAAAAATAATAACTGAGAGGATGATTTATTTAGATTTTGAGGGTTTTATGCAAATATATTTCCTTATGTTTCTTTTTGATTTCATCTTCCCAGAAGAAATCTATTTTATTATAGGTAATTACACTTCAATTGACTTGTTCTGGAACAAACTGTAAATAGTGCTGTAGGGTGGGTGAGCAGTGTTTCTGTGTGCAAACAGAACATAAGCGTCTGAAGGACTTTCCTAGGTAACAACTTGGCATGCAATTTGTTTTCTGAAAACTACAGAGTGTCCGTGAGTGTGTCATGTACACTGTGTGTGTACACAGATATGATACAAGCTTATATATGCACATATGGTTGCTTGCATTTGAAGAAGGACTAGTGGGATTTGGGCACTAACTATTCTTACCTTATTTTCACAGATTAACTTGATTAGTAGATTGCTGTCTGTTAGAATAAACCACTGTTTTACTTTAAATCCTTCGAATGTAACTTTGTGTCTGTCCAGCTCTCCCCTCTCCCTTCCTCCTTCCTTCCACCTCCTCTGCCTTTCTTCCTTTCTCTTTTGTTCTCTAAAGCTATGAATGCAGCATGTAACTTATATCTAGGAATGGCCTTGACCTTCTGACCTTCTTGTTTCTCTTCTACACCTTGAATTTATGAATAAGAGGTGCGGGTCTACAGGGTGACTTTCAGCCATACTTTAATTAAAACCTTTTTTTAAAATTTATTTATTTTGATGATCACAGTGACTCTATTCTATGCCTAAAGTAGATTGTTGTAGTTTCCACTGGTTCCAGTACTGCTTTAAAATGATTAATACGGGGTTGGGGATTTAGCTCAGTGGTAGAGCACTTGCCTAGCAAGCGCAAGGCCCCAGGTTCGGTCCTCAGCTCCAGAAAAAAAAAAGAACATTAAAAAAATGCTTAATACATAACTTTCCAAATACTGAGGTAATCAAAGTTCCCTGTGGATATTTACTAAGGTCTAACTCTTGCCCAATCCTTTCTCATTATTCTTCAAATAGCTGTTAAGATACAGATTAAAATAGTTCAAGGTTTATGACTTCACACTGCATAATGCTAACATTTATTCTAACTCTTGTGTATCCTATTCAAAAAATACATATTTATCAGTTTGGGAGTATGCACTCTCATTTTTATCTGGTTAATGTGGAATTTAATTTGAGTGTTCCAGAGTGATTCTAGTTTATGTTGCAGTTGATTTTGAAGTTGAAGAATGTGCATATGTGAACAATGTTCCTACTCTATTTTTTGCTGGGGAGAATACAAAACACAAAACAGGGTGTTTTAAAGCAGTAAAATAAATGTAAAAGGTAAAAGTTCAATCCTGAAAATTAGTCTAGCAATATAGGCCAAGTACCTGATGTAGTGAACATATATAAATAACTCTTACTCTACACAAATTGTGGATTTATATTTATAATCCTTATCTGTTACCTCCTTCCATGACTTAATGAATCTAAATACATGGAGGCTTTCAAAACTACATTAAGTAATGATTAGCTAACACACGGTATTGAAACTGTGGAAGTAAGGCCATGTGAGTATCCAGTATAGACTGTATTTCAAGTTAAACTTTCATAAATTTAATTGAGTGACATGAACTGAAAAATTCATTCAAAACCAGAAGTTGAGATTTAAAAAAAAGTACTGTTTCTTAAGATAGATATGTGTGTTATCTTACTCAGCCTCCTCCCACTCAGGGTAGAGAAACACCACTGGACCCCAGGCTACAAGGATGGACCACTGTCCAGAATGGGCAGGTATTACAGGATCCCAGACCACATGGGAGTGAATGTAGGGAAAGGGGGCTTCTCCGAGTATTTTAATGGTTTTAGATGAAGGCCTCCAAAGATCATCAGAAGCACATATCTCTTATCTGATATTAGCTGGTGAGAATAACTTAATTCTTGGGGTGTTCTTCTATGTATATACTTTATTCTGCATTAACTAGGATTATTTATGGGCTGTGGCAAGTCAAAAGGAGTTTTCAATGTAAAAGAAAAACATCCTCTAGAGTTTAAAGTACTTTGAATGCCTCATTTGTATGGAGAGGCATTCCAGGAGTCCCAGGTACTTGCAGAATGAGTTATCTATAGTGTTGGGGGTGGGACATGCAGATCAGTAGAATAGGAAATTGAACTTGAAGGTCTGCCAAAGGACTACTCAACCTTCCCCAGATAGAGGTTGTGAGGTTTGGACTCCGAGAAAAGGCCAGAGAAGGGAATTCCCTGCTTATAAAGGAAGTTCTCCATTTTACTATGAGCTCAGAGGAGGTATCCTGATATGGTAGATTTTGACCTTAACTAGCAGGTTTACTCCACAGATAACAATGTTATATACTACATGAATAGGATCCACCATAGTGTTCACTTAATGTTATTTTAGATTCCAAGCTAGTTGTCTTTATCTGGCAAAAGTTTGTACAGGAGCTCAGCATAGTCATTATTAGGGCAAAGTTACTTTATGAATTAATGCTAATTAAATGAGCAAAGAATGAAAATGTATTCAAAATAATCATTTTTATTCTAGGTGTAATCTTTCCCTGAAAATAATGTTTTTTATGTAATTATTTACAAAGGTTTATTGAATTTTTCATTATGTACTGGTTTGTGTTATCTATTGGCTATATTATAGATGGAAAAATATACTTTAATTGGGAATATAAAATTTATAATTCTGTCAACCAGCAAAAGAAGAATGATAATAATTGATAACAATTTAAATTAGTAGAACACTTGACTTTTTTTTAATCTTTATTAACTTGAGTATTTTTAATTTAAATTTCGATTGTTGTTCCCTTTCCTGGTTTCCAGGCCAACATCCCCCTAACCCCTCTCCCTCCCCTTCTATATGGGTGTTCCCCTACCCATCCTCCCCCCATTACCGCCCTCCCCCCAAAAATCATGTTCACTGGGGATTCAGTCTTGGCAGGACCAAGGGCTTCCCCTTCCACTGGTACTCTTACTAGGCTATTCATTGCTACCTATGAGGTTAGAGCCCAGGGTCAGTCCATGTATAGTCTTTGGGTAGTGGCTTAGTCCCCGGAAGCTCTGGTTGCTTGGCATTGTTGTTCATATGGGGTCAAGCCCCTTCAAGCTCTTCAAGTCCTTTCTCTTATTCCTTCAACGGGGGTTCCGTTCTCAGTTCAGTGGTTTGCTGCTGGCATACGCCTCTGTATTTGCTGTATTCTGGCTGTGTCTATCAGGAGCGATCTACATCCGGTTCCTGTTGGCCTGCACTTCTTTGCTTCATCCATCTTATCTAATTGGGTGGCTATATATGTATGCATCACATGTGGGGCAGGCTCTGAATGGGTGTTCCTTCTGCCTCTGTTCTAAACATTGCCTCCCTATTCCCTGCCAAGGGTATTCTTGTTCCCCTTTTAAAGAAGGAACACTTGACTTTTTAATGCATCAGTTTTCTTTTCTATTGGATATATTTATTTACATTTCAAATGTTATTTCCTTTCCTGATTTCCTGTCCATAAGCCCCCTATTCCCTTCCCCTCTCACATAAGGGTGTTCCCCCCATCCAACACCTCTTACCACCCCCCAACATTCCCCTGCTAGGTTCCAACCTTGCCAGAACCAATGACTTTCCCTTCCAATGGTGCCTCAACATGGCTATTCTCTGCTATATATGCAGTTGGAGCCATGGTTCAGTCTATGTATAGTCTTTGGATAGTGGCTTAGTCCCTTGAAGTTCTGGTTGGTTGGCATTGTTGTTCTTATGGGGTTGCAAGCCCCTTCAGCTCTTTCAATACTTCCTCTGATTCCCCCAAGGGGGTCCCATTCTCAGTTTAGTGGCTTACTGCTAGCATTCACCTCTGTATTTGACATGCTCTGGTTGTATCTCTCAGGAGAGATCTATATCCAGTCACTTGACTTTTATTTTTTCTTTCTTTTTTTTCTTTTTTCTTTTATTTTCAGAGCTGGGCCTGAACCCAGGGCCTTGTGCTTCCCAGGCTCTACCACTGAGCTAAATCCCCAACCCCATCACTTATTAATGCATCAAATTTCAATAAGCATTAATGACGTTTGTACAATAATTATGGTCAGATTATTCTCAGTTATTACACAATTAGGAATTTAAAAGCGTTTATTCTTTCAGGATTAATCTATTCTGCAGTGTGGTTTTGTGGGATATAATCCAAGCACAACTGATAATGTTCATTTTTGTTTTCTGTCCTAGTTTTACATTTAAATTCTGGGACTTAACAAATCAAGTATAGTTTAGTTTCTGTTCTTTTCTTATATACTTCTATTTTGATGATAATTTTTGCAACCAATAACACACTATTTCCTCAACTGATCCTTAAGTGGTATTTGCAGGAGTATCCAGATTGGAGTAGATTTTTGTTTTTGTTTTGTGTTCTATTTTTATAATAAGGAAATAATATTTTTATTTATGTATAATATAATTTCATCATTTGCCCCTTTTATTCCTTCCAAAATCTCCATGTCGTCTCTTCCATCTTCAGAAAAGCTCACAGGCTTTTCTTCATTAACTATTATTGTTACATATATGAATATATATTTGAATAAATATCTGAATGTAACTTGCTGAATCACTTGATCATTGACTGTAGAGCTTTTAGGGATGATCACTTGGGGATGGATAACCATTTAAAGGTTCATGCCTGGGGGAAGCTAATTCTTCCTGTCTCAGCAGATTTTAATAGTTGGGGTTCTGAAAAATTACTCCTGTCATTGTTTAGGTACTTTTACATAGAAGATTTTATAAGTGCAACTTTCCTGTCATATCTATAGAATACAATCTCGCAGCAGGCTTCTAGTGTTCTTAATATTTTCACCATCTTTTATACAATTGGCCCTGAGCATTAGGTGCACAGTTGATGTTGCACATATATAAGTTGGTTCTTGTTACCACATAAGCATTTCTTACCTGCATTTGACCCATGGTGACTTTCTGTAATGATCTCTGTCTGCTGCAAAAAGGAAGCTTCTTTCATTAAAAGTGACAGCAGGGAGTGTCAGGGTGGGAGGTAGGAGGGAATGGGTAGGTGGGTGAGGGAGCATCCTCATAGAAGCGGGTAGCGGTTTTCTGGAGGGGAAACCAAGAAATGGAATAACATTTAAAATGTAAATAAAATATGATTAAAAAAGGAAAAGAACAGCTATACGGATAAGGATTGAAAATGGAATTAGTAATTACGTTGGTCTATGGAAATAGTAGGAGTAACCTCTCCTGTAGGATCCATGGCCTCACCACCCTTGATGGTTGGCTAGACTTACAGTGTAAGACATGATTTCTCTCCTGCTGACCAGGCCCTAGGTTTTTGTTTGGCACTTGTACAGCTTTCAGGCTGTCCTGTCATTTTCACCATTCTTAAGCATCGCAGTAGGTAAGTTTTCTCCCTTGGAAGATTACACTGCACCTTCTGACATTATGAAATCTACACTAGTGAGAGGAGTTTCTAAGGTCAGATCCAGATCAATTCCTCTGAATTTCGTGTTCAAAATGCATTACGTCTTCAGCTATAGGGACTTACCTTCCCTGATCAAAGACTCCAAAGGTGGTTGCTGTAACCTGGCTGTATTATACCACTCTTTGACACATTCCTAAAGCATTCTACTCTACAGAAACTTAATTATGTGTTCGACATGCTAAATAAGAGCTAGAAAATAAAAACAACCTAGCTATCTTTTAACTGATAAATGAATAAGGATATACTTATTTACATATATGCATATATGTGTATTCATATATAAAAAGGAATCCTATTAACCTAAGAAGAAAAACAAAAGCACATAATTGATAGATAATTGGATGGAAGTATAAAATACACTGAGTGGGGTAACATGACCCAGAACGAGAAATGCTGGAGTTCTCTTTCATCTGCATCTCCTAGCTCTAAATTTTCAGATTGGTTTATATGACACAGTACCCATAGAAACTAGAAAGTGAAAAAAATCATGGAGTTGGGTAAGGTTTTATTTAGAGAAAGCAACAGAATGATAAAGGTATTATGAAGAGAAAAATGTGAAAAATACTGAAGGGGTCTTAATTTAGGATCGGTACAGTAAGGCAATACAGAAGGAAAAGGATGGGAAGGTATCAATAAGATTAAAAATGTTTAATGTGCTCTAAATCACCACAGGGAGTCATAATTTATATTTACTTGAAATTACATACAAACAATGAAGGGGCTCGAGACCCCATATGAACAACAATGTCAAGCAACCAGAGCTTCCAGGGACTAAGCCACTACCCAAAGACTATACATGGACTGACCCTGGACTCTGACCCCATAGGTAGCAATGAATATCCTAGTAAGAGCACCAATGGAAGGGGAAGCTCTTGGTCCTGCCAAGGTTCAACCCAGTGTAAGGGATTGTTAGCGGGGGAGAAGTAATGCGGGGTGGATGGGGAGTGGAACACCTATGTGAGGGGAGGGGATAGGGGGCTGATGGAGAGGAAACTGGGAAAGGGAATAACATTTGAAATGTAAATAGGAAATACCAAGTTTAATAAAAATGGAAGAAAAAAATTACATGCAAACACAGCCACACAAAAACACACAAACATACACACACAAACACACAAAGACATAGACACACATACGCATCTAGGATGATAATTTTTCAGAGACATACATACACACACATTTAGGATGATAATATTTCAAAGACACATACACATACAC
Source organism: Rattus norvegicus (assembly GCF_021556685.1). Classification (NCBI taxonomy): domain Eukaryota; kingdom Metazoa; phylum Chordata; class Mammalia; order Rodentia; family Muridae; genus Rattus; species Rattus norvegicus. The sequence continues at coordinate 93,641,541 of NC_141537.1, forward strand.
ACAGAAACAGACACAGAGACACACACCAACATACACACAGACACAGACACAGACACACACACAGAGACACATACAGAGACACACACAGGCACACACAGATACACACACACAGGCACACACATACAGACTCACACACACACACACAGACACACACACACACACACACACACAGACACACACACATACACACACACATCTAGAATGATATGTTTCACCCAAAGGGCAAAGACTACAGAGCTAGATTTGTACAAAATCTTATAATGATAAACAATGATACAGAAACAAAATTATCCTATAAAGTAAAATACTAAGCATAAATTAAACAGGAAAACTAAATTCCCTCCAGGTGAAATTTTTAGCAGATGGCATTACCAAAATATATTTTTGTTCCTGTCCATATTTATTTTGTCATACATTTGCATGCGTGTTACATATATGAGAAAGAAAAGCAGTCAGACAGAGACAGAAACAAGAACAAGAGAGAGAAAGGCACGGAAAGAGGGAGGCAGAGGGAAAGAAGGTTAAGAAAAAACATAGCAATGTAATGGCATTGTTTCTAACATTAACATTTTGTGAACCAGGACTTGTGTATGTCATCTACGTAAAGGTAGCAACAACATTCATATGTAGCAATTAAACCTTAGAAGCTGGGAGCACACATTTCACTTCCTTATTGTTTTGCAATGTGCAGTCTTAGCGAATAGTAAAACAGTTTTTTGTACTTTTTCCTAAATATGCTTAGTAAGCAGAGACTTATATTTATAGTGGGACTGCTCATAAAGGGTAAACACGAATTACTGATATTATTCACCATAATGTAACTGCTTAATGGTCTTTTCAGACTCCTACCCTGTGCCTCAAATGCTTCATGTTAAATTTTACCTGGTGGAATTTTAATTTCAGTGTATTTGTCTTTATCACTATTATTATCAGCATTCTTGTTGCTTTTTTGAAACCAATAGCATTGCACAAAACAAGATACCCTGCATGTCTTATTTCTCATTTTCATGAACTCTATTCGTATCTAGATAAATTAGGAATGCTGTGAATTATGTCCATACAAATCATTTCACCTTATAGAACTAAATAATGTCATCGTAGGCTCATTCTCCTGGAGGTCATTCTGTCTCTAAAGGCTTAATTGATGGGAAAATAAGCAAGGTATTATATCAGACATTAGGCAAAGAATAATGAACTTTCTGGAAACAAAGTTTAGGAAGTAGAATAAGACCTAGAGTGTAATCATGCGACTTTTCCTACATGCCCCAAACAATGCTCTGCTATTTCCACTGCTCTCAAAATCCAGCACAAAAGATCATTATAATCTCCATTTTGCAGGTCAGGAAATTGCCCGTGGTCACACTGCTGAGAAGCACCATAGCTGAGTGCCGTCCAGAGAATAATGAGGTCCATTATACACCTCTGTGGCATATGACATGCCTCAACATAAATAACTGTGTTTGTATAGAAAGCACCAAGCTGTGGAAAAGTTTGGTCACCAAATTTCATCTAAGTTTAGAATTACTTCGTGTTGTTTTTGTTGGAATAAGCCTATCTGCTATAACACAACTTGCCTTTCTATTTGTCATGCATCTGTTTGATGCATTCCATCAGTGGATTATCAAAGAGGCAGTTTTCTGACGACATTCTTGTTCTCTTAGTCTCACAGAGTCTAAGTTGACTCCGCAAAAGCTGATTTCGAGTTTTGCTACCTACCAATGCCAGATGCATTAATGAATGAACTACCTTGGGAAAGATGCTATTCTACATGAACTGAACGAAATTCTAATACATTCCATTGACATACTTAGAAGAAGAACACATCATACAAAATGAGGTGAAGCAAGAAGAGTTAGCTTTCAAGATTAAAGCAATATTACACTGTTTATGGGCCATCATACATGGTGGCAGTGCAAACCAAAAGAATAATTTCTTTAGTTGTTTTCAAAGAGAAATGTATAATATTTTCATCTCTTCCAATAATTAATTGTTTCTTTAGCAATCATGTCATCCCTGGCCAAATAGCTGTTTCTAACTTTATATTCCCTGTCAATCCATGACACCTTTAAGTGTTAATTTTTTATTGACCTTTGCACCATGAATCTGACATAAAAAATATAGTGCAGAAAATAAAGAACGAAGTGCTTGTTTAAGGAGAAATGTCCGAGTGAGGAGGCTTCAATCCTACTTAGAATGCAGAAGAGGAGACAGAGGGAGGGAGCAACCTGGCTGGGAGAACGGAGGGGAGGGGGGAAGGGGAACAGTATCAGAGAAAGGGGGAAGGAGACATGAGAGGAGCCCAGAAGGCCAGGAGAATGAATGGAAATGAGCAGTCTTGAGGACTGGGGGTTAGGAGCACTCTGTACAAAGTACCAGAGACACAGGGGGCGAGATACACTCAGGACTCATTGGTGATGACCTTATCCAAAATGCGCAACACTGGGGAAAGGGAACTCAAAGAGTCCACTTCCAGTAGAGAGGGCCTCAAGTGTAAAGACAAGGTTATTAACCAATAGTTAAAATTGCTGACCCAAGTATGTTCCTGTCTAAAAAATCTGCAGGGACAGAAATGGAGAAGAGACTGAATGAAGGAAAGGACATCCAATGACCTGCCCAACTTGGGATCCATTTTCTGGGGTGAGGGCACCAAGGTCTGACACTACTATTCTATAATGTACTTATTGATGGGTGCTTGGCATGGCTGTCCTCTGACAGCCCTGTCAGCAGCTGGCAAAGACAGAAGCAGATACTTACATCCAACCATTGAACTGAAGTCAGGGATCTCTATGGTTGAATTGGATGAAGAATTGAAGAAGCTGAAAGGGACCAACAGTCTCAAATAACCCAGACCCCAGGGAGCTTCCAGAGACTAAGCCACCAACCAGGATCATACACAGGCTTGTTTGAGGGCCCTTGCACATATGTATCAGAGGTCTACATGGTCTGGCCTTGGTGAGAGAAGATGAAATTAATCTTAGAGAGACTTGAGACCCCAAGGAAGAGGAGGTGTATTGAGGTGAGGGAGCAATATTTATGAGGTAAAGAGGAGGAGAAATTGTATGAGCAACTGTGGAAGGTGGAACTGACAAGGTGTGGCAAAGACAGGAATGTAAATAAATAAAATTAAAAAAATAATAATTTAAAATTGATTGTTTAGCTAATATTCAATATCCCTAATTATTATTATTTTTTAACTCATTCTTAGTAAACAGTTTACAAAAAGTAAATCTGAAATTCTCAGAAGGGTTTTTTTTTAACAATGGATTGTACATTCTTATAATTATTTTTTATTTAAATCTATCTCATGTTACTGTACAATTAATTTTTGTATAACTTTTACAATACATTTTAGTAAAAGTGTAATAGCCATGTAAAGCTACAGAAAAACAGCCTTGCTCTATATGCCATCAGATTTCTTTATTTAGAGAAATGACATTTATGAAAATGTATTCTCTAGCATTTGGCTGGGTGATGATTTTGCTTTATTCCTTCTCTGGGTGTCACCTGAAGACTTCTCTTTTCCTTTTGTGCTTTCAAGCTAGAGAACTTAAAAGGTCATACAGGCAGCACTTCATCAATAGCTTCTGCTTATTTTACTTTAAAAGATAGTATATCACTGATGTTCTGAGATCAGGGAGATGAGTAGGCAAGATACCTCAAGACCACTTTTTAACATATGAAGTATCACCACAGCCAAAGACAATCTTTATTCTGTAGAGAATACACTTGCTGGTGGCTCATATCAACTTGCATGTTTTTTTATTCTGTGTCGTAAGCCAGACTTCTCATATGTTATTTTAATCTCTAATACCAGGTGTATAATTTTTAATTTGAAAAAAACATGCAGTTGAACTCATGGCTGGTAGGAACTCAATAAAATTCTACTCAATTTGAGTAATTTAGAGTTTTCCTCATTCATACCAACTCTCAGTGGTGATGACAGGTTTTGCTTATGAGTCAAGGGTTCAGAGAGGATGCTGTGAGATCTAGAGTTTCTGCAACATTTTATGGGACCTCAGAAATATATCCTGGTTCTCACTGTTTGCATTATCTCTGAGCCTGTTGCCTTTGGAAGTGACATGCATGGGCTTAAAATGGCTGACTTCTGGTGCAGCCTCTGTAGAAGTCACCTACCTGAATGGGAGGGTTTTTTGTGAGAGATGCTTGTTCAATCTGGCTTTCTGTTTCATCCTTCTCTAGTTTGCCAAACTGAAAGAGAATGAAATTAAATAGTTCCTTGATGAGTTTTGTTAGTTAGGACAAGTGCAAGAAACATTTTAAATACATATGGCAGAAGAAATGAAAACAGTTGTTGGGACTTTGGGCTGCATAGTAAAGAAAGAAATGGCTTTGTTTTATATTTCCCAATGGATTGCTGGCTACGAATATCATAGCACCCTCCTAGTAAGCCAGACAATTCTTCTTAGAACAGTTTTTCTTTTTCCTTGTTCAAGGTCACGTCTGAAAGAAGAATGGAATTAGCATACTGTTTCAAAAAATAGGTGTAGTGAATTGAGGTTGAATTCCCAAACTTCACATGGATATTTTTAAAGCTTGCTTCAGGATTTTGGCATGTACAATAAGAAAGTTGGCTGGCAATTTCCATATACCTGACTCACCACACTTTAACTTTACTAATGGAAAAATTGCTCAAGTTGCAAAGTTCAGAGGTTCTGCACTGTAATATATCTTCTTCAATATCTGTCAGTGCGAGAAGCTTTAGGATATGCATGTCACTCTGTGTGAGCCCCACCTTTGTTGCAACATACAAAGTAGAGGTTTGTTCTATTGAGTAGCTGACTCATTTAATCTCTTTATACAAGTGAATCTTTATGTGTAGTAAAAAGAGCTCAAATTCTTTTCCCCATAGCTCTCATTTAAGGGATTCTCAGAGCTCTGAGCATATACTAAGAAATATGTACCTTCTAATTTCTCCATTAAACAGCTTTATTTTAAGTGAATTATAGAAGACATTTGTACATAGAGCAGTCTTCCAAAGCACTGCCATTTTGCCAGATTATTCTTTGTTTCTTTCAGATACAAAAATTACTCACTCCCCATAATAAACCGTTTTTCTAGGAAAGGGGCCACTCTTCATTTGCTCTGTGAACAGTTAATAAAAATCTGTCGAAGTTGATTCATCTGCATGTACACTGTGAGCTAATATAGAGTAAAATACCATTTTCTCCTTTATTCCTGTATGTATGTAGACAACCAGTATTATAGTTATGGATTTTTATACAGCCAAGTTAACTCTGCATGTGAAAGCAAAGAAGAATGCTGGTCTGTGAGTTAAGTAATTGCTGTTGTTTGAAACAGGGCTGTCTGTGTATCTTTTTTTTTTTTTTTGCTCTAGTACTTCATAAGTAGATAAAGTTGACTTTTAACTCTTCACTGTACTCCTGCCTCAGCCTTCCTATAGAATTATAGCAGTATGCTTCCCTGGCTATAATGTTTTAAAGATGATCTTTATGATCCGAAATTGACTCTAAAATGTCCAGAGATTGACAAAGGTCATAGGAAGAATGGCATGATAAAACGAGAAGAAAGCATGACTAGGAATAGGGATTTATCCTATTTTCAGTAATTATAAAGATTTAATTCTTCATATGATCATGTATTGAATGAGCTAAATGGAAAATATTTCTGCAAAATTATGTTGATGAATATGAGTGTATGTACATGTAACACTTGTAGCCATATACTGATTGAAAAATTGGGAGCAAAGAGGAGAACTGAGTAGTAAAGAAGGAAAGATAAGCATGGTCAGTATGCATTGAACAATGTGTCAAATGGCAGAAAAAAATTTTAATAAAAAGAAATACAAGAATTTTAAAAACTTAGAAAGCATTCAGGCAAGAAGAGCTATTCCTTATTTTCAATGTCTAAACTGAAATGGGATTTAGCCCACCAGTGGGAGAAATAAAGACCGTTAAGGCTGCCTTGTTTTTCTTTTCAGTTTATTATCATGGTCTACATTGCTTACAAAAGAAAATAATCATTCATAAGTACTATTCTGTTTAGAAGAGATTTGATAATGAGAACAGTTATATAACTAATTGTCAGAACTGGAATGCAAGGTGGAAGTATTCTGCAAGGGTATTTAGAGGTAACTCCACATAAATTCCCTCCTGGAATCACAGCTCCTACCTTCAAACCAGCTTCTCTGATAGCCTAAACACTTCCTTTTCAAAACTCATTTCAGTGTGTGAAACTTTGTAACGAGCTACTAGCCTCAGACTTTCATAAGGACAGCACTACTGTTTAAACATTGCTCATGCCACAGTTAGTATTTAGAATATTTATTGAGAATGACAGATTTTCTTCTTTCACAGTGCACACTTCAGAAGAATAATTTTAATAATTTTGTGAGTGAATAATTGTAGGCAGATTTGGAGCATGAACTGAATGTATATCCTCAACATACATCAGAGTATGTTTTGAAGGCAGAATAATTTTACCTTAGTGAATTATTTAACGTTTCATATTTCAAACTCAATTTCACCAACAGGTGAAAGGAGGATTTTTTGAGAGCCAGTGGCTTTGTCACACTTATACTTTATACATTTGTAAAGTGATTTGGAGGGCTAATATTCAAAGACTCTGGAAGTGAACTTCTTCAATGTCCTTACAGAATTTACCGCTCTTCCTTGTGTGGTACTATAACACATCCTGCACAGCTTGCAACTAATTTCCATGCTAAAACATATAATAAATCAGGCATTAGTGAAACCCTCAATAGAAATTGCTACCTACAAACCAGTAGCTAACATTAAACTAAAGGGAGAGAAACTTGAAATAATCCCTTTAAAATCAGGGACTAGATAGACAAGGCAGCCCACTCTCTCCCGACTTATTCAATATAGTATTCAAAGTCCTAGCCAGAGCAATCAGACAACCAAAGGAGGTCAAAGAGATATAAATTGGAAGAGAAGAAATCAAATTAACACTATTTGCAGATGATATGATTGTGTACTTGAGTGACCCCAAAGTTCCACCAGAGAACTACTTAACCCAATAAAAAACTTCAACAAAGTACTGGGATACAAAATTCACTCAAACAAATCATTAGCCTTCCTCTACTCAGGATAAACAGGTTGAGAAAGTAATTTGGGAAATGATACCCTTCACAATAGTCCAAAATAATATAAAATATCTTGGTGTGAGTTTAACCAAGCAAGTGAAAGGTATGTATGACAAGAACTTCAAGTCTCTGAAGAAAGATATTGAGGAAGATCTCACAAGGTTGAAAGATCTTCCATGCTCATGGATCGGCAGGATTAATATAGTAAAAATGGCCATTTTGCCAAAGCAATCTACAGACTCAATGCAATCCCCATCAAAATTCCTACTCAATTCTTTATAGAGATGGAAAGAGCAATTTGCAAATTCATTTGGAATAACAAAATACCCAGGGTAGTGAAAACTATACTCAACAACAAAAGAACTTCTGGGGAAATCACCATCCCTGACTTCAAGCAGTATTACAGTGCAATAGTCATAAATACTGTATGGTATTGGTACAGAGACAGGCAGATAGATGAGCAGAACAGAATTGAAGACCCAGAAATGAAACCACATGGTAACTATGGTAACTTTGACAAAGGAGCTAATACTATCCAATGAAGAAAGATAACACTGTCAAGAAATGGTGCTGTTTCAACTGGAGGTCAGCATGTAGAAGAATGCAAATTTATCCATTCTTACCACCCTGTACAAAGTTTAAGTCCAAGTGGATCAAGGCCCTCCACATCAAACCAGATACACTCAAGCTAATAGAAGAAAAAATGGGAAGAGTCTTGAACACATGGACACTGGGGAAAATTTCCTGAACAAAACACCAATGGCTCATGCTCGAAGATCAAGAATCGACAAATGGGACCTCATAAAACTGCAAAGCTTCTGTAAGGCAAAAGACACTCTCATTAGGACAAAATTACAACCAACAGATTGGGACAAGATCTTTACCAACCCTACTACTGATAGAGAGCTAATATCCAAAATATACAAAGAACTCAAAAAGTTAGGCTCCAGAGAGCCAAATAACCCTATTAAAAATGGGGCACAGAGCTAAACAAAACATTCTCAGCTGAGGATTATTGAATGGCCAAAAAGCACCTAAAGACATGTTTAACATTCAGAGCATGACCAGTACAGAGGTCAATGCTAACAACAAACCACTGAACTGAGAACAGGACCCCCTTGGGGGGAATTAGAAGAAGGATTGAAAGAGCTGAAGGAGCTTGCAACCCCACAAGAACAACAATGCCAATCAGCTAGAGTTTCCAGGGACTAAACCACTGCTGAAAGACTATACATGGACTGACCCAGGGCTCCAACTGCATATGTAGCAGAGAATAGCCTTGTTGGGGCACCAGGAGAAGGGGAGGCCCTTGGTCCTGCCAAGGTTGGACCCCCAGTGCAGTGGAATATGAGGAACAGTAAGGGGAATGGATGGGGGAAATACTTGTATGGGGGAGTGTGAGGGCATGGGGGCTTATGGGCAGGATTCCGGGAAAGGAAATACCATTTGAAATGTAAGTAAAAAGAAATATATCTAATAAAAAAGGAGTTGCTACCTAACTATGGGATTTAGATTTTTATTATTTTTAAATTAATTAATCTATTTTTACACTCCATGTTTTATTCTCCTCCCAGTTTACCCCCTGACTGTTCCACATCCCATACCTCCTTCCAGTCCCCCAAGTCTCCACAAGGATGTCCACACCCAATCCACCCCACCAGACTTCTAAACTTCCTTGGGCCTCCAGTCTCTTGAGAGTTAGACCCAGGAGTCCTCTGCAGTATATGTGTTGGAGGCCTCATTTCTACTGGTGTATGCTGACTGGTTGGTGATGCAGTGTCTGAGAGATCTCGGGGATACAGGCTGATTGAGACTGCTGGTCCTCCTACAGAGTTGCCCAAAGGTAGCATTTGTTGATTTTTCTCTTTGGATTAATGGTTAGTTGACTAGGTTTACAATGCCAGATGATTTCTCTTTTCCTGAATGTATACTAAGTTTGAATAAAGAGCTGTTGATTGTAACTAATGTTTAAATATCATTTCACCCTTACAGGAATCATGTTGTTGTGGTTCATGGACATCATAGATTGGTCCTTGATTGCATCCCCCCTTTGTAAGCTTGTATGGTGGTGACTTCTGGTACCATATACTCTAGTGATGCTTTATAGTACTTACAAATATACATACATATATACAGATAAACATATTGGACCAATTAATGAAAAAGAGAAGCCATAAATTCTTTCTTGTTGCTGTTTTGTTTTAATTTTTCTTTTTATATAGGATTTAACTTTAGGAGTGTGGGTGGGAGAATAGATGCGAACACAGAAATGATACAGCTGTATCACCAAGCCCATTCCAGCATTCATATCATCCCAATTGCAGCACACTGCACAGCCTACAGGTAACGCTACAAGTTGGGAGTGTATCCTTTCCAAGTGAATCAGTTGATCTAGTCATCTTCCCAGCAGCTCAGCTGGTTCCTGCTTCTTCTAGGCAGTTAATTCTGTCTCAGCCTTCAGCAGCTCAGCTTCCTTCTGTCTGCCTGTTCGTAACTGTCAGGTTTTATTGTTTACTTTATCTGAGATGGGCTTAGTTAATCATCTGATCAGTTTCAGGAACTTCCTAAAGCTATTCTGAAGTGTTTTCCTTCCTGCTTAAGGAGCTATCTGTAGGATGGAATGTTGTAAGCTCAGATGAAACTGTTATACAACACAGTGAAATCAGCATTAGTGACATTTTCCATAGTGGCTGCTGAACAAATTTAGTCTGTATTTGGCAAGGTACAAGAAAAATCCTTTTAAATTGCCAAAAAGAAAAAAAAATGAAAAAGTATTAAGGAATAAATATTCATTGGACATAGTCTTCCAATTTGTATATCTAAATATAAATTTGAAATATGCCACTACAAATAAGGCAAGTTGTTTTAGTTTTTGGTTTGTTTTGGTTTTTTTTTTTGTTTTGTTTATTCTAAGTCTTTTGTACTGGGTCAGGAAGTAAGAATTAAATAAGCAGGACAAATAAGCAGAAGACTGCCAAGCTTTCTAAACAGGATATGGGTCCATATTTCTTCTTCTCCTTCTTCTTCTTCTTCTTCTTCTTCTTCTTCTTCTTCTTCTTCTTCTTCTTCTTCTTCTTCTTCTTCTTCTTCTTCTTCTTCTTCTTCTCTCTCTCTTCCTCTTCCTCCTCCTCTTCTTCTTCATCATTATTACTATTATTTATTGAAATTAGATTATTTTCTTACCCAGTTTATCTTGATTATACATTGCTCTCCCTCTACTTCTCCCAATCCCTCCCTACTTCCCCTCCCCTCTAGATCCCATTCCCTTTTAGTCTCTCATTAGAAAAGAAGCAACATCTAACAATTAGTAACGGGGGTTGGGGATTTAGCTCAGTGGTAGAGCGCTTGCCTAGCAAGCACAAGGCCCTGGGTTTGGTCCCCAGCTCCGCAAAAAAAGAAAAGAAAAAAAAATTAATAACTAACCATTACAAAATAAGTTATTACTTAATAAGATTAAGCAATAACTTTCATGTTGAAATTGGACAGGTCAAACCAACAGAGCGAAGAATCTTAAGGCAGAAAAAAGATTCAGAGGCCCAATTTTTCTCACAATTAGGAGTCCCATAACAACACTAAGCAAATGGCTCTAATATATATGCAAAGGGCCTGATACAGACACAGTGTTTGCTGCTTTAGTCTCTGTGAGCTCTTATGTGTCTTGCTTTGTTGATTCAGACAGCAATGTTTCCCTAGTGTCCGCCTTCCCTTATAACTCTTACACTCTGCCACCTCTTAGGCAGGATTTCTTGAGCTCTGAGAGGAGTGATTAGATGGCTATCTTTCTGCATGATCTGCATGATGCCTGGTGGTGGCTTTCTGCTTCTTTCCATCAACTGCCAGAAGAAGCCACTTTGATCACAACTGGATAAGGCACTTATCTATGAGTATAGCCAAATATCATTAGGAATTCTGTTATTGATTATTGATTTTGATTTTATTTGGTTTTATTTTTATTTTTTTATTTTTGATTGTGTGTGTGTGTGTGTGTGTGTGTGTGTGTGTGTGTGTGTGTGTGTGTGTGTGTGCTTAGACTAGTCATGTTTGGTTGTACCCCAAGTACTGTGTAGGGGAATTTTAATCCTGCAAAATTGCTGCTCTAGCAAGAGATCACATCCAAAGAACATCCATGTCTGTATCATCTGGCCATAACACAGACATATCCTGAATTACAGTATTATCTGGCTGGAATATAGACATGCTCTTAGTACACACTTTAATCCTTAATAATAAAGATAAAATTAGTCTATAGAAGGAAGCAGCCATGTTTCAAAGTGAAGTCTAATTGAGTTGTGGACAAAGTGATGAATCTGCAAAAGATTTGATATTATGAGTCAGAGATAGGATACACTGAACTCACTCAATAGTACAGGAAAAAGAGTTTTCTTAAGAATGGCAAGAAAGTGGATGGGGTTTATATGTGTGGCAGTTTTACAGAGAAAATTTTAGAGAGACAGAACGTGGAGATGGAACAAGCCAGAGAATGAGAAAGAAACAGAAGTTTAGAACATATTGGCACATTTAGTATGAGGCTAAGCTGAACAATTCAGTCAGAAGCCAAGGGAAACTGGGTTAAGTTAGTCAGCTTGAACAAAGACTAGAAGATTCAGGCCTAGGCCTAGTAATTACTAGAACAGAGAAAGGAATGTTCTAGACTCAGTCAAGCCATTTATTCTCACAGCTTGGGTATGACTCTCATTTCACCCTTCACCACAGGAAATAAAGGCTACATTTATAGCTCTCAGCTATTTCATGTATGCTTCTTGGTTGCCCAAGCAGAGTCAGGAATAAGTTCCTTCTCATGGATTGTTCCTTAATAAACTCAGACATTGGTTGGATACCCCCACAAGTTCTATGCCATCAAGGCCCTAGCATATTTTGTAGATAGGACTGATTTTAGGTAAAAGTTTTGTGGTTAGCTTGGTGTGTAAGGTTCCCTCTTGGTAGCCCGTAGAGTACCTTCCTATACCAAAAAGACTAGAATATGAGGATGAAGGCTCCATGTAGTTACCAGCTCTAATACTGCATGTTCATTGAGATTTGTGGATGGTTCTTCAGCAATGGGGCAGTCAGTTGTCTGAGAACAATGTTTTGTCTTAGCAAAAGCCCTGATTATTTGGTGAATTCTATGGTACCCTTTGCCAACAGCTCAATAAAAAGAAAGCCAGTCCTTCTACTGGAAACCTTGTCTGACTACAAGAGATGGGACGGATGAGACTGTTCCACAATAGCAAGAATCTGTGTTATAATAACCTTCATAGATTCCTGGAAGATTCCACTGCACTAAGTTTTCAGACTATTCCCCAGCTCCCTCACCCACACACCAGTTCTAACCATCACTCTCCACTCTCTTTCCATTCTTTCCCTCCATGCCATGCAAGCTCCCTATCTACCCCCAATCCACTAGTGAAGTCTGTTTTATTTCCTTCTCTCAGAGAGACCAATGAGTTCCCTCTAGAACTTTCTCTTTGTTTAATCTCTCTGGGTCTATGAATTGTAGCTTGGTTATCATTTACCTAATGACTAATATCCACTTATATGTGAGTGCAAACTATGGTTTTCTTTTGGATCTGAGACTTTTTTGTTTATTTGTTTGTTTTCTTTTGTTTTTACTTTTGTTTTCATACATTTGCCTACAAAATTCATGATTTTTTTAAACAGATGAGTGATACTCCACTGTGTAAATGTGCTACGTTTTTCTTAATCCATTCTTCTTTTGAGGGAAATCTAGGTTGTTTCCAATTTCCATCTATCATAAATGAATTTGAAATGACCATGACTAAGCAAATATCCTTGTGGTAGAGCAGAGCATCCCTTTTGGATATACATCCACTAGTGCTATAGCTGGTTCTTATTTTCTGATGAACTGCCATATTGATTTCCATGGTGGCTATACAAGTTTGCATGCCCACCAGCAATGAAAGAGTGCTCCCCCTGTTTGGAGGGAAGAATAGAAATACATTTAAGTGTATTATAATTTTAAACATAAAAGAAGTAAAAAAAGAATTTAAAAGTGAAACTGGAAGTTGGAAAAATACAATTAGGATCAATTTTAAGAAAGTAGATTGCAATAGGTTTAGTCTATTAAGAAATATGACAAGAACTGGAATCTGAGAGATCACTTGGTCAACCGTGAGTATAAAACACAGAACAAACATGGAGTAGGGTAAGGTCTTAATTCCTCAAACATCATCCCTAGTGACATAGTTCTTGCAACAAGCCTGCACATTCTAACCCTCCGAAAATGCTTCACTAACTGGAAAACAAGGGATCAACTGTCTGAGCCAATAGGGATCTTCTCTCTCCATCACACTTCTATTTACAATGACAGTTTTCTTCAGAGTCTGACATATGTCTTTTTTTTTCATCTATATGTGGACATTTACATGGATCAGAAATTAATATAACTATACAATTTCAGGCAGGGCTAGAGCATGACCCTGAACATATATTCTCAACATAAGGCACCGAAAGCGGCAGAAAATTCACTCTCTAGTGTTTAGTTTTGTTCCAGACACATAAATACAACCAATTCTGGATGTTTGATGCTATTTATCATCAATTTAGCTCTCATTTAGATATATCATGCTTAGGGTTTAGGTAACTGACTGAGATTACCCTTCCCCTACGCTTACATGTGTCTAAGCAACTAATTCTATAGAATCCATGTCTTCACGCAATATCTCACATTTCTACTGACTCTTACCAAATGGTAATTTTTAGATATTAGTCTTGTGGGTACTCTTTAGAGGAATTTCTCATGTCTTCATTTTAACCAATATACTATGTGTCCTTCTTTACATGGCGAATGGCTGAGAAACACCTAAAGAAATGTTCAACATCTTTAGTCATAAGGGAAATGCAAATCAAAACAACTCTGAGATTTCATCTCACACCAGTGAGAATGGCTAAGATCAAAAACTCAGGTGACAGCAGATGCTGGCGAGGATGTGGAGAAAGAGGAACACTCCTCCATTGTTGGTGGGATTGCAGACTGGTACAACCATTCTGGAAATCAGTCTGGAGGTTCCTCAGAAAATTGGACATTGAACTGCCTGAGGATCCAGCTATACCTCTCTTGGGCATATACCCAAAAGATGCCCCAACATATAACAAAGACACGTGCTCCACTATGTTCATCGCAGCCTTATTTATAATAGCCAGAAGCTGGAAAGAACCCAGATGCCCAATCACAGAAAAACACACATGGTATGCACTCCCTGATAAGTGGCTATTTGCCCAAATGCTTGAATTACCCTAGATGCACAGAACACATGAAACTCAAGAAGGATGATCAAAATGAGAATGCTTCACTCCTTCTTTAAAAGGGAAACAAGAATACCCTTGTGAGGGAATAGGGAGACAAAGTTTAGAACAGAGGCAGAAGGAACACCCATTCAGAGCCTGCCCCACATGTGGCCCATACATATACAGCCACCCAATTAGACAAGATGGATGAAGCCAAGAAGTGCAGGCTGACAGGAACGGGATGTAGATCGCTCCTGAGAGACACAGCCAGAATACAGCAAATACAGAGGTGCATGCCAGCAGCAAACCACTGAACTGAGAACTGGACCCCCGTTGAAGGAATCAGAGAAAGGACTGGAAGAGCTTGAAGGGGCTTGAGACCCCATATGAACAACAATGCCAACCAACCAGAGCTTCCAGGGACTAAGCCACTACCCAAAGACTATACATGGACTGACCCTGGGCTCTGACCTCATAGGTAGTAATGAATAGTCTAGTAAGAGCACCAGTGGAAGGGGAAGCCCTGGGTCCTGCCAAGTCTGAACCCCCAGTGAACGTGATTGTTGGGGGGAGGGTGGTAATGGGGGAAGGATGAGGAGGGGAACACCCATAGAGAAGGGGAGGAGGAAGGGTTAGGGTGATGTTGGCCCAGAAATGCGGAAGGGGAATAACAATTGAAATGTAAATAAGAAATCCTCAAGTTAGTAAAGATGGAAAAAAAAAGCATGGCTCTTTGGTGCTGACACACCTTAAAAAATAGTATATAAGATGAAAGTAAAAAAAAAAAAAACAGTAAAAAAAAAATTGTTAAAACGGCTGGTCTTCCCATAAGCTTCTTTCAGCTTTCCCTAGTTCAACCACAGGGATCCTCAGCTTCTGTCCATTGGTAGGATGTAAGTATCAGCATCTGTCTCAGTCAGCTGTCTTCCGGGCTTCTTTGAGAACAGGCATGCTAGGCTCCTGTCAGTGAGTATCTCATAGTATCAGTAACAGTGTCAGCCCTTGAAGCTTTCCCTTGAACTGGATTCCAATTTGGTCCTGTCACTGGACTTCCTTTCCCTCAGGCTCTTCTCCATTTTTCCCCTGTATTTCTTTTAGACAGAAACAATTCTGGGTCAGAGTTTTTGACTATGAGATGGCAATTCCTTCCCTTGACTTGATACCCTGTCTTTCTACTGAGTGTGGACTCTAATGTTACCTCTTCTCACTCTAGGGGATTTCATCTACAGTTCCTACCTTTGGTTCCTGAGATTCACTCACCTCCCAGATCGCTGGTACTTTTTATAGGGTCCCCTTAACTCCTAACTCCTGAGGTTGCTGGTTTCCATTCTTTCTTCTGAACTATAGGACTTCAGTACTGTTTACCCTTGCCCCCAATACCTGATCATGTTCCCTTTTCCTCCTCCCTGTCCCCTCTCCCACTTAAGCTCCTCCCTCCCTCTGCCCCCATGATTGCTTTCTTCTCATTCCCAAGCAGAATTGAGGCATCTACATTGGGCCCTTCATCTGGTTAACCTTCTTAAATTCTGAGCATTATATCCTGTGATTAAGTACTTTTTAAACTGATATCCACTTACTGGTAATTACATGCAATGCATGTATTTTCGGGTCTGAGTTACCTCACTCAGGATGTTTTCTAGTTCCATCCATTTACCTGCAAAACTTGCTATGTCCTTGCTCTTAATAGCTGTGTAGTATTCAATTGTATAAACGAACCACATTTTCTGTATTCATTCTACTGTTGTGGGACATCTGGGTTGTTTCCAGTGTCTGGCTATCACAAATAAGGTCACTATGAACGTAGTGGAACACACACACACACACACACACACACACACACAAGGAATCTGTCTCTAAATAGAGATTGTACATATTAGTGTTATTAGTACATCTTGCACACATAAGACAGAACCTGTCTTACCACGAGATATACAAAATGATTGAATATAAATTTTGTTACATACTTTACAAAGACTTCTACTTTCCTAACAATGATAAAAATGGATTTAAACCAGATTAAAAACAATATCACCCCATATAGTGATGTGCTTAAATAAAGATACTGTAAAATCATGCGAAAAGCTACATTCACATTTGGCCATTTCCTCCTTGTCAAAACTAGTATTATGCTTGTTTGTCTTCAGACCTTGTGTTGGTTCATTCTAGAATATAACACACTCTTGTTATATTGGAACAAGATAACTTGGAACTGATTACTGCTATTCTGATAACTTCTGAGTTCTGTTATTCCCAAGTTATTTAAAATGTAATCACTGTCTTTATGAGGAATAAATGATTATTATTGAAATTTCAAACCACAAAGACTATGTTAATGAGTGAAATCTTAGCATTTAAGGTATTTTTCTAGGATTCTTTGCATAACTTGTAATTTAAAATGCCCATTACACAAAAGATATAGAAAAATTGTTTTCTAAGTACATGTATAATCAAGAATTGATCCTGTTCCTTCTTAAACAGGTATGTATAACATATCTGAGGTTCAATACTTTATATCATCTATATGAGTTCAGTGATATGTAAATAAGGGCAATGCTAATAGACTATAATTAAAGCTTATTCTCCTAAAGAGATACGCCATTCTTAGCTCTCTGGTTTCTTGGCAAAATTTGGAGTTATAATTTAATGGAGCCTTCAAGTGTTACAGTGGGACAGTAAAACATTTTACATTTTATCTTTCCTGTCAGAACAAGACATTGCTATATATGCAAAAAGTATATGAAGACACTTGATATATAATGTAAAATGATAGATGATATATAAATTGCTTAGTTCCAGGATTTCATGAACATGAAGACTTATGTCATTGTAACCTATTTTTAACTTTTTGACAAAGCCTAAGTGACTTTCAATATAAAGACACAGATTATGTTTTGTGTATCTAGAATATTGATAAAATATGGAACCACCATCTGTAGTGAGTAGAGAGATTCTCATTTACAAAAGGGAGACATTGTAACACATATTTAGTTTATGTTCCTGTATTAAAAATCGCCAACTCATTCTTTTAAATCACCATTCCACAGATGTTCACTAGACATCTACTATTAGATGTTAACAAAATAGCTTTCTTAGTGAATTGAATTGATTTAAAAGCAACATTTTAGGCCTGAATTTAATCTTTCTTATAAATGTGGTTATAACTCATATTTATTTATGAAGTCTTATTCTAAAAAATACGCAGATCAATTTACCAGGGCTTTCTGTTTACAGAAGTTCAAAGCTCAGTCTGAAGCTCCTGTTTGCTCATCCCTGGTAATTGAGGGCATATTGGTGCTTTGAGGATGCACTATTGCTCTAAGACCTTGAGAAGTCTTCTCACAAGTACGATGTAAAAAGCGTTAACTGTATCAAAATACTACAGATAGAGGAAGACCACTATGTGGAGACTTGCAATTTCAGTACTTTTAGATATTCACACACTTTAGATCACTTAGATCATTTGCATTACAACTATAAAAATTTAATTCAGATTTTTGTGGCAGGATAATCAGTATTCATGTGAATATTAATATATATGAGTGAAATTAAAAGTTTAATATTTAAAACTTAAGGCTATTTATAGATATATCACAATAATAGTCTCAATATTAAAATACAATGCTCAAAATACTGCTCATATTTAGTCAACTAGAGTGGTCAAGCCATTAAAATAATTTTCAGAACCTTGTGTTCATTTGTCCCTCTCTGAGCAGAGAGAGGATCATTAGAAGTAGATCTTCATAACGCAGTACCATATTGCTTTGCATTTTAAAGCATTATGGGGCAGATACACTGTGCATTTTTATATAATGAGTGATGATGTAAAGAGAAGTTAAATGATTAGCTGTGAGTCTAACAGAAATAGTGTGTGAATCCAAATTTATAATTGCCATGAAAGATCATACACATATCTAACTGTTTATCATATATTTATTTTGTCTCTTTCTCTTTCCCTTCTCCCCCTCTCTCTCATTGTTCTATCACTCTATCAATCTATCATCTATCTACCTTTATTATCTATCTATATATCATCTCTCCAGACATAGAAATACATACACATCTATCTATAAACTATTAATATCAAAATATGCATATATTTATAGATCATGTTTATCTCAATAGTAATTAAACTAAACTTTATCTTAAAATATTTGGTGAGAATAACTATGTGTAAATGCACATCACATATTGTCCTGTGACTGATCCTTTCCATACTCTGCCTCTTAGCAACTTCTGACCCTAAATTTTTCTTGTATAACACACACCAAAAGAAAACCACTGTGTGATAGTAACAAACTGTGTGGCAGTACCTTGAGGGACCTTAATTAGTTTTTATCAAGAAATTCATTCAAACAACAAATATGTACAAAGTATCCACATAGAGTAGTCATTGGTACAGATGCTGGGGATACAATAATGGACTTATATAATTCTATTAGTCATAATACAACTGCAGCTTCCTTTGGTAGTCTAAACATGAGCTGAGAAGAGTTTGCCTAGAAGGATGATGAATGAGATGGGCAGTGAGGATTAACTCCTTTTAAGTAAGGGGGAGCAAATTCATATAGCTTCTAAGCAGTAAAGAACAATACACAGTCAACAAAAAGAAAACAAAAAAGCAAAACAATAACAATTTAAACCCTAGGGCAGTAGTAACAAGCAAAAATCCATGGATTATTAGGGAGGATCCCATGACACTTCTAGCTGTGTAGAGGTTGACTCTCGCCAATGTGTATGTAGATCATTAAAGAAGATTCCTAATGGAAAGACCAATGATATACAGAGAGAGTCAATAACACTTAGATATGAGAAAGTATCCAAATCTGATAACTTTTGAAGAAATTAAATACAGACAAAACAGTGGCCACAGTACAATGTAGAAAGACCAAAAATAAAAGAAAGTTTTAGTGTTACAGCATTTTTGAAAGGAAAGAGAATTTGTGGACAGAAAAGTTTATGAAAAAAAAATGTTTAGATGAGGTGAGAAAGCAAGTTTAGAAATTCTCACTTAAGGACATCTGTGTCAGTGTCAACAGAAATAATTTATTTTATTTTTTCTTTCTAATTTCTCAGTGTGTCAAGTTATAATTAATAAAATTTTTGAAAGAATACAAATTATACATTGAATATATTTTGCTTCATATCATTATTAGTCCACTGTAATAGTTATATCAAGAAGGGGAGAGACAGATCTAATAGTCCTTGCAAGCAAAAGATCCTGAGTTTGATTTGAAGAATGTACATAAAAAAACAGCAGGGTTACATGTGCTGAAAGTATAATGTTGGGGAGGTAGAGACAGGTATATCTGTGCGATATGCTGGCCAGCCAGCCTAGCGTATTTGGCAGGTTTCTGACCATGTTATAGACCATGTCTCATAACACATGATTAGCATCTCTTGAGGATAACCTCTGGAGATTGACCTCTGGTCTCCATTTTCTGCATAGAAAGATACATGTGTACTCACCCTTCTTACAACATACACAAGAACATACAAAGATAAATGAAAATACTAATATTATATATAATGTGAGATAATAGCATTAAGTACTCAAGCAAATAATTAGTAGAATTTCCTTCTCCAAAAGCTAAAATCATTAAGATGATGATCCATTATAATTCTACCTCAGCTCAGTTGTGGTGGTGTGAGTTTATTCTTTTATATCTGAGTCAATAAAACATTAGCTCATCCAAAGAAACAAGTTTCATAAAATTAAATATTAATAAATGGATTTTTACAAAAATAATTCAGGACAGATTTGAGAATATAATCCATTATGAGACTTGATTGAGAAGAAGCTTGGAGACCAAAGTACATTTAAATGAGGATATTTAATGATCATCCAATCATATCTATATCTGTAATACCTATAGGGAATGTAAAGATTGAGAGTGGGAATATTCAAACTAGAAAAAGATAAGGAAAAGTAGAAAGAAACATTGACTACTGATAGTAAACATGTTTACTTCAGGGTAATTGCTACAATATTAGTAAAGCATGCTATATATACAGACCCATAGCAGAATAATTTAGTCGTAAACTAACGAAGCTTAAGGTGGAATAGGTAAGCAAGGTATGCATGATGATTTCAGAAACATAGGTACAGTGATCTCAATTATTTTTTGTGAAAGAATGAGACTTGGCTTCCTTTTCACAAGTAGTGAAATTCAACACTATTAAGGCTGACACCAGACTGCAAAAGAAATGGAAGGCGAGACAGTGAGAAAAAGGAAGGCAGCTGGCATGCATCATAACTTCTGGGAGTTTGGCAATGAAGAGAAATAGAGAAAAAACTTTCTAAAATATTGGTATGAAATTTGCTTAATTGCATCCTGGAAAGTTCTTCTGATTTCTCCTTCTCTTGCCTGTGAAGACGTACAGCTTTTGCATTCCCTGTCTTCTCAGATTTGCCTTTACAGCCATGTTGAGGACAGAGCTCTCTTCAGCTTGAGCAGTGTGATGTTGCACATTGCACTGCGGATGATTTTGTGTCTGTTTAGCTCTTCCATTATATTCTCCTACATTTTCTTATAGAAATAAGCAGTTTGGCCCTTGGAATTTCCCCAGTCGGGGGACATCCCAGTGAATTCTGACCTCTTTAGCAGATAATCTTCAGAATGAATTCCTCTTCTTTCCTACCTGACATTCATATAGTAAACTATCTGGCCTCTCTGACACAAATAGTGCAACCAGAAGGGAATCCACATCTAACATGAGATGTGATAATAAAGGAAAAATTGATCCTGCGTACAAGATTCAGTGGTGGATAGCTTATGTACGCTTGTGTAAGAGAATATGACACTAACTTCAAAGGACCTGAGCAGATATTCTTGCAGAAGTAATTAAATTGCATTTGCAAAGGGCAAAACATAAGTCATATGCTTGAGTTAAAGATTTCATTTTATAACTTTCTCTAGAATATTATCCAGCATCTTTTTTTCTTTGTCTCAGATGCAAGAAAAGTTTCACTTAAGAATGAGGGTGCAGTTTCAAATGATACCCAGTCTATGTTTGGTTGCAATTTTAAGGAATCATGGGTTTTGATTAGAGAATAATTATTTCACTTGAAAGGAAATATAATTTGAAATAATTTCCTGGAGTTATTTCTTTTATGTTGCATTGTATTATATATCATTATCTTAAAGATTACCCAAAAGCTCGGTCACTTCTAATAGTGAGCACTGTGGTTTCTGTGGTCAGGAATACACATTTCTTTTCCTGATGATTCTGGCTCAAAGCCTGGCATGAGGTTGTAGTCAAGTTTTCTCTAAGGATTACATTACAGACAAGGTTTATGTTATTAGGATCAATTCCAACTTTACTTATTTACTGATTGATTATCAGTACCAAGCTTCTTCTGCCTCCTTACCATCTCTCCCTTACAGGAGGGGGCACCTCACAGCAAATTGACAAAATGACATTGGCTATCACTTAGTAAAAGCAAGCCGGGTGACTATTTTGCTATGCTTTGGTTGTTTTATTTTTTATGATCATTTCATATCTTGTTCTCAAGAAAGTAACAATATCATGTTTTTCCATTAGAGACATGAGCAAGTAGCATGGGAAGCCAAGGATGAGCCTACAAATGAAACTCAGGAAGGGAACACAGTATACACTAGTGTACATTTTTATAAAATTATGCAAGGATGCACAGAAAGACATCAATTTTTTACTAAGTATTTTTAATGTGTAAATATTGTGGAGGAAATGAATGTCATCAGAATCCATAGGACAATATTTTTATTGAATATTAATTAATAATTTATTTACGGGACCATAATTTGATAAGAAAGATATCCAATATTCTTTATTGCTACTGTATACATACCCATTGATGTTTAGGAACATCAAGTGAAATGTTGTGAATGACACATAAATCCTTGTTAAATAACAACATTGTAAATATTCTCAGTAATTACAGATAGTAAAAAAAACACATGGTGCATTATTATTGAAAATATGCTGCAGACAGTTTCCTTAGAGACACAGGGCAAGAAAATGATAATTGTATTTGCACAGTAAGTGTGTCCATAATATATATGCCAGTGTATATTAATTAACTATAACAATGCAAGTCAACAGATCTGAGAGTGAATCTATAAAAAATTCAACCTGAAAGATTATTTGAATCTATTTGGGGACATGAGTTTCTTATTTTGTGTAGCCATCTCTGAATTCTTATAAAAGTGTAGTATTTTTTCAGTGAAGTAGAATCATGTGCATATCATTGCATTAAATGCAATCTTTTTGTAATTCCATTACATACACACTTGGTGTTGAGTAGAAGACACTAAATATAGCTCAATTCTCATGTGATATACACAGGCGTATACCAGATGATAGTGCCATTGACTACATTTATAGCCATGGAGAAAAAGCATGCATTTTGAGCACAGTAGTTCCGTATTCACAAAACTTCAATACCATTTCATTCTCTATTCTCAGACTGGCTTAATATTCTTTTTTTTTTTTTTGGTTCTTTTTTTGGAGCTGGGGACCGAACCCAGGGCCTTGCCCTTCCTAGGCCAGCGCTCTAACCACTGAGCTAAATCCCCAACCCCAGGCTTAATATTCTTAATGTGCCCAAAATGACAGCAATCTTCTGTGTACTGCTTCCTAGTACTGGGATTGTAAGAATGAGTCACTGTGCTTAGTTTATGTGGTACTAAGCAGTAAACCAGTGTGTTGTTCATGGTGTGCAAACAATCTACCAATTGAAATACACCCTGTCCTCAAAAGTCCACATTCCTTATGTAAATACTCATGAACTTTGGGATGAACGTTAGCATTATCTTTCTTCTGGCAAATACAAGAGAGCTTATTTCTATAGCAAGTGTAAGGATTTCTCTGTCTGCAAGTTCATTGACTCTTAAAAATACTTAATTCAGTTTTCAATTGCTTACTCAATTTTACCTTCTTCAGAACTGGGTTCTCAGGATGATCCCAGCAAGTTGTAGGCCTCTAGCTGCTGATCTCCACGGTGTGACTTTTGTTATATTTTTTTCATCAGAGACATATCTGATACTGCCTTTGTGACAGTGAAGTTACCTATCTCTGTGATAACAGGCAATGCTTTCCTTGAACTGTTTGCATTCCCAGTGTCAAGATCTATGCTCTGTGAGGATAAATTTCACAAATATTTGCTGTAAGAGGGATGAAAATAATGAATGAATAACAAAAGCTGATGCTGTACTTAGAGGCAATGATCTCAGATACATTTAAAGTGGTCCACAAAGGATGAGATGGCGACTCTGAAGTGCTGAGTCAAATCTCTGATAAATATCATGTCTGGAAATCTTCTCCATATTATTCTCAGTACTACTTCGTTCAATTGTCCAGTGTAATTTCGAAACAACTTCCTTTAGTGTGCTTGTTCCAGTATTTATTCTAGTGTCACTACTCTAAGAGGGAAATGTTTCCTCATTTATTAATATAACATCAGCAAGTATCAATAGTTTTGTAGAAGATACCCAGGTATGGTTGAGCACTACTTTGGGGGAATTTTGATATGCAAATATACACCCTGATATTAATAGACTAATTATTAATATAATAAAATCAATGTCTACTTTTAGAAATTATTTTGTTCATTAAAAGTTAAAAAAATGTGTAGCCCAGACTGGCCTCGAACTTATGATCCTCCTGTCTCCACCTCCTTGAGCAACTGGTGTGAGGGACTGAATCACCAACCAAAGTGTGAGCTTGGGCTGGACCTCGTCTCCTGCCATATATATAGTAGATGAGTACCTTGGTCTTCATATGGGTTCCCTAAACAACTGGAGCAGGGTCTATCTCTGAGCCTGTTGCCTCCTTTGCTTGCCTGTGGATCCTGTGCCCCTAAGTAGACAGTCTTGTCCAGCCTTAGTGTGAGATGATGTCCCTACTCCTGCAGCAGCAAATTGATATGCAGAGGGGTGGGGGCCTCCTGGGCTAAGGAGGTAGACAGGGATGGGGAGGATGTTGATAGCCACAGTGGGCTTTCTTTTTCTCAAAAGAGAAGGGGGAGGAGGATAGGGGGGCTTATGGAAATTGGTACTGGAAGCAGGAATGAATGGTATTGGGTTGTAAAGGGAATCAATACATAAATTTAATTTAAAAATATTCAGAAAATGAATATTCTGAAATTATTTTTTTACATTTATTTGAACATAATTGGCTTCACAAGCTTTAATTTCATAAAGTTCATCTTTAAGTCAATATTCTATGATCTCCTTTGCCTGAAAATCAGAGTCCATAATTGAGGAAAGTTATCTAAGTAATTTCAGGTCATGAGAAAGTGCTAAGTCCAAATTTTTCTTTAATGGTACTGATTTCTTTTAAAATCATAGCTATTTTATCAGCACTTGCACTGTCTACAATTTAGAACTTCCCCCTTCTCGTCTAAAAGGCACGTGTTCCCACTGTTTGCTTCAGATTGCTTCCATGTCTCGCTGTGGTCCTGGAAGAGAGTAATCACTTTGACAACGTGTGGATGCTACCTTGCCTTGAAAGTTTGGAACAGATTTTGAATTCAGTCTTGCTCAAGTGTGCAAGAAAATGACTGAAATTCAGACACTTTGCCAGGAAATACCATGTTGCCCTCTAGACAAGTTTCTAACAAAGTTCTTGTTACTTCACAAATCCTCATGAGCTGGGTTTCTATTCCGCAGGTTACTATTGAAAAGTTTGGTGTTCTAAAATCTCTTCAGAATGGTCTTTGAAGCACTGTTTGTAACATTTTGGGGCTTCTCTAGTTTAAATTCCTCAACCCTGCCACATTGCTCCATCCAACCTTTTCAAAAGGCATAATGACCACTGCATAAGGTTGTTTTATTGTTCTTTTGTTTCTTAGAATGATGCCTTCACTTCCAGAATTAATTTGCTGTTATTTCTATGTTATTCTTCTGTTAATTTCTATGGTTAAGAAGCAAATTGAGAAGCTGAGAAGATGTTTCATTTGGCAAAGTACCTACCAGAGATGCTCAGTTTGGATGGCCTACACATCTGTGTATACACACTTAGACACATGTGTGAATGCACATATTTCTACATTTCATTTCTACATATGGATTTCATTTGGATTACTTGTTAGTGGACACACCCATAGCAAAAGGGAAAGCGTCAGAGTAGCACTGTAATGTATTTTAACATCTTATCTCTGTAGTCAAGAAAGGCAGAGATATGAATTCCTCAGCTCAATTTCTTTCTTTTATTTAAATGATATCTGTTACTATTTATGATATGCTGTTGCTGACATTTAGGGTACATGTTCCATATTCACTTAGAACTTTTTTGAAATAGTCTAATAGGAACACCTATAGCTGTGTTTCCATGGTGATTCTAAACATAATTTTTCATGAAAGCTAGCCATCACATCCTAGTCTAGGTAAATCACAGCTCTTTCAACATTTCATTTGACTATTTCTTGCACCTTGTGGTAAAAAAGAGAGAGTATAGGACAGGACTCCATGAAATGTCTTTGCAATACCCTCATATAAAATGGCATCTCTGATTTACATAATTTGGAGAAATATCACACATCCTATTAGCAGTTTGGATATACACTCACAGAGCACACACACATACACACATACACACACACACAAGTATGAGTGTGTGTGTATGTGTGTATGTGTGTGTGCAATTTCAGTCTTTGAAGATTGCTAAACTAAGGACCTACAAGTACTATTCCCATTGTTTGTTATAATTTTGTCAATTTTTTCTTGTTTCATATGAAGCCATTCATTTTGTGCATAAGATGACGTGAAGAACCTCCAAATGAGAAATGTAAAACATGTTTGGAATAGAACAAAGTAGTGTGTCAACCATTCCTAGGGGCTTCAATAACCAACTTTTACTCTTCTGTTTTGTATTGTTCACTATGATGTCTACTTCATAGAATAGGTCATCATCTAAATAGGGTAATGACCTTAGGCAGCTTTCTGTCGTCACAGAACCTTATGGTTCCATAGTTTTCCTTCTTGAAGGCAGAACATTAGCCATGCTTCATTTTTAAATATACAAAGCATTTTTACATACCCTGGGTATAGGACAGCTTACTTCACTTGAACAAACCTACACTGTATGGTTTACATGCTATATTAGAAAATATAGAATTGTTATAATAATTAGTTTTTATATTAGTTCTGATTTTGGATGCCTGGAATCATTAATCTCTTACAGTAACTATGAAATTGTGACCTGTTGCCTTTCGGTTCTTGTTTCCATAATCATGTGAATATATTCACCACTATGTATTTCAAATGCAATAAGTGTAGTTGGTTTGTTACTGTTAGCAAAAATTGGAACTTTCTAGGATTCTAATAGTGTCATGATAATGACAGTTTAATAACACAAAAATATTAATAAAGCATATTGTATAGAGATTTTGTTCTCTAGTAGGTAACTGCCCAGTTCTGTGATAACAGTTATAACAGATATAGGCATCGATATTGTGCCTATGGATAACTTTGTTTTATGAAGATATATTCTTGTTTTTGCTTCCTGTGAGAAACTGTGTTCTGTAGTTTCCAAAGAGGAAAGCTTTTGCTTTTCAATTGATTCCTCACAATTAGTCTAATGACCCATTCCTGCCTCAAGAACATCATTTACGAGCTCTCTCCTCTGTAACATGAAATCTTGGCAAGTACAAATTGATTTTGTTTTGATGCAGGCTATTGCACCAAAGACATGAAATTCAGAGTTTTGCTCTACTCTCGAGAACATAAATGAGATTTCTTAGCGTTACTAGTCTAATAGGCACAGAATGTCACTCAGATGCTACCTGTGATTGCTTCCAGTGCTAACTAATATAATCCCCTACTAGTAGGAAACATAATTGACCATGTTTATTTTCCCTACTTGGGGGTCACTAAAATAACATGCAACTGTCCAATGACAAGTATTTTATTAAATCTTAAACAAGCACTGTTTTGTGTTGCTAACATTTTTCCAAATTAATTTCTCAAAATACTTATGATCAGTTTACATTTTAAATACCATCTTCCATTCTTTTTTAGAGGTGCAATAATTAAATGTATACATGGAGAGAGTCGATCCATCAACATTATTGGAACTCCCTGAGTTCTAGAGGCTCATCTAGATTTGTATCTTGGCTCTCCACTACATTTCCCTTTTTATGATATACATCTTGCTGACTTCTGTAAAAATTTGAATTATAAACACATATAAAATGCCTAGCACATAGCATAATGATAATAGTCCATCAAAAACATGGGGAATTGTGTCATGAATTTGTTGTGTAGTGTATATGTACTCACAGTGTTGTGGCATCTCTAGTTCTTAGCAACCCTAAACAGCTCTCCTCTTCTTTAGGAAAAATACTTGTCACGTTGATACAGCTTTCTTTGGTATTGAAACTACCTCACAAATTCCAAGGTCTTGTATTCAATAAATAATAGAGATAATGGCAAAATGTTTTTGTAAAATATTAAATTATAACCTCCATTCCATATGCCCTATTCCATTTTCATCATCTTTAAAATAATGTCAGAATGATATGTCTTATTTATGCTTTGGAAAGATGTGAAAATTGGAAGCTGAAAAGATGGAATTGCTTTATGCCATTAACTAAAAGAACTTCTTCCCTCCAGTATTTGTTTGTGGTATCCTTCAAGAACTTATATGTATATTAACTCTTTTTTACCTCTGCAAGATGTGAACACTATATAAACTAAATAATCCCTGGGTTGGAAAATTGATTTTATGCTAACAATCAGGGAGTTTTTTTTTACCAAGCCTAGTAATAGTAGAAGTAATTTTCTATAAAAGCTATCATTTTGCTTTATAAAGCACTGGAGGAGAGAATTATGTATAATTTTAGTTTTTTCTGGTTTCTTACATAATATATTTCTTCTAGGCACTTTCATGTGCTCAGAATAGTGTTATACCATATAGTTGCATGCTGTATTTTGCTAATTTTACTGACTACCTAAATCGTTGTTGTATTAGTATGATGGTATCCGTATATTTCTAATCAATCATCCCAGTCAATTTTTTACATATTTTGTTTCAAAGACATAATACAAATTTCCAATATATTAAATGAAAGACATGGCAGTGTAATTAGACCTATTTTTGTTCCTGTAACCTTCCAAGCTACTTGATTACTATTTTAATACATTTTAATTAAATCTTTATGATTTTCATACAAATACATTTTGCTCACATTTATACCCAAATCTACTGCTTCCTCAGAAACCCACCCCATGTCCATTGCCCATCAACGTTATGTCCTGGGTGTTCCTTGTTTGTAATAACCCATAGAGTCCAGTCTGGGTTGTGGGACCACCCAACAGAATGCTTTATTAATTAAAATCTGATTCTTTCTCTCCTTCTCCCAGCAATTATCAATAGCTCCTCAGTTAGGGATGGACCATCACGATCATCTCTCCTTTCCTGTTATGATCTTGTCTTGGTCTTGAGAAGGTGCTGTATTAACTGTGTGAGTCAATCAGTGCCACCACTCTCCTGTGTGCTCCACCAAACACCTCATTTTCATGTAGTTACCTCTTATCTCTAGCTCTTGGAATTTTTAAATGCTGGTTTTCATGATGAACTCCAAGTTTTGGGAGGAGGGAATGACAAATCTGGGGCATCTCTATTTACAGTAATCAGGAATCAAATATAAACTAGATACATATCAACTGCTTGGTACATAATGAAAATTTGGTGCATTTATATAACTTAGTTATATTCAGCAACAAGAAACAATGAGATTTGCAAGTAAATAGAGAAAGTCAAAAACAATAATTCTAAGTAGGCACCACTGGTACAGACAGTAAAAGGACACAATTTATCTCATATATGGGATGTTAACTTTGAATCTTTAAATATGAATGTCTTAAATGGAATATCAATAGAGGCAAGAAAATTAATAAAGGAGAGCGGGATGTCTTTCTAAGAGAAGAGGTAAATGGAGATGGTAGAAAGGGATAATGGAGAAGAATGGAGCAAAATTAGGTTGTTGACAGGAGGACAGGGTAACAGAGGCACGATGGGAAGGAAACATAATTACTGAAGGTATTTAAAACAGCCATGTGGAGGTTCACACTATTAAAATATCCTAAAATATACACATACATGTATAAATATAGACTTTATGGAATAAGCCTAGAACAATGGAGAAGTTTCTTTTCTAAACCACCAAAGACTATCCATTAAAAAGTCAATACCAGGAATGTGTTATCTTTATAAGTTGTTGGTAATTGGGGTCTCAAAAAAACATAAATATTAAAGGATGTTGCCATTGCTACTGGATAGACTCTAGAATTTGATGACAATAGCCTATTTTAGAAAACTTTTATAATTGAGTCATAGATTATTAAGATTTTGATTTGGCTAAGATTTTGAAGTTGGAACCTTAGAATCTTGATCTGTATTGTCTAGGTCCATAGTCCTAAAAGGTCCTATACACATTACTAGAAGACAAAAATGATCATTGGTCTTACCCATATTTGAGTAATGATCAGTCTGGTAAGATCTACTGACTGGTACAATAGTGATATAAACGTTATTGTATATAAGACCACATACTAATTAGATTTCTGGTTTACTCCACAAGATGGAACCCAGGGCTTGTATTGATTTTGAGACCTGAATATGTGGCTACACAGATCCTAGTCCCAAGGAAAAACCTATGATCTATCCACTGATTGGATATATTAAACCAACTCCTAATGACTTATCAGTATACTTATACCTTAGTAAACATTTTAATCTTCATGAGAGAAGCTCCTTTCTGTATTAGACATCAACAAAATAAATAATGTTCTAGTGCATTATAGAGCAAGAGAAGCTGCAAAGGGCTCACTTCAAGCTACTTAGATACTTTCATTAGTCTCTACATTACCTTGACTCTTGGTCTAAATAACACAAGTAA
The DNA here is from genome assembly GCF_021556685.1 of Rattus norvegicus. Taxonomy (NCBI): domain Eukaryota; kingdom Metazoa; phylum Chordata; class Mammalia; order Rodentia; family Muridae; genus Rattus; species Rattus norvegicus. The sequence goes on from NC_141537.1 coordinate 93,671,750, forward strand.
ATTAATTCCATATATTGGCAATCTTTTGTTTTTCTATTAGCAAACTTATTTTTATAAAATGTACAAATGAAATTGTAATTTTATTGGATGCCTTGTGGTGTTGAGTGCATGTGCACATTGTCTTTAGTCTAATCAGAGTGACTGGATTATGCTTCTGTCACTTCAGTAGTAAATCATTTTCTCCTTTATTTCTTTTCTCAGTGTCAGTTCTATATATCTTATATAGCATTATATCACATAGTCTTGAAAGTCTAGATCAAATGTCTTTCTTTCATATTGTAGAATTTTCTCTTTCTTATCTCCTTGAATTTATATAGCATTATATCACATAGTCTTGAAAGTCTAGATCAAATGTCTTTCTTTCATATTGTAGAATTTTCTCTTTCTTATCTCCTTGAATTTATGTAATGATTAATTTAACATCACATATTTCTCTCTTATCCCATTTTATTATTTATCTCAGAAGCTGTGCGGTTGTCTTCTACTTTCTACAAATTTATAACTTCAGCAAAGCCAGAAGCCATTTCTATCCTTCTAATATTTAGGATCATTTTTCCACATGGAAAAGGGAAAAGTTTTAAAGGTTATCAGTAAAATTAATTTCAATTAAGTCTAGATTTTAGATATTCCATACAAATATAATTTAGTGTACTAAATTTAATTATTTTTCATATTTCATATGTGGAAATGATATACTTAATCTTATTAAGAAGCATTACTATTCTAAAGAGACAAGCATTTATTGAGAAGAAAGTTATAAAACATTTATATAAGTACATGACTAAATGACGTTATAGATCGCGGGTCACTTAAACACAGTTGTAATACAATACAAGCTGAGTATTAGAGAAACATTTGGGTCAACTGAGGCTAAAGCACTTAGTTGGAAATTATAGAGAGGTGTATACAAAAAAGCTCAGTTTTCAAGCCTGCTCCAGCAATAGATTTCTGAATCCTACTTTACATAGTTTGCCTCTCTTAATTGGCTCCAAGAGTCTTTCAAAACACCAAACATTTCTTTCTCAGTGAACCTGAGTGATCACTCAGAGAGTGTAAAGGAGTCCTCTTCTGGTCAGTAGTCAAGAAAGTCATCATTTTAACATTCTTAATGCCAGACAATCCTCAGGAAAGAAACTCTGAAAAAGTAGAAACTAAGCACATTTCAGCATTTGGACAATCCAAGTGTGATGTGTGGATTGCTTCACATATTTAAACAAAATATTTAAGGTGTTATGTTAATAAGTCTGCGTTTCTTGTTTTTTAATTGGATATTTTATTTATTTACTTTTCAAATGTTATCCTCTTTCCAGGTTTCCCCTATCCCACCCTCCCTCCCCCTGCATGAGGGTGCTCCTGCACCCACCCATCCACTCCTGCATCCCTGACCTGTCTTTTTCCTACACTGGGGCATTGAGTCTTCCCAGAACCAAGAGCCTTTCCTCTCATTGATGTTTGACAAGGCCATCTTCTGCTGCATATGTTACTGGAACCATGGGTTCCTCCTTGTGTACTCTTTGGTTGGTGATTAGTCCCTGGGAGCTCTGGAGGGTCTGGTTCATTGCTATTGTTGTTCTTCCTATGCGGTTGCAAACCTTTTCACCTCCTTTAGTCCTTTAACTCCTCCATTAGGGTCCCAGTGCTCAGTTCAATGGTTGGCTGTGAGCATCTGCCTCTGTATTTGTCAGACTCTGGCAAAGCCTCTCAGAGACAGCTGTATTAGGCTCTTGTCAGCAAGCATTTCTTGTTTTAAGAAGAATTATTTTTTCTTATTTACAAATTGCAATCCAAATATTCTGCTCAGAGTCAGTTTGAAAGAACTAGGAAGTTTAACTCCTAGCAGACTACTTGTGTTATCCTCACAGCTCAAATGATTAATCAACTAATGTTTTGGCATGAGTAATGTCTTAATGTAAATTTTGATATTTAGTTTAAAAATATAAAAATCATTTTAGAAACTAGGTCTTTGTGAGTTATCTAGTTTCCCTGACTATTAATTTTTCATTTTTACATGTATAATGTTATTAGTTATATATATATATATATATATATATATATATATACTTTATATGTGTAATTGTACCACATATTGCTTTCCAATGACTATTTTGTTGTTAATTTTACACATATATCTTTGGTGGTTTGAAAAACCATATATTTGTTAATTCCATTTTCCCCATGATAAATATGTGGTATGATGGGATAGCCCTGTTGATGGAGTATACCAGGCAGAGAACGAGGTGTAAGCTGAATTACTTTACCCGTTATGTAGTCTAACATCTGAATTAGGCACCTCTGTAAAATATCTGCTATGTGCTGACAGTTTTAAATGCTTGGAATATTACAGGCTATTTTGTGGCTATGCTCACCAGCTGTTACATTTTTGTTATGAAGTATTTGCTTAATTTTTCGGAACTAAATATAAAGCTTTCTAAAACAAAGTAAAAACTATCTAAAGTGCTGTATCTCAAAAGGTCATAATTTTCATAGTCAGGGAAAAAAGATGCCAGAAGTTATTTTATCACTCAATAAAAGATGGAAATATTTCTGGTTTTTAAGATGGCAAATGAAACACCCTGTCATTACCCTATATCACACTTAACTCTCTAAATGTGGTTAGAGAAATGAAACAATTTCCAAGGAGGAAAAGGAGTGAGTGAGAGAGAGAGAGCCAGAAGATGTGTTGGCAGCATGTCAGAACACTGCTGATGCTACCCAGTTCTGCATAACTGTCTGCGCTCATTCGTGGGTCTCCAGCTGATGTGAATCCTTTGCAGAGGCAGGAGATGGAAGGAAGTTTCTCTGAAGTGCAAACTTCATGTGGAGACATTTCCTTGACTCTCCATGCCTGTGTGTACACACCGAGACATTATTCTGCATATTCAGAGAAGAAATTGTGCTGGCACAAGAGGAAAATTAATTTGAGCTGTGTAAAGGAACACTACAGAGACTGGCTTTTTTTCAATACTAAAGAAAGATAAATAATAGGAAGAAATTCTCTGTGATTTTAAGAGCATAGTGATAGACTTTGGAAAATATGCTAAGGAGTGGAGTGTACATTCATAGCACATGTCACAGTTCAGGAAAGGGTAGCCTGCATGTCTGGAGCTAGTCCTCAAGAGGTTTCCATGCCATGGTCCAGATGATCACTATAAATGGCTGTTCAGCCTTGCAATCCTCTCTGAAGTGTTGCCTGGTCCAGAGCATCATTTTATTCTTATCATCACAATGCTTCCCTCTTATTGACCTGTCAGAGGCTTTTATTCACTGAGTGTCAAAATAACTACTTACACGTCAAGTTACAAATGATCACAACTGTATCAGATCCATCTCTGATCTGTTTGCAAAAAGAGCCCTTAACAAAACTAATCAACTGCCTCTAGTATACTAATAGCCTTATCCATCACAGCCCCCACCAGTCCCCACTAAGTTCTCAAGGGATGTTCCGAAAGATACTCTAAATTCAGCACTGTCTGAAAACGTCTTTCAAAGACTGAACCATAATATATCCTGTGCTTTGTTTGTTAATTTAATGTATGTGTGTGTGTGTGTTCATGTATATGTTCTCTGCATGTGTATGTGTTTCTTGTGCTTTTCTTTCAGTATATTCATTTTTTAAAATTTCCAGACAGAGAAATTCCTTTTGGAGAGGAGGAGGAGGGTTGAGATGAAGAACAGCCAGAGGGTGGACAAGGAAGGGGATAACAACTGGACTGTAAAAAAGATTAAAGAATAGTAGTAAGAATGGATAATAATGAAAAGAGCAGTACCAAAGTGGAGATTTAAACCTTGATTTACTTTGTGGCTTTTGGAGTCCTTCAACTTCATCAAGAAAAGGACGGATCCTACTCTACTAGTTGTCTTTGGGTATCTTTTCCTATTAGAAAATACTTCAAGTTTCCACTTTAGTTTGAAATGTAAATAAATAAAATAACCAATAAAAAGGGAAAAAACCTAAAAAGAAATAAGAATAAAATGTCCTGTTTGTTTTCTAGGGGGGGGGGCAGCAGGAAGGGAGGAGCGAGAGAGACAGCGACAGAGACAAAGGGATAGAGAGACAGCGACAGAGAGACAGAGAGGGATTGGAGATGGGTGCTTAGAAAGATGGTGAGGAGGTGAGGAAAGGAAACTCAAAATAAGAATATATTGTGTGAAAGAATATTTTCCAAAAAAAAAAATGAAGCAGCAGAAGAAGTTACTAAAAAAATCTCATGAAGCTTTGGTTATACAGGGCCTATTTTGATAGGTTGAACACATGAATTAGTAAAAGCTGGTGATCACCATCACCATAAGACATCACAAAATGTGACTATCTGGAATAACTGCTAATCACCAGTTTGTTAACTCAGAATGAACTTCTCTGTAACATGAGTTTATGAATGGATGTGACACATTTATGCAGATGATAATATTCTTAAAATCTTTCACTTGCTGTCAAAATATGAGAACAACAATACAAATGGTTCATTTAATAATAAAAATCAACAAGATTATCTTAAAACTAAAATGATACTTTTCACTTATTAACTACATGCTGAAATAATACCTAATTTATTTAGAAAAATGTCATATATTGTAAAGCTTTGCAGAACATTTTTTCTAATTTTTGGTACCATATTAAAGCTGCAAACAAGGAAGACTAAAACACCAGGAGCTGATATGTTGATCTCTCGGTATCAGGCTTTATTTAAGACCTGTATGTATATAGTTTAACATTTTACAAAGGCATTATGTTATTAAAAGAATAATCTGTGATAGCTTTTAATATATAATTGTATGTATTTATTCATCAAATATTCATTCAGGTGTACAAAATTTACCTTTCACCACTAATAAGTTGTGAATAGAACAAAGAAAATCCTTAACTCCATTGATTGCTAAAGAACTAAGAAGCAGGCAGTAAAAGTTGCCATATGGATCCTTAGATAGTGGTATGTGTCTCATGCATAAAAGAAAGTCTGAGAAATAAAATAGGTAACTGATAGAGACTGAAATTCTAATAGAGTGACCCATGTGGCAATATCTGAAATCAGTTAAGAAAGGCAGGTCTCTGAAGGAGGAAAGAAAAGAGCTTCAAAAGCATTAGGCAGCATGAAGTTTAAGTATCACGGAGGGAACCGCTGCTGTGTAGCAATAAAAAAGGTGATGGGCACTAAGGGCAAAGAGACAGATCCCTGCATCACATACCAAGCTCTCAAGTCAAAAGAACACTGGATAGAAGGAGCTGTCCATGGTTGGGATGGGGGGCATTGAATGGTTTTGGAGTGGTGCTGAATTGCCAGAGTGGCCTGCACCTACACAGTGATTTTCTCTAGAAAACTTTGTTCCCCCAACTTGGTGAAAAAAACGTCATTAGTTGTGCAGATGCACTTTATCCTCTATTCTCTTGAAGGTTTTGTATATTTGATTTTGGTTGAATTAGGAACCTTTACTAATTTTTAATCTCATAAGAACTATGAAGTATAAAGTAATTATGAATGCAATCTGAATAGTAACTATTTCATATTAGAGGGTCATTGTGGCTTCTTCTTCCCTATCCTCTTACAAAGAATAGGATCTGATGCTGTCCACAGTAGTAATCAGTGCCAACTACAGGGCAAAAAGCATGATGCATTTGACCTGTTTAGTGAAACAAATGCACAGTTTGGTCTTCATGTGGATCCCAGAACAACTGGAGCAGAGGACTATGCCAAAAGCTGTTGCCTGTACATGGGATATATTCTTCTAGGTGGGCTGCTTTATCTGCATCACAGAGAGAAGATGTGCCTAGCTTCACAGAGACTTGATGTGCCAGACGGGAATACAAAGGGGAACTTCCACCTGCTCAGAGGAAAGGAGGAGGGTGGATGGGAGAAAGATGATGGAAGGGGGTGAGCGGGATGGGGACAGTTGTGGTTGTAAGTTGAATAAGTTAATATAATAATAATAATAATAATAATAATAATAATAATAATAATAATAATAGGAAAATATTTAGAATTACTTTTTAGCAAAAAATACAAAATAAAGATAAAATAAAACTATACCAAATGCATAGGTTCACAAACTCTTCACTCAGTTTCAGAATTATGGATTAGAAGTTATTTTAAAAACAAACACTTCTGTTTCTTCATGTTTCAAACCTTAGATGAGTAACTCACAGATCAGAGCTTATTCTGATGATGATTTTGAAAATGGGGATCCATCTGTAAAATTAAGGGGACTTGACTAGGGTAGTCTTTCAGGGGGAGGAGCCACTCCAGAGGAGCTGCATCTGGAGTATGTGAAGAAAAAATAGTTGGGAGGATTTAGCAGGGCTCACTGTCAGAGCAGATCTTAATGGATGGTAAGTTCAGGGGTAAATGGTGATCACTATTCAGGGCTGTCAGATCCTTAACTTCTCTTTTAATAGCTTTATTTCAAATATGGGTATACAGTGACTGGCTAACAAACCTAAAGAAACATCCATATGATTCAAGGATTAAGTACTAGAATTCAGACTGTCTACATCAGCCTGTGGGATCACTGGCTCCCTAGCCACCATTTCGAGAAGCTCAGGAAAAATGCATACGTGTAAACCTCAAGTAAGTGTATTCTGCTAAATGGATGAACTAGAATTCCCAGAATGATGATTAACTGAAGACTGGCATTCACAGGTACTGGTATTGAACATGTGGTCCCAAGTTCGTGAGACAGTTTCAAGAGATAATACAGCCTTACTAGAGGAAATAAATTATTGGCAGTAAGTTGTAAGAGTTCACAACATTGTTCCATATGCAGTTGTCTGTCTGGATTTTGGTTTTGGTTGAAAGTGTGATTTCCAGGCTTTTGTTTCTGGCCACCTGCTGTAATAGCACCACTGCCAATACAGACTTTCTTCCTGGAACAATAAGCCAGAAAATCTCCTTTTTCAATAAGTTGCTTACAGTCATAGCATTTTTATCACAATACTAGGAAAGTCACCACTACACAGGCTGAGCTTATTAATGAGCCAATTGAGTGTGTGACCTGCACTAGTCTGTGGTTATGCTGACACTGCCATATATCTGAGAAACACCAATCCTAACTAAATATTTCTAATTATTAGAGAAGCTTTACATTTCCTCTGCTCCCTATTAATTAATTAATTAATTACTGCTTCAAAGGAGGTCAAAGAAAGGAATTTAGAATTCTTTTCAACCATAGGAGTCCTGCAAAATAAAAGTAAAGAGTCTTTTAGGCTCTTAGGCAAGCCTGGCACACACTAAATTACCTCACCAGGCCAATTGCATTCTTTCCAGTAGTTACACTTATTCTTTATTTGTTAATTTTTACATCCCAATTATAGCCCCTGTATGTTTTCTCTTAGTCCCATTCAAATGCCTCCTCTTGTTACTTCCTCTCCTTCTCTGAGAAGAAGAAGAAGGTCTCTTTGGACCACCCTACCTTGAGACATCTAATCACATTAGGTCCAAATGAGTCATCTCCCACTAAATACCGTGCAGTCCAGTTAAGGAAAAGGGATCCAACAGCAAGCACCAGAATCAAAGTCAGCTTCTCTTCAATTGACCCAGATGAAGACCAAACAGCACATCTGCCATAAATATGTAGGTGCACTAGGTTCAGCTCCTACACGTTCTTTGGTTGGTGGTTCAGCCTCTTTGAGCCACCATAGGCCAAGGTTAGTTGAATTTATAGGTCTTCTTGTGTTGTTCTTGGCCCCTCCATATTGCTCACTTCTATACACTACTCTTCCACAAGATTCTCTGAGTATCACCTGAAGTTTGGATGTAGATCTATGCATCCTTTTTCATCTGAAGCTAGATAACGCCTTTTAGGAGACAGTTATGCTAGGAAGCATAGCAGAATATTATCAATAGTCAGGGATTGTCTCTCTTACATGAGGTTTGTCATATATTGAACTTTGCTTAGCCAGTCATTGCTTGGTTGTTCCCTCAATCTCTTCTTCTCTCTTTATGTCAGCACGTCTTATAGGAAGGGAAAATTGTGCATTGAAATTTTTATGGTTAGGTTGCTCTACCTCTTCATCCACTGGAAGTCTCATTTAGTTATAGAAAGTGGCCATGCTACTAGGAGTCTCAACTAGAATCATCCCCATAACCTCCATTGAAACTTTCCTGTCCCAGGTCTCCAGATTCTCCCAGAGATGCCCCCATTGATTGCCATTCTCACTTCCAGTTCTATCCCATGCTCCATTTCCCCACACCTCATCCCCTTCCCAGTTTGCTTCTTCACATGCTGTCCCACACAGTTCTCTCTTTCTATTCTCCTCCAATGCCTATTTTGTTTCCTTGTCTGAGTGAGATTCATACATTCTTTCTTGGTACCTTGTTATTACTCAGTTTCTTTGGGTCCTTGGATTATAACATGATTATCCTGTACTCCATAGCTAATAAGCAATTAAAGGTGAGTAAGCACCATGAATGTCTTTCTGGGTTTATGTTACTTCACTCAGTATGATATTTTCTATTTCCATCCAGTCCCTGCAAATTTCATAATGTCTTTGCTTCTAATAGCTGCATACTATTCCACTGTGGAGATTGTCACATTTTCTTTATCCATTCTTAAGTTAAGTGATATGTAGGTATTTCCAGTTCCTGGCTATTACAAATAAAGCTGCTATGAACATAGTTGGGCAAGTGTCCTTGGGGTATAATGGTACATCGTTTTAAGTTTATGCCCCAAAGTGGTTTACCTGTGTGTTGGGACACTTCTTGAAGGTTCAATTCTTGAACCTCTACATTAAAGGTTTATCAGTTAGTTTAGTGTATCCCTTCAAGTCATTCTCAATTTTTTTCACCAAAGTTCTGCCTTCTTGCAACTATTGGATGCACTGCCCCATACAAGACAGCAAGGTGTGTGCACTGCCCCATATGAAACAGCAGGGTGTATATAGACCATGTACAAATTCCTTCAATTTTTAACACCTATGAATTTGACAGAATAGGGGCCCTTCTTCATTTTCATTTATTCACAATAACTTCCTACAGAAGGATTTATATAAGGTATCAATGTATCTCCAGACCCTCATGCCTAATGCACTTATTGAGTGTGTTTAGGACGCTATGTTTAATATTTCACATGTGCATCAATGGTGGAGCTGTATAATTGTGTGTCAGAATTCTGCCCCTTCAATTCAGCAAATACCTAATGTATTCCTATACTATGCAAATTTCCCAACATACAGTTGTGAACAAAGACAACCAGTCCATATGTTCCTGCCATATCATTCTAGGGTTACAGGTACTTAAGATTAGGTCACTCCAAAATGTGGATGCTACAACACTACTCAGTAGGGGAAAGAGGATAAACTCTGGGAAGTAGAGAAGGAGGTAGAGAGGAGGGGGAGGAAAAAAGTGGGGCCAGTTCAAAAAGGGAGAAGACGGGGGGGAAGTACAGAGGGTCGGGAATTTGAAAGTAGGTGTGTAGCACCTAGTTTCTGGGAGAGGGGACACTGGGTGTAGCCACTAGAAAGTCCCAGATGCCAAGGACCCAAGAGGTTCCCAGGACCCAACATGGAGAACATTAGCCAAAATTCCAAACAGAGGGGAAAGAGATCCTGTAGAGACGATATGCAGTAGCTAGGCATGGCCCACAATTAAGGGATGGAACCAACCACCCACCCTCAAAATATTAATCCAGAATTTCTCTTGTCAAAAGAAAATGCAGGGACAAAGTGTGGAGCAGAAACTGAAGGAAAGGCCATTCATAGACTGCCCCACCTAGGAATCTATCCCATCTGGTGACACCAAACCCAGACACTAGTACTGAGGCCAAGAAGTGCTTAGGAGCCTGGTATAAATGTCCCCTGAGAGGCTTGGTCAGAACGAGATCAATACAGATGAGGATGCACAGAGCCAAACATTGGAATGAAAGTGTGGACCCCAATAAGTAAGTTAGGGCAAGGACTATAGGAACTAAAGGAGTTTGTAACCTCATAGGAAGAATAACAATATCAACCAACCAGAACTCCCCAAGTTTCCAGGGCCTAAACCACAAACCAAAGAGTATACGGGGTACCCATGGCTCCACTGGATATGTAGCAGAGGATTGCCTTATATGACATCACTGGGAAGTGAGCCTTTTGGTCCTGTGGAGACGTGATGACCCAGGTTATGTGAACACTAGGCCACTGAGGCAGGAGTGGGAGGGCAGTTGGGTGAGTACCCTCATAGAGGCAGAGTTGGGGAGGAGGGGATAGGGGTTTTGTGGATGGGAAACTGAGCAGGGGGAAAAGATTTCAAATGTAAATAAATAAAATAAGCAATTAAGAAATATTGACTTCCTTTTGTCTTGAAATGTGCCACATTCTCATTATGTGTTTCTTCCTTTCTAGACTAAATTCTTGTTTCACCACTGTGCTTTAACTTAGCTTCAGAAAAACAACTGGTCAAATCCATGCTAACACATCTGAACCCATATGGCTCATTATCTGTGAAGCATTTCCCATAATGGATATTTCCTGTCCTGCTCCTGTGTTGTTAGAAACTTGGTTTCTTCTGGCATCTGTGGCCTGGCCTTGTATTCCTTATTGTCTCTTTCACTTCTGATCATGGCTAGGTTAACTCTGGGATCCATCCCTCCTCTCCTTGCCCTGTGCAAGCTTCCATTCCTGATGTCAACTATTTTCTAATATGATCAGCTGATATGTTTAACTCTTTTGACACTTATCTGTAGAATAAATATGAAAAGTGCTATCGTCTATGAGTTTCAAGCTTTTTGCAAGAACCCTCATATAAAAAATGATGTATATTAAATACAAAGTAGTTTGTAATGTAATACTAAAATATTTTTAACCTATCTTACATATTTAACATACTTTTTAAAGAATAAAACTGTCAAACATACCTTGAAGAATGGAAGAAAAATCAGTCCATTTATTAATCAATCACAGCTAATAATGTCGCACATTGCTTCTGTCTGAGGACACTGTTATGAAAATGGTTTCTAGTCTACAGTTAAAATAGAGTCTCTGTTGATCTAATGCTCAGTAAATACTGTTCAGAGCACATATTCACAAAGCCTGTATGCTGCTCCCTGATAGAGTATCTTTACTTAGGTACATTATCGAATGCTTACCTCAGTGAGCATGCTTACAATCCCTGTATGCTACCCATTAACGTAATTTTATTCCATACATTTAACAATGAACATGAAATATGAAAGGTTGAAACTATGTGACTTCCTTCTAAGTATGCCCAAGAAACAAAAGTGAAGAAAACTAGAAGTGGGTTTTGAAGAAATCAGAACATTTGAGCTTTACCAAGAAAAGTACATTATTCACTTGAATACTCCACATGATTCCTTCACTTTCATTAGAAATAAAACATACTTCATAGAGACTTTAGAATGCTTAATTTCAATCAACTTACCTAAGTGAATTTATAAGGATAAAATTATTTTCCATTTACACAAAAGGCAGACTTTAATATTAGCATGAGATTTGACATTTAGAAGAAACCTAGACTACATTACTTTTGTGTACAATGTTCCTTGCTCTACTAGGAGGACAGAATTCCCTCTATTAATTTTATTATTCATGTTTTTCCTTGACAAAAATTTTACATTTAGTTCTATATTCAATTTCTCACATTTTAGTTGAAGTTTAAGTTGGCATTAAAATTACAGTAGATTACTTCAGACAGAAAAATGTTAAATCTGTTTCATTTCTAAAAATATCTATACCTCTTTCCTAAAGAGCATACTTTTGCTTAAGTTCATTATGGCCCAATCACCACACTGTTCCTCTCCTATCTCCTTCTGTGCCATACAAGAGAAGAATGAATTTCGGCATGCTGTTTACATGGCCACTTTTTAGACAAGTTCTCCTTCATAGGTTTGTCAGTTAAGTTTGCACAGAGGGGATGTTGCTTCAGATGAATAAGGGACACAGCTGACAGACACAGCATGGGAACTAGCTAATGGGCATAGGACACAAATGAAGAGCATAGAACAGCAAGTGAAGAATAGAATTATTCTCTGATTCTGGAAAAAACTACAGAAAAGTATTAAAAGTATTAATGCCACCTCTGATAACCAGTCTTGTCAATTTTCTCCTTATCTAGAATGACTGGTTAAGGAAGCCTGTAGACAAGATCTTGAGGAATTAAACCTCTTCAAGTGTTTGAACTAAATGGCTTTTACATATTTTTCCAAAAATTTCTAACACAACAACACAACATATCATTATTTTATATTGTGATATCATTCCATCTACCAAAATATTTTTTTTTGGTTCATTTTTTTCGGAGCTGGGGACCGAACCCATGGCCTTGCACTTCCTAGGTAAGCGCTCTACCACTGAGCTAAATCCCCAGCCCCAAAATATTTTTTAAATTAATTCCTTAGAAATGTAAAAATACATTAAACTTTATAAAATGGTATTAGAGTGTTTTACTCTTTTGTATACACTAACGTGTAATTATAGTTAGTGTGATCATAGTATTATCTTTTAATTTCTGCCTCTATGTAAGTCTTATCATGTGACATACACACAGATTTTAGGAGGCTGAGTCAGAAGCCAAAGCCATGAATTTGTCAGCATTCTTTTTCTTGGTCTCTGAGAAGGAGGGTGAATGTGAGCACCTTTATCCCCAATGGATTATCGCTATAACGACTTGAAATCTCTCTCGTGGCATGCTTTACACAATGGTTAGAACTCATAGGTGTTAACTGATATGAATGCTATTATTTGATGCATGTCAAACAGTCTAAAAGGATAGCTAGGCATTTATGGACATCAGAATGAAATTATTTACCAAGAATCTGATGTTATCCAACACTTTCAAAAAATTAACTTTTGACTCTCTTTCACCACTCAGAACATTTGTTGATGGTTAGACAAGGTGAAGTGATAAAAATTTGCCTCTTGATGTAGTCAAAATAGATCTGGCAATGCTTTTCAAGTCTACTTATGTTAGAAAATAAGTCTTTACATATGTATTGCATGTTTTTGTGTAGTAAGAAAAATGTAAGCGAATCAATTTATTTTCTAATACCATATGGTTAACCCTGAAAACATAAATACAAATAACATTATAAAGAAAATGCAGGTTATATTTAGGAATGCATGTGTATGTAAATATATGAATGCAGTAATTATTAGTAAAATAGAGCCATAAATTTGATAAAGGATAAGAAGAGCTATGTGGGCTCTCTAGGGGAGGAAAATTGTCATTACAGTCATTCATTCTCCTACATTAAAGTTCAAGGGCTCTTAGGTAAAGGAGTAAACATTGTGACATTAGTCTCATACTTTTGTGTCATTGTGGCTTGTCCACCTTAGGTCTACCAATTTATCAATCAGTAATAAGATAAGTTAATCATCAGAGAATTATAAAATATATGTGTTATATGGAATGTTATATGTCTTACACCAAAAGTATAAAGAGAAATATTTAAGTCTTGCACATATTTTGTTTTAAAGAAAGATAGGAAGACTGCATGTAAATGTCTGTGAGAAAAGAGAACAATTGAGCAGGAAGGCAGAAAATGTGCTGGAGTGGGAGAATCAACTCTTGCTTCAGAGATACTTAATGATCCACACCACGTAATTCACAAATTGGGCTACTTTTAATTTCTTTTTAAAAAATCAGCTAAAAAATTCTAAGTTTTGGAAAATAAGATTATTAAAATATGGAAATACAAATATTTATGTTTAAGGATATTTTATTTACGTTCATGTTCCTGTCTGTGGCAGTGAATGCATTGTATGTGATCATGCCTAAAAAAGCATTAAAGAGGAGTCAGATAACATTAGATTCTGAGTTCTAGGTGTTTGTAAGATGTTTGGCATCGAGTGCTGGGCCCAAAACTCAGTTTCTCAGCCTGTGCTATTAACTGGTGAACAATCTCTCCAACGAGAAAGCATTGGGATTTCTGAGTGAAAACGAAACAAAATATTAGCTCTTTTGTTTTCAACAAAAATCTGTCAGATTTTGAACATATTTTGACATAAACATATTTTGATCATCTGTTTCAAATATATCTTTCAGAAGAAATAATTTTAAGTGCAAATTTATTGTGAAAGAGAAATACAGGTATTTTGGTTGATTATTAAAATATATAATTTTAAACAATAGTCTGTTTAAATGATGGATGAATAAACAGGTGTCTTAGGGTTTACTGCTGTGAACAGACAACAACCACGGCAACTCTTATAAGGACATTTATTTGGGACTGGCTTCAGTCCATTATCATCAAGGTGGGAGCATGGCAGCATCCTGCAGGCATGGTGCAGGAGGAGCTGAGAGTTTTACATCTTTATCTGAAGCATGCTAGCAGTTTATCGGCTACCAGGAAGCTAGGGTGAGGGTCTTATAGCTCACACCCACAGTGACACACCTAATGCAACAGGGCAACACCTTCTAATAGTGCCACCCCCTGGGCCAAGCATATACAAACCATCACAGTCCATTCCCTGGCCCCCATAAGCTTGTTCAAACATGAGTCTACGGGGGTCATATCTAAACATAGAATAATGTAAAACACATTTAGTCCAGCTTCAAAGGTCGCCATAGTCTATAGCAGTCTCAAAAATGTTAAAAGTCCCAAGTTCAAGGTCTCTTCTATGATTCATTTCAATCACTTAACTGTAATCCCCAAAAGAAGACAGGGAAACAGCAGGGCAAACTCCAGACTCTGCATCTCCATGTCTGATTTCAAGGCAGTCTTCAGACCTCCAACTCCTTTTTCATCTTTGTTGACTGCAACAAACTTCATTCCTTGGGCTGGTTCTACTCCCTGTTAGCATCATTCCTCAGGAGATATACTATGGCTCTGGCATCTCCAAGCAACTTCAATGATACAGCTTCTTGTTTCATTATCTGGCATCTACACATGACCTACTGGGTCCTCCAAAGGGCTGGTGTCACACCTCCAGCTCTGCCCTCTGTAGCACTCTAAGCCCAGGATAATCCACAGTACAAGCATCTCCAATACCCAGGGGTCTTCTGCTGCAGATAGGCTTTGCAAATAGCGTCTCACAGACTCATTGTGCCAAACCTTAACTCTCTTGCATGACCTCTTCAGTCCTGGGCTATCAAATGAAATTGAGGTTGCACTTTAACCAATGGAACTTCCATGGCCCCTCACGGTGCCGAGCCTCAGCTGCTTTTCATGATGCCTTCATACCTGCAAAACCAGTACCACCAGGGTCAGTCTTACATATTACCAGATATAACTGCTGCAGGAGGTACAATACTGGATATCTTTGGAACACAGATTCTTTGCACTCTCCCAAAATAGTTACCAGAAGATTTCACCTCAGTTATACTGGTCTTTTCCTATCACTACAAATTTCTTAGCTTCACCAACCATCATCAATTGTCCCAGTAATTCTTTCTATTCTGGACTCTAAAGTCAGAGCCACTTGGCCAAAGCTGCCTAGTTCTGTTGCTTGGTGGGCCTGGAACATGCCCCCCTTGTTCTATTACATTAACACCAGCTTTCTGTTTTCCAACTCCTTCAGTGCCTAAGCTTGACTGGCCTGGAACCTGCTTTGTAGACTCACTATGAATTCAAGATTTGCACCCCTGTTCCCTAAGCACTGAGATTAAAGGTGTGTATGACCTAAGCTCTTTATGGTCATTATGCCTCAAGATCTCCATGCTAAAATCCAGGTCAGAACCT
Source organism: Rattus norvegicus (assembly GCF_021556685.1). Classification (NCBI taxonomy): domain Eukaryota; kingdom Metazoa; phylum Chordata; class Mammalia; order Rodentia; family Muridae; genus Rattus; species Rattus norvegicus. Next base: position 93,687,356 of record NC_141537.1, read on the forward strand.
AATGTCTTCAAGCCTGTAGTTCATTCCAGACATAGTCAAGTTGACCACCAGGCATAGCCATTACAATAGGTGCTTAGAAACATACAGATAAATGATAAATATGCAATAAATAGATCGACAGATGGGTTATGTATGCAAATGTTTCTGCAATGATTTTTTCTATGTAGGAAATTTTTCATTCTATCTTTGGATGTATTTGTGAGCTCATGAAGACATTTACTTCTTCTTACAAATTAATCATGTTTTCTGTGCTTTCCTAACACATTTTTTTTGGCCACAGAGGAATATAAATAATGAAACTAAAACTAAAATATGTGATTAATACCTTGCTTAAAAACATGGTTCTTAAGTTCTATCCATTTCCCTGCAAAATTCATGTCTTTGTATTTAGTAGCTGAATAATATTCCATTGTGTAGATGTACCTTGTTTTCTTTATCTGTTCCTCAGTTGAGGAACTTGTAGGTTGTTTTCAGTTTCTGACTGTTACAAGCAAAACTACTTTGAATAAAGTTGAGCAAGTTTCCCTGTGGTGTAGGGGGGCATCTTTTGGGTATATGCCCAGGAGTAGTATAGCTGGGTCTTGAAGTACAACTATTTTCTACCTCTTTGGTGCAAATATATAGCTTGGTGTTCATGTGGTTCCCCTAACAAGTGGCGTGCGGGCTGTCCGATCTCTGTTCCCTTCTATGGGATCCCCTTCCCCCGCTACTTGGACTACTGCTTGAACCTCAATGGGAGACAATGTGCCTAGACCTCCTGGGGAATTGATGCCCCAGGGTGGAGTGGTACCCAAGGTGGTGCTCTCTTCTCTGAGGAGAAGGGATACAGGTAAATCCAGGAGGAACTGCAAAGGGAGGAGGGAGGGGGGATGTGATCAGGATATAAAGTGAATAAAAAAATGAAATTATTTTAAAGGTTTAAAAAATATTTCTTTTAAATTCATGATAAGCTCTCTGATAAAATGACATTTAAATATATTTGCTATTTTAAATCTAGGACTATTACAACTTACATTAAACTCCTGTGTCTACATTAGGTATCCTGCATAAAGTAGTACCTAACTTCCTGTAAGAAAAGCTTAATTAGTGTTACTTGATTATCCAAAATATGAAATAAATTGTTTGGCCAGGCTATACTTTCTTGTTAATGCAAAAATATAGGCCACTATACTAATAAAAACAATGACTAGAAAAATAAATGCTGGTGGAAATATTGATTTAACCATCCAGATGATTACTCATAATTTTTATTTGAAATTATTTGAATTATTCATTATTTAAAATGCTATTTTGTGCGATATGTAATATTTGAAAATGCTAATTTGCATGCTGTGGTCTCACATTCCGGTCTGGTTTTATTTTAAGCACATACAAACACAAACATACAAAACCACACACACAAAAACACAACACACACACATGCATGCACACATATATTCATTCTACTTACAAAAGGAATCTTGATTTAAAGCTATTTAAATACCCATCAAGAAAGTAGAATATTATATGGTCGCTTATATCCATAAATGTCTTATAAACAGAAAGATTTAATAATTAAAAATTAAGATTGTAATATGATTTGGATAACTGTCAACTACAATTTCACAATTATATCTTATAATCTTTGATTAAATTTGCTATATTTTATATTTCCTATTTTTCAATTTGTTGAACAAAGAAATGCAATCAATAATGTTATTTATAATGTGAAGTCATAGAGTTAATGTCTTGAAAAATTGAAGTTAGATAAATATGGTAACTTACCTTTAAAAACTTATGAATGCTTTCCAGTAGTTTATATAATATTTTCCAATAATAGAAAGTCAAAATACCTACTTCTGTTAGGGAATGTATATATAGATATAATTGGTTGTGTATGTGCATATGTGTGTATGTCTGTAAATGTGTGCATGTGTGTGTATGTGTGTCTGTATGTATTTAAATTTTTAAGAGATAGTCAATATTTATACATGTTAATTTGACTACCCACTTAAGGCTGTAAAACAAAGCTCACTCTGAAGACTTTCTGACGCAAACACCTGGCAAGGTTGTTCCTTTTTAGGTGTATATTCTTAACACTTCCCTCTGAGAAAAGAGTTAGGAGAGAAATACATGATACGTGATATTATATCATGTTCTAAATGTGTGTGGTAGTGTTAGTGTAGACACCAATACTGGATTCAAGAAATGAATGGTATTAGGGACCTTGTGTCCTGATGTTCTTCAAGAAAACCACACGCAGGTCTTTCCATCAACATGTTCCATGTCTTCTTATATGAAAAGTAAAGTTTAAGAAAATGTGTTACACAAATGTTTGCAGTCAACCATCCGGCTGAACATTGGGAGCCCAATGGAGGAGTTAGGGGAAGGACTAAAGGAGCTGAAGCGGTTTGCAACCCCATAGGAAGAAAAACAATATCAACCAACCAGACCCCACAGAGCTCCCAGGGACTAAATCACCAACTAAAGTATACACATGGAGGGACTCATGACTGCAGCTCAATATGTAGCAGGGGATAGCCTTATCTGGCATCATTGAGAGGGGCAACTCTTGGTCCTGTGGAGGCTTGATACCCCAGTGTAGGGAAATGCTATGGTGGTGAGGTAGGAGTGGGTGTGTGGATGGGGGAGCACCCTCAAAGTAGCAGGGATGAGGGGTTGTTGAATAGGGGGTTTAAGGAGAGGAAACTTTAAAGGGGGATAACATTTTAAATGTAAATAAATAAAATAGACAATAATTTTTTCAAAAAAGAATAAGTGTTATAGGGGAAGGAAAGAGTAAATAAATTATTAGTGTTTGATATGTATGCTAAGCTTTCCTATTTTCAGGAAATGAACCATAGCTCTTATGTCTTTCTTTTCAGTGTATTTTACTTCAGCACCTAAATAATAATCTGATATCAGTTCTACAGGGTTTTGCAATGTTTTAAGACAGGTTTCATGTGTAAATGTTGTGTTAGGTAAAATGCCTTTGTTTAAAAAGTCTAATTGGTACTCAATACAACTCATTCACATCACCTGTTAGAGCCAAAGGTTTGTTGTAGATTGTCTTTTCAAAGCCCTGTTTGGGTCCCATCAAAAGACAAAATATGTACAAACATGTGAACAGACACTTAAATCATATGGCTTAAAGTAAATGACTCATTTCAGAATGAACTTTTAGAAATTGATATCTCATTTTCTAACACATTGGTAAAGAAGCATAATGTCCAACATGATAGCATCATATTTAATATACAAATTATTATATATTTAAGAATATTCTCCCACATTAAACTGAGTCATTCGTACAATAATTAAAATCAGGAAACACATAATATTGCTCAAATATTTATACAAACTAGAAATCTCAAAAATATAATTCATATTTCAGAAATGATTGCATGGGTCAAAAATTATAGTTTGCTCTATCTAATCACTCACATTAATAAAATACTAGTATTTACTCAATAAATATATAATGACATATTTAAGACATGTGCCATTTATATGTTAATTAAATTTGCTCACTGCCTCTCTCATATGCTCAGCAGTGGATAGTTATTCAATGTAGACAGAAAATGAATGACAAGTGTTACAGAAGCCAGGACAGAGTGTATTAGTATAATTCATGTCAACACAAAAGATCACTGATAAAGAACTCCAGATCATGTAGGTCATTCTTCTGTGATCTTCAACAGGGAGACTTCTCAGCTAGAAAGAGTAATACCAGCCTGTCACAATTACTGGATGTGACAGCATCATGCTTTCTTTGTTAGAACATTAGCTCACACATAGAATAACATGGCTTATAACTTCATCCTTCATGGAAGGCCTAGGGACTGTATACAAGTTAAACAAAATCATCACAACTGATGAGTTAACATGGTTATATTTATCTATCCACTTGTGTATATGAAAATACTTCGTATATTAAATTTGTGTATGTACATAGTCTCTATAACTGTGCATAAAATCTGTTTCATATTTAAACGTGTAATGTGACACCCTTTTAATGCATACACAGTCTTTTTGCAATTACAAATAAGTTAAGAACAAAAGATAAGTGGCTGTATATCTAGTTAGCTTTATAGTCATTCATTAGTTTTTTTTACTTAACTTGAATCAGTGTATTTTAATATTTTTAATTAGTCAAATATTTATAGTGAAGAAACAAGCTAGTTAAAACTGCCTACCTGTTTTCATGAGGAATTGTTAGAATAATAAAATAATGAATAAAGTCTTTAACAATTATTAATGAAATAATGTATGCTCAAAGGGAAATTACCTTTAGATTACAGGCTTTCAATAGTGTCAAAAACCGCATGACATTGTGATTCCTCTTAGGTGCAATACAGAAGCCACAATCTTTTGTTATTTGGGACAAGGACATTCCAGTGAAGGCCAGGACTCTTGCTCTTACTGTGACACTTGACCCATGTCAAATATGTGTCCCATATCTGGTTCTGAATCCTTATTTAAAGAATACATGCAGTTCTCGTACTAAAAATATAAACTTAGAAACCATCAGAGGTCAAATGAGATATGCATTACAAAAACCTCTGTCTGACAGAACACTTGTATTTCATCATATATTTTAAGAAATGTGACTTGGTTAATTTTTTTATGTTCATAACGACCTGATTGTGATAGTTGAACACACATATGTCTCCATAACCTTCCCTAGTCACTGTGCAGGCCTGTAAGGATGCACAGGAGCCCCTAAGCCTACCCTTTTATCCCATACCCAATGCTTGACAAACCATTGGAGCGCTAAATCTCACATTATCTGTTTCTTCACCTCCACTCCCTGCTCCTCTACTTCCCACTGCCTTTGTAAAGTCTGCAAGTCCTCAGGGGTTTACACCCTTCACTTCCCCTCCCTGCTTTCTCTATTCCTAGTCACTCTATGAGGCCTGCAAGTGACTGGGGATTTCTACCATTCCTCTGCACCACCGGCTCCTCCACTTCTCAGTGCCAATGTAAATTCTTCAAGGGCCTGAAGATCTGCACCCTTCACCTCCACCCTCTGCTTCCATAGTCCCTTGCCTAACAGACAGCTCAGAATTTTGTGATCCTTTGTCCGTCTTCCTTAGATTCTATATGTAAGTGAAGTCATGAATCATGTTGTTTTGAATGTCTGACTTATTTTATGAGTATAATGCCCTCAAGATTCATCCATACAGTGGATTTGAATATAAGAAAACAATAACAAACTGCGAGTTTAACCAATTTATTCATAACTTATTTACACGTTGTCTTTAGTACTTCTTATGCTCATAGGTAGGCTTATTCTGTTGCTGACTATATGAGACTCAGGATTCATGATTGAACACTTTCTTGACAGGCATTCAGTCTACAATACAGATAGCAGAAAAATGGGATTTGAAATCAATCAGTATGCACTAGAAATATCTGTGCTTAACTATTATTTTACAAACAAACAACTGTTAAGTGTGAACTGTGAGATTCCCTGCCATCATTCTAGAGGGCATGATAGAAATTTCTTAGGTAATGCTTCAATGTTTTAAGAAAAGTTTCTTGTCATTTCAGAAACTTGCGTATGCCTGAATTCTATGTGATACTATTGGGTATACTACTATAAAGGTTATGAAACCCTATTTGGAATTGGGGAACAAAAAATGCAAAAAGTCAGAAACAATTAAGTTCACAATAGAACTTAAAAATCTGTCTAATCTGGGAGTGAGCCCTCAGAAATGTCTGAGTATATCTGATTTACCGACACACACACAAAAAAATTCATTCTCATAACTCTTACTATGTATTAGCCACTATACTATAAATTCTAAAAAACAACAAGTACATAAACCTGTCTGCAGGATGCTCTTCCTGCAACAATATCCCAAAGTACCATTTCTCATCGGCACTTGAAAGTTGTGAAGATCCATCCATGCTAAGTGAGTGCCCTGTATTTAGGGAAGTATACTGTAGTGAATATAGTGGCATCGTTAGATGGAAGAATACAGTTTTCAAGAAATGTTGCCAGAGTTCCTGAAACTTTTTGTGTTATTGTTTAATAGACACATTCACTTTTTTCTAGGAGCAATTTTTGATGAATCTGCTAAAAAAGATGATGAAGTATTCCGCACAGCAGTTGGTGACCTCAACCAGAATGAGGAAATCTTACAGACTGAGAAAATCACGTTTTCAGTGACATTTGTGGATGGCAACAACCCTTTTCAAGCTGTTCAAGAAGGTAAGCCCACCAGTGGACTACTGTTTGTTTTGATTATACTATTATTCAGTAAAATGGTAATGAAAATAGACCCATGGACAGCAATTCAATATAGGCATCACTCTGTACCATCGCAGCTAATTAGATATTACTTCTACAGAGAGTTCTTACCATGCAAGTTTTTATTCTCTATTCATGTTCTGAAGGCCTGTCATATGAAAAAGTATTCTTTGGATTGAAATACAATGTGAAAGAGAACACGTAATTTACAGTCAAGATCTCTATGGCATTGTTGTTGGAAGTGTAACTTGCTTGTAAAATATAACTTTCTACCAGATATTTGCTTAGGATTTCTCTGCAATTCCTGCTGACTTGAGTGTTGTTACAAGTTGCAATGGCATTTCAGGTGTGCAGATACATTGCTTCAAGGAAAACCTTTAGACACTACCCACAAATTAGTGGGGTTGTACTGTGTTTCTAGTGTCCAAACTCTGGCTCTATTTATCCGCACAAGTTTTCAGACATTAAAGCAGAATCTTTTCTTTGCCATTCTCATGAGAGTGAATTAAAGTTCTCATTGACAAAAGTAATCTGCAATAGTATTTCTCAGATTAGTGGAATTCTCTGTTTGAGTCTGATAATCAAATTAAGTGCTAATACCCTTCTTTGCTAAAGCACTCCTTGTTGGGGAATCATTTCTTTATGTTTGCTAAGAATCTAGATTTATTTTTGCATTTCCTACATAGTTAAATGATGAAACATAATTCCTGCCATGATGATATTAAGAAATGGAAGATTTGAAAGTTGCTGAAGGCATGGTGATGAGACTTTATACATAGGATTAGTTCTTTAAAGAGGTAAACGGGATGCTTCTCACTTTGTCCTCAAAGGACACAAAAGGAGACAGTTTCCGTGGAACAAAAACTAATATACAGCAGGCATGTAGTCTGCTAGCCCTCTGAACTTCGTCTTCTAGCATTCAGAACTGTGAGCAGTGACTTTCCAGTCTTTGTGAGTTACCAATTGAAAGTTGTTTTGTTATAACCTTTTCACAGGCTAAAACATTGATCTGTTTTATATTTTATTGTGGCTACACTTTTAGGATAATAAAGGTCAGAGTAATCTAGTCAAGCATCTTGTTTTTGTGAAACATTAAGTCAGATTTGGAAGAAGAAACAACAAAATCATATTGGAAATAGAAATTAGTTTGACAGGAAACAGTGTTAAGAGACTGATATTGGAAGGATGAGAAAAAAGCCCCACATGTTTGGAACATGGACTACTTTTATCTACTACTATAACTTTTTGATGTGTGTATTATTTTATAAATTACTCATATGCAAATATTTACTTCTGTTCATAGATGGGAAATGACATGAGTGTTCTAAAATGTTCTTTATTGTTGATTGCTGATTGGATAGTATAAGTAACAGTGATTAAGAATCAACTATTTTCAAAGAAAACTAAAAAGTATGTTTAATGATATAATAGTTTTTTATTTTAGTATCTACAAATTAATGCAAGGCCAAAAATAAAAAAAAGGCATCTAAATATTTTTGCATTAAAGTTGTAGTTTCACCGTGAATAATTTCTATGTTGAAAAATCACTTATCAAAGCATTTATAACAAGTCCATTTAATATTGAATCGATAAAGGAGTTGAAAAATACTTTAAAATTTGAGGAAGATATTCGAAGGCTTATAGAATGTATATTCTCCCAGAGTCATGTTCTCATTGAACCCTTCAGGACTTATTTCATCACCTGTGATCATGACTAGAGCACGAAACAAAGATGTCTGATCCACATATCTTCCAAGACTTCTCGCCAAACCAACCTAACAAAATGCACTGGAGTTTTAAGTGTCTACCTTGCTTGAAAAAGTAGTTGAGGGTAAACGAAAGCAATAAAGCAGATGGGAGCAATACTTTTCTTTTAGACTGTGCTTTGTGCATCCATCCTTCTCTTAGCTCAGTTCTAGAAACAAAAATATTTCTCAACAGAATTGTAAGACTTGAAAGAAGTTGTTACACTGAAAGCAAATTGGGAGAGGTAATAAGTTGTCCAGATGGAATTCCCTAGATATCTTACAAGGATGAAGGAGCTTGACAGATTGTCTGATACTAACAAGATGTTCTGGACCAGTTATTTTGATGGTCTGCTCTGAGTGCTGAACCCGAAACAACTTACAGCTTTAGAGAAGCTTGTTGCCACTCTTTTGTATCTAAAAAGATATGGATTTATTTTACAAGTACAAATAATTATTTCAAGACATAGTATAAAAAATATCATTTAAAAATACCCCACAGAAACTATGCAGGACAAATGAAAAGATGAATCAGTTAGGAAGTATCATTCCGTAAATGGTAACAAAAAGTTTAGGAGAAAAACTATGTCAATAAAAAAGATCCCATTGTGTGTGTGTGTGTGTGTGTGTGTGTGTGTGTGTGTGTGTGTGTGTGTTAGAGAGAGAGAGAGACCACCTCTTCTTAGCTATACTATTAAAATCTATTTAAAACGAGTTTAATTTTACCAATTTGTAATGAGGTATGAAAAATTCAATGGTATTATTTTTATTATTTACAAATCATTTCTAAAGATTTTACACAATTTACTGTAAATTTACACCTTTACATTCCTGAGAATACAGCATCATTAAGAAAGTAGAAATTTGGTAAACAATGGATGATAAGAGAGACCTAACAGACTAACTTGTCACTCAAAAGACAAATGAGTTCTGATAGTGACCTGTACCTTATTTTAAAATTCCATTCGCATAACAACACGAGGAGCAGATTTAGGACTAGGATGTCAAAATATTTATCCTACTATGCATAGAAAGAAGCATTCAGTTCCTCAGGGTCACCAAAAGATATTTTGAAGGGCCAGTTTTTCACATGTGATTTGTTTCATTGCTAATAGTTAATAATGAAAAACTCTGTATCACTGAATTCGAGTTAATGTGGAGATCATACTCGATGACTGACATTGTTCTCAAGCATTGCTATAGGAGCTCAGGGTTAATATTTTATTGTAAAGTTAACTTCTAAAAATTTGTATCTGTTATTTTTTTCTTATAAAGGAATTGATTTAATTGGGGCTAGCTTACAGTTTGCAAGACTTTTGTCTATGATCCCCACAGTGGAAAGCATAACAGAGCGCAGGCAGATATGGTGGCGGAGAGGAGCTGAGGACTCTACATCCTGACTTGTAGGCAACAGGGAGAGACCACATATCACTTACAAAACAGGGTTAACTCTATATTATTTGATAATCATTGATCGTTTTGATTGTATTTCTCATATTATAACTATAACCTTAGTTATATGAATCTGAGTGAGCAAAAGAGAAACATTAGATTCTAACAAAAGTAGTTTAGAATTTTCTTTCAGTAAATCATTTCCTTATTTCTGAGTATATGTTATAAATTATTACTTTTATATAATAACTTACTCAGTAGTAACCAAGTTTTTCAAACTTTAACGGAGGATTTTTCCATGCTTTATTTTTTGTTAGTTTTTAATATTTTGTGTTATATTTTGATAACTAAGAAAAAGGATTTTTCTGCTTCCATATGGCATATAGCAGGACAAAAAAACCGCATATATTTCTAAAGCAGCCAGTTAACTGTGTGTGAGTGGAAATTTAAATCAATTAAAATGTTCAAAATGTGATTTAAGCTACTATGATTTCAGGACATAAATTAATTCTTATTTTCTATTTTTTTTTTTTTTGGAGCTGGGGACCAAACCCAGGGCCTTGCGCTTGCTAGGCAAGCGCTCTACCACTGAGCCAAATCCCCAACCTAAATTAATTCTTATAATTATTTTATAATACAAGCATATATCAGCAATGAAGAAACAGGAACTTAAGATCATTGGAAGTTTTAGTTACTGCATTAAATCCAACAGTAAAAACAGATACACACAAATACACACTCAAACACTTGTGCATATATAAGATTTCAGAAATACTGTAGAGAATTAAAAGGTTGAAAATGTTTGTGTTTGTTTTGTTTTTACATGAATGTTTTATACCCAGAGCAGAGTATAATGGGGAGACTTCTGGTCTGAATGATAAAACACACTGTGTAAATCACTCATTCTTTCAGGCTTGGAATACCTTATCAGTTAAAAAAGAAAAGTTGAACAAATGCATAGTTTATTATAAAGGCAGTCTGACCCTATGATTTTTTGGCTTCTTAACATATTTAATGTGTTCAATTTATTCTTAGAGAAGGCTTTCCGTTTCTGCAATTGCTTCTAGTTTTCCTGTGATTGATTTTTAAATAAATCATGCCGCCTCATCACCTGAGTCATCCCAGTACGAAGAGCATGTCATCATAACCATTTTCAAGGAATGGTCTGTTGTTAGGTAGATTTGAACAAAAGGTTGATGGCTACATTTCCTGTTTCCTCTCCCACCAGAGATTGTTGCTCCTGTGTATCAAATCACAGACATATTAGTAATTTCATTTCTCTATGGACAAAATACCTATCCAATGCAACCTAATTTATGAAAGACGCATGGTAATTTTAGACAGATTTCAGCTCATCATGGAGGGGAGGGAAAGGCATCAGGAACAACTATTTTCCAGGTAATGGCAGATTGTGCTGAAGTAGCTACAAGGCATCAGATCACAGCTGGGCCATAGAGGTGGGACCTTAATATATAGAGGTCCATATAAAGTGCCTACTTCCTTCGGTTTGTGTCACCTGAATGATAACATCAATAGGATACAAAGTCAGGAAGTAAGTATTTGAGAATAATCTGTTCATTATTCTACACAAAACCATAGCAACATAAAAATACCTACTATGAAAAACACTGATTACTGAATCAGTAATAGCTATTCATATTAATTCTTCACTGAGAATGATATACTTCTGCTCACAACAGGTAAGGATTTATTAGAAAATGTACTATTAGGAGTATCTCACTAGAAACTGCCTATAAAATCCTGATCTATATGTATCTTTTTATGTGAGATTTCTGGAAGGATTAATCATTGTTCACTGATATTTAATAGCAAAATTCAACTAAAAGCATTTCATATAATTACTCTTATCTAAATGGTACCAAAAAATACTTCAAAGTGTAGTGAGAATAAGGACATGGTCATACTCTAGTCACAAAAGACTATTGAAGAAATTGTCAAATTACCATGAACTATTGAAAAACACAATTAGCTGTAGTGTTATTATAAACAATATTAAGTTCATGGGAGTATTTAGGGAGTCTATATATTATGCATATATCTAAGCATATAGGTTACACACATATCTATGTTTCCATGGTTTACCAGGTTATATTTCATTGTCCTATTAAGTAAGAAAATTAGATCAGTATAAAGTTGGATATTAATAATACTGATCTCAACTTTTAATTCTAAACCTATCCTAGGTTATCAACATAATAGCTATTTTGATGACCACCGCCATTGATACATTGTCTGTTGTTTACATTTGCCTCCCAGGTGGCTCTGAATCCACATAGTTGTCATGGTACTTTTTCAGGTGGACACTCCAGCTGGATTCTTATTGCTGTGATGGTAAAGATAAAGGAGCAATGTTTCCTTCCCCCTAACTTTCATGTTTAGTTCTCCTAGTTAGCACAGGAAGATGAAAATTAGATTTGTAGGCTAATTTATTTGACAAATAATAGTAATGTCGCAACATGTATACTTATGGTCTGGTAGATTTAAAATACCTAGTTACCATTTCTGGGAAGCACAGAAAGCCCATGGAGACCAAATTATAGCTTTCTGATGATTTGTGTGGGCTTAATACAATCAGGGAAGTAAATAAGGCACTGAGTCATAGCTAAATGGGATTCAGTTGTGGAGCGTCAGAGTGTAGAAGAATTATGTACACGAAGGTCAAATAGAGAATGAATTCAAGGAAATCTTTCTGCTTGCAGAGACGGCTCATCGCTGGTATTTGAGGTTGTTTCTGCCAGGATTGTTTAAAAGGTTATCTGCCTGGACTTTGCACATTTTCATTCTCACTTTTCAAGGGGGAATATTAACTCTTAACCATCTTCACTGGTTTCTTTGCATTCTCAGTACTAATCATTCTTAATAACACATGATATCATGGTATTTTCTAGGAAAAAATCTCATCTCATTTTAAAATATATACTTGTTTTTGGGAGGATTGGATAGACTTTGTTAAACTATAATTTCAAGTATAAATAACTTCAAATATATATTATCCATTAAAAATATATTCCAGAATGAAAATGAAGTATTTTTGTTCACAATGTGTGTGTGTGTGTATGTGTGTGTGTGTGTGTGTGTGTGTGTGTGTGTGTGTATCTGTGTCTGTGCCTGTGTCTGTCTGTGTTTTAGGTACAGAAGAATTCACATCAGTGTGACTATTTTGCAAATAAAGCAAAAATACCAAACAGAGACTTTTTAAAGTTTTTTATTGATTCCAAGAAGATTCTGCATTTTTATTTTATATTACTCATTAATTATATATATTACTATTATTTTGATAAGAGACATAAATAATAAAACTGAACAAGAAAACTTTTATTTCCGCTCATGGGTTCTAGATGTTTTGCTTCATTTATAGCCTTCTTGTTTACAGACCTGACAAAGGTAGACTCCAGAGTAGAAACATCAGGATAAAAATACATTGAGATTAAGATTGATAGGTAATATACTCATAGAACTTTTCGTATGCCTACCAGAAATGTGTCTTTCCATATTAGGCCCCAGTTCCTAAGATTTTAGGATCCTATTATTCCCATGACATTAAAAATCCAATAACTAATCTGATAATGACAGACAAGCTTATATGACTGGTTACTTTCTCCATACCTCATTACTAAAAATTACTGAGCTAGGGAACTAGTATTCAACACATGAGTTTTTTGGAAAACACTTTGCTATCATAATCTATAATGGAATATTTGTTATGTAAAATAAAACAACTTGTAGTGATCCCCTGTGGATGTCCCTGGGTAGAGCAGTGTGGTATACAACAGGGGCTTCCCCTTCTCTGAGGTAAAAAAAAGGGGGGGAAATGAGGGGAGAGAATTGTGAGGTTAGAACTGGGAGAAAAGGAGGGGGGCATGATGGAGATGTAAAATGAATATGTAAATTAGCGAATGAAAAATTATCAGTCTAAACTTTTCAAGGCAGAATGTAAAGCTGTATTTGATTACTTCAAATGAAAAATTAGAAGACTTTTGTCAAGCCAACATCTACTCATTCACTCAAAATTCAGTAAAGACTCCATCTCCATAGAAAGTGGCTAGATTTTTAGTTTATTTCACCATTCTTGAAAATATTTAAAGCTTAAATATTGGGGAAAATGCATTTTATGGAAAATATGGGATTCCTAAAATGTTTAATTTTTCATTGTCCCTTGTGTTATAATAGACTTTTTAATGGAATGATTACAAAAACCATGAAAGTGTATAGACATGAATCAAACATATTTTATGTAAACATCTAAGAACTTTATAGCCACCTAAGAGAATTATACAAAAGAACTATAAAAGTTAGAATTTTGTTTTATGCTAGCAACAAACCAGTGAACTGAGAATGGGCCCCCCATTGGAGGAATTAGAGAAAGGAATGCAAGAGCTGAAGGAGTTTGCAACCCCGTAAGAACAGCAATGCCAACCAACCAGAATTCCCAGGGATTAAACCACTACCCAAAGACTATATACATGGACTGACCCTGGGCTCCAACTGCACAGGTAGCAGAGGATGGCCTTGTTGGGCACCAATGGAAAGAGAAGTCCTTGGTCCTGCCAAGCTTGGACCTCCAGTGCAAGAGAATGTTAGGGGGAGGCGGTAAGGGGGGTGCATAGGGAGGGGAACACCTTTATAGAAGAAGAGGAGGGGGAGGGAATAGGAGGCTTATGGACAGAAAACCAGGAAAGGGAATAACATTTGAAATGTAAATACAGAAATATTCAATAACAATTTTTGTTTTAATTTAAAATAGTGAGATAATGAAACCAAGTGGGCAATAACAAGTGAAATGTGTGTGTGTGTGTGTGTGTGTGTGTGTGTGTGTGTATGTGTGTGTATGGTTGATAAAAAGTGTACTTTTTCTTTTTTATTTGATATTCTATGTATTTACATTCCCCTTCCTAGTTTCTGCTCTGGAAAACCCCATTTCATCCCACTCCCCCTGTTTCTAGGAGGGTGCTCCCCCACCTACCTGCCCACTCCCATCTCTGGCATTCACCTACACTGGGAAATCCAGACTTCACAGGACCAAGGTCTTCTTCTTCTGTTGATACCAGACAATGCCATCATCTGCTACATATGAAGCTGAAGCCATGGGTCCCTCCACATCTACTCTTCGTTTGGTGTTTTAATTCCTGGAAACTCTGGGGGTTCTGGTTGGATGATATTGTTGTTTTCCCTATGTGGTTGCAAATTTGTTCAGCTCCTTCTGTCCCTTCTCTAACTCCTCCATTGAGGTCCTCTTGTCCAGTCAAATGGTTAGCTGCAACCATCCTCATCTGTGTCAATACGGCTTTGGCAGAGCCTCTCAGGAGACACCCATATCTGGCTTTTGTCAGCAAGCACTTCTTGGCATCCACAATAGTTTCTAGGTTTGTGTCTGTATATGTTATGGATCCCCAGAGCAGTCTCTGGATAGCCTTTCCTTTAGTCTCTGCTCCACATTTTGTCCCTGTATTTCCTTTAGACAGGAGCCATTCTGGGTTAATAATTTGGAGATGAGTGTGTGGCCCCATCAACCAACCGGGGCCTTGCCTAACCTCTGGATATGGTTCTCCCTCCCCTTTGTTAGGCATTTCAGCTAATCTCATTCCTGTTGGGTCCTGAAAGCTTCTTGGTTCCTGGCATCCGGGATTTGCTGGAGGCTATCCTCCATTCCCTATCCCCCATTGCCCCACACCTCTATTAAAATTCCTGACCCTCTGCATATCATATGCATCTCCTCCTATAACTGATTCTGCGTGTTTCCCTTCCCCTTCCTCTCTTCCTCCCAAGTCCCTCCCACCCTCTACCTCTTGTGAGTATTTTGTTCCCCCGACTAAAAGGGCTGAAGCATTCACACTTTAGTCTTCCTTCCTGAGCTTCATAGGGTCTGTGAGTTGTACCATGGGTATTCCGAGCTGTTTTCCTAGTATCCACTTATCAGTGAGTACATATTATGTGTGTTCTTTTGAGACTGGGTTACCTCACTCAGGAGTTTTTCTAGTTCCATCCATTTGCCGAAGAACTTCATGAAATCATTGTTTTTGATAGCTGAGTAGTACTCCACTGTGTAGATGTACCAGATTTTCTGTGTCCACTCCTCTGTTGAACAACATCTGGGTTCTTTCAACTTCTTGCTAGTATAAATAAGGGTGCTTTGAACACAGTGGAGCATGTGCCCTTGTTATATGCTGGAACATCTTTTGGGTGTATGCCCAGAATTGGTATATCTGGGTCCTCAGGAAGTACTATGACCAGTTTTCCAAGAAAGTGCCAGATTGATTTCCAAGTCTGATACCAGCTTGAAATCCCTTGAACAACAGAGGAGTGTCACTGTCTCCATATCCTTCACAGCTTCTGCTCTCACCTGAGTTTTTTATCTTAACCATTATATTTTCATGGGCAGTGTAGTGATGGAAAAAATAAGAAAAAGATAATATTTAAGACAAATTCGTGTTCTTTAGAAGCATCTAGGAGAAAGTGTGGGTAGCATTTCAGTATGTTGCATATGGAAAGTTATACATGGTGTAGTATTTTTGTTTCAAAACAAGATTATCTTATGAAGCCTTAAGGTTTGTTCTGTTTATTTATAAATGGTCATGACAATGGACTCATCATTGGATGGGTAACTATTGCTTATTAATGTCTCGCCTGGGTGATTGTCTGTACTCTAGACTCCTTTTGGATATTGGATTATTCAAAGCAAAACAGTAATGCTGCTGCAGTGTTAAAAACGTCGGATCTATTGGATCTCTTTAGGTTTCAGATCCATATCTCTGGTTTTGAGCATAGTTCTAAAAATAATTCTGTTTATCACCTAAACCTTAGTCTTTCTAGGGAAAAGAAAAAAACAATAGAATAAATTAGAAAATTGATGATATTCAGGATTTCTCATTTTTAATGCAGAGCAATCCATAGAAATATATTAATAGTTCAATAATTAATAATTAGGAAGCCTAAGAATGAAACCTCATTTTGTGGCTAACATTCAGTTTTCTGTGCAGTCTGACAAAGAATCTTATATGAAAAACCTAATGATGTGAAGCAGCACTCACCTCTTCATGGTTTCTGAGCTGCCATGTGCTTTAGGAGGAGTATATTTTTTAAAAAAATTATAGAACACCTGATCTCTTTTTCTTTTCTTTTTCTTTCTTTTACTTCTCTTGTCTACTTGATGTTATCCATCTCATCTTGCTTGTGTACTCTATTTGCCTCTTTTTTTCTGCAGGGCTCCCTGAGCATGGGGGAAGGGGAATTTAATCAAGAAATTTCATTTATGGCTGAATATTACAAGGTCTCGATATCAGGCTGTGGGTCTCCTTACTCTTTTCCATCTGCTGCATGGGGGAGCATCTCTGATGATGGTTGAGCATTTATAGCAGAATGCCATTGGAAGTCATTTTAATCATATATATGTATACATATATATACATATATATTAGAATATGCAATAATAAGATAGTAATTTTCAAATTTAGCATTTGTTTTATATTAAGTTCCTGAGCTATCTAGTCTTAGGTTCTTGACTAAAATCAGTGTTTTTGGTGCAATCAGTGTTGGGTATGGATTACTACTCATAGAATATACCTTAAGTCAAATCAGAAATTGATTAGTTACTCAATAACTAGCTTTGTGCCACTATTGTGCTAGAATATCTTCCAGGCAGGACACCAAATGGATGAAAGTACTTGTGGATGGCTTGGTATTTGTTTCTATTTTGGTAGTATACGTTGCACTGTCCTGTAACAAAGACTCTGGAATACATGGGGAAAGGCTTTTCATAAGCATCAGCTTGACCTCTCAATGTTGTATGAGCTGAATAAGAATTTTCTTTAGCAGAGGGACCTTGCCATCAGTTTTTAAAGAGTAAACTATATTCTTATCAACAGCCTGCATTGTTTGAATATACCCTGGGACTCTTTGGCCAGTATCTTAATAAATGTAACTCAATCCTGGTATTATAAGCTTCATTTAGTTACAAAAAGATGTCCAGTGAGAACCTCTTCTTCCTTATTTTTTGAAAATTTTACTTCAGTCTCCTTTGTATATAATTTAGAAAGCTTCTAGTTTACAAGGTTTTCACACTGTCCAATTGTAACTTAACTTTAGATCTCTCCCTATTGGACTCCAGGTTCTCTTCTTCCCTTCCTCTCTCCAATGGATCTTCACATTATTGCCCTGCACACATTCATCCATAACTAGCTATTCTATCTCTCATCCTAGGGAGATTTCTATCTGTCCATTCCTAGTTTCTTAACTTATACCCATCTTCTCGATGCTTCTATAGTTTATAGTTTGATAAATACATTGAGTTGACAGCTAATATCTACATACAAATGAATGCGTGCCTTCTTTGTCTTTCTAGTTCTGGGTTACCTCACTCAGGATGATGCTTTTAGCTGCATCCATTTTGTTCTATAAATTACATGATTTCATTGTTTTTAACAGCTTAGTGAGACTTCATCATGTAAATGTACCACATTTTCTTTATCCATCTGTCAAAAGACACCTAGGTTGTTTCCAATTTCTGGATAATTAGAATATGGAAGAAATGTACAGGGTTGAACAAATATTTCTGTTGTAGAAATAAACGACCATTTAGTATATATCCAAGAGTGGTATAGTAGAATTTTAAGATAGATTGATTCCCTGAGGAACTGCCACACTTATTTCTATAGTGGTTATACAAGGTTGCACTAGCAATGATGAATATTCTTTTGCTCTATGTCCTTACTAGCATGAGTTATTACTTGTTTTTATTGATCATAGCAATTCTGATGGGTATAAGATGGAATTCCAAAGAAGTCCTGATTTACATTTCCTTGGTGACTAAGAATGTTAAACATTTTGTTAAGTGTTTCACAGCTAGTTAAGCTTCCTTTTTTGAAAATCTCTGTTTAGATCTGTAATCGAATATTAACTATTGGTTTATTTGTTTTCATGATTTTTATGGGTTTTTACTGTTGTTTTAAATATTAGTCCTCTGTCACATATGTAGATGGTCAAAATCTATTCCCAATCTGTAGGCTGCCACTTTGCCTGAAATACAGTGTCCTTTGCAGTGCAGTAAGTTTTCAGTTTCATGAGGACCCACGTATTTATTGTTGACCTTAGGGGCTAGGTTAACAATGTTCTGTTTAGAAACAAATAAGCCAATAGTGTCGATACGTTTAATAATATTCTCCATTTTCTCTATTAAGACAACTATTATTTGCAGATGGGAAAACTAAGATATGGGTTGAAGATGGATCTGTCACAACTTCCAAAATAGTGTGTGGAGATAGACTTCTGTTTTTAATTTGCTAATTATATACCCCCGGCATGCTCTTTACAAAGCAGTGCAAAGAGTTTGATATATTTATTTTCTATATACCTCAAACAAATAAGGTGGAAGCCCAATCTGAATCATCTTTCCTTCTCATTCCTCTGAATAAATTATCCTCCTCTCCATCCTTTGCAACTACTGCTAGTTACCATATTAGTCTTGGGTACTTGTACAACTCTTCATGTTTCTGCTATACAATGACTTTATATAGATCTAGGGAATTTCTTAGATATCTCCATTTCTGAATTACACTTGTCATAATTGAACTTGGAATACCACAGGTATATGAAAGATTAACAAGAATTACAAATGTTAATATCACCTTTGAGACCTCCTTGTTAAGTATCTGGCGAGGCTTCTGTTCCTATGTTTGAACATGCTTGCCTTGCATCCACTCCTTAGCTAAGTAATAGTATGAAAATACTTAAACTGTTTCCACAGTTTGTAATATTAGGTAAGAGATGGGCAGGAGAGTCTATTTGCCCCACAGACGTTGATATTGTTTTGGCACTGCCACAACCATCAGACATCCCTGGGTGGCTAGAGAACAGTCTTCTCTCTTCTAAAGATTGTATTTGCTCCAATAAAGTTTCAGTCATATTAGAAAGGTTTCAAAGATGAAATCTTAATTATAATATGGAACAAAGTAATAAAGATGGTGCATACGATTTTGATGATTTAATGCTGAACCTTTCAAGAGAAAAAAATTATTTGTAAATAGTTACTTTATATTAATTTATTTGTTTATATACGTTAGATTATACACACAAGGCATCGTGATCAACATTTTATTTAATGAAGTATCTTCTTGATTTTATTAGAACTGCAAAATAGACTCTAAACTATCAACACATTTTACATTACTACTGGTTGTTTTTACCAGTATGAACATGCAAGGCAAGATATGTGAATGCAAAGAAGAGATGGATTTCTGCTTTCTATAATTATTCCCTGGTCTAATAAATGTAATAATTCTACCTTGCTAGTATGTAGCTGTATTGTATACTAAGTTGGTAGCATGATATACTTTGGGCAACAGCAACCCATATGTGTGTGTGTGTGTGTGTATCCTGTATTTTCTGATGATATTTTAAGCAATGGAGTGTGCAGTTACAGGATTTCATAGAACAATTAGTAACTAAAAGAACTTGATTCTGATCTCATAAGCAATTTAAAAAATATTCTGCTATGAATATCCTGAAATAGTTGCCAGTTGACTGTGGTGCTTCTCATACCCACATATTCCTATTTCTTTGTGTGATGTGTGCAGAAGTTCCTCTGATATGGAGCCAAATTTTTCTTAGCCCATCCTCAAAGGTTACTTTATAAATATAGTTCAATTTTTACATAATAATCTTTTTGTCCTGAGACCTGTTTTTCACTATGCTACATAGGGAGATGTAGACTCTGTGCCTTCCAAGTACTTAGGATCAATCCAAAGGTTTCATCAGAGTTGAATAACTTAATATTCACATGACTTTAAACCTAAATTGTACTTGTGTGTGTATCTAAAATTTCTATTCTACTTCCATAATTTATAGAATTTCACCATAACATTTCAAAAATAGAGCCACCAAGTATGAATTAAATGTGTGGCCAGTATTTATAAAAACTGATTTGTGCCATTCAAACAGATGTCCTTTTCAAATGCAGTTTACGAATATTAGTATTATAGTGACTACAAGAATTTCTTGTGCACTACAGAAACTCAGATTCAGTTCTGTGCTAGATGATTGGTCACAATGTTTAGATGAATCACTGTTCAATCATTGTTGTTGAGTGCCAAATATGAAGATATTAAGTCTACAGAAGCCTCAATATTTCCATGTATAAACAAGAATAGTAATGAAAGGTGGGACATTTAAATTTTATTATGAATAAAGTTTTTATGATTTTAAAATATAAAACAGTAAAGAGAATTATGTAAAGCAAATGGCATAGGTTTGACACGTCAGCAATCACTGTGTGAGACATTATCCATCATCACGTTTCTGACTAGAGCTACTGAAAATAAATGGAGCTGTACACAAATGACCCTACTGTAATGATGAATGTCCTCGACTATGACTGCCAACAGAACAATGTTTCATTGCCTCCATGTTTCTCTGAGACTACTCATCAATCCTGACCACATTAATATTCACAGTACTGAATGGCCTTTATCAAGAATCTTGGCACCTTGGTTGCTTTCAATTTGACCTTAATGTCCAAACTGCCGTCTACAATCCTTATCCTTAACAGACACATGTGTGCATTATGCATTTGTAGAATCTGCCTTCTTGAATTTACTCTATTACGCATCATCAAGAACATTATTGGTAATAGTGAACCATGTCTTTAGTACTTTTCCTCCTTCTAGTTCAGAAAAGCATAGCAGCAATAGCATACACAGCACAGTATCTGAAAGTTATTGTCTGCTATAAACTTATTACAAGTTACAGTCTTCAAACCTACTAACACACTCAATACTGGTCAACCTGTTAAATGTTAATGATTACTCACATTTTATACATAGAATTAGGCAAGAGAAGTTAAGCTAATTGCTAAAATATCATCATTAATATTGTAAACTAATGCAGATTTCACAGTCCCAGTTATAACATTCTGTGCATTAAATTTAATAGCATCTTTGTATTTTAATCAACCACTCCAATAGTTATTCCATGCCACTTTGTCGCACAAAAGGAGTAGGACACCTATAATGTGATTTGATCAATGGCTTTGTGATACTGTGGTTATTATATTATTTTTTGGACAGGGCAACTTATAGCAACCTAGTGTGCTCTCCTGGTCTTCTCATTTTAAACTTCCTATTAACATATTGCTAAATATAATTTAAGATGTAGATTAGCTATCAAAAATTTAAAGGAAGTGACATTTTCTTTGTGCTTTTCTTTCTGTTTCTTCATGATTTTGAAATACAATGATCATGACTAAATGGTGAGTTCTGTAGAGGAGGAAAACTACTAATATCTCCTAAGTCTTTTTTGTTTCTGAAATATTACAGGATAAATATTAGCCATGAATCAGAAATCTGCATAGGACAGAATTGGTTTGGGAAAAAAATAGCAATAATTTGGAAATATGATTATATGCTAGAAGGTTACAAAATAACATTGTATTCTGCAAAAACAATTGATTTGATAAAGTCATACTGTGTAAAAGTTCTTTGCTCACTTGGGGCCTTTAGTAATACAAAATACCAGTGTCATTCAGTTTTCCAACTTAACCAATTTTGGAAACAGACCATTATCAAATTACGTATTTATCTTTATCTTTGTAACAATCTCTACATCCCTAATAGCAGAGAGTTAATTTTTGTCTATTATATGAAAATATTAGTAAACAAGTAATTTTGATTCTTATTTTATAAAATTATTCTATCGTGTACTGCTTTCTGTTTTATTTCCCCATAGGGATTTTTCAGCTAATATTTCAATGGAAATTGTAACTTAAAATTTTCTAAAGTCCACAAAGTGATTATCAAATGGGGTTGTAGTAAAATATAACCTTATTCCTGGATTATAGTGAAAAATTAATACAATTTAAGCATTAATTTTTATGTTGGAGTGAAACCAACTCTGAGAGAATCGGTTGCTGAAAAAAGTAATTAAAGGAATATCTAGGACTAAAGGAGGATTTGTTTCATTTTCTTCTATTTTTTAAATTATAATATAATTATATCCTTTCTCCAGTCCCTCTCCTACCTTTAGCTGCCCCCTCACTATGTTACTCCTTGCTCACTTTTAAACTCATGACCTCTTCTTTTATTAGCTGATGCTATATGTATCTTTGCAGGGATGTAAGTGTTGTCACCATGGAATAAAATAAAATGTTTCAATTTGTTTTAATGAGGGTTTTTGAGTTATAGCCTTTGTAGCAAGACCTTTTGGATGAAAACTCCACCTTTATCATTTGATAGTATTATAAACTTAAAGTATTCAACTCTAAATGTTGAATCTGTGAATTGAAAATAGTAACACCACTACCTTAAATATATGTTGTAATTTTAATGGATTTATAAGTGCAGAGCCTTTTCTGCAATGCTCAGCCAGAGGGAACTTTGTGCTATCATGATTAATTTTAAAAAACACAATTGTTTTTTCCACTGTGAGTTATATTTATTGAAGAACCTTTGGAAATTGTAGAAAGTAAGATATGGATGGTTGCTCACTCCTGCATCCCAGAATTATGAATACTGAGACAGAAAGATTTCTATCAGTTCACGGGGAGCCTGACTATGCAGTGACTTTATGGTCATCAGAGGTTACAAAATAAATCCTATGTTCATAAACAAAAACAAAACAACAACAAAGAATTGACATTAATAATATGTAATATCATTAATAATATACTTCTACACTGCTTTCACCCTTTCTTATATTTTTTGGCTTTCATTTATACTTTGAAATCTATCATTTGAAATTCTTTGTACACATTTAATTTTTGGAAATGTGGATATAAAATAGCCTAAATTTCATTTTATAAACACAAGACCCTCCAGAGCTCCCAGGGACAAAACCACCAACCAAAGAACACACATGGAAGGACTCATGGCTCCAGATGCCTATGTAGCAGAGGATGGCATTGTCTGGCATCAATAGGAGGAGAGGCCCTTGGTCCTGTGAAGGTTCATTTCCCTCCAGTGTATGGGAATGCCAGGGCAGAGAGATGGGAACGGGTGGGTGGGGAGCATCCTCATAGAAGCAGGTGGAGGGGAGTTATGAGAAGGGGAAAGGGGATAACATTTGAAATATAAATACGTAAAATATAAAAACTAAAACACTACGTGACTTAGGTATTCTTTTCGCCTAGGTAAAAGTAAAAGTGATATTTTTATCATGCTCATGGGTATAAATTATCCAGAGTTGACCACATAGTAATGTATCTAGTCGCTATCTCTACAGTAAGATAGGGCAATTTATTCTTTAAAACAAACAAACAAACAAACAAACAAAAACCCCAAGAAATACATGTTACTTGAATTGTCTTGGGGGCTTTTAAAATTTACATAACAATATGTAAGCAGCAGAGCAGTGAATTTTTTTTCTGTGATACAGGGTTTGCTGACATCATTACTCTGTGGTCAGATCTATTTTTGATATTATGTATGAAGGCTTATATGATTGATCATATTCTATTCATAGAATTTGCTGTATTTTTTTGCTTTGTGAAGATGTACATTTATAAAATATCCTTATAATCATAGCTAATGTTAAAATACTATAACATTTTGCTCTATTATTTTTCAATAATATTGTGGTGAATTAAATATGCTTGCCCCAGGGAATGGCACTATTAGAAGGTGTGTCCTTGTTGGAGTAGGTGTGTCCTTGTTGGAGGGAGTGTGTCATTGTGGATTTAAGACCCTCCTCCTAGCTGCCTCCAATCCAGTCTTCTCTTAGTGCCTTTGGAATAGGAAATAGAACTCTCACCTCCTCCAATGCCACGCCTTCCTGGATGCTGCCATGCTTTCCACCATAAAGATAATGGACTGAACCTCTGAAACTAGAAGCAAGCCCCAAATAAATGTCCTTTATAACAGTTGCTGTGGTCATGACGTCTATTCACAGCAGTAAATCCGTAACTACCACCATTGTATATTTAATTGCCATGTTATATAAGTGTTCGGTATTTCCAAGAGGTGATGTTCATACCTATTAAGAACAAGGCCAAATATGCAAATCTAATATCCCTGAAAGGTATATAATTTAACTTAATTGCAAATCATACCTATATTTAACAGAAGCATGTACATGCCTTTAAAACTGAAATTGACTGTCACTAGGTACTAGACTTCAGTGTCACTTTCTGGTTCCCTGTTGTTAATGCATAGCTCCTGTTAGTTTTTTCCATATGTGATTATGTGGAGTGATGGAAGGGTCTGAACAAGAACTAGAATGGAGGACTCTGAAGTTCTCAAAACCTCTACATTTTTGACACACGCAGGACTCCTGGCAGCTTTTCTGGATGCTCCATAGACTACGGTATCATTGTGTCTCACTTGCAAGTACTTGAGACAGACTTGTTGGTTGTTTAAGACCCTGTCTTTTAGAAGCGATTTAAAACATGTGATTCTTTGTGCATTCATTTACTATTTGCTTATTTATGACTTCATTTATAACTTGCCATTACTTGTGGGCTTCAAGTATGGCTAGAATAAAAATAAACATTCTTTATAGCATTATTTTCATGTTCAATTAGAGATAAATGTAGGTATTTACTAATATTGATCTAAATCCTAGTGCTAATTATAATCAACACTAGATATTTTATAAAACTATAGGATAATGAATGTCTTACCATGTCTTAGTCTCCATTGATCAATATGAAATTAGAAGAATGATCTGTTGTTTGAAAAGTATATGTTGTTAGTCATTTGGATACTTTTTCTCTTAAGAATACTTGTGAAATTAAATCAATATCTTGAAATGACCACATTTATTTATGTCGGGATTGAGGATTTGATTAAGTCTACTCTCTTGAGATCATAGCAGATACTATTTTCTGATGTGCTCCATCATAGAATGCTCACCACACATGAATTCTGATAATTTCTTTTATGGTATATTTTGCTGTAATTCCAAATACTATTGAACTGCTTCAAAATGGTAGACATATATTTCCCCTTGGCATTTAATTAAACACTAGCATTTTAAGAAAAGTGTCAAAAGTAAAAGGGAAAGCAGTGAAAAATGGAATTGGATATAATGTACTTTTTGCTGTCAGACATAATTTCATCTCGTCAAACAGCCAGGAAGCTTGTTCCAGGTCTGTAATAATATGTAAGAAGGGGATGAGTAGAAACGGACAGAAACATCATCTGCATTTCACGATGTATATGCACTAAAGTTTTGTATGTTAATAATTTTATATCTGATTGATTAAACAGGTGAAGATCATAGTTTTCAAAAATTTTGTTTTTCTGATTTTAAAAGTTTACTTTACATCCTGATCAAATTTTCCCCTTTCTTCTCTTCTCTCAGTCCCTCCTACTCATCTCCCCTCTTCCACAACCTCCTGTTCGTCCTTTCTCCTCAGAAAAAGGGAGGAATTCTGTTAATATCAACCAGTCTTGGCGTATCAAGTTTCAGTAGGATTAGTTGAATTTTTCTCCTACTGTGGCTAGACAAGGCAGCCACAAAGATCCAAAGGTAGGCAACAGAGTCAGTTACAGCCCTTGCTCCTGATATTAGAAATCACACATGAAGATCAGCCTGCACATCTGCTACATATGTAAATAGTGTGCACAGTTCCTTCCCATTCATCCTCTTTGGTTGGAGTTTCAGTCTCTGTAAGCCCCTATGTACCTAGGTTAGGTTTTTTTGTTTGTTTGTTTGTTTGTTTTGTTTTGTTTTGGCATGGTTCCTTGTGGTGTCCTTGACATCTCTAATTCCTTCAATCCTTCTACCCCCTCTTCATTAGGATTCCCCAAACTAGACTCAATGTTTAGCTGTGGGTCTTTGCATTAGTTTGTATCATCTTCTGGATGAAGCTCCTTTGATGATGGTAGTTCTTGATGCCTATTTGCAAGTATAGCAGAATATAAGTAATAGTGTCAAGAGTGGGCTCTCTTCATGGCATGGGTCTCAACCTGGACCAATTTCTGGTTAGTAATTTCCTCAATTTCTGCTCCATCTTTTCCCCTACACATCTTGCTTGCAGGACAAATTGTGTGTCTAAGGTATTGTGGCTGGGTTGGTGTACTAGTTCCCATATTAGAAGACTTTTCTGGTTACATGTGATGGTTGATACAGGTTCCATATTACTCATTGCTATGATTCTTAACTAGGAGTGCTCTCACAGATTCCTGTGAGGTTCCTTTGTCCTAGGTTAGTACCTTGTACAAGAGATGCCTATCCCCACCAGTTCAAGGTCTTTCTCCCCATACTCTTTGCCACTCTTCTACTTCCCAAGGCTTGACACTCCAACTCCCTTCTTAACCTACTCCCAACCAGTGCTATTTTTTTCCTTCTGAGGGAGATCAAGCAAAGACCATTGGACCATTCTTGTTACTTAACTTCATTGGGGCTATAGATTATAGCATTGAAACCTCAGAGGCAAGGTTAGTACTCCAAACCCTAGAGGCTGTGCATGCCACAAAAAAAAAAATGGAAAACCCTACTTAAATTGAAGACTAGATAGTCACCAGAACATAGCCTTTCAAGGCTGTGGACAGAGATAAAATAGACGCAAAAGGTAACCACCCCCAAAGAAATCCACACATACAATAAAAGATAACCTCAAAAATCAAAACCTAAATGTAATAACTGAAAAATCTCAGATGCCTAAAAGCCAGCATAAAGTGCAAACATCAAGAGCCAGAGCAATATGGCACCACTAGAGGTCAGCCATCTTAGTACAGCAGGACGTGGATATCCTAGCACTGCTGATGTAAAATAGAATCCTGTCTAATAAAGAAGCTAGAAGTCTTTAAAGAAGAAATGAATAAATTCCTTAAGGAAATATAGCAGAATACAATCAAATAAATTAAGAAAATGAATAAAACTGTCCAAGACCAAAAGATGGAAATAGAAGTAATAAGGAAAACACAAACTTAAGGAATCCCAGAGATTGAAAATCTAGGCAAGATAAGAGGAGATGCAGATGTCAACATCACCAACAGAATACAAGAGATGGAAGAGACCTCTTATGTAGAAGATACAGTAGAAGAAATAGATACAGAGATTACAGAATATGTTAAATCCAAAAAGTTCCTGACTCAAAATATTCAGAAAATCTGAGATGCTTTGGAAAGACAAAATCTAAGAATGTAGGAGTGGTAGAATAATATTCCTAGGTCAAAGATCCAGAAAATGTTTTGAACAAAATCAGAATAATTCCATAATCTAAAGAAAGAGATGCCTATAAACATACAAGAAGCTTGAGGACACTAAAATCCTTAGGCCTGAAAGGAAAATGTTCCTGCCACATAACACAGTATAATAGTGTGTGACATAGGACAGGGCAAACCTCTAGAACGTCAGAGATAGTAGGGATGTGTAATGCTCTCAGGACCCAGTGGAGATGACTTAGCCGAAATGCCCAACATTGGGGAGAACCTGAAGTGGGCACCTCTAGTAGATAAACCTGGCCCCCAGTTTAGGGAAGGGGTCGCCCACCCATCTCAGAATTTTTGACCCATCTAAAGATTTTCTCCTATCTAAAGAAATGCAAGGATGAAAATAAAGCAGAGATTGAAGGAAAAACCATCCTTCCCATCCACAGACACCAAACCCCATCAGTATTGCTGACACCATGTTGTGCTTGCAGACAGGAGACTGACATGACTGTTCTCTGAAAGGATCTACTAGCACCTGACTGGAACAAATGCAGATACTTACAGCCAAACACTAGACTGAGCTTGCAGACTCCTATGGAAGAGTTAGGGAAAGAACAGAAGGAGCTGAAGGGGATAGCAACACCATAGGTAGAATAACAGTATCAACTAACAGGGCCTAGCCAAAGGGTGGTCTGTGAGCCCCGGAAAAAAAGTAGCAGAGAACTGCCTTGTCTGGCCTCAGTGGGATCAGTTGCACTTGGCTCTGTGGAAGTTTGATACACCAGAAAATGGAGATGCTAGAGAGGTGAGGATGGGAGTGGTTGGGTAGGAGAGCACCCCCTTGGAGGCAAAGTGGAGGGGTTGCGAACCTCATAGAGAGGGGACCAGATGTGGATCATATTTGAACTGTAAATAAATAAAATAATTAATGAACAAAAGAAAGAAATGCACATCACTCATGTCATGGGATGCATGAGCAAGTTCTCCCTACAATAGTCCCTGAAGAATCCCTGAAGCCATGAAAAAAGGAGGCTCTGAACATTTGAAAAGGCACATTAAAAGAAAGCCAGTTAAGTGAACTCCTTCTTGCTTTCTTATGACATTATTCTAAGTTGAGACTCTTTTGGGGTTGGGGATTTTGCTCAGCGGTAGAGCACTTGCCTAGCAAGTGCAAGGCCCTGGGTTCGGTCCCAAGCTCCGAAAAAAAGAAAAAAAAAAGAGACTCTTTGGGAAAACTTTGCTAGAAAATAAAATGCTGCATGTGTATGAAAAAAGAAATAATAAAAAACCACTAAATGTACAGAACAAATTATATTAAATGTACAAATTAAAATTAATGTACAAAGTAGAATATTAAAAGCTACAAGGCCAAATAACATATAAAGGCTGATCTATCACAATTACAGCTGACTTTTCAACAGAGACTCTAAGATTCAGAAGGGCCTTTACAGATGATTGCAAACTCTAACAGACTACAGATCCCAGACTAGACTACTATATCCAGAAATACTTTCAATCACTTTAGAGTGAGAAAACAAGATATGCTATAGCATACACAAATTTAAATAATATCTATCTACAAATTCATCCCTACAGAAGATCTTAGAAGGAAAACTCCAACCGAAGGAGGCTAAATACACAAAAGGAAACACAGGAAATAAATAACTCTACACACCAGCAAAAACAAAAGAAGAGAAGCACACACACACACACACACACACACACACACACACACACACACACACTATCATCATCCCCATTGAAATATCAGAAATTAACAATCATTTGTCATTAATATGTCTCAGTATCAATGGACTCAATGCCCAAATAAAAAGGCACAGGCTAGCAGAATAGATGTAAAAACAGCATCATTCTGCTACATAGAAGAAACATACCTCAAAACAAAAATTGCCATTGCCTCAGAATAAAGAGCTGGAAAATAATTTGCAAGCAAATATACCAAGAAGCATGCTTCACTAGCCATTCTAATATCTAATAAAACAGACTTTCTATCAAAATTAATCAAAGGAGTCAGGGAAGGACACTTCATACACATCAAAGAAAAAATCCACCAAGATGACATCCAAATTCTGAACATTTATACTCCAAATAAAAAGGAACTCACAAATGAAAAAAAAAAAAAAAAAGCAAACATGAGCCAAATGGACCTAACATGTATCTGTAGAATATTTAACCCAGACTCAAAAGAATGTATCTTCTTCTCAGAACCAAAAAGAACCTTCTCCAACAATTGACCACATACTTGGATGCAAACCAAGTCTCAACAAGTACAAGAATATTTAAATAAACCTCTACATCTATTGGACAACCGTGAATTACAACAACAACAACAGAAGTACCACTAAGCCTACAAATTCATGAAAACTGTACAGTTCCTTACTCAGTTACCACTGGGTCAATAAAGAAAGAATTAATTTAAAGACTTCCTAGAATTCAATGTAAATGAATTCATAACATACCCAAACTTGGGGCCTAATAAAAGAAATGCTAAGAGGAAAGTTCATACCACTAAGTGCCTTCATAAAGAAATGAGGGAGATGGGGCTAAAGACATGGCTCAGTGGTTAAGAGCACTGACTGCTCTTCCAAAGGTCCTGAGTTCAATTCCCAGCAACCACATGGTAGCTCGCAAGCATTTGTAATGGAATCTGATGCCTTCTTCTGGTGCATCTGAAGACAGTGACAGTGTATTCACATATATAAAAAAATAAATAAAACTTTAAAGAAAAGAAATTAGGGAGATCTCCTACTAGCAACCTAATAGTAAACTGGAAATCTCTAAAACAAAAAGAAGCAGCCATGCTCAAGAGGAGTAGACTGAAGTCAGTAAATTAGAAACAAAGAGAACACTAACAAAGAATAAACAAAAGTTGGTTCTTTGAAAAAACAACAAGATAGACAAACCTGTAGGTTTATATTTTCAAAACTTATATTTAATAACAGTTCTTAAATGTTTTAACTTACCTTCTAGCCCATCAACCACCAGAGGTAGTGGAAAGGAAAGTTTACTGTGGCAAAAGGAGGATGTGGACCTGTTGAGAATTGTTCTTTGTATCAAATCCAGTCAGCATTGTCAGGTTACCAGCAATTCGGCTCACATGAACCAGCAGCTGCAGCTCAAGACAGAAGCAAACACCATTCATGAATCAGCAACAGAAACCACAAGGCTCTGCAAATTGACCAGACACCATGGAAGTGGCAAGAAGCTGCAGGGACACTATTAGTTCTTTGTTGCATTTGCTCTATGAAGTCAGGAATTATGACCAGTAAAGAATTGCAAGGTAAACCAATACCATACAGCCCTGTCCATTGTCTGTTGGTTTATATTTATACCCTTTCCAAATATTGTGTCCTTTCAAACATATGCTCTTAAAAAACATCACATGCACATTTCACAGGCTGCTTCCAGAAAAACATCATGGGCATGTTCTCAGAAAAACATCCCCCACATGGTTGCTTCAGCAAAAACGCCCCCTCATAGGACAGTTTAAAAAAAACACACACACATGACATAATTGCATCTCCAATTAAACCAGCAATTTCCACTTTGCAAACCTTTAACCAAGCTAATGGGTGGCTGAAAGAATATCCAAATTAACAAAATCAAAATGGAAAGTGGAATATAGCAACAGAAAAGGAGGAAACACACAGACTCATTAGGTCTTAATTCAACAATATTTTCGATCATAATTTTCTTTATTTTGGAAGCACGTTGGGGTTTAATAAGCATTTGGTAATACTTCACAGAAACATAGTGAAAATGTACTGTTTTGCATTTCAGTGTTCCTAAATTTGACTGTAATGATGTTAGAAATTGATTGGAAAATAGAATCACTTCTGTTCGTGGTGGTGAAAAGAGTTATACATGTAGGATATTTTCTTCATTGATGATATGGAATGTCAGGACTCTATTGAGGCTGTAAGGGAATCACAGTTGCACAGAGATTATCTCGTTTCTGTTGCTCTATTTTTGTTTTCAGCGAATAGAACATCTAAACATGGCTGTCTGATGCTTGTGAAGCACATTCCTTCCTCTGACTTATTATTTCTCTTCACTCTGTCTCAATCATGGGCTAAATTACTTAGAATTCCTGGAATCATGTTCTTGCCTCATTTTCGTTTTACTAGAAAATGAACCTTATTTCCACTGCAAGTACATTTCTTTCTTTTTTTTTGTTTGTTCTTGTCCTTTGAAAACCTTCCTTTTCACCAAATACTCAGATGTCGTTTCTATTGAAAGCCTTTTCTGCTTACTAAAGCATTTCTTAGCTTAACAAGTTGTCTCGTGGATTCCTATTTTTTTCCTTTCTAGAGAAATCTGTGATTAATTGCTGTGTGTGTCTGTGTGTGTCTGTGTGCGTGTGTCAGATCCTCTGGAACTGGAGTTACAAACAGGTATGAACTGTCATGTAGGTACTAGGAATTGAGCACATATCTTCTGAAAGAACAATAAATTCTCTTAGCTGCTGAGCCATCTCTCCAACCTCCATATTTCTAAGTTTTAACACACTAAAAACAGAGGTTTCTCTGTTGTTTTTTTTTTTTTTGGTTCTTTTTTTCGGAGCTGGGGACCGAACCCAGGGCCTTGCGCTTGCGCTTCTTAGGTAAGCGCTCTACCACTGAGCTAAATCCCCAGCCCCCGGTTTCTCTGTTTTTAAACTGTAGATTACTTCTTGTGTTTATTATATTGAAAAAGTAAATATATAAACATTTAGTAATTAGATAGATTTCTAATGAAGTATTCCTCATATTATTGAACACTGATGATCATGGGATGGAAAATCAGCATATAATAGGAAAGATATAAAGTATAGTCTTTATAATGTTCACCTCCTAATTTATAATGCTATAAACTTTGGTATTCCCTTTCTTTTATTATTGGTTACTTTATTTATTTACATTTCAAATGTTGTTGCCTTCCCTGTCTCCTTCTACAAACCCCATCCCATCTGCCATGTCCTGTTTGCCTCTAAGAGGTGCTCCTTCACCCACCCACCCACTCCTGCCTCACTGCTCTAGCATTCCCTAATAGCGAGGACATTAGCTGAAATATCTAACAAAGGGGAGATAGAACCTGCAGAGACCACTGTCAGTAGATAAGCACGGCCCCCACTTGAGGGTTGGGGCTACCCACCCATCTCAAAATCTTTAACCCAGAGTTGTTCTGTCTAAATGAAATGAATGGACAAAAAATATGGAGGAGAGACTGGAAGAAAGTCCATCCAGAGACTGCCCCACCTGGGCATCCATTCCATCTGCACATACTAAACTCCAACACTGATGCCAAGAAGTGCTTGCTGACAGGAGCCAGATTTAGCTGTCCTCTCAGAGGCTCTGCCAGCGCCTGACTAATACAGATGCAGATACAACCCTGTAGGAAGAACAACAATATAAACTAACCCCATCCCCCACCCCAAGAACTACCAAGGACTAAACCACCAACTGAAAAGTACACATGAATGGGACCATGGCTTCAGTTACATATGTAGCAAAGAATTGCCTTATCAGGCATCAATGGGAAAGGAGGCTCTTAGAAGTGTGATCTTCCTTTTTTTTATTTGACTAATAATTTGTCAATCTTGTTTATCTTAACCAGCCAACTCTTTTTTTCCCTCTCTATGTTTTTTCCATTTCTACTTTATTATTTTCAGACGTGTTTGTGATCAAATTCACATGAAACACACTATCCAATTGATTTTCATTCAAAATATTATGAGAGCAAAAATGAAATTTGGATGGTCAGTCTCAAAAACTGAAATTGGTGCTTTTAGAATACATGGTCTACACAAGAAAGAAACAAAATTCAGGGAGGAGGCCAGTAGGCAGAACAGTCATTCTCACGTGAAAACTTCTTTCATGTTTATAATTGTTCCTTTCATCTGTCCTTCATCTACTGCCTATTATTGCCTTATAATTTATATTCAAGTCTGATGTTTTATTGAAATTGAATAAACATTAGTATGCATAACTCACCTTTCAGTGTATCTATATCTATCAAATGTTAAAATTCCCATGAAGTAAACATTCAGGCCATGACAATTGTTATTCTTAACAAAATACAAACGAACAAACAAACAAAACCACTGAAACAATCACTTCATTCAAAGCAAGCTGAAGGTATTTTCCACACACCATTTCTATCTCTACATGCTGCCATGTCAGCCCTCTTGATGTGGTTGTAACCTAAAATCAGCACAGGAAGCCACTTTCATAAAGATGAACTTAGTGAATGGTAGTTGATATGCCCATGCTTAGTCCACATTTCTTTGCTTGATCCATCATCTTATCCATTTATAAAATGGCCAGAAAGTCATGATTTATTCATGCAAGACAAGTTTTTAATTTGCATTTTTAATTTCTCCGAGGTGAGAGACAACAGAAAGGGGTAAGACCTGAACATCATAAATTTGTTGTTCCAAGGGTACACTTAAACACTCAGAGACATATCTGCCACAAGGCACTGCATTGGCTCGCACTGCAGGCTGTTGGCACAGGTGCCCTTTTGCACTTGAAAAAAAAATCTATGTTTTATTCAAATATAAGCAAGACATCACATCATGATGTTGCAAAAATGAGAAGAAAGGTGTAAAAAGACACATAAAAAGAAGGGATGGTCAGAGGAATGTTCCTACAATTGATCAAAATAAACCATGATTTTAGTAAATGTCACGGTATGGTATGAGGACATATCAGATGAGGATAGTCAAAGCAGTGTGTGAGCCACTTACATTCCTGTGCTGTAATATAATGGGTTTACATGGGTGTTAAGAAAACATGGCTAAAACAGAAAGTCATGAGCCAACAAACATTTCAGAGCACAATCAAACATCACTCCACTTGTATTTTAGTATAAGCAATAACTAAAATTAAAATTTAATACAAGCCTATGCCTCCCAACATACAGACTGAGAGATTTAAATTGGTTCTAAGGTCCAGCAGCCGGGCTGGCAGCTGTAGTAGAGATGCCTTTCTCATTGTGTATGCCAGGTCTCAGCGATGACCCAGTCACTGTGCCAAGAGCACTAGGAATGCCAAGCGTGGTGACTGTGTGATTCAGAGAAACAAGGAAATGCATGGAGATGCATGATTGCTTTTATCTCCTATGTGTGACTGGTATCTGGGCTAAGCTTTGCAGCCATAAAAGTAAGTGGTGGTAGAAATCGTCAAGAACAAACACTGATTGTATTCACTGCATGAAAGCAAGCAGGATATGGGGAAGCAGCAGTTGCTGCCTTTCTTTCCAATTCTGAAGGCTAAAGGAATGGATACTTCTCCTCACCTGCTAAAAACTGAATATTCCTTCTCACTTTTTCTAAAACACTAGACATTTGGTGATTAAATGTACTTTTAAAATGGAATCTTTCCTACTAGAGCAGTGTTCCTCCTTCCTTTATTAAGAAAATATATAAATGTATCTGTTGTTTCCTCTGATTTCATTAAAATGGTTTTAGGTGTTCGATGGCTAATTTTTGCTATTGGATAATAATATGGTTTGTAAGGGTTTATGTTGTTTTCACTTAACCAGCTATTATTTGAAAATGTGTACATGAAATTATTATATCCTCCATGAAGGAAAAAATGCCATTCAGAGTCTTAGAAATCTCACCTGGATAAAATCTTTAGTCATATAACCTATGTTAGCACAGTTTCCTAAAGAGCACTTTAAAATCTTTATAAAATTTTTGAAACATATTTCCATCAATGAAGTTATTCTTCCATTTTACTTATTGCATGCATGTATGTTGTCACCAATTATTTCACGGAAAATTATTTTCTTAATTAGCTAGCAGGTTGATGCATCTGGTTCTGCACATTACCATCAACCCACTGATGCTTATGAGCTCATGCTAGCTGAT
Source organism: Rattus norvegicus (assembly GCF_021556685.1). NCBI lineage: Eukaryota > Metazoa > Chordata > Mammalia > Rodentia > Muridae > Rattus > Rattus norvegicus. The sequence goes on from NC_141537.1 coordinate 93,722,705, forward strand.
GTTTCTTCTGTTTTCCGTGGGAAGAATGGGTGGTAAGAATGAAGTAAAGATTGTAGGATGATGCTTAAATGTGACGTCCGACACATCATACTTTACAATCACTCGGGCTCACATAGCTTTCATTATAAATTATAAGAGTAAGTAACTGGGAGGATTGAGCTTTTGAAGCACTGTTTCACATTAGAGTGTGCCGAATTCCACTAGTAGAACCTTAATGTTTGTGAGCCTGCCTTTGCTTGGATTACTCTTTCCTTGAACAATTACCAGCTGCCATCACAGAGTGGCAGGGGTCCAAGGCTGTGCTCTGAGGGCTGCTCTGTGCATTTAGGCCCAGAGTGACATAGTGTGGAAGCTTTTCTGTAAACGAATATAAGCACGGATAAATCGACTGTTACTATCATGTTTGGAATCAGAGCATGTTTAGTATAAAAAGCCCACAAACCAAGAGAGTTCAAATATTAAGTAGTTGGGCTTTTATTAAGAATCAAAGGGATTCAAAAAGAAAGGGAAAAACAAAACAAACAAACAAAAACAAGCAAACAAAATGAACTAACAAAAACCAGAAGCTCCCTCCACCCCTCTGTTACCCATCGATTCATTTGACAATGTCGTCTGGTGTTGGTGGCTAGTACTGGAAAAAACTGAAAGTTTGGACTTTGTGTCTTTGTATAATCCCAGTGTTTATTCCAAGATTTTCATGTTGTAGAACTTAAGTGTACTTGCTAGAGACTTTATTATCTGCCAATGTTAATAAAATCTGCTCAGCTTCCTGCCAAGAAGGAAAGATCCCAGGACAGGTGCAAATTTGACACACATCACACATCAGAATGGAGCATATTAAACCAGAATATTACCCGACTCTGCTAAGTTTTCACTTTTCCTGCTTTCTTTGTTTGTTTCTTTGGTTGATTGGTTGGTTGGTTTTATTGTTGTTGTTTGTTTGTTTATTTCTTTGCTCAGCAACTTTTGAGTTTAAAACAAAAAAGTATTGTTTAAAACTAATGGAACTTGGAAAATGTTGTGAATTATCTAAACATTTGTTTTTTAGCACATGATACTGAAATGTAACCTAAATAATATAACCATTTAATCTTATAATTTCTTATTACTTTGAATTATACAAATTTGATTCAAAAATTGCATACCAATTTCAAATATATATTTTGTAATATTACATGAATAAAATTACCATTGTTAATGTTTTGCATCATAAAATCCTTCTTTACATACATATATTTTAATTCACTTTTACATAATCTTATTTACTTTTACATATTTTCACTTCTACTAGTTTCTGGTCTCACATACTGTGCACTACCAGGTGTCCTTGTCCCCTCTGCTCTTCCCATGTCCTTCGTATATGCTCTCGAATCCGGATCCACAGCCTACGGCTCCTCATTAGAAAAGCACAGCCTCATAAGAGATAATAAAGAAATATAACAAAACAAAATATAATGACAAAAAAGAAATAGTGTCGCATTTGTATGCCCTATACTGTGCTAATAAAATGGTTGTAAATGAGATTTCTGAAATCTTTCTTACACGGTATCAAATAAAACTTTCCATATAGGTAGTTTTTATTTTAGATTTTCTGCTTCTTCATGAACATTAAATTTTCCTTTTCACATAAGAATTATTATATGACGTTTTAAGAGTTTCAAAAGAACAAAAAATGGAAAGTCATGGGGTAAAGATGTAATTGGTACCCCATGATAAATCAGGGTATGGCTGATCTCAGAATAAAATAGTGTCTACGTGAGATTTATTGAAAGATAATACTCAGTTCTTTCTTTTAATGCATTGCAATAAAGTATGGTGATAGTTTAGGAGACAAATATTATCAATATATATGTGTTGTATGATTACATACATATGTGTGTAGATGCACATAAGCATTTGTGCTCGTGAATCGGGAGGCTAGAGGCTGACACTGAATTTCTTCCTCAGTGTCTCTATACCTTATATTTTGAAAAAAAGTTCAAAACTGAACATTCAGCTTACCATTCCAGCTAGACTTCCTGACTAGAAGTTTTGATGACACAACTACCTGTCATTACCCACCCTGAATCTCAAGTCAGATTTACAGATCCATTCCAACACACATTTTAGAAAAAATGTACTATTAACCTGTGTGTGTGTGTGTGTGTGTGTGTGTATACACATGCATGTATGAATGTATGTGAGGAGTCTCACATGCCATACTCTGTATATAAAGAGCATAGAACAACCATATCATATTTTTTGCATGAATCACAATGGAAGTACAGTAAGCAATAATCTTTATAAGCTGAGTTATCTCACTGACATGTGTCCAGCCATTATGTGAGTTCTGCAGATGATCTTAAGTCTTTTGTCCCAAAATCCTTAATGACCAAGCCATCTCCCCTATCAACAACTAACTGAAAGATCTAAATTCCCAAACTGAAAAAATATTTTAGCTCAATTTTTTATAAATGATTTTACTAATTTCAGATTTCCAAACACACACACACACACACACACACACACACACACACACACACACACACTGCATTTGTGTGTCTGTATTATTATAAGTATACTTCAAGTGAAATGTAAAAATATAGTGCAGTATATCTGATGACTATATATAATTTATTTCACTGTCTTTATCCAGTTAACCTTTTATAGCTACAGTAATAGTGTGAATTGATTGGCTATTCTATTTGTAAATGAAGCAGTAATGAAACTCTTCCCTTATAAGTTCCTAGGTATCACTTAAATATAGGATGTCACATAAATATGCATTTTCAAAAGATTTTATGTATTGCATTTTTAAAAATGCATATTTCATTGCTCAATATCAATAAAATATTATTAATATGAAAGTTGTGTTATATTTTTACAAATAATATGTTTGAATATTGAACTTATAAGACTGTTTATGTCATATTTCATAATACATAAAAAATTTTGTGTTAGCTGGGTGCAGTGTCAAATCCATGCTTTTAATACAGAACTCAGCAACCTGAGGCAAGTGGATCTCAGTGTTTGGGGCCAGTCTGATTTACATAGTGAGTTATAGAACAGCTATAGCAGCATACTACAACCCTGTATCAAACAACCAAGCAAAAACAAACAAATCAAAACAACAAAAATGTTGAACATCTTTAGTCATCAGGGAAATGCAAATGAAAACAACCTTGAGATTCCACCTCACACCAGTAAGAATGGCTAAGATCAAAAACTCAGGCGACAGGAGATGCTGGTGAGGTGTGGTGAAAGAGGAGAACTCCTCCATTTTTGGTGGGACTGTAAGCTGACACAACCGCTTTGGAACTCAGTCTGAAGGTTCCTCAGAAAACTGGACATTGCACTATCTGAGGACCCAGCTATACCTTTCCTGAGCATATACTCAAATGATGCTCCAACCTACAACAAAGACACATGTTCCATTATGTTCATAGGTGCCTTATTTATAATAGCCAGAAGCTGGAAAGAACCCAGATGTCCTTCAACAGAGGAATGAATAAAAAAATGTGGTACATCTACACAATGGAGTGTTACTCAGCTATAAAAAACAATTACTTCATTACTTCATGAAATTCATAGACAAATGGATGGAACTAGAAAATATCATCCTGGGTGAAGTAACCCAATCACAAAAATATCACACATGATATGCACTCACTGATAAGTGGATATTAGCCCAAACGCTCGAATTACCCAAGATACATTCAACAGACCACATGAAGCTCAAAAAGAACAACCAAAGCGTTGATGCTTCAGTTCTCCTTAAAGGGGGGAACAAAAATATTCATAGGAGGTGATTGGAAACAAAGTTTGGAGCAGAGACTGAAAGAGTGACCATTCAGAACTTGTCCCACCTGGGAGCCCATATATATACACAACTACCAAAACTAGACAATATTGCTGATGCCAAGAAGTGCATGCTGACAGGAGCCTAATATAGCCATCTTCTGAGATGCTCAGCCAGAGAGTGACAAATACAGAGGCCAATGCTAGCAGCAAACCATTGAACTGAGAACAGGGTCCCTATTGGAATTATAGAAAGGATTGAAGGAACTGAAGGGACTTGCAACCCCATAAGAACAACAATGACAACCAACCAGAGCTCCCAGGGACTAAACCACTACCCAAAGAGTACACATGGACAGACCCATGGCTCCAGCTACCTATGTAGCAGAAGATATCCTTGCTGGGCACCAATGGGAGGAGAAGCCCTTGGTCCTGCCAAGGCAAGACCCCTCAGTGTAGGGGAATGTCAGGGCAGGGAGGCAGGAAGGGAGGGTGGTTGGAGAGGGGTAACACCCTTATAGAAGAAGGTGAGGGGGATGGTATAAGGGTGGGAAACTGGGAAAGGAAATAATATTTGAAATGTATATAAAAATACCCAATAAAAAACAACAAATATATATACATTTATAAACCTATTTTAAATTTTCAGTTTAACTTTCAATAAAGTTAAAACTAATAAAGACTACTAAGACTGATTTGAAAACCTTATGGTTTTGCATGACTTTTGATTGCTCTCAGGTGCAAAAACGTTCAATTAAAGTTCACAAAACTATCATTCAGTGTAAAATAAATTTCAAAGCTGTCTTTCCACTTGTCCACGGAGATTTTGCTTTAACAATTTCACATATATGTAGATTTGCTCTCTCCTATAAAAAGCTGAATTATACAGTTACTATCACATACATGGAATATGATTTGTTTCTTAATAATAATTATTCAGTTAACTTGCACTTAATAATTCTCAAAATTTTATGTCGATACATCGAATATGAATGTTACATCTTCCCAAACTCTGTCTTTAAATAATAGCACTTTTCTTGAACATGTCGTATGAATGCATGTTTGAGATGTTGACACAAGATTCTGCCACTCTTGTATCTGGCACAAGAGCAAACTGTGCTCACTTTGCATAATCCTTAAATAGCATTCATTACTTCTAGCTTTTGTTTTCTTATACTGCACTATTCACAGTGAGTTATCAGAACATTAATCCCATTCCTAGTTGAAATACCAAGGAGTGTTAAATGCTACAAGGAAGGAAAGCCCAGAAAAGGAAGAGGCATTACATATGCAGTGTCACCTTTGGAAATGCAAGCTCTCATAGAAAGAGTCCTAAGATTTCCTATTTTAAAATAACCTCTAAATAATTACTTCAAACCCCAGGATACCAAGCTTATTTTCCAAATTGACTGTTTTTCTAATATATTTGCCAGCATTCTTTTACAAAATCATCCCTTGCAGAGGAATTTTAATCCAGTAACATGGCTATACTGGGAAAGGGCCACCTAACTGGCTGGAATGCAGAAGTTCCACACACCTTGAATCACTCTGGCTGGAATATATACCTTTAATCCTTCTGGCTGGAATATAGCCATGCTCTTAGGACAAAAATTTGATCCCAAACAATGATGTCAAAATGAGGGGCTGTCAAAATGACTAATGAGAGTAAGACTTGACAGAATGAGTTACTGATAGGTTATGCCTGACTCTCATGAAAACAGCCTGGAAGGAGAGGCTATTTGAAGAGCAGTGAGAGAAAAAGATTTCAATACAATTCAATTCAGCTATGTTCATTTAGTTTCTGAGTTCACTTGAGTTCAATTCAGTCAGGTTTATTTTAGTGCAATTCAGTTGAGTAGAGTTGTGCTCAGTTCAGGTCAGAGCAGAGCAGCTGAGCTCAGAGAAGTTCAGTAGTGACGATTATAGGGAGTCTTACCAAGTAGAGCAATTCAACTAGAGCCAAGAGAAGACGGTTTGAATCAGTCACCTGAGAGAGGATTTTAGCTAGAAGAGTTGTATTGAACCAGCCAGCCAGGGTTCAGAAAGAGCAAGAGTGAATTTATTCAGCAGTAAGTCATACAATATGATACATTCTAGGCCTAGGTTAGCAGATGAATGCAGAAGATTAGATTTTATGCAGGGTAGAAGCTTGCAGACCTAGACTTAGCTATAGTTAGATAAAAATTCTCTGGGATCAGCCCAAGCCATGTATTCACACAGTTTGGGTTAGGCTTTCATCTGTTTCCTTTCTATGAGAAAATACAAGCAACATTTACATTTACAGTCCCCCTATACAAATTTGGTGAAAAGTTAACACAAACGTGGAAAATGATATTAGATACACAGGATGGAAAAGAGTTGCAAAGTGACACAAACTTCAAACATGATCAAAGACTGACAGGAGCCTGATATAGCTGTCTCCTGAGAGGCTCTATCAGAGCATGACGAATAAAGAGGCAGATACGCACAGGCAACTATTGGACTGAGAACAGGGTCCCCAATGGAGGAGTTAGAGAAAGGACTAAAGGAGCTCGAGGGTTTGCAACCCCATAGGAATAACAAATACCATAGGTATTTTCTAGTTCCATCCATTTGCCTGTGAATTTCATGAAGTCATTGTTTTAATAGCTGAGTAATATTCCATTGTGTAGATGTACCACATTTTCTGTATCCATTCCTCTGTTGAAGGGCATCTGGGTTCTTTCCAGCTTCTGGCTATTATAAATAAGGCTGCTATGAACATAGTAGAGCATGTGTCTTTGCTATATGTTGGAGCATCTTTTGGGTATATGCCCAGGAGTGGTATAGCTAGGTCCTCAGGCAGTTCAATGTCCAATTTTCTGAGGAACCTCCAGACTGATTTCTAGAGTTGTACCAGTTTGCATTCCCACCAATAATACCAACCAATTAGAGCTCCAGGAACTAAAACACCAATCAAAGGTTACACATGGACAGATCCATGACTCTAGCTGCATATGTAGCAGAGGATGGCTTTGTTGAGCACCAATGGGAGGAGAGTCCCTTGGTCCTGTGAAGGCTTGATACCCCAGTGTAGCGGAATGCCAGAGTGGTGAGGCGGGAAGGAGATGGGTGGGTGAACATCTTCATTGAGGCAGGAGGAGGGAGAATAAGATAGGAGATAACATTTGAAATTTAAATACAGAAAATATCCAATAAAAGGATAAAATAAGAACTGATAGGCAATCAAATTTACCACTAGATATCTAACATAAATAAATCACATACAGATTGATAAGGTTAATGGTTGTAGAGGGAAAAATTTAGCATTATTTGGTTAAGTTTCCTTGTACTTTTTAACCTGATTGAAAGAACGTTGGTAGGTTTTGTTCAAGTTTATATTCATACGTATAATAAAAAAAAAAATGGAAAGAACTTTCACCTGACATTTTGCAACCTTTTGCATATAACATGATAGCTTTTTTAAATAAATGACTTTTATAATGATCAGGTTTATATATAATAAATGCTATTATATTTAATCTATGAAAATACCATAATGAAACCCCCTATTATACATAATTAATACATACTAATTTACTAAAATGAAAGCAAAAATTATTTCTCCAAATGTTCCTACCTAGGAGGTTTTTCCCTAAGTTCCAACTTTGTGTTCTTTCTATTACCCCACATTTATTCATGTCACTGTCTCTGGAAAACATATTTGAAAATGGCTGAGAATGAACTATTCATGAACCTCTTAACGTAAATAAAGTTTAGAGGCAGTAAGCATATACTCTGTAAAATAAGCAATTGTATAAATGCAAACACTTAAGTTTTATTATATGCCAAATTTTAACATCACTATGCTTTAATAATAGACTTTAAATATATTTCTATGTTTAAATTATAATTTTATAATATAATTACTTTTCCCTTTTTTTCTTTCTTTCTTTCTTGAAACCCTCCAGTCTATCCCATGTAACACATAGTCTCTTGCTTGTTCTTTTTCAAATTTTTGGCCTCATTATCTTTACTTATTTCTTTTTAGTTTTCTTTTCTTTTATTGGATATTTTCTTTATTTACATGTCAAATGTTATCCCTTTTCCCAGTTTCCCCTCTGGAAACCAAACCCCCATCTGGTCCTGCACCCCTGCCTCCATATGGGTGCTCTCCGACCAACCCACCCATTCCTTCAAATCTCCTGCCTTGGCACTCCCCTACATGGAGACATTGAGCCGTTGCAGAACCAAAGGCCTTTCCTCCCACTGATGTCTGAAAAGGCCCATCCTCTGCTACACATGAGACTGGAGACCTTAGTCACTCCGTGTATACTCTTTGGTTGGTGGTTTAGTCCCTGGGAGCTCTGGGATGTCTAGTTGCTTGATATTGTTGTTCATCCTATGGGGTTGCAAACCCTCTCGGTTACCTCAGTCCTGTATCTAAGAACTTATTTCTTTTTTCAATTTCTCTCTCTCTCTCTCTCTCTCTCTCTCTCTCTGTGTGTGTGTGTGTGTGTGTGTGTGTGTGTGTGTGTGTGTGTGTTTGTACGAATAAATGTTTCTCAATTTATATGATACTGCACGTATATATATATTCAGGGCTAACCAATTGATATTGGATCGTTGGCTGTTGCTTTCTTCCCTACAGAAAATACTTTCTCCTGTTATCAGCATTCCATAGTTGCCTGTAGTTCTTTTCTAGTGTTGAGACTCTGTGAGAATTCCCTCTTCTATATTAACATATATGTTGGTGTTTTATGCCTTACATGGTGATTTATAAGATTAAACAAACCAAGCTCATTTGTTAAGTAGGTTTAGGAAAACATTTTCATAGTATATACAGCAAAAGATCACATACAATATCACATTAACAATATTGCTAAATGTCATTGCCATACAAACACACTGATTATTTATAATGCAAAGACCTGGATCTTCATCAATGCTTTTTCCAACAGAGTAGATCATTAGAATTTAATACTTATGTGAGGTTTGGTATTGATTGGCATGGAGGACATCCAACAGAAATGCCAGGTTCTGTTTGATTTCAGTTTCATTAAAAGAATTTCATTTAACATTTTCTCAGCTTAGTGCCAGGATGTAATTGGGAAACTATGTGGAGAAATAAATAGCATAGTTCTACTAAAGCGAGGTTCTGTGAAAATAATGAACCAGCCAAATGTGTGTATCTCATTCATGCTAATTTTTCTGATTGATGTCTACATGCATTTTGCATTAATGGCTAGTATGATTCTTATTCAAGGAACAACCGATTTGATGCAGATCCTTGAAGCTTTTCCAAATTGGTTTTGGATGATAAAGCATACAGATGCGAGGAGAACCTCACAATTTCACTCCACTTTTCTTTTCTCAGATTTTGGTATTATTAACTGTATCAATATCATGTAATTTTACAGTAATGGCTTGTTTTTGTATTTGGTTAAGACTTAGAATGAGGGAATGAGGTCCCTTCACTGAAGACAGGTATGGGGGTCTCTCAGTGTTTTCACATATTCAACAGGTTCCTTTTCCTGTGTACTTACTTATCAGTATCCTTCCTTTAAGATCAAGAATTAAGGAATGGCCATTCAGAGCCTGCCTCACCTTGGGAGATCTCTCTCTCTCTCTCTCTCTCTCTCTCTCTCTCTCTCTCTCTCTCGAGAGAGAGAGAGAGAGAGAGAGAGAGAGAGAGAGAGATTATTGATGAAGCCAAGAAGTGCATGCTAACAGGAGCCTGATATAGCTGTCTCCTGAGAGGATGAGCCAGAGCGTGACAAATACAGAGGCGAATGTTCTCAGCAAAACATTGAAATGAGAATTGGGTCCCCATTGGAGGAATTAGAGAAAGGATTGAAGGAGCTGATAGAACTGGCAACCCCATAAGAACAGCAATACCAGCCAACCAGAGCTCCCAGGGAATAAAGCACTACCCAAAGACTACACATGGACAAACCCATGGCTCCAGCTGCATATGTAGCAGAGGATGGCCTTGTTGGGCACCAATAGGAGGAGAAGTCCTTAGTCCTGCCAAGGCTGAACCCCTTAGAATAGGGAAATGTCAGGGCAGGGAGGTGGGAAGTGGAGGGGACACCCTTATAGAAGATGGGGGAGGGAAATGGGGCTTATGGACTGGAAGCTGGGAATAGGAATAACATTTGAAATGTAAACAAAAATTATCCAATAAATAAATAAATAAATAAATAAATAAATGAAAAAAATCAAGAATTAAAATCCAGATACAAATGAAAAAAGGTATTATGTACTTTTGTAAGGTTATCATAATGGCAGTAGTGTGTTTTAATTATCCAGATAGTCTTACACAAAACTATGTGAAGACAAATGACTTTTCTATGTTGTTAAAGTCAAGTAGTTGAAAATACTACATAAAAATACTACATAAAAATATTTGCAGTATTACTACAAATTTGTGATCAATTGTCACTGGATATACTTTATAATTATTTTAATAATCCACTCCCCCTTATTATAGAATGTTTCCCTTTGAAATATTTTACAGGATTCATTATTTTTATTAAAGAACACCTTTTAATGTTCTGATTAAAATAAAGTTTCAGCCAATTTTTACTCTTGCTATTATTACAGCTTATAAAAATATTTCTATGAAATATAATTATTTGATGCATTTCATTGAATAAAGATTTCATACGGAATACAAATAAAAGTATGTGCATGTATTTTAAATATTTTTGGTGTTAAGAAATACAACTTCTTAAATGTTACCTAATTTACTACAATAGAAGTGGGACTGAGATGCAGGATCATACAGTAGGTAAAATGATTGACTCATAAAACATTTTCAGTGTGTATGTTTCATTCCACTGTAACAGTAAATTCACAAGCTTCAGTGTTCTAGCAAAAGACATATAGGTTCTTTTTATTTCAATTTTAATTAGTAACAATATTTCTCATATGACACAACACACAACACAAATAAAGATATTTATAGGTATGTATATAATTTACATCTAAAGGGGGTGCTTTCCAGTTTAACAGAATCCAGGAGTGGCTTATACTGATAAGGTATCAGATAACAGTTCCAAGAGGAAGCTTATATTAGAGTTGCTGTGATCAAACCTGTAGAAGGAAGTCACCAAGTTAAATTGCAAGGGAAAATACTAAACTCAGTCCTTCTGACAAAAGAAAAACTGATGGCTTCCTGTCCCAATGGGTGAATAACTGGCTGGGGAGTTGAGTACTTAGTGTTAGCATCAAAGGACCAAGTCAAGCTGAAGTCACAAGGAGGAGAGGGAAACTGCCCAATGAAATCCCCAAAATATGGTAATCAAAACAAAGAATACATTGTTAACATTAGTGTACTTAGATGCAAAAGCAGAATTTTACTCAAGTGTCAGATGAGGAATAGAACCTATTAGTGCACACAGCTTATAATAGAGTGAAGTACCAATATACATGGTAACCAAGATAAAGAGTTCAGACTGAAACTAAAGTCTCCATTATTATTGTACTTGACTTCTTTACCATATACCTTACATGCACTTATGAGGAAGGGAGTGATGATAAATTCATAGATAAGTTCAGGTAGACAAAGACATTTTGAGAAATAAACTTTGATTTACCAATGATATAGAAAGGAAGATATAGTAGTCTGTGTGGACATGTGAATATATATGTATATATATATATATATATGTGTGTGTGTATATATATATGTATGTATATGTTACATGTGTAAGTTTATTCACATAACAATAATAATTAAATAAATATCATGAATTTTGAAGGAGAGCATGGGATGAGTTGGGGGACGACAGACGGGTAGGAATGCCTTAAATGTAGTGTTCATGTATGAAGTTCAAACAAGAAAATGATCAGTTAAATAAGTTATATCACCAGAGCAATAGTTTATCAGATTTTAAAATAAATAAATAAAAATTTTGTAAGATTAATAAGTTAATAGGTTACATTTATTATAATTAAATTATTTAATTTATTTTGAAATTGTTTTTCATTTGTTCCAGAGTACAGGATGATGTAAACTATAGGGTTTTTTTTGTTTGTTTCATTATTGAAAACTGCATTTAGTCTTAAACTTCATATTATTTTCCTACTTGACATTAGTGTCATATGTATTAGAGTCAATAAGTTCCTTTTACCTTATTATTATGTCATTGCTCTGAGAGTTTGATTGTAGTAGTCTTAATGCTCTCCCTGTAAGGAACAAATAACAAACATAGACTATTATAATATTTGCTGTTAAAATTTTTGTTGTAGTTTGTCCTGCTACCTGCTTCATTTTCATGGACATGGTCTTGCAAAGCTACTTCTTTAATAAAATTCTCTTAGTGTCATTTCCCAGATATGTTGTCAAATATTTTTTAAAAAAACTGGCTAAGTATAAAAACAGTTAATAAAATCTGAGTAACAATGGTTCTTCAGTATTTATTAAGTGCGGTGTTAGCAATAGTATTTGCTGAGTGTGAAGAAGAACATATTTAGAAAAGTATGATTGCATTTTCCCCAAGCAGATTCCATGGTGCAGTCTTTTGATTTTCTGTCTTTATTAACTGTTCACTGATCTGGCAGAGGAAATTGCCTCAATGTGAATAAATAAGAATTAGCTCATTAACCATACTTAATTAACACAAATAAAGCTGATGAACTTAAAGCTAAGTGTAGTGTTGCAAGCTTTCCATTTTATAAGCAACGCTGAGTATTTGTGAGTTATTAAACAATATATGCAGTGAACAATAATTGAAGATCAAAGACTGGTCAATGTTAAATGCAGAATAACCAAATGTGGCCTGTAGTAGAGAAAAAAATTTAAAGGTTAATTATGTAACTTGCCTAGGCTGTAGGTAACATAGTTTGACTTGATAAAACACATGGAGAATAAAGAACAGCATCTGAAAATATACTATAAATATTTACCATTCTACAAATTTAGAGTAAATATTACAGGAATAGAACTGATATCATTTATTAATTTGTGAGCTTGTATTTGAGCCTGGGGTGATATTACTATATACAATCCCATGTTTTAGTTCTCCATCATAATAAATATATAAATTTGAGAACAGAATTTTACGAATTTGACAACAGAATTCTATGTACAGGCAAAGGGCAGGATTGGATAGGGATGATTGTATTTTGTTGTAATTTTGTTTGAAAATGTTGTCAGTCTTTTGGCTCTCTGTTTTTCCTTAAACATATGTTTGTCGATTAATTTTACTGCATGTTTCTACTGGAAATATCCAAACAGGAACTGCTTTCTTGGCAATACTCTTGAGTAGGTCTATGTTATATTAGATAATTATATATGCAATAAAATTTAATTGTGTATATATTTATAGCAAAATTTTCATATAAGAAGGGAACAGACAATGTATGCAAACAGTGATGAAATAAGAGTGTCCATGAACAGGGAAGTTATAAATGCTGATTTTTTTTGTTTTTTACAATTAGACATCAATGAAGCAATAGCCATTGTGATAGAATTGATGCATGTGTTTGGCATCTGCCTTCTAAGCTCCGTTTTAGCCAAGGCCTAAATGATCCATTATTTCATTAGACAGATGACAGGAGTGGCTGATTTTAAAGGAAAAGGGCACTTAAGGGCAATGCTGAAAGAAGCATTGGGGAAATCTGGATGTGTGTTCATGTTAGGAGGAAGAGGACCTGAGATGGCCATCAAGGAAGGCTATGAAGGGAAAGGAAGATACTCTCTACAATACAAAGACAAAGAGATCGGGGTCCTGGCCTCAAATTTGAAAAAATATTTTCATTCTTCTGTTTCTGGAATACATTTATTTATTATCTAAGAACATCTTATGACAAATGCAAGCATTTTAACTGACTACTGTTGTCATTGCTCAGATTAAGATATTGATAATATGCACAAACATCTCACTCAGAAACCATGTTTTACCAGCCCCATGGACATCCTTTAATAGGCAGATATATAAAAATTAGCCATCGGAAATCCATGTCTTAATCAAATGTAGATTTTCACTACATAATTTATTTTCAAATGAAGAGAACAACAAAACTAGAAATTCTCTCTATATTGAAAAACTGCCTGACTGTAATAAAAGTGGACCTGGTAGATATATAATGTTTCTCACAAATGATCTTTTTGCATTTGCTAGCTCATAACATCATACATGATAAAAAAAGAGTCACTAATTAAGTAAGATGATAAAACTGGTTAGAAAGGAGTGGGCACCCATGGGATTAACAGTCTGTTAGTTTTGCATTGCTTTTATGAATTAAATACATTTATACTCAATGCCTATTCGCCATTTGTTTTATTTTGTCAGGCAACCAACAGCTAATGATTTTTTTCTTGGTATGATAAGGAGACACCTAGTTCCTGAATCTTCTGCCCCATTTTTAGTGCTTGGGTGTTTAGGACACTGTAATTCCCATTGACCTTATTTTCAATGAGTGACTACAGTTAGAGATATTCAAGAAATCTGCAATCCAGGCAAAGGCATATTTTTCCTTATTTCCCTTGTAGACTAGTATCCATTGCCTCACTTTACTTAGGTCTATCTACAGCAGGTACATTCTTGCTGACCTGTAGATTTTACATGTCTAAGTAGTCCAATGTAAAAGACTGGCAATGTTATATGCCACTTGAATTGAATGTATAATGGATGTTTTGTGAATACATTCCTCCCTCCAGAACTTAGAACTCTGGGCTAGTAAAGCATAAAGCTACAAATATGGGGAGAATTTAGTGTTGCATAATGAAGGACAATGTGAACCAAGCTCTATCTCATCACACTTATTGGTCTCTGGACTAAAGAATCCTGGATTGTGTGGGTCAGAGCTTGCAATATCAGAAGATTCAGACCTGAGGTCTATTGCTTCAACAAAGGTAATGAAACTTAAGTCTGCAAATGATTGTTCTATGTATCTTTTAAGCTACCAAATTCAGGATATGGAGAAATGGATATAGCAGGAAATTCTTTGAGTATAGCACCATATACACACTGCTTTAGTTTTGAAATAACTTGATCAATTAGACACAAAATTAATTGAAGTGAGACGACAGAGTATAAAACATTATCATATAGATACATTTTTAAGAGAAAACAAACCATTCATTCTAGGGGATTTATCTCAAGTAAATCTGTTTTTAGGATGGGCAAACATTTCTCCTTCTTGGAGGAAAATGCAGAGTGTAGTACCCAATGTGAACTAAAGTGTGTGCCAACTTTCACATGTCAACTTGTTTTAAGAACTACTCATGGAATCTAATCAAGTAATAAAGGTGACAGGGCAGTGGAGCATGAGATGGATAATAGCTGCTTGGGTCACTTCATACCATTTGTGGTATATGTCCCTGCTTTGCCTAATCTCCCACATACCATTTCCATTTGATGATGGGATTTTGTCCCCATAGAGCATCCCCCAATATAAGATTTAGTGTGGCATATACCACTTTGTCATGCTGGGAAAGAGAAGACAACAGTTCTAACTGAATAATATTTAGAGAATTTACCTTCTCTTTTCTGTGACGTAAATAGATCCAAATCAAAGGACTGAATAATGATGCCCTCTTCGCAGAGGGTGTATCAGTAGCTTGGCTTAAATATCCTTGCAAAACATACTTAGCAACCCTGGTATGTATGGTCAGCTCACTGTATGGACATATCAAATGTTATATTAGCCAAATTAACATATTGCCTGCCACATCGCTATTAAAAATGAAGTATGTTATGAGTCACTTAAGAATTTGTTTTGTAGATCTTGGAATATTAGGTACGCATGTGTGTACAAAAATCACATGGTTTTGTTCTGAATGATTTTAATACATATATATGAAATATACTAAGGTTCTAAACATCTTTCAACTTCTCCATTATACAGTTTTACTGCATTTCTGCAGCACATTCTCTTTAAAAGCCCATGGAAGCACTTCCTTTTGTTGTAGTGTTAAATTATGTTCTGCTTTCCCATTAATGATATCTGAGTGGAGTGTAAAATTTCATTTGAATGTTCCTTAATTTTCATGATGAGGTTATTATGAGGGATACCTTCAGATTCTCACCTGCTCTAAAATAATTACCAGATTTGGGTAGGCACAATCTCATTACCACTGCTAGATAAGCATAGCTTCAATTCTTGAAATCTTAAATTTCAACTAGACTTTTACAAAAAGAAGCTGCCCTTTGTGGTATCTGCTTAATATCTTCTGTGATATATTCTTGCAAAGTGTTGAGGTATTCAGTATGAAAAATACTTCTTCCTAACATCAGCTATGTCAAATAGACAGCTGTGAAATTAAACGGTTTTTGCCAATATTAACATCCTTGATGTCAAAGTAAAGTAGTGCAAGGCTTAGGGAGAAAGAACTAAAATCAACCAATCAACTAACTGCAGAACAACCACCTTACCAACCAAGTTACAGTGGCAGCTGGAATGCTGTGCTCCTACTAAAGAAATTAAAACTCCCTGTCTCAGTCAGCTTGAATTGTTATAAGGAAGTAGCTTAAGCAATAGTTATGACATCCAGTCATGTGATATAGGTAACTGCAAGTCTTCTTCTTGGGAATGATAGTCACGTCATCCCCTGTCATAACTTTCTCCTTTTAGATGTGTATTAAAACTATAGAAGAGACAGCATACTTATAAGTGAATCTCAAACATGTCCTCTCCTCATGAATGCAAATTTAATACCATGACTAAGTGGTTAACATGTGTACTTTAACAGGTTGAAAACATTCAACCCATAATGTTATGAACATATGATTGCTAAACTCATGAAGACAATTGCAAAAACTGAAGTAGACTGTAATTCCTTATGTAATTCCTTGCAAACCTGAGGGAGCTTGTTTGAGAAGCCTATTTTTGAGGTTCAGACAACAGATAACTTTTTTAAAACTTTCCACTAAATACTTAAGAACCATGTGGAGGGGAAATCATTACTACTTAGTGTAACTTGTTGTGAATTCATCATTAACTCATCCTTGACCAAATAAGAAATTCCTATTTTAGTCATCCTTATCTGAAACAACTTAATAAAAAGGTAGAGTATAAAAAAAACATGAAGTATATGTCTTTTAAAATTTTAAAAATGTCTTTTTTGATCACCTTAAAATGTTATGCTTGAGCGCTTTCTTGGATGCATAGCTGTTAATTTTTCAGGATAGTGAATCAGGTTTATGTGAAGGAAATCTTTGCATTCTTCATCTGTTGGTAGTAAACATAATAAACTATATAAACAAAGAATACAGAGAATATAACATAAGATAATTATAAATCATTTCAATTTGGAAGACATTTGATGCATTTACATTTTACAAAGTATATGCAAACACTGAAGAATGATTATATCCAGTGAATTATAATTTAACTGTCATAGATGTGCCATTGTTTAAGGAAGAATTTTACAATCTACTGAGCAGTTTTTCAGCCTGCAGTGCACTGATTAACTATAGTCACTCACCTATGTCATAGATCTCTAGAATTATTGTACCTGACCTGCATAACCTTTGTACCCTTAGCCCATACCTCTCCATTCGACTGATTTCTAACTCACTTTCTGCCGTCGCTCCTATTAATCGAGGTTCTATTCTTACCTATGAGCTTCCCTATTCATATGAGTCATATACAGATGAGGTACTACAGTGTTTTCTTGCCTCCTTTCTTTATCTTATCTTCACATAGTGTAAGGCATTCTGTTTATCTATATTGTTGCAAAGAACCTGACCCCACTTCTTGTGGTGCCCACCTCTACATAAATAGTGTTTTCTCTACCTCTGATCATTGGACAGATATGTAGAGTGTTTTCTAAATATCTTATCTGTTGTGAATAAAGACACCACAGGAATCTAAACATCAATTCTATATTGTGACTTCATTTCCATTGGTTATACAGTAAGAATATATATTTCTAAATTTATGCTAACTTAATTTCTCACTTTGTGAGGACATTTCATGTTAATTTTTATATATTTACTTACATACCTAGAAATGCCACCCAGGTTTTGAAAAGCCAAACTGTGGTTTCCTAATAATCTGTAAATGGTCAAGGAACCACGATGAAGTAATTTATACAATGATATAAGAGAATTTTTCAAAGTATAATGAAAGACAGAAAACTTGAGATAAACTCTTATTTCTCCCACTCCAGCAAGTGAAGAAGTGAAATCATGTACTCTCTAATTTGTGAGCATGTCCATGAGAGATAGCCTTGTCCCTTAATTAACATGTGACAGCCTTGTACACTATGGCAGCACCAAGCCTAGGAATGTGGGCCTGGACTGTACCTGGACTGTACCAGAAAATCACCTGAATGTGAACGTGGGAGCTAGCCAGAAAGCACTTTTATTCTGTGGTTCTTATCCCCAGGTTGCTGCCTTGTCTTCTCTCTCTTTGATAGATTGTAACCTGGAAATGTAAGCTGAATAACCTATTTTTTCCAAATTACTTTTGGCAGTATTTTTATCACAACACAAAGAAACTAGGACATGTAAATCCCAAGGATCTGGAGATCTATGTGGGGGAATGAAAGTGAGGAATATTCATGACTTTTCCTGAAAGGCATCATTGTGTCTTCAAGAATTCTGTTCCCAACTCCACTCACAGTGTCTAGCCCAAGCGGTAGCCATGGGAATTGTATGTCACAATGGCAGTGATTTGTGTGGTAATTACTGTAGCAATGTACTACAAGTGGACAACTAGAGCTTACTTAAGATTGCAGCTGAGTCAGTAGAGACCAGTTTCATCCTGCTGGATCTAACATTTTGTGCTTGATATCATATCATGATATGGTGTAAATTGGGCACTCATACTTCGTTTACTAATCATGGAGAAATAGATAGAAAGAGTGGATGAGTGAGAACAAAAAGAAATCCCAAGCAAGGATAAAACTGAGAATGTGCACGGTTTCTGTCTACACTTGCTATTCTTTGGATGTTTAATGAAAATACCCATTGTAGCTAGAATGAGATAGTTTGTACTGTTATAATTATCCTGATTATCAATAACGATTTCTTTATAGTATCAATACAGGACCCAGTATTAAATAGCTTATAAACTATCATTATCCATGTTTTGAAGCAATATCGGTTAGGAACTTTATTACACATACTCCAAGAAACATTCCTTGTAGGTGTTACAGAGAGTACAGGAAAGGAAACAGTGAAATTGGTCAATTTAACAGTATATTGTTAACAATTACAGAATGGCTTCGTAATGTATGAAGATGTTTAAATCATCACAATCACATTAGGTATTTCAAATACCACCTTCACAGTAAACATGCAATTATCTTGCCATGCTCTATAGAGGATAATTTCCTCTAAGCAATCCTGTTCTACAGCAATCAATGAATCACACCCCGAAAGCCCAGAAATTTGTGAATTCTTATGAAAATATTGGCAGGAGGTCTTGTTTCCCTAAGAATACACTGATTTACTAATTAGAGTAATTGGTTTTACAAGGTGGCAAAATTAAGTAGGAAAATGAGACAAAGTTCTATCACAGGCGGTGCTTTTACCCTCCCCCCCAAAAAAAAATATTTGGAAGAAAAGGAAATAGATCAGAGATCAGATCTGAAAAGAAAAATAACCTTATTGCATTTATTTTCATATGAGCCATCAATTTTAAAATTCATAGTACATAATGTTTTCATGAAATCAAATCAAAATTACCAAGAAATGAACCATGGTACCCTAAAGTAAACTAATACAGGCCAGAAATATTTCTATTGAAGTATGCGTCACCATTTTTAAGTCAAATCTGACTCAATCTAGGTGCTTAAAAAGCTGAGGATAGTTGGTCTCCACAGAATTTCTTACAGACAACTATATAATCTGGGTATTTTCTAGTCTGGTTGTATTCATTTCTGTGAGTTAGGATATTGGTTGTCACAGCCTGGTTTTGTTGTTGTTGTTGTTGTTGTTGTTGTTGTTGTTGTTGTTTGATTTGTTTTTAATGTCTGCACTTGCATTTCTCTTGTTTTGTAAATACAATTGAATTTTTTTGGTTTTCATCAGTTAATATTTTATTTTTCTCAATTAATATTTTAAATCTTCCACAGAAACATGAGCAAGCCGTGCAACAAAATTGTTGGAGTGGATGACTTTTTAGATCCTTTTTAATACATTTAAAAGTCTGCTTTGAGTTCACATAGTTGTAAATTAAATTATGGCTGTGACTATTTATTTGCATCAATTACAATTAAGAAGGGGGCAAACATTTGCGAGCAGGCACGCTTCATTTCAATTCCAAAGTACTCTGTCATTATCTCGGGGGGGGGGGGGAAACAGTTTATTTACATGGGATTAATATTTAATTTTCATCTGGGAAATGGTGACAGTTAGCTTTCTCACAAGATGAGGTTCTGGAAAAGATCTTTCCCTTGTTGAGATTCAGAGCATTCTTCTTAATTCAGAATATAATTAGTTGAAATTTACATCTGAGCACATGGGCATATTGTCTGTGTCAAATTGATATAATCTTTAGATGTGAATCTTTGTTGAAACTTGTAGAATGGTTTGAGAAAGAAAATGAGGCCTGAATAGTGACATTTTGTTTCCAAATGACTGCTAAGTATCCTAAATTTTTGTGGCTGCATAAGATATTATTTAGTTTAGAAAGTTGATAACTTAGTGTCCCGCACAATTATCAAACAAGGTTTATGCCTATATTATAATCCGATTGTATGAAAAACAGTAATGTAATATGTGCCGCCAGCTACAACTGCGTGGTGATGTGTGCCCATGAGGACAGAACGGGCCCAAACTTATGTATCCATAGGAGAAACAGTTTTGACAGGATAACTCTCATTCTTCGCGTGCTACTGGGTAAGAGTTCAGAGTTCATAACAAGTTCTGTAATTTCTGTATTAAAATAGTCATCCCACTGCAATGCAAATTCAAAGCTAACTAACTTTGTCACTATTG
Source organism: Rattus norvegicus (assembly GCF_021556685.1). NCBI lineage: Eukaryota > Metazoa > Chordata > Mammalia > Rodentia > Muridae > Rattus > Rattus norvegicus. The sequence goes on from NC_141537.1 coordinate 93,743,341, forward strand.
GTATTTGCAGAAATGTTAAGGGAAAACAAGTGTGTCTGCTGGTTGAAGGAAGAAACAGGCCTGCTCTGGGAATTAGATTAGCCATGCTGGTGGAGGCTTAGATGAAGCCCCATTAGGACAGCCCTGCAGCATTTGTGCTGGGGGAGGCTGAGGAAAAATCATTATGTTTTTTTCACCACTTTCATTGGTAAATGGCTTGGTGTCAAATAGAAGACGGAGTTTTCTTCTTCATCTGAATGGTATACAAGCCCACCCAGTCTCTGGGCCACTGGAAAAGAAGAAAATAAATGAGGCAAAATAAGCCACCTTCAGTCTCCAAGGAAAAGTGGTGTCTACTCATGAAAGCTACTTGGGTCAGTAAGTGGTTTAATTATTCATAGCAATTTTGTGTGTGTGTGTGTATGTGTGTGTGTGTGTGTGTGTGTGTGTGTGTGTTGGGTTATATGTGTATTTCCTTCCGAGATCATTCATTTATGAAGATATTTTGGCATTTTATATGAAAACTTTAAATGTGAAAATAAATGGTTAATGTTGAATTATTCACACCCTCAACTTCTATACTACTTTCTTATAAGTTTTTTGTTTGATTGTTTGTTTTTTGTTTGTTTGTTTGTTTTGTTTTGTTTTGTTTTTGGTCCTGTTTGCTTTTTTATAGAAGTATAAAACACGGACCAGCGTTAAAGAATATAGGGGTGGATTGAATAAAAAATGTTATATATGAAATAACATAACATATTTTGAGTAGAAAAGGATATGGCATTTTGCATCAAATGAGGATTATTCTGTTCAAATTATTATAACATACTGCTGTTTACTTATTTTACTGTTGTTTAGTTTTGTTTTAAACAATGTCGAAGGGTCAACAATTTGGCTTACTGGGTGTAGATGCTTGGTGCCAAGCCTACCAAACAGGGTTTAATTAGCAGAACTCACACAGTGGAAGGAGATAAACAATTGATCAGTGATATCAAATAATCTCCGTACACGCATCTTGCATGGTAACACACATGAATCAATCTCTCTCTCTCCCTCTCTCTCTCCCTCTCTCTCTCTCTCTCTCTCTCTCTCTCTCACACACACACACACACACACACACACACAAACAAACAAACACACACACACTTATATGTATCTATATATACACGTGTCAATAATAGATAAAACATAGTTAAAGAAAGCACTATGGAAGATATTTAATACCTCCAGCTGTGCATTAAGAGATGAAGATAAGGGAGGTGCTGTGCTGTTGGAAGGGGTCATGTGAAACATTCAGTAAGGTTTCCCAAGCAAAGCCCTATGTGGAGTAAGAATGACACTAGAGAAGAAACAATGTAACTTGTTTGAAGCTTTGCAGGTCTAGAATTTATGAGTTCAGGAGCACTCAGGTCATTTCATTTACACAGAATGCCTACGTTAGTAATCTTTCTTGACATACACCAGGCTATGTGATTTTCTGGCATTAGTGATAATACCTCAATGATGTATCCCATATGAAATGTTATTTCATTAACACTTAAATACATATAAAACATAGGAAATATACATAACATATTTAGGGTTAAGAGATAGGACATCTATAAAAGTAGTCTATTCAGTCAAGTCATATACTGATAGACCTATTTCTGTCCCATTTCCATTGCTCTCCAGTGTCCTCTGAACACTAAGGAATGCTCGTGAATATGACAGAAGTCATAGTTGTTAGATTTTCATTTCTCAAAGTATCATCTAGTGTGTAGTTTTTCTCCTGTACCTTAAAAGAGGAGCAATTACAATTTAGCCTCAATATGAAAAATTCTAAGTCCAATACATTAAGCTATTTTATTTGTTTGAATCTTCTCTGATGTTTTCAAATTTTGTATCACTATATTTCTGTGGCACCATGTGAATGTCTACACCAGGAGGCAGAGAGCACTTAATGAAAAATTCCTTGGCTGGGGGTTACGGCACACATCTTTAATTCTAGCACTCTAGAGGCAGAATCATGCAAATCCCTGTGAGTTTGAGGACAGTCTGGCCTATGAAGTGAGTTTCAGGAAAAACAGGTCTCAAAACACCAAAACCAAAATCAAATAATAAAAGTACATGTTTCAGTTATTCAGTTTTGTTTTTTGCTTTTGAGTCCAGTTTGTTATATAACTTAGGTGGGTCTTGCAGATGGTCCAGATGATGCAGAAATGTGGCACCCTGTGCAATTCATCTCTTTACATTCACACTGAAGATACCAACACTATCTTAGTTTGATAGCTATGTTAAAAGCAAAATAAAACAATAGACTAATACATGACATCATGAAAGTTGTGTGCATTCATGAGTGTGCATGTATGTGTGCCTCTGCATGTGCATGGTCAGGACCAGCACAGCCAAAGCATGAACATGCCTATGGAGAGCTGCCTCTCAGGTGCTCACTTTACTGAGTGCCAACAGGGCAGCATGGTGAACCACGGTGGGTGGCTATTGTTTTCCTTTTCCTTCCTTCCTTTATTATTATTTTTATTTCCTTCAAGCTGATTTTAAAGTATAATGTTCCTGTAAATGATAGACTATAAGGAAGGATTCAAATTTTAACTGATTATGGTTAGAGATTTTAAACCAATCGCATTGAACAGTGATTGTGTTTGGTAGAAATCATGTAGTTGACACAGTCTTTGTGTTTAATTTGCAACTCTTCCCTTTGGGAGCCTAGATACCTTTGGCTAGTAATTAATCATGCCTGATTTACCTTCAGGGATTTTTCCTTAAATGTTTGTGCTGAAGATTCTAGCTTGCATCATCTTTGGGATGTGCATTGAAATTGTTATTTATTCATCAACACATAATTATTTTATTAGATATTTTTATTTACATTTCAAATGTTATTCCCTTTCCCCATCCAACCACCCACACTTTCTTGCCTACCCGCCCTGACATTGCCCTATACTGCGGGGTTCAGCCTGGACAGAACCAAGAGCTGCTCCTCCCATTAGTGCCCAACAAGGCCATCCTCTGCTACATATGCAGCTGGAGTCCAGGGTCAGTCCATGTATAGACTTTGGGTAGTGTTTTTGTCCATGGTAGCTTTGGTTGGTGGGTATTGTTGTTCTTATGAGGTTGCAAGACCCTTTAGTTCCTTCAATCCATTCTCTAACTCCTCCATTGGGGACCCCTTCTCAGTTCAAGGGTTGCATGTGAGCATCTGCCTCTGTATTTGTCGTGCTCTGACAGAACCTCTCAGGAGACAGCTCTATCAGGCTCCTGTCACCATGCACTTCTTGGCATCAGCAATATTGTCTGAATTTGGAGCAGAAAGTTTTTATGTAAGATAACCCAACATTTGAATACTTGTCAAATACCTAGCTTCTCATATTACCAATGATTGAGTAATAATTCTGATTTTTTAGTAATGTTAAACATCTTTAATCTACGCATGTAAAGATGGTATGGAAATGTCTCCTTGGTATATGCATTGAAATGACTTCTCTTTGGCTCATGACCAAGACCCATTGCATGGTTTCCATTCTTTATACTCCAGTGAGTAAAGGTTAAATCATTATTATTAAAGGTACCACTATATAAATAAATATTTTCATACATTACTGATTTTTATACATAGAAGGGAGCTCATTTTGAATAACCCTATCCCAGAATTGAGTTTTCATTATTTGATAATGGGTAAGCTTTATGATATTTTGTCTCGTTGCCTGAATTCCAAAGAAAACATTAAGCTCATCCCAGACTCACCCACTTTCTAATCTCTGAAAGGGAAGTAAATAATAATTAAGTGATGTAAGATGCAGCCAAATTGGAATGAAGCAATTGCATCCAATTTTTCTATTAAATGCCTTCCAAAGCAACTTCTCTCACAAGTGGCAAATATTGAATCATTCACAAGAAAATTAATGGATCTCTAACTATGTGGAAAGATATGTTTAAATGTTCAAGCAGAGAATTTTTTATTACAGTGATTTTTCCAAAACAACCAAGAAAACACTGTCAGTAATATCTAAAGCTATTAACTACTAAGGTGTGTTACGTTGTAACTTGGAAATGAATAAAAGAAAAGTGCTGAAAATGTTGAATATGTGATAATCAAACTAAGCAAAAAAATGTGACTTTTAGATCTGGGGTGATCGTGCTTAGTATTAATAAATTACACAAGCATGAGGACCTGAGTTCAGAGCCCACAGGTACCTGTATTCTAAATACTGAGCAAAGGAATGAGATCTTGGGTTACTGCTGGCAAGTCTAATTAGCAAACAAATTAACTCCAGACTCCAAACTCAATAATAAACCCTATATTGTAGAAAATATATGTAGATGAACAGAAGCAATAGAGGAACATGCTGATGTCAAATCTTTCCTTTCACACACACACACACACACACACACACACACACATACACACACACACATACACACACACACACCACACTCAAAAACATGTACACATATCTTTAATTGCATTTTTATTTACATTTTAAATGTTATCCCATTTCACGTCTTCTCCTCCAGAGACTCTCTATCACTGCACCCTCGATTCTATGAGGGTGTTCCATCACCCACTCACCCATTCCTTTCCACCTCCCCACCCTGACATTCCCCGACACTGGTGCATCCAGCCTAGACAGGACAAAGGACCTCTCCTCCCACTGATGCCCCACAAGGCCATCCTCTGCAACATATGCGGATGAACCGATAGGTCCATTCCTGTGTTCTCTTGGGATGGTGGTTTAGTCCCTGGGAGCTCTTGGGGGGTCTGGTTGTTTGATATTGTGCTCTTCTTATGGGGTGACAGTGAATCACTGTATATGTGTGTGGGCTTGAATTATACATACACTATACGTGCATGAGACCACAGACATTTTAAGAAGACGTCAGTTTCTCTGAAACTAGTGATATAGGTTATTGTGAACTGTCATGTGAATACTAGGAACAGAATCGAGGTCTTCTGCTAGAGAAATATATACCCTTAGCCCTTGAGCCACAATATAACCTTGGATTACCTGGATTTCATATGAAATTAAAAAAAAACTATAGGGTTTTATCTGTCTCCTTTTTCACTCTTCTACCCTGTGTGTCCTTCATCCATATTATAATCCTTGATGTTAGATTATTCCTTTTTAACCCCTAATATCAGTGGCCTTGACTCCTTTGAGCTCTCCACATGCGCCATAGTAATTCCATGACTTGGGTTTGTATTCTAAATGAAGCATACATATTTGATTGTTCAAAGAGTTTATCTCCAAAAAGATAATAAAAATAAAATGTATCCTTCTGTGTCTGGTTTATTTCACTCAGAATGATTATGTCCAGATACATCCAATGACAAGACAATTGTATAACTTAGTTTTCTTAAAAATGATATCCCATTGAAAAAATACCTTATTTTCATTATTTATTCATCAGCTGATGGATATCTAGCTATTTTCTGTTCCTGATAATTGTGAGTAGTCAAGCAATCAGCAGACATTTATGTACAGATATATCTATCGTAAGGCATTCAGGCCATTAGAAATAATGCCTAAGAATGATAGAGCTTTTGGAAAACCTTAACATGATATACCATAGTGGCTGGGCCAGTTTGTACTCCCACCACATTTTCCTTAAATCCATGACAGAATTTGTTGTCACTCTCTTGTTTTCCTTTTCCTTCTTTTCCTTGAGTTTTTTTAAACTTTAGCCATTCTGACTGAAGTAAGATGAAAGCTGAACATAATTTTGGTGAGCCTTTCCCTGATGGTGAATAATGAAGATTTTGTGTGTGTGTGTGTGTGTGTGTGTGTGTGTGTGTGTGTGTGTTTATATATAGTATGTGTCTCATTCATACAAAAATGAGTTTAATATATAAAATGAACTTACCCATTAACTGGGCAAAAATGTCCCTACTAAACAAAATAGATATTCCCACAAATACAAGTACCAAATAGAGGATTGCATTTTGTCCTTTGGAGTTGTTGGTCACTGAAACCCCATAGACCCTAAACATTACAAGTCACTACCCATGCTCTTGGATATACTTCATTACTTGACAGTAAGACAATATTATTAAAGACCCACACATTTCAGAAACAGTGCATAAGTATATTCAGCTGTTAATGGCCTGTTGGTTTTATCTGCTCTGGAGAGGTTTCATGATTCTAGAAGGTACTATTCTATTTTCCAGAGGAATAAAGTTATCTGCCAGTTCTGAAACCGAGACCTGTAGCAATGAATAACTTGGCCAGATATCTCCACTGACGGAACAGTAGGATAGAAATCAGTGGAATAAACAACAACTTTCCTATTGACCTTACTCTCCCTCCACAAAATGAAACCTATGCCTAGCAACATTATCAGACCAAGAACCTGTAGTTAGGTCCCAGTGGAGAATTTCCTACTGGTAATAGGCTAAATTGACATGTATTAATTGACTTCTCATGATTTAACCTTATGCCCATAGATGAGAGTACCCTTTAACATTCATCAGAGAAGCATATTTGCAGAAGATGGTGATAAACACAGAAACACACAATGGGCAAAGACATAGAGAATAATTTATAATAAACAAACAATTGGGTGAGAATCTCCACTCCTATTTGAGGAACTATCAAACATTAATAGCTTCTTGGAGAGGGAAATCAGTTTTTAATATAATATGTATAACTGCTGATGAGTGGAAAGTTACATATCCAAAAATTTGTGCAATACAAATTAATCTCAGAGGAAAAATCAGAGACACAAAGTTGGTTAGTTAGGGAAGAGTACTGGATCTGAGAATAGGTGGACTTGAGAAGGTGAATAAGATCAATGCACATTTTATAAAATTCACAAAGAACAAAAACAACAGTTTTAAAGAATGCTTGGAGAACCAATCCTCAATTATTTTGATACAGCATTCAAAAATATGGCTCTTTAAACATATTTAGGTTAATTGCTTGTACTTAAAATTTTGTATTATTATATTAGATTTAATATTATAGACGAATATATGTTCTATAATTTAATTAAAATTCATTGATTTTCTATGCTTTTTTTGAAACAACCTCTTTGGAAAAATTCTAACAACTAATTAATCAAAACTTACTTAGCATACAAGTTCACCAGTGATTATCACTGTGCTTGTGAGCTCATTATACATAATCAACACAGAACTGTGAAGCATAATGAGATTAGTTAGCAGCACACAATTTATGTGCCAGCATCTGCATTGCTCTGGAGACCACTACACATTGCAGTGGCTACTCAGCACTTAGATATCTGACTAATGTGAGATTCTAATACATTACCAATCTCGCAGCCAATAAAATTATGACATGAAAGGAGTCACTTCAAATATCTGCCAACAGATTAACCATGATATTAGCTAAGAACAAAATATCTGTTTGTAATGTGATCACCAATAAATTCTGACCCATCAAATGAACATCCCAATTCATATTAGATATAAAAATAGATGCCAGTCATATGCATTTAAAATAGTTAAATAAGTATACATTCAATACAAATTATTAATGATATTACTCAATTATGAGTGCATAAGCAATGTTTTTGTCTTATTTTACCATGATTATTAGAAGTACCTACTTCAAAAAGATGTTATGTCCTTGGGTTTTGCCATTCTTCAAATTTAATATATTGTTTAAGTACTAATATACAACTTAATGTATTATCATCTAGAGACTTGGAGTTAAGAATGTAAATACATTAATTCATTAGTTCTGTTGAAACTATTCCATAGTTACCTACTCATAGACTCATGATATTTAATATTTTATTTTCTGAATCTGATTTTGACTCTGCAATGTATGCGCTTAATGAGGGGAATCATAAAGAATTTGTCTGTTTTTTTTAAATTAATTATTTAATTTATTGGTGAATAATGTTGGTGAATAGTATTTAACTTTGCTGAAACCCTCAAGCTTCTTCGTATTGATATGCATGTTGTTTTCATTCAAAAATTATAGAATTCCCAATGCATATGTATCTATACAACATGCATTTTGAAAAATGAACCATTTTACAATGTTTTTGTTGTACCAATATGAAACAATGTTTTCACAGTCTTTTTGCCACACCCTCACAAATATCCCAGGAGCCTTAAATTAGATGGTGAACATTTTTTTTTTATTAACTTGAGTATTTCTTATATACATTTCAAGTGTTATTCCCTTTCCCGGTTTCCGGGCAAACATCCCCCTCCCCCCTCCCCTTCCTTATGGGTGTTCCCCTCCCAACCCTCCCCCCATGCCGCCCTCCCCCCATAGTCTAGTTCACTGGGGGTTCAGTCTTAGCAGGACCCAGGGCTTCCCCTTCCACTGGTGCTCTTACTAGGATATTCATTGCTACCTATGGGGTCAGAGTCCAGGGTCAGTCCATGTATAGTATTTAGGTAGCGGCTTAGTCCCTGGAAGCTCTGGTTGCTTGGCATTGTTGTACGTATGAGGTCTCGAGCCCCTTCAAGCTCTTCCAGTTCTTTCTCTGATTCCTTCAACGGGGGTCCTATTCTCAGTTCAGTGGTTTGCTGCTGGCATTCGCCTCTGTATTTGCTGTATTCTGGCTGTGTCTCTCAGGAGCGATCTACATCCGGCTCCTGTCGGTCTGCACTTCTTTGCTTCATCCATCTTGTCTAATTGGGTGGCTGTATATGTATGGGCCACATGTGGGGCAAGCTCTGAATGGGTGTTCCTTCAGTCTCTGTTTTAATCTTTGCCTCTCCCTTCCCTGCCAAGGGTATTCTTTTTCCTCATTTAAAGAAGGAGTGAAGCATTCACATTTTGATCATCCGTCTTGAGTTTCGTTTGTTCTAGGGATCTAGGGTAATTCAAGCATTTGGGCTAATAGCCACTTATCAATGAGTGCATACGATGTATGTCTTTCTGTGATTGGGTTAGCTCACTCACGATGATATTTTCCAGTTCCAACCATTTGCCTATGAATTTCATAAACTCGTTGTTTTTGATAGCTGAGTAATATTCCATTGTGTAGATGTACCACATTTTCTGTATCCACTCCTCTGTTGAAGGGCATCTGGATTCTTTCCAGTTTCTGGCTATTATAAATAAGGCTGCGATGAACATAGTGGAGCACGTGTCTCTTTTATATGTTGAGGCATCTTTTGGGTATATGCCCAAGAGAGGTATAGCTGGATCCTCAGGCAGTTCAATGTCCAATATTCTGAGGAACCTCCAGACTGATTTCCAGAATGGTTTTACCAGTCTGCAATCCCACCAACAATGGAGGAGTGTTCCTCTTTCTCCACATCCTCGCCAGCATCTGCTGTCACCTGAGTTTTTGATCTTAGCCATTCTCACTGGTGTGAGGTGAAATCTCAGGGTTGTTTTGATTTGCATTTCCCTTATGACTAAAGATGTTGAACATTTCTTTAGGTGTTTCTCAGCCATTCGGCATTCCTCAGCTGTGAATTCTTTGTTTAGCTCTGAACCCCATTTTTAATAGGGTTATTTGTTTCCCTGCGGTCTAACTTCTTGAGTTCTTTGTATATTTTGGATATAAGGCCTCTATCTGTGGTAGGATTGGTAAAGATCTTTTCCCAATCTGTTGGTTGCCGTTTTGTCCTAACCACAGTGTCCTTTGCCTTACAGAAGCTTTGCAGTTTTATGAGATCCCATTTGTCGATTCTTGATCTTAGAGCATAAGCCATTGGTGTTTTGTTCAGGAAATTTTTTCCAGTGCCCATGTGTTCCAGATGCTTCCCTAGTTTTTCTTCTATTAGTTTGAGTGTGTCTGGTTTGATGTGGAGGTCCTTGATCCACTTGGACTTAAGCTTTGTACAGGGTGATAAGCATGGATCGATCTGCATTCTTCTACATGTTGCCCTCCAGTTGAACCAGCACCATTTGCTGAAAATGCTATCTTTTTTCCATTTGATGGTTTTGGCTCCTTTGTCAAAAATCAAGTGACCATAGGTGTGTGGGTTCATTTCTGGGTCTTCAATTCTATTCCATTGGTCTATCTGTCTGTCTCTGTACCAATACCATGCAGTTTTTATCACTATTGCTCTGTAATACTGCTTGAGTTCAGGGATAGTGATTCCCCCTGAAGTCCTTTTATTGTTGAGGATAGCTTTAGCTATCCTGGGTTTTTTTTTATTCCAGATGAATTTGCAAATTGGTGAACATCTTTTTAAGGCATTATGACATCTCTTTACCATGAACACAGCTATAAGGTTCCACACATGCTGCAGTAGTTCACTGGAAAGAGGTGCATTTATGATTAAGTCTTGCAGTGATAATATATAAGTAAACCTACATATTCATAAAGTGGTTTGATGATTTCCCAATGCTACACAACAGAATTAAATTCCCCAACCCCAATGTTTGTAACATTCTCTGTCATATTCTTCAAAGGAATTTACAAGTACAGGCTTAGATTGTAGGAGAAACATTTGTTAATATCACATTACTTGTACCTGTGGACCAAGCAACCATGTTTTCGCTGGCATGTTTATACACTATCATGGGCCTCACAGCTGAGCAAGATGTCAGTGTCCTGTGCCCACCAATTGCATACATGGAAACTTCCCGTTGTGTGAATCCTAACCAGATGATAGAAAACTTGGTTTAGGAAAATTTGTACTTATATTTAAATATAGTCTCACATAGAGACATTAACATACAGATGCTATATTAAGTTATCATGTAAATATTTAAAAATAAACATGATATTTATTTCTTCAGTATTAAATTTAATCTTTTCATGCCAAAGCAATATGGAAAATAAGTTTCAGTCATTTACAAAATTTAATGTGTACTTTAGAAAGGTTTCTCATCATTACATTTATTAGACTATTTTATTTTATCTTATTTTATTTTATTTTTGAGATAAAGTCTCTCTATATAGTCCTGGATGTATTAGAACTCACTATGTAATTTGATTGGTGTCAAACTCACAAGATACATCTGCTTCTGTGTCTTTAGTGACAGAATTAAATAGTCTTCCTATGTTCAAACACTTTTGTAGGGAAGCATTGTTTTCCATTTCTTTCATGTTCATTCTACAATTATTTTTTATGGTTATCATAATAGTTTACAGAGATTATTTTAAATTTATCCAATTTTATCATCAATAATATTTTTAAAAATCTGATTCTTGACCTTGAAGCTTCACCTCTTTTATTGGTTTATGTAACAAAATTACTACTTTACATATAATATATCAAAAATAATAAAGCATTTTCTAATATCTTAAATAATATAGAAACAAAACGATTTAGTATAAATGTCAGCCATAATATTACTCCCATTATAGCTCATTATAGCACACGTGACAGCAGCCTTCATTTTGATCATAGCTTTATATAAGTTCTCTCATTTCTAGCCACTAGCCAACCCGTGACAAAATTTCCATAGTAACTGCAATGTAACAAGTTTACTAATTTAAAAAACTCAAAAGCTTTGTTGCTTTTCCATTTTTGAAAGACAGCTATGACAGGCCTAGTAATCTGAAATTTAAAAATAATTTTTTCAAAGTCTTTTACATATAGGTGATCTTTCAAAAACAAACAAGGTAGAATCAAAGTCTATTTTGTTCTAGTTCTTTATTAATGATCATCTTCGATAATCATGATTTTTTCCTTTTGTATTTCCTCAGCCACTGGAAACCGAACATTTTAGCGTATGTTACTACAAGTATCATTAAACTAAAATAGCAGAAATGCTCTCCATATCCTTTCCAGGTCATTAAATGTGTCCAGTAATAAAACAAAGTGAAGCAATTTGTTATGGTGGAAACCCTTAGTGATCCTTCATGGAATTGGGAGGACAGAGTCCACAGTGTCAAGGAAAAATCAAGCTAATGAAGCAATTTAATTAAAATTAATTGAGTATGATTCTGTCCCTTAAATGTGAGATGGATGTTAGGTTATTTTAATTTATTTCCCTTAGGGTGATCTAACATACATGCTTTTCTCTATTTCTTCCTAGATACTTTCCTGAAATCAATAATTTTTGTAGATAATTATGATTTAAAGCTCTAAGATTTTTAACCCATTGTGTGGTCAGTTTATGTACTGCATGATGAGATTGTATTATGTATTTTCTTTAGCGTTCTAAGAGAATACAGTTTATAATATAGACTCTAACTTAGTTGAAAAACAATCATGTGCTAAAACTCCTGTGAGTGCTTTGTGTGAATTGTTGTAGTTACATTACTATATAATATAATTTTCCTAGCAAATATGTACAAGCAAACCTGGTGGTTTTAGTTCAACAGGATACATTCCTATTCTGGTGCTCTCGCAGAAGGCATACGGCTCAGTAAGGCTCAGCGGATTAGCGTTCTGGTGTGAGTAAACCAGGACAGACAGACAGAGCACTTAGTGAACATTCATATTCATCACTAGACATTTTGCCTTCTTCCTACAAGCAGCTTTACTCTTCCAGGAATTACATGAGTGGGTCTGTATACTGTTTCTTCTTATGCATAAACATCGTAGTTCTCTTGTAAGGTGGTCAGTATTTGTAATTAAAATATTCACTGGGTTTGGAAACACGACTTCAAAGAGTTAGGTACAATTGTTTCTGAATAGTATGTTCTACAATCTCCTGGGAAACATACTGAAGCTGTGTCATATAGGTTGACAATATTTTGAGTTTAATGAAGACAAATTCTTTTTAAAAGGATTTACCCTTTTCAGATGTTACTTATTACACATGTTGATGAAAGTGCTATGGGAATTGTGCCTTCCAAAATTGTGATTAATTATTGAATGTCTTTGATTATATAATAGTGGATCTAGCTCTTTTAGTTTCCAGATACAACTTTTCAAGTTCTCGTTACCATTACTTTCATGTCTAGCTTAATGGAGTATATACTCTATTGGGGAAACTTTAATTCATTGACATTTTCCCCATTGTTACTTTATGTATTAATCATAGCCAGGTAGAAAAGAAAATCAGCTGCTAAACAAGCTAGGAATCTGTGAACTGGAAACTATTCTATATTACGAATCTGTAGCAACTGAGCACTGCGAGCATAGCAGGCTAAATACACAGGCACCACATGGAGAGCTGAAAGGGGGTAACTTCAGCCACAAGGCATCTTTTTAAAGAACATTTTGATAAAAAGCTTCAAGAGCAGGGCATATCTCTGGCATGCTGGGAACAGTAGTTGACAGAACAAATCAACATGTAACAGTTGGATAGTTAGATTCAGGAGGGAATATACAGGACCATAAACCAAATGAGGCTTGTGAAGAGCAGCCGAGGTTACAAATCAAAAACCATTGAATATGTATGCCATGGGGGTCCACTGATGAAAGCAGCAGTGCTATTCAAGCTGCGTTTTCATGAATAAAGACATGTATAGGCTGGTGAGTGGACAGCAGAGGCTGTCATTAACTTCTGAAGTAGATAGTTTATAGCATTTGAAAAAATAGTAATTTTGTCAGTTTTTTATTCAATTTAGCCATATTCCCATATTACCTGTTAGCTAACTGAGCTTAAATTAAATATGTAGATAATCTCACATTACGTAGTTAGATTGCTTCCAAAGTCTGCACCATGAGAAATTGGTTAAGGAAGTGAATAAAACAAAACTTCACTCGACTGTATATACAAAGGACAATAAATCATTAGCACTGTGGGAGTGAGTTTTAATAGTCTTTGATTAATCTATAATCTACCACTATGGCAATACTATTCATTAATGGAATTTCCAATTAGATTGTTATTTGAAACACAATTCATTTTTAGTTTATTTAAATGTTCTGCAATCTGTTGTGTTGTCATTAGGTAGCTTTTAGCAAACTGATCATTAAGGCAGCAAGGAGGGTCACAGACATCATTTCCAAGAGTTCTAACTTTATTATAAAATTTTCTCAATAACTTTAGTGCTAATACTCGGACATCAGATGTGTTCTAATGATAAGTTATTTTCTCTAAGTTTTAATATGTTCCTTCTTGTTGATAAACAATTAGCAAGTTATTAACTATTTTGTGCTCATTTCTATGATCATGAGCACTCTTTATAATGTATATTAAGACTGTTTTAGGTTTCTTTAGTTTTATTAAAAGTGTTATTTACTTTTATCATCCCCTTGAACAATATTTCACAAAATAACGTTGGCAAAGAATAGTTTATTTTTGGCTTCTAAACCTTCTTTAGAGGGTTTGAGCCACCATTATGTGGGCTTGGACAGAATGTCTTGGGAGTTTTGAGCGTGGGGGTCAAAGTTATTCTATTCTGCTTGGTGGGCAGCAAGCGCAGAGAGGACATGAATGTCATTTATTACCCTCACAGCCACAACACTCATGACACATCTTCCTACTACTTCTCACCTCTTGAAAATTCCACGTCCTCTCATCTGCTGATTAAAACATTGATACATAAGTTCGTGAGGAACACATAGTCAAGCCTCAACACATACTAAAGCTATTCAAAATGAACATGGTCATTATTTGGGTCAAGTATCCCTGGAAATAAATATTTGTTGGTTGATTTTTTTAAAATAAGATAAAACATATAGAAATTCATTGTCTATGTATGTAAATATAAAAGATTGTAAAGGAAAATGTTTATCAGCATCAACTACGTAGTTGCAAGAAAATAAGCATATAGAAGTATGACATTTTTCATGAGTTTATGACTGGGTGATTCTCTGGACAATTCTGAACTTCCTCCACTTTATTAATGAGTGATAAAGTTCCCCTCTCTTTTTTTTAATGTCAGAATGCAATTTTGTATGTGTGTTTGTGTAGTATACCTGCATGTGTAAGTATATGATTGTGCCGGAGTGTGCATGTGTGTGTAGTACACAAGCGTTTGTGTATATATGACTCTTTATGTATGTATTTATATGAAGTGCATATGCATCTGAGTATGTAAATGTTTGTGTGTAGGTGAGTGTGTGTGTGTTTGTACTCCCAAGGTTCATGCAGGATGTTCTCTAGTAGTATACCTTATTCACCAAGACAGTCTCAGTTGACATCAGCTTTCTCTGCTTAAACAAGTTTGGCTGGCCAGCTTGATCTTGGGATGCCCAATCACCATCTTACAAATGCTAATATAATGCTGTAAGCCTGGCAGTTAGGTAGGCCATATCTCTATCCATAAAATGCTAAATTGATATATAACATTTATTGAGTAATTATGAGGTGCCAATAACTGCTATAGGAGTTTTTAACTTAATTTCATCAGTGTTTCACCATAATAGCCCTTAAAAGGGGCAATATCGTTCCAAAATGAGGAAACGGGAACACACAGAGACTGTGGTTGGTTGGCTGAAGTAGGTCTCTGCTCTAACGTCTATACTTTGATACTTATTATCAAAGAATAATTATACACTTTGCTGCTTGTCTATTTCAGCTTTTCCACCAAAATACAGGTGTGACTTGTTTTATTCGACATGGCCATAGTCCAATAATTCACCATTGTCAAAGGAGGAAGTTACTCAAGTGTAAACTGACAGGACATCTCTCTGTAATTTTTTCACAATGTACAAAGGATCCTGCAGGACAAAAGTTATATGTTAAGAATTTGACAATTTGTATATCAAAAATATTCCTTCTACTCTACCTTGCATTTTCACCAAAAACTTCCTTACCAACTATCTGCCCTGGTAAGACTGACTTCTGGGAATATCTACCAAAGGAATCAGGTGAGAAGACATTAGTCTAATCAAGACATTTAAGTGATCCAAATCCATTTGTCCTTTCTGTTTTCAGTGAAAGACAATGTCATGCAAATGCTTGTCTTATCTTACCTACCACTTTGCTCTCAATCTAACAACAATACCACTTTGACCAAATTTCGTCCCTCAAACATATCCAGGTTTATTAAACCATATGGGCTTTTCATTTGCAGTGTACCCGTTTAGCATATCTTCTGGCGTGAGCATCCTCTTGCAGATATTTCATTTAAGTATTCCATTTCCTAGAGTGCTTTTTATTGTGTAGAATTGACTGTCCCTCATCCTGCCTTTCTCAGTCTACTTTGCTCTATTCTCAGCAACAATTTTTAGCATTTCACATACTGTGCTATTTTTATGAGTTCTTCTGTGTATAAACTGTAAAATAAATTATATAAAGGGGGATATTAGTGTACTTTGTGTGTCTAGGGAAAAGCTTGGCATAATTATCCTATGTTTTTTGTATTAATAAATACATGGTTTGTTTAAAACTTTACTTTATGGTAAGTGTGATACTAATAACATATTTGGCAGGATGATTAGTACAGAACCAGTACATTTCATTTCAAATTTTGTGTGACTGAACAAGTCACTAAGACTAGCTAATTGGTTCTGGGGGGCAGAGGGAGAGTACTGTAAGGTTGTAGAAAAGTCTATTCCACATGTAAACAACTCTTTGAAATTTACTAAGTGGTTGATTTGTTGTTTTAAAAAGCAATTATTTTTTGAATTAATGAATGTCTTTAAAATGGCCTTAAGTTCCAATAGTTGTTTTACTATTGACAAATATGAGGGCAGAATGAATCACAAATTAATCCTCAGACCAATCTGATTTTTATGGTTTTAGAATCTCTTATTCATAAGCTTGAGAACAGCCAATAAAAGTTTTAGTTTCAAAAGCTCTGACATTGTTGTGGTTCTAACAATGATTCAGTTTTGTGAAATTCTTGCATTTTGATATGAAATATATCAGATATTGAACATTATGAAGCCTGAAGTTCATATCTTGTGCATCTTATATAGATTCTTCACACATGTTATTGGTCACAAATTATTCAGTATTTTTAATAGTAGATTTTCTATCTATATTGTCAAATGTGCAAACTCAAGAACATAGAAAACTTAACCATCTTAAAGCCTTTGAAACAAACAAACCAACAAACCAAAAACCACACACTGGTAGCACTTCCATGACTGCAATTCAATTCAAGTTAGGGGTTGATCCTTTGTGGTGCTATCTTCTTCAGAAAAAAAATTCTCTCTCTCTCTCTCTCTCTCTCTCTCTCTCTCTCTCTCTCTCTCTCTCTCTCTCTCTCCTGTGTGTGTCTTTTGTCTCTTGTGTCTGTGTGCATGACAATGTGCACACATGCATACAAAACAGCATTGTGACTTCATATGCCAACTTGCTTGTGGGTTACAGAGGTTAGAGGTCAGTGGGTCAGTGGGTAAGTGTACCATAAGAATTTTAGGTGTTAAACTCTAGTCAGGTTTTATACCAAGTACTTTTACCATCTATCTGGTCATCTTTTTTATGTCTTTTAATAGACATTATGCGTTCTCTGTAAATTAATTGGTTAAGGATAATTTGGGAACACTGAATTTAATTTACTTAAAAGCTCTCTCAACTATATAACATAAAGTTATATGATCCTTGAATATTTTGGCAAAGTCTAGTAGGAAATATCAATTTCAATCAGAAATGAATTATTTTTATAAGTCTTTCTGAGTCTAAAAAATTTAACCCTAAGTTCTGTTTTATGTGTGGTTTAGACTTCCCACTATATTTTTGTGTGTTTACTTGTTTTATTGTCTATCTAAAAATATCACTATAGGTTGGGACCAAACATTACATGTGACTTATTATTTCTCTGAGGTCTATTTCCTGTTGGTACAAGCAGCAATTTTGCCCTAGAAAACTTCATCTTAAACATATTTCTTTCTGACAATCATAGCATCAATATTATTTGACCTTATTTTAATATTGGTTCTTTGTCAGGACATAATATTCTGAAAGTAAGTCCTTAAGAAAGACATTATTTTCCTTAATTCAAAATTTTCCCTACTGGTTGGGTTCATTTTGATAAGCCGGCACTTTATTTTCATTTTATACTTTATTCAGGGTATTTAGTTCATTTAATCGCCTCTGAATAGAATGTGAAAGCTATCATCATTCATCTCTGGAAAGCAGCCTCGTAATGAGTTACTTACAGCAGTGTCAGTCATTAACACCACTAACAGAAGATAAGCAATACTGAATGGCAAAGGCTAGACTGTAATTGATTTCCTTTTTCTGATCTTTAATTATAAGTGTTAAAAATCTTTCTAGATGTTGAACTCTCTACAAAATGATGACCTTGCTGCATAATGTTCCAAAAGGCCTGCATTTTAAAAGCAGTTTTATACTCTATTGGGGGCTAGGGTCACTGTATCTGGTATTTAGATGACTCCTGGACTGATAAAATTCACCTTTTCTGGCTTTGGTTTAAAAAAAATGAGTGAGGGGTGATCTGTGCACAAAAATAGATGAAGGGTTGAAAGATAGGATTTAGAATTCTTTAGTGGAGATAGAGTGGTTTTCAAATGTACATTGTGCAGCTATATGATTCTAGTATTTTGAGAGTAAGAAGAGTGTTTCAGCAACCATGGACATTGATGCCGAAGATTTATGTAACTTACAAGACTAGATACATGTTGGATTCTGCTCTTACACTGTTCTTTCTATTCATCAGTGAGTTTGTAATATTGATTTGTTGTATTGACACATAAACTTTATACAATAGACACAAAAGCTATTATTTGTGTTATAGAATCTTACAATGCGGTTCTAGCATGAACATACATAAGACATAGGATTTCTTTTCATTTTTCCTTATTGAAATTAGATTTTTTCATGTTATAGATCCTGATTATGGTTTACCCTCTATATTCAACTCTCTCTATATTCACACTACCCTATTCACATTTGTATTCACTCACTTTCTGGGTCTTAGTACAAAACAAAGTCTTCCTTGGGATTATAATATAACATAATATAATATTATATTATATAATATGATATGATATGATAAAGAGAACCAATCACATCTGGATTGCTCAAAACAAACAAAGAAGGAAAAGAGTCCAAAATAAAGCACAAGAAACAGACCCACTAATTGACAACTCAGGATTTTCATTAAACACTAAACAGGAGGCTATAGTATAGGCAAAGGACCCATACACTTTCAAGAATGTACTATTATGAGAGGTTTGGAAAATAAATCTGAATCCATTTATTTGCTCGTCTATTTTTGTAACCTGAATAAAGACAGGGAAAATCTTGATAAAATGAAAAATAATATATTTCTTTAAAAGGAGATTCGGGAATACTACGAATACTATATATATAAATATATATATATATACTTTTTATAGCAATATATATATACCTTTTTTTATTTTATATATTAGGGATACATTATGGAGAATGTGTTCTGAAACTGTACATGCTATAAATGTATTTCAATAAAAGATCTCCCTCCATAAAGAGTAAGAAAAAGCCCTTGTTCCTTTACCCACAGTGATTACTGTGTCTATAACTTGTCAGAACAAGGGATAATATAGGAGAACCATATCATAAGCAGAGAAAAGATGTCAGTCTCAATACTCTGTTCTGATTACTGAAAGCCCATCAGCTAGTGGTTAGGTTTTTGAGTTTTTGGAACAAAGGGAACCTCAAAGGGAAAGGGATGTTTAACACAATGTAATTAGGTAGAGACTGTTGTGCCAAACATTTTAAGATTATTAGAAATGTGAGACCACATTCAAAACTGACAGGTGTATATCCTGGAGTAAACAAGTAGTAAGTTCATAGAAGAAATGAGTATACTTATAAAGAAACAACTAAAGCAAACAAAGAATGCAATGCAGGAATGCACAGGATGATCCTGTGGTGAAACTGTTATGGAATCTATTGAAGTGAGCAACTTCAAATAAAGAGGGTGTCCTACTATGAATTAATACACCTATGAGATAAGTCTGGTTACATAATAATACAAAGCAGCAGAGGGATACTGACTCCCAGGGTCTGCAGTTGGAGGTAGTAGCTGACTTAGATGGAGGAGGTACTCTTGTGAACTGATGAAACGAAACTTTCTAAGAGTTTTGGCAACAGATGGCTTTTAGGAAAACAGGGAAGTTGAGAGCTAAGAGTGATCTTTGCTGATTATAAATCAATAAGAGGAAAATAAAGTGAGGTAAGCAATGATTTCATTCGTTAGTTACAAAAGCAGAATATATTCTCAATATGTGTGCTGAAGCCTGTACTATGGATGATAGAAATTCAAAGGAAAGTAAGTATAAATGTAATAGATACATTTCAAGATGTTACATGGCTAAGAAAAGGAAAGAAATACCTTCAGAAGCATGGGGCTGATTAAAGGAAATATATTGTCAGAGCAGAGAACATTTGGAGATAAATGTGGTAGAAGTTTAAAAAGACCATAAATATTGAACGTAGAGTAAATAATAGATGTCGGCAGGCTTTGAGGCCGTAGGAGATAATGGAAAAATATGAGATTTTCTAATATGAAAGACTGCAAAAAGTAAAGGATATAGAGAGAAAAACACCATTTTGGCAGAGTACAGCTCAAAATGACTAAGGTTAAAAATGGAGGTAATTAGAGTATTAGACAAAAATACGGCTAAATGTAATTTAGCAAGTTATCTTCCTGGATACTGTCTGAATTCCCAGGATTTATTAATAATTGTTTTGAATTCTTGTTAAAGCATCCCTAAGACTATACATTGCTTGCCCTAAACAGTACCTTTAACTTAGTGATGTCATATTGATCCATATTGATACTATTAACACATTCTCAGTTTAGGAGTAATTACCTCCTAAAGTGAGAATGTGTTAATAGTATCAATATGGATTTGTACTTGAAATATGATAAATGACAATCTATGACTGTAGTTAGAAAGTCCTGGTTAACTGTCCCTTCAGCACGTAATTATCCCTGTTCACCTTTGAAAAACCACCCTCCTAATTTAAAGGAAGTTTAATTTTAATCTAAGATACACAGTTTTTAAAATCAGGATGACGAACGTTATCATTTAATCACCTATTTGCAAATTTAAAATTTCATGTTGAAGTATAAAACTGTTCCTCTCAAATACCACTTGAAAAAAGAAAGAAAACTAAAATAAAAATGTGGGGGAATATCAGAAAAAATACAAAAACTAAGACACAAATGTAAGGATTTTGCTATATAAAAATGATTACTAACACCAGATATATTGGCATAGCAAGTTTATTAAATACTAAAATAAAATATTTTTCCAATAAAATGAAATGAATTTCAAATACCATTAAAATATTAGTTAAAAATCTATAACGAGAAAAACATGACTCATGGAGTCATGGAGAAAATCAAGAGAAAATTCTGAACATGCTAAATAGTGATGAAACATAACAGAATTAAAAAAGATACAGAAACAATGGAATAAAACAATTAAACAATTTGCAAAAAAATCCCATTAGAAGATGTTATACAGTGTTTAAATACTAGAAAATTAGACCCTGAGTAATTACTCTTACAAAGGTTCAGGAGGAAGGAAAAATGCAGTAATCACAATTGACTATCAGAAACATGAATATTTTTAATGACTAAACAAATTTAAATGGAAATTATATTACAAATGATATTTAGGCACATTTCAATACGTTAACATATGATACTTTATCTTCATATTTGGTACTCTTCTTTTTTTCTTACTTAACATGTCTTTCACACAATGGGTGTTGTAACTGAGATGAGACAATAGACAGATGGCCACTCTGTCCATATGCATTTACAGAACAAATATTCATGAACAAAAGTTTTCCGAAATTGTAGACAGGATCTCATAAACACTGCTACCATGTCTGTTAGCTGATTGTAGATACTGGAGGCATTTGCTAAACGAAAATTCTGTATCTACTACAAAGTGGTGACCTGTCACACAGAGAGAAGTTATTAGGGGTTGGGGATTTAGCTCAGTGGTAGAGCTCTTGCCTAGCAAGCACAAGGCCCTGGGTTCGGTCCCCAGCTCTGAAAAAAGAAAGTTATTATAACCTAAAATATGTGACTGTCAGAAGTTTAAAAAAAATAAGGAATATTTCATCTCATACCTTTACTATTAGCTATATTAGGAAGTAAATACAGATTTATACTGTCTGTTCTTTTATATTTACTTATGTAATATAGTTGAATAGGCTTATGCTATGTGGTATCATAAAAAGACCATGTTCATTATGTGCTCTGGGCTAATATGCTGACTGAGCAGTCGGAGTGGAGAACACTGGAGACACAATTGTAAGATGTGAAGCAAAAGATATCTGCGGAGAGGACAGCTGCAGGGAGGGGATCAGCAAGAAGAATATCTGCAGGCCAGATGTCGTCTACAGATAGGATTCCATCTGCAAACAGGATATCATCACCAGGGAGGGTATCATCTGCAGAGAGGATATCTGCCCACTGGAGACCATCTGCATGCAAGATGTCTGCAGATGAGATATATATCCAGGGCAGAGAGGGTAGCATCTGCAGAGAGGATATCTGCACACATGATATCTGTAGATAAACAGGATATCTGCTTCAGTAGAAGGGACTATGACAGACAGACCAGATAAATGAAAAGGAAACCAGAAAAGCAGATTCACTTTCTGAGAGAAGTTATGAGAGAGGGACATTTGTGTTGTCCTGAGCAAATGCATTTGGACTCAAGTTAATGAGGGAAAGTAGTGTTTTACATTTGTAAAATATGGAAACATATAAAGAGTAACCTGTCTAAATATCTCATTTTGCTTAGATTAATTTATTTGTCTTCTGTTATCAATTATGTAAAGTGAATATCTTTTCTTGGATGTGTATTAAATTTTTACATTTAAGGTGGATGTGAGATGGTTTCTAAGTTGTCCTGAATCTGCCCACATTTCCACCTGCTCTCGTCATCGTAACATGTTCAGTCACTGGGCGTCATGCACCTCCCATGGGATGGCTTCTTTGCATAGGATGGCAATGAGACCCCTGAAAATATTTTTATGTAAATTAGTAAGCAAACATAAGTGAACCAAACAAATATTCACAATCATTCTGTATCCAGTGTGAAATGAACATTGATTACTTTTTTATATATTTTATGGTTACTATCTATTCTTTTTTGTTTTGTTTCTATTGAACTGAAACACAGAACAGACTGGGATTACATACACATCTTATATAAATTGCATTTTAAATTGAGCTTTTAAGTGCATCTGCTTCAAAAACTGAAAATTCAAACTATGAAAGCATTTAGTTGGATACCCTAAGCATTATGTTTTATTTTTTGTCCAAAGCTGTATTTTGTTTATAGGGTTAAATGGAAGCATAATAGAGTTGGGAGACTGTTGTCTGTGATATCATGAAAGTACGATAAAAGAAAATCATTCTTGTATAGCTAAACAGAAAATTGAACATGAAATAATGTTTTCCAAACATTTTGCCAACTTGCTTTGTTTATGAACCAGATGGTACTGGTATAAGTTGAGAATTTGCACTCATGTCTTAAGGTATGTGAAAAGCAGGATAAAATGAGAGAAAAAAACTATGAAATATAAGCCAATCCCAAAATGCAGTACCACTTATGTCATCTACACAGAGATGAAGTTATAGAACTGGAAGCCAACTGCTGAGAGTCAAGCTGTTAGGTCTGCTCAAAGTTAGGCCCTTCCTTAGCTGAGTGCACAGAATTGGCAAAGGGTAGGTTGGAAATAAAATTCACATCTTAGGATGGCTGGAAACCTCTGGTTGCTGCTGTCAGTAATGCTTGCTTTTGTTCTTAGCTTAACTCCTGCAACTTAAATACATGTTTGAATATGTTTACAAGGAGTTTAATGTAGAAATCATTAAACTTCTATGAGTTTGAATGACAGTTTAGAATTTTATTTTTCAGTTATGGCAGCATGTGCCAATATAAACAAAATTTGTAGATTGGATAAAATATTTTAACTTCAAGACAACTTTGGAGTCAAAAATGCAATGTTCAGCATTAAGAAAATTCATTTCTGGATAG
Source organism: Rattus norvegicus (assembly GCF_021556685.1). NCBI lineage: Eukaryota > Metazoa > Chordata > Mammalia > Rodentia > Muridae > Rattus > Rattus norvegicus. Next base: position 93,767,012 of record NC_141537.1, read on the forward strand.
ACATGAGTAGGGTGTTTTGTACTTTTTTTATACTCTGCATATCCCTTGTATGTTACTACACCCATCTCTACAAGTCAGCATAGTTTTCCCTTGTTGTATGTTTAAAAATCAACATGCCTGATTGAAAATACATAATATTCAAAACATGATTTCATATCAACAAGTCTGTGGAACTGTATGTTCTGATTGTTCAATTTACTTGAAATACTTTTCTTGTAATTTTGACTCTTTAAAATTTGAGATTTTTGATGATTAATATTGCCTGTCAACTTGGAAGGATCTAGCCTTGCCTAGCTCACAAACCCTCAGACTGTCAGTGAAGGAGATTCAAATGTGCATAAGTTGTGATGGGAAGACTCCCTGTAGACATGGGTGGCAGTCCTCCTTGACCTCGATGCCATACCAAATAAACAGCAGAAAGAGATGAGTATCCATTTCAACTTCCTGAGCACTGAGAGAATGACATAGCTGCACGGCTTCCTAAACAGACTGTGTTATGCTCTTAAACTGTGCAGAAAATGACCCTCTGTCCTCAGGTTACTTTGGTCAGGTAATTTGCTATTTCATCTTTACATTTTTATTTTGACATGGAGTCATTTTTCCTTAAGTTCATTTTTGGAATTATGCAAATATCTTACCAATAATTTTATATCACAATCATTAAATCACTTTTCTCATAATTTAAGAGACAGGTATCCCTTGTACTAAAATCACAACAAACAAACGCACAAACAGACAAAAACAAATAAAAGCCTCTCACAGATGAATACATTTGTGGCTACTAATTAAAATCTATACTACATAAATAAAATCTAAGGTTTTGAAAAGTTACAAGATTTACAAGTAATATTCAAGGATGAGATCCACGGATGAGGATTTACAATTTCATTTAAAGGACTGCCAGGAGCAGTATGCTTTAGTCGTGAGAGACAACACAATACCCTAACATTGTTAAACTGAGTTCTTGGTTGCCAAACAGTAACAAGAAATAATTCTACATGACAGGTATATTCATTGATTAATTGTGTTTTTGCCATTAATGTTGTGTGTTGGCACTCACACACACACACACACACACACACACACACACACACACACACACACACACACACCCAGAGCTGGAGCTTTCCCATAGCTCTTGGACACATAACCTACCTGCAAAGAGCTGGTCTGCCAGGAACTCTCTCCCTCCTAAGCCCTCAGCCCACAGGTGAGACCCCACTTTCTCCCTATTGATTGTCTAAGGAGAGATGTGAGCAGTGCATGGGGAGCAGGTGCTAAGGGAAGCCTAGCACAGGACCCTTCTGGTCTTGTACTGCCCTCAGAGCAGGGGCTGTCCCACAGCTATCAGACACAAAACCTGCCATCAGACAGGTAGCCTAACAGGAGCCCTCTCACTCCAAAGATCACAGGCTCACAAACCCAAAAGAGAGACAAGCTCCAGGCAGAGACAGCAGGACCAACTAACAGCAGAGATAACCTAATGGTGAGAGGAAAGCATAGGAACATGAGCAACAGAAAACAAGACTACTTGGCATCATCAGAACCCAGTTCTCCCACCACAGCAAATACTGGATATCTGAACACAACAGAAAAGCAAGATTTGGATTTAAAATCACATCTCATGATGAAGATAGAGGACTTTAAGAAGGACATAAATAACTCCCTTAAAGAAATAAGGAAAACACAGGTAAACAAGTACAAGCCCTTAAAGAGGGAACCCAAAATTTCCTTAAAGAATTACAGGAAAACACAACCAACACCTCAGCACCTCATGGTACCTTCTCCAAAATTGACCCTATAGTTGGTCACAAAACAAGCCTCAATAGATACAAGGAGATTGAAGTAATCCCATGCATTCTATCAGATCACCATAACTAAGGCTGGTCTTCAATAACAACAAAAACATCAGAAAGCCCGCATACACATGAAAGCTGAAAAACTCTATATTCAATGACAACTTGGTCAAGGAAGAAATAAAGAAAGAAATTAAAGACTTTTTAGAATTTAATGAAAATGAAGGTACAACATACCCAAACTTATGGGACACAATGAAAGCTGTTCTAAGAGGAAAACTCATAGCGCTGAGTGCCTGCAGAAAGAAACAGGAAAGAGCATATGTCAGCAGCTTGACAGCACACCTAAAAGCTCTAGAACAAAAGGAAGTAAATGCACTCAAGAGGAGTAGAAGGCAGGAAATAATCAAACTCAGGGCTGAAATCAACCAAGTAGAAACAAAAAGGGCTATACAAAGAATCAACAAAACCAGAAGCTGGTTCTTTAGAAAAAAAAACAATCAACAAGATAGATAAACCCTTAGCCAGACTAACCAGAGGGCAGAAAGACAGTATTCCATTCAACAAAATCAGAAATAACAACATAAACTGTGGAAATTTCTAAAGCTTATCAGATCCTACTACAAAAGCCTATATTCAACAACACTGGAAAATCTGGATGAAACGGAAAATTTTCTAGACAGATACCAGGTACTGAAGTTAAATCAGGATCAGATAAACCATCTAAACAGTTCCATAACTCCTAAGGAAATAAAAGCAGTTATTAAAAGTCTCCCATGCCCCCCCCCAAAAAAAAAGCCTAGAAAGAGATGGGTTTAGTGCAGATTTCTATCATGCCTTCTAAGGAGACCTAATAGCTCACTGAAATATGCTTTACTATGAGCAAATCTGTACTCGAGTGTCAGTCTAAATGAGAGCGACTTCACTGTGTCTGTTAGTTGCTTTCTTTATGAACCTTGATCACCTCCAGAGTCTGAGTTGTTAAAAATGTACATCATATTTCACTATCTCTGAAATAGTGTATCTTCATAGAAAAGGGGAGATGTCTAAAGAGTCTTCTTTAAAATAATTCCTAAATATTAAGCTAAATGATAGAAATAATATATTAAGACATTGACCACTAATTCTTCATGTGATCAGCTAACATTAAAGTTTCATCGCTAAACTCAACAGTGTTCCAAACATTTATCAAAATTATTTGTGTGTATTAAACTGTAACAATGCCTTTGAGCACACTCAAAGCACATGCACAGAATCATCTTCCAAATTATGGAGAAAGTTATCATCAAAAAATGTTCATTCCTCCCTAGATACACTTAGATTCTATGGTTTTTCCCTTACAACTAGTTCTTTTATCAAGTTGCTTGAGCAAATTATTTTTTCGCTATCGCTCTCCTACTACAGACTATATATATAGATCTATAAACATTTTAAAATGTAAACAATGTCAGTAATTTCATGGTTGTTAATGCTCCAAAAATTCTCCTTTTTTTACAAAATGGAACATTAATTACACTCATAATTCAAGCTTATGAAAATCAGTCTTTAGCATGCTATTTCACATATGCTATTTCTATCTAACTCAGAAAAGATTAGTCAGAAAGAGCATCTCAGAGTGACCAATTGCACATAATCCTTTTTGTACAGTGGAACAAACTGATAAAATTATAATAATATTAACTTTAAATTCCCCAGTTCATTTGCATTATTAAGAACCTGGAAGGTCCATTTAAATCCTTATGTGCCTACCATTTGTGATGTTTGGTACTTTGTGTGTTTCTTAACTTCTACAATTCACAATTGCTCATATACGGCTATGTGAGATAAGCTTAGGCAGTAGTTTGTACCAATAATTTTCAAGAAGAAAGTATCCCTGATATTATTTTTATACTAGATAGTATAAAGTTTCAATTACAAACCTCATTTGAGAGTGAAAAGAATTCTATTCACACAGCTGGAGAACATTAGCTCAAAATCCACCATAATATACTCTGTTTTTGTAGACACGCAAATCTTATAAATCTTTACCACACTTCTGTTGACCTGGTCATGACATTAACTTCTGATATTAATAGTTCTCTTTCTTCTCTTTATCCAAAAGTACCCCTAGCACAATGTTATGCCATGTCTTTAACTATACTGATTTTAAAATAAGATAAAGCCTACAAATCCTGTTCAGATTATTGCTTAGTATGCCTAAATTTAAAATATCATTAGGTGATGAAAATGTTATTGGATATATAGTACAAATACTTCCGTTAGAATGAGTCTCAGTGCTGCAAATGAAGGATGATATTAAAGTATAGGGATTTTCCTTTCAGCTGTGTCTCCATACATGACCAAATGTTTAAAGTGATCTCTGAACATTAGATTTTTTTCTATTAATGAAGACGAATGGAAAATTTTGGGGATACACTAAAATGCTCCACATACCCACAATCCAACTGGAGATGGGTTATAGGTTATTCACCCTTAAGAAGTCAGAAAGGGGGGTTGGGGATTTAGCTCAGTGGTAGAGCGCTTGCCTAGCAACCACAGGCCCTGGGTTCGGTCCCCAGCTCCGAAAAAAAAGAAAAAAGAGAAAAAGAAGAAGAAAAAGAAGAAAAAAGAGAAAAGAAGAAGAAAAAAAAGAAGTCAGAAAGTTCTGGAATATATCCAATGGAAAAAATGATGGCATTTTATAATTTAAACAATCTATTGAAAAGAGAATGGATACTGCATGATTCTACTCTCTGAGGTTTCCTGGTTAACAAAGTAACCTCTAATATATAGGACGTACTTGTTTTTATACGGTTGTCAATGACTGACACTGTGCCAAGATGACCACTTCAAAGGTCTAATCATATTTTTGTTAGGTCATATACTCAATATAACTGGTATTATATATCTGTCAGGGTTCCTATCTCTAAATATGTGTACATTTCCAATTTAAAAGCCTTTAATGTTTCATTAAATCCATCATGGGTATAAGGAACCAAATATGTATAATGAGATTGACTAAATCATGTAAGAAATGCCTGACTACCAGTGAAATTCATTTCTGGTTGAAAGTAATAGTCCAATTAATTTCATTCTATGTATTCACTTATTAATGAGTTCGTTTTAAATGAATAATTATAAGCAGCTCCTTGGTACAGATTTGGATAAGTCTAGCATTGATGACAAAGGAAGCCATGATATTGTGAAGAGGCTGTTATGCAGACACCTTTTCTTTTATATGTGACAATCCTGGCACCTAAATGATATGATGTATTGGAGTCAAAACTAAGCACCTATGGTAAGCCTAAAGAAAATGTAAGTCTCTGTGGACTATTTGCCTAATTGTAATTGAAGATGCTAAAGCTCCTTTGAATAAGGAAATTCACATGAGATAAAAGAAGAGGAAGATATAAGTCGTGATGCAGAGAAAACTCCCTATTTGTAACTTAATTTTCTTTGTCTTAATTTTGCCATGTATGAAATGAAGATGATACCAATGATGATAGTTGTGGAATTAAATGAGTGTTGTCTTAAACATGTTGTGTTTGTATCTGTGGAATAACAAAATTCTTTCATTTTCAGTCCCATTATCATCTCTCAAGGCTCCTGCTCTGTGTTCTATGTGACTTTTTAGTCACAAAACCATCTAGATTGATGCTAGGAAAACTTGTGAAAACAACTGTTGACAATTTATGACTGTACTATATCTCCAAATAAAAAGACTGTCTCCAATAAGCCTACAGCCATCATTGGACTAAGTTGAAACAACCTAAGAATAGTTCCTCTAAACTTAAATTTGAGACACGCATTTCCACCCTCCCCTCTCGTATTTGGTCAAATATTTATAATCTTAAGTATAACAATTAGTAAAGAGGAAAACATATATGGGATTACAAAGAAGAAAAGAAGAAACCAAATGATCCCTATTTGAAGGAGACATAATTCTTAAAGACTCTTGACATAATAATATACAATAAAAATATATAATAAGATATAGTAAATGCATTATATGAATAATATATTAAAAATAAAAATAAAAAAGATATTAGATAATACAGAAAATTCCTGTATTCCTGGATTGCAAAATATGATTATAAAATCTAAGTTAATTTACTATATAATTCAATACCCATCAAAAGTATGAGGTTGTATTTCAAAGACAGAAAAGAAATAACTAATATGAAACCAGTAATAGCCAAATCACTCCTAAGAAGTGGGACAACAGCTTGAGGTATTAAAATATTAAATTCAAATTACACTACAGAGGATATAGCAATAAAAAACTAATATTGGCATAAAAACTGTGAGATAGAACAAAGGAATAGAATGTATGGCCTAAATAATAGCCAACAATGCTATGACCATGTAATATTTGAGAAAAGAACTAGGGTCTTTTCACCTAGTAAGAAAAGGGCACTGCCAAAACTGGATACCCAACTTCAGAAGAATCGCATGAAAAGGAGATCAAAGAATTTAATATAAACCCTGAGTTTTGAAACTTCTGAACAAAAATATAGGGGATACCCTTCAAGATATTTGGGTCTGCAAGAACCTTTTGAATATAACATCAATAGTGCAGGGACTGTCCCAAGTATAAACACATTGAACTACAAAAAAAAAAAATCAAAAACAAAAACAAAAAGCAAACCACCACCACCAACAACAGTAACAAAAAATTCTTTCAGCATAGCTGACAATCTACAGAATGGGAATTAACCTTCACTTTAGCTATACTTCAGATGAGCAGCTAATACATAGAATTTACAAAGAATTGTAGAAATGCAATGCAAAGGAAGTAAAAATGCTAATTGACAAATGAGATGATAATTTGAATACTTAAGTGTCACTAAATAAATAACCTATAATAACCAATAACTATTTTTAAAAGTGTTCAGTGTCTCTAGACATTAGGAACATGCTAATTAAAACTACTTTGAGAAACTTTATCACCTATTCAGAATGGCCATCATCAAGAAAGTCATTAAGTGTTGGAGATGATATTGAGGAAAATGAACCTCTCATTCACTGCTTGTGGGGATACACACAAATGTACTCATTATGGAAAACAAATTGAAAACTTTTCAAGTAAGTAAAATAAAACTACCATCATATAACTTATCATAGACACATTTGTACTTCTTTGTTTATTATTGCTCTATTTGTATACCAAGGAAATAGAACTTATCCAAGGTTACATCAAGTGGTGAATGGAAAAAAAATATATATATGCTAGTCAGTTGTGAAAAATGAAATTGCAAAACTTGCAGGAAATTGGAATGACTTATAAAGTGTAATATTAAGGAAGGTCACTTAAAATTAGAAAGAAAAGTAAGCAAATGTTTTTCCATATTTGTATCATAGCCTACAATGTATACATGGATATATGTAAAGTAAATAAAAATTGTACGTGTGGTACTTTAACAACATGTAGAAAACAAATAAAAAAGGAGTAGATTTAGATGATGGGAAACGATGGAACATGAGAAAAAGACACATGAGTTGTGAAAGAGGCTATCAAAGGACTCGTTTGTCTAGTTTTAACTGGGTCATAGAGTTTTGGAGGTTTCTATGATATATAAGTTTCAGACATTCTAACGGATAGTGAATGCTAGATTCAGTAATTTCAGAATGGTTTGGTTGTTTCAACCGTACAGAAGTTCATTGAAGAGTACAGGCAAGCTCTGTTCTGGGTAAGTGCTTGCTGGAGTAGCTACATTAATATAGCTGTATGAGTTTTTCTTTGCAAGGTTTTTGCAATGAAGAGATTTTGTAAAAAATTAAAAAAATAATGAAGACCAAAGCCCAAATAACCTACTTATTTTGTTTAAAAATATTTTTGTTATCAAAAGAAAATGGGTGCACGTGGTCTACTAATTTTGAAAATCTGTTTCCTCCTAAGAAACATTTTGTTATTTTTAATCTACACAGGGAATAATGTTAATGATTTTTAAAAAATATATCAGACTGTAACCTTTTTTTGTGTTTCATATAAGTTGAAAGCTTGTAATTTCCAAGTGGGTTTTTACATACCTTTTAAAAATTGTGAAGAAGCACTATTCTAGTCTCCCACAGTTTCCCCATAAATAGTAATTGCTGTGAGGATCCATCTTCCAGTCCTTTAGCACTCTCAGGTGAGCAGTCTTTCATCTGACCTAGAGCCATTAAGCTTGCATAACCACTCCAATGATTTGGTCCTTGTTTTAATTATCATTGAGAATCCAACACTTTAAAGCACTATCATAGGTGAAGAGATGTAAGCTTTGCAAAGATGACGGTATTGTAGTACAGCCAAGGGGGAAAGAGCTGGTAATATTTTCAAATTCAATAAGAAATTTCCCAAAATTAAATATAGTTTAGGTAGTCTGCATATTCAGTTAAAAGGTATGTACCTTTTTGTGTGTGTGTTGAACAGAGCCTGGAGCCTTGACATGTAAGCCCTGATGCTGTTGCTAAAAATCAAAGCTCCTAGTTAGGATGATGATTGAAGGCAAATTATTGAAAATTGGAAATAGTTCAAAGGAAAAGACATGAAACAGTACAATTAGAAAATGCAGACTTTAAAGAGCCCCAAGGGAATCAGGAATGTTAGAGTCTTAGAAAGTTTCTTCCCACGATGAAGGGAAAGCTTCTAAAGAGCTCTTTGAATGCCTTCATGGCCTGGTGCTGGACAGTGGGTTCTGAACATGGATAGAATGCCCGCTTGCCAAATATTGGCTCTTAGCTCCTCAGTTTGCTTATATATACAACTAAAAAGCAGTTTGTAGATCTTGGATGCTTGTTAACATAAAATTAGTAATGAATATAAACTATTTATGTCATTTTTATTAATATATAACTAATGGTATTAAATAAGAACAGTAACTTAAAAGTTATTCCTGCAGAATATATTAACTGGATCCTTTTTCTAAATGGCTTCAAGTAACCAACTTATTTGAGTTAAGTGGCTAACACTCCTGACTTATTTTGCAATTACTGCACTTGGAGAAACACAGGGACAAAAGGGGTAATTTATCAAATACTTCATAAAATGTGTGGAACATTTTTCAAACTTGCACTATACTTTGAAGCATATGAAACTAAAATACTTTAAAGAAGAGTTATTAAGTTTTAAATAACCACTACCATAGATGCTGTGGCTTGCTCTGAATTATCGCGCAAAGGACATTACCTGTAATTGGGCTTTGTCTTGTTGAAATAAAAACACTGCATTTGTGCATGAAATGAATCAAGACAACACACTCCTGGTGAGTCATTAGATTGTGGTTTTTCACTCCATGCCAGGATTCTTAGGACTCAAGAAAGTGTTTCCCAGTTTGGAAAGACTCTTTTCTTTCCTCTTAAATTACCTGTAACTCTGTCTCTCCTAATCGCTTCTCTCTCTGAATATTTCAATGAAATATTTATAGGACAAGTGGATTTCAGAATTACATTTCAGGTTTACATTGAAATAACTTTATCACGCAATTGTGCATGTTGCTTATTTGTACCATGTAAGGTTCTTTTTATCACTATTGTGAAATCTGTGCAGGACAAGTTTAATGTACAGGATATGATGTTTCCACTTACTTTCTTTTTAATGAAACTTGCCTCACACTATCAAAGGCATACACTTACAGTTATGGGAAAGATAAGAGAATATACTACAGTAAAAGAACACATTTTGGTCAAGATAACTGTCCACTTTAAATTATTCTGACGTTATTTTTGTAAATAGAACAAATAAATCCATTGAGCTTCTTGGAGTAGTCAACTAGATAAAATATTCATTGCATTTAATTGATTCTTGATTGTTTCTAGGCTTGTCTTTAAGCCGATTCACTCCTGCAGTTATTTTTGGTTTTAATCGAAGTGCAATATCATTAATTCCCACCTTGTCTCCCTTCCATATATATGCATACATATATTGCAAAAAAATAGTATCTGCTTAGTCCATTTATGTGATTCTGTTTGTTTATTTGGTTCAAGGCTGATCACAGTGTATTGGAAAATGAATGAGATCCCATTTCTGTGGAAGGCTAAATTTACTCCTCCAAGTAGTTAATAGTTGCCAGTAATTTTTTCTATATATGAAACCATGTAAACATTACTTCCACAATAACGTGTCTATTTGTTTTTTATTTTGTTTTGTTTTTGACACCATTTCTATGAAAGACTGTTTCAAAGTCAACTTCTTAGTATTCTGGCTCTGACAATCTTTCTGTCCCTCCTTCTCGGAGGTACACTGATGCATAAATGAAGGAACTGTAATGTAGGTGTGTGGGATAGTGTTAGATTACCCATTATCCATTCATGTCTGCATTTTTGACATGTACTCAGTAAGAACATACATAGTCCAAGACAATGTTGAATGTACAAAAGAAACAGTGAGTGACAGACTAAATCTTCCTGATGAGACATATATTCAAATTTCTTTTGATTCACCAGTAAAAATAACAATAAAAAATATGATAGCCTAGGAAATTAAGTGCCACATTTGTTCTGACAGACTCTCTACCCTCTGGTTGACAATGAGAATTTAATTTGACTGTTTTCATGATGTCTCTCTCATACAGCTGCTTCTAGTTATTACTTCTTCAATCAGGTTATGTTTACCCAATTAGACTCACTAAGATCTTGTATTCATATAGGTTACTGTATGAAAATGTTGTCAGCAACGCATTAAAGGACCATATTGGGATCTTTATCCTGTTGTGTTTTTTTCACAAAAATGGTCCTGTTAATAAAAATGTATGACTAGGACCTTGGATTTAAATAGTTTATTTGGTTGTTTCAAGAGTCAATTCAACATGTGCATCTAAGTACCTGAATGTAACATTTCTATTACTAGTGACTGATGTTGATGATAAATGAACTATGACAATGTAGACACCTCATCAATGCATGGCACTACATCCTGTAGTAAAGGATAGTCTAAGAATGTTAAGAGCTTAACAGGTGTTAAATATATAACAGAACCACAAACTACTAAAAATTTAAGAATACATTATATTTGGAGACTATAATCAACTCTCATAAAACACTGAATTTCTGCAATCAAGTTTAAATATGAACTTATGAAAGCAACAAGTTGTCCAGAAAGAGTTTAATAATTGTATTGTAAATGATGGCATCATATAAAAAATGACAAGAGGAAAAAACTTACAGAATGAGACCTCCGTAGGAGAGGGGAGGGAAAGAGGGCAACATGATCAGGTATGTTGAGGGAGACAGGAGAAAAGTCCTGTGGGCTAGCAGAATGAATGGAAATATGCAACCTGGGGTGGGGTGGGAGGTGGGGACCCTCTAGAAAGTACCAGACACCTGGGAGGTGAAAAACTCTCAGGTATGAAAGGGAGGGACATCAGATGAAATGTCGTACCATGGGGATAGGAAACTTGTAGCTTCCCTTATAGTATTCTTTGAAAATACTCAATTTATCCTCTTATTATGAACTCTCACTTTCTCCCTCCACCCACATCCCTGTCCTCCAACACATCTTCCTCCCAATGTAATGGTTTCTCTTTTTTTCATAAGTCTTAAGCCCAAATCGTGCTGTTCTTATTACTAATATCAATATTTGAATCATAGTTCATCATCAACAGTCCAGTGTACTGTAACATTCCAGTCCGAACTCAGTGAATGTATTCACATATACACATAAACATTATTTTTCATCATATAATACACAAAATCAAGATCTTAACCAATAACTTTAGCTTAGTTTTCTCTTAAGTCAATTTACTAGATTTGAAGGTATGTTAATTTTCTTATAATAAATTAAATTATATGCCATAAATTACATGAAACATAACAAAGAGAAAATATATATTATATCTTTAAATATCAGAGTTTCTTAAAATCTTGAGTTCAACAATTTCAATAAATATCCTGTCACAATAAAGTGCTTAAAAGAAAGTACAAGGTTTTTTTTTTGTTTGTTTGTTTTTGTTTTTTTTAAATATGTGGATCCTAAATAGCACCACTGGCAAATTCAGACTAGCACACAGAGGCAATTTTTTCACATAAAATATTAAATATAGATACCAAAGTTAGCATAAGGGAGTTTTAATAACTAGTGCTAAAACAAATATATTAAATTCCTCATCATTTGCAACCCTTTACTGGCAGCATATTGATTTTGTGGTAATGGGAAAGAAAGAGTAGAGAAAATAAACAGGCAAGGTAAATCTAGGCGGCATAGGAATGAGGGGAGTGTGAAACTGTAAGCTCTGGGAGGCCAACAGGACCTATACCAGCACCGGAGTTCCCACAATTTGTGTAAAGTGAACACAGCCATTTACTTGATTTTAGGAGGAAGGAATAACTGAAAAAAGTTTAAAAGTCTAGCCAGACAACAAGGTAATGTGATGGACTAACCAATGAATTGCAGAACTGACCAATGAATAAATGAAAACTTACATACAAAGAAGTGTTTGATACACTGTGCTACTCAATAAAGACCAGAAATTCCTGGAGATTATGTTAAAGTACTTTTACACATTTAGGAAATATTCAATGGCTATCTTCTAGTTACTATTGTATTTTCAAATATATGTGATGAATATATATGAATATGTGTGTGTGTCTTTGTGTCTGTATGTGTGTGTGTAATACTTCAGTAGTTATTATTTAACATACTCTATTACACTAAATCATTAACTACTTACAATTCACTAAACGAACTCAACAAATTTTTTCCAGCCAAAAGTTCAATATTTTTTAAAGAATATTATTAGATCACGTTATTACTTTCCTCTCCTCTGCCCTTTGACTTTCCAAGGAGTCTTTCACCCTTTTAGCCAATTTCCTCACTGGAAAGATTAACATGAGGGCAGATAGGAGCATGACCAGGGCTGTGTTATAGCAGGCAAACTACATTAAGTCAGAGCTGCTTGGCGCTACAGTGGCCATGTACACTGTCTTCAGCCTTTGAGATATGACCATTAAGTAATAAGGCAGGCACTTACACCCAACCATTGAACTAAAGTCGGGAACCCCTATGGTTGAATTAGGGGAAGGACTGAAGAAGCTGAAGGGAAGAGCGACCCCATAGGAAGGCTAGCAGTCTCAATTTACCCAGAATCCAGGAATCTCCCATAGACCGAAGCAGGAGCATACTCAGCTGGTCTGAGGACCCTGGAACAAATATATCTGAGATCTGCTTGGTCAGGCCTTAGTAGGAAAAGATGCATTTAATTCTGAAAAGACTTAAGGCCTCAGAGAAGGGGGAGGATTGGTGGGTGTGAGTACCCTCTTGGAGGCAAGGGGGAAGAGAAATGGGATGAAGAACTGTGGGAGGGGTGATTGAGGAAGGCAATGACGGGAATGTAAATTAAAAAAATACAAATTGGGGGAGACAAAAGGTTGGCAAGGGTAACTTTTGATGTCATATTGCCGAGGAAACTGAATGCTTCCTGTAAGTCGTGTCCATGCTTTAACTGTCCTTCTCCACTGCTCTTGGTCATCTTCACAGTCATGTATTTCTGCATATACCCTAATGAAGGCTTGTTTACTTGTCTCAGTGCTTCATCTACTGGTTCACAGCGCATCAGGCGCTTCAGTTTTTTTCTGTCAGCTAGCAAGCTGCTTCAGGAGTTTGCTCTAGCAAGACAACCCTGTTATACATGTTGGAAGGATCATGTACAATTTGTACAATTGCTCCAAAGAAAGAAATTTGCGTTGCTCAATTCACTTCTAAGTTTGAAATCCTCAGTGAGACTTTGAAGTTCTTTACACAAAACGATGACTTTTTTTTTCATTTTTTCATATAATCAATTTCAGTGCTAACGTCTATCAACTAACCTGGAAATACAGAGAGGTGAGGCAGGAGTGGGTTGTGGATGGAGGGGCACCCTCATAGAGGCAAAGGGGAAGGAAGAGAGACAGCATGGGATGGGTAGTTTGTGGAGGGGTAACCGGGAAGGGAGATAGCATTTGAAATGTAAACTAAAAAAATGAGAAATAAAACAAACATAACAAATAACTGTAATAAATTCTGAAATCAAACAAACAAAAAAGACAAAGAGAAGGTTTAAAGACTTGTACCACCTCCTTGCTCCTTGCTTGTGCTCAAGGATGCAGTATCTCGGCTCTCTGCTCTGCCACTGTGCCTAGTATTGTTTGGTATGCTGCCCCACCATCGCAGACTCTGATTCTACTCATGAGCCCAAATAGATTCTTTCTTCAATAGGAAGGAAGGAAGGAAGGAAGGGAGGGAGGGAGGGAGGGAGGGAGGGAGGGAGGGAGGGAGGAAGGAAGGAAGGAAGGAAGGAAGGAAGGAAGGAAGGAAGGAAGGAAGGAAGGAAGGAAGGAAGGAAGGGTGGGTGGGTTATAAATGACACAGGCACACTAATCATATATACCTTTTTGGTACTCCAATAGGGGATTCATTTGATTCTGCTAAGTTTTCCACTAACAAAAAACTTCTCCAGTAAAACGAAGTTTCTATTTGTTCCAGTTTTCTCACAAATCATTTTATTTTCAATATTTTTTGCCTAGATTCTCTAATGTGAGGATAGCTAAATCTTTTTGTTTCACAACTGTTTTTTTTCATTTTTCCTCATTTTTTCTTCTTTTCTTTTTTCACAACTGTTTTGACATAGTAAAAATAAATTTACTTATGTCTTAGTAGTCTATGAATACTTTTACTTAAATTTACATGTGTATGTGTATTTCAGTGAAAGTCTATGAGCACACACATGTGATACACAAATGAAAGTTAGAAGGTAAGTTGAAGATACTGAGTTCTGAGGATTGAAATTATGTCCTCTGATTCGGTGTTAAGTTCCTTTATGGGATAAGCCATCTTATTGACCCTAAACCTGACTTTTAGTATTTCTAAAATATGTGTTTTCATATTGATCTATACATGTGTGTAAAAATATACCTATATGTATGTATAAACATATAATTTATTCTATTTCTTGCTTATAAACTTGGTTGATACAGGAAAGGAGTCTGATCAGAAACACTTTTATCTCCTTTTTGGTTTGTGCCAATGAATAACTTAGGATATTCATTCTCATAAGTTACTATAGTAATACTCTTTATGTAATACTCTTATAGTAAAACTCTTTATGCTGACATTTATACATATATATATATATATGAAAACTTAGAAAAACTATTTGAAAACAACTTAAAATTATCAGGAAGTGGAGAATAGAACTTGATGACCTATTCAACTTTGATCAATTACAGATTTTAAAGTAAAAATAGTATGCATGCTTATAAAATAAATAAAGCACGTATTGAGTTGTATAATAGATAAGTATAAAGGTAAATATATCTTAAAATTTGGATCTAATTGCATTGCAATCAGTCCAATAAAATTTTGTAAAGACAAGTATGTTTAATTGTATGATCAAGTGAATTATAAAAGCATGTTTTATTAAAGATCACTTCACTGACATGTTAGTCTAAAACAGCACAGCTTATTTATTAATACATTTCCATTCAGCTGGTATGATGCTCCACATATTACTTAAACTTCGTTTTCAAAATGCTGGAATATCCTGATGTAGTTATATATCAAATTACACAAATAATTTATAAAACATGAATTCCAATAAATTGTCAAGTTTTACATTAGAATTTTTTTCTTTTATTGAATATTTATTCAGTTACATTTCAAATGTTATTCCATTTCCCTGTTTCCCAGACATAAGCCCCCATCCCATCCCCTTCCCTTCTTCTATAAAGGTGTTACCCTCCCTATCTAACCAACCCCACCTCAACATTGCTCTACAGTGGAAGCTCCAACTTTGGCAGGACCAAGGGTTTCTCCTTCCACTGGTGCCCAACAAGGCCATCCTCTGCTACATATGCAGCCGGAGCCATTGGTCAGTCCTTATATATTCTTTGGGTAGTGGCTTAGTCCCTGGGAGCTCTGGTTGGTTGACATTGTTGTTTTTATAGGATTGCAAACCCCTTCAGCTCCTTCAATTCATTCTCTAACTCCTCCAACAGGGGTCCCATTCTCAGTTCAGTGGTTTGCTGCTGGCCTTGCCTCTGTATTTGTCATGCTCTGGCTGTGCATCTCAGGAGACAGCTATATCCGGCACCTGTCAGCATGCACTTCTTAGCTTCATCAACCTTATCTAGTTTTGGTGGCTGTATATATATATGGGGCATCATGTGGGGCAAGCTCTGAACGGCTGTTCCTTTAGTCTCTGCTCCAAACTTTGCCTCCATATCCCTTACTATGAATATTTTTGTTTCCCCTTTTAAGAAGGAGTGAAGCATCCTTACTTTGGTCATCCTTCTTGAGCTTCATGTGGTCTGTGGATTGTGTCTTGGGTAATTCGAGCTTATGGGCTAATATCCACTTATCAGTGAGTACATTCCCTGTGTGTTTTTCTGTGATTGAGTTACCTCACTCAGGATATTTTCTAGATCAATCAATTTACCTATGAATATCACAAAGTCATTGGTTTTGACAGTGAGTACTCTGTTGTGTAGATGTACTATATTTTCTGTATCCATTCTTCTGTTGAAGGGCATCTGGGTTATTTGCAGTTTCT
Organism: Rattus norvegicus; assembly: GCF_021556685.1. Taxonomy (NCBI): domain Eukaryota; kingdom Metazoa; phylum Chordata; class Mammalia; order Rodentia; family Muridae; genus Rattus; species Rattus norvegicus. Next base: position 93,783,288 of record NC_141537.1, read on the forward strand.
GGATATTATAAATAAGGCTGCTATGAACATAGTGGAGCATGTGTCTTTGTTGTATGTTGGAGCATCTTTTGGGTATATTTCCAGGAAAGGTACAGCTGGGTCCTCAGGTTTTAAGAAAAATAATAGTCCTCCTCCTCAAATTAGTAATGATGTATGTACCAAAATCATATACTTATTTTAAAATATATATTATTAACTTCTAGACAATGTTATAACTAGTATCTATGACTTGTATGTCACAGATGTGGAAATGGAAGAATACTCATTTATAGGTACAGTATATCTTTAAAATACTCAAGTTTTAAGTAGTAACTAAAATTGAAGTTATTTCATGCTCACTCCATGTATAAAAATACAGGAGAAATTTACAATGGCAAACAGAAAATCTCCCCTAGGGGAAAAATAAAAAAGAAATGTTTTAGACAGCCAAACTGTTGAACTTTAAAAGAAAAAGTGGGATACGTTCTTATTTGTGTAGTGTTTGTATGAAAGCTGACTATAAAGGCATAAAGAAGGACTCGAAGGTATAAATTACAAATTTACACAAATCTTAAATACAGTCTCATACACCTATACAAATATAGCAACTCTCCAATACAACGAAACTTTAAAACTACTATGACAGGATCAAAATGGACAAGACAAGGATTATATTTTATGCCCATTCTTACCTTATTATTTTATATACTTAACAAATTTTTATAGTAAAGAACCTAGAAAATATAACCTCAAAAATGCATTTACCATTTTAAACTTTTCCATTCATAGACAGTGTTACCACTTCATTTCGTGAAACCACAATGAAAACCTTATCAAAAAACAGACTTAAAACCTTTATCAATTTAGATTTGAAAAACCAAAAGTTTATAGAAACATTACTACTTACTAGCAAAGACACTTTCTTGTTTTCTTGCCTAATGAAAGTTGCTATAATAGTTCATCTAATGAGAATAACATCTACAAATTTAAAATTATTTTGAATATGCTAAATTCAAAGTATTAGTGAATAGGACCGATTTGTAACAATGATTACAAAGTTGTAAATTAAAGTTGGTAATTGTTACTGGAAAGTCAATGAATATGACTGTGCCTATGAACTTGTGTGTGAAATGAGGTAGCCTTTCTCTCCAAAGGGAGGAGAGGATGATCACTTGGATAAATGGAATATATAGAATAAAATAAAGAAAGATGTCCTTTATAGAAGACAAGTTTTATAATGATACTGCTAAGATGATCTAGTGATACTATTAAGACATACTAACATAATAATTAGTCTTATCCAGTTATTGGACTGTCTGAGTCTCATTTTGGAATGTGCTAAGGACAAGAGACCAGAAATGGGTTTTTTATAGTCTTCCTACTATGGATAAACACTGTTCTCTCACTCACTGCTTTTTCATGAAATGTCTTTAGGGTACAGAACTGAACATATGTAATGACTCATGAAGCAAAATGACACAAGTTAAAAATTGATTCTTTGTCTTCCAGGATCTCAGATCTGTGGTTTTCTGTATGTGCTGTTAAGTATGGTGTATAAGATTTCATATTAGTTTATTACTGTTCTCAACTAAATTTTATCATATCCTTTATTATTTCTCTTATATCTATTTTTCATGTAAAGTCTATCAAAGATCCTTTTGTAAGTAAAAATCTAGGCTAAAATAAAATTAGAAAGTAAAGCTTATAGTCTTTGGATTTTCCTTTTGCCTAGTGTGCGGTTTACTCATTCTAAATGTTTGAAGAAATTTGCAGTGTTTAAATCTTCTTTTATCATTTTATTTCATAAAATACATTTTTAAAAATAGATAGGACATATTCTATTTAAGAAATATATATATTTAAATTTTAGTTAATCTTTTCTACACTCCAGATTTTACAAATAATTGCCTTAAATAATCAAAGAAAGTAAAAATTAAAATGATGTTCATACTATTTTTACAGCCACCTTCTGGTTTCAGCTTCAGAATTCAAAGGAGTAACACAGAAATATAATATGTGGAAAGTAAAAAAAAATGTCCTTACTATTTTTATCACTGCCTTCTGGTTTCAGATTCAGAATTCAGAGTAGTAATATAGTAATATAATATGTGTACTTACCATACATTAATGTCATCAGATCTGGGAGAGTTCTGCACATTTATATGTTTAATACTGTTATTATCAATAATATATTTACCAATCATCAATAGTATTTATCAATATTTATCAATAATACCAAACGGTTTTCTTTGATTCATGTAAGTCAATAAAAATATTTTGTGTAAATGCAATAGGATGTTGTGCATTATTAAGAAGACAGAAAGTTCTGGAAGATAATCCAGTATAAAAGGAATTTGATGGCATTTCATAGGTGAAACAATCCAATGCAAAGAGGATGGATTCTGCATGATTCCACTGCTCTTAGGTTTCCAGGTTCCTCAGTTCATCAAAAGAAGACTTGTGAACAGGGCCTGAAGCTTGGTAGAACAGTAAAGGGCTGGTGTTAAACACATGGAACCTGGCAGTTTGGAATGATGAATGAGCCCTAAAGGACATGGCAATAAGAACTCTACAACAGCAGGTGCATGTTGCTGTGTGTGTGTGCGCATGTGTGTGTTTGTGTGTGTGAGCAAGTGTATTCTACTTACTTATCTAAAATAATGTGTAAAATAGCAAATTTTGTATATATTTTAATACACTTTCAAAATTTAACAGGAGATGATAATGGACGTTTATCTGTCTCTGGCAAATGAAGCCTCCATAGGAAAAAACGCTTCCCTTCTCACTGATACCAGATGAAGCAGTCTCTGCTTCACATGTAGCAAGAGACATGGACCAGCATGTGTATACTCTTTGGTTGGTAGTTTAATCCTTGGGAGATCTGAAGGGTCTGACTTATTGATACTGTTGTTCTTCCTCTGGCATTTAATTATTTTAAGAACATAGATTTGCTTTAATTAGGTGGCAATGTGTATAAAGATAAAAATGAAATTTTAATGTGCTAAAATAATACCACTTTGGAGTACACATAATTGAAATATTTTTTTCCTTTTTTATTGGATATTTATTTATTTACATTTCAAATGTTATTCCTTTTTCCTTTTCCTGGTTTCCCCTCTGTAACTCTCCTATCCCATTTTCCCTTCTGGTGCTTTCATAAGAATGCTCCCCAACCTATCCACCCACTCCTGCCTCCCCTCTACCTCTTGCATTTCCCTATAGTGGGGCATCGAGGCTTTCCAGGACCAAGGGCCTCCCTCCCATTGATATCTAACAACATCATCCTCTGTAACATATGTGGTTGGAGCCATGGATCTCTCCATATCTACTCATTGGTTGGTAGGTTAGTCCCTAGGATCTCTGGGGTGTTTGGTTGGTTGATATTGTTGTTCTTCATATGGGTTGCAAACCCCTTCAGCTCCTTAAATCATTTCTCTAACTCTTCCATGGGGGACCCTGTGCTCAGTCCAATGGATGGCTGTATCCACCTCCCTATTTGTCAGACAATGGCAGAGCCTCTTTGGAGACAGATATATCATACTTTGTTCCTAATATACACTTATTAGTGCGTTCATACCATATGGGTTCTTTGTGACTGGGTTACCTCATTCATGATGATATTTACTAGTTCTATTCATTTGCCTAAGAATCTCATGAAGTCATTGTTTTAGCTGAGTAGTACTCCATTGTGTAGATGTAATACCACATTTTCTGTATCTATTCCTCTGTTAATGGACATCTGGGTTCTTTCCAGCTTCTGGCTATTATAAATGATGCTGCATGAACATAGTGGAGCACGTGTCTTTGTTATATGTTGGAGTATCTTTTGGGTATATGCCCAAGAGAGGTAGAGCTGAGTCCTTAGGTAGTTCAATGTCCAACTTTCTGAGGAATTGCCAGGCTGATTTCCACAGTGGTTGTACTATCTTGTCATCCCACAACAATGGAGGAAAACTCCTCTTTCTCCACATCCTTGCCAGTATTGCTATCATCTGTTTTTGAACTTAGCCATTTTAACTGGTGTGAGGTGGAATCTCAGAGTCCTTTTGATATGCATTTCCCTGATGACTAAGGATGTTGAACATTTCTTTAGGTGCTTCATGGCCATTCAATAATCCTCAGTTGAGAATTCTGTTTAGCTCTGTATTTAATTTTTTCTTCCATCTTTATTAAATTGGGTATGTTTTTCTCTTTCCCAGTTTCCAGGCCAACATGTTCCTAACCCCTCTCTCCCCCCTTCTATATGGCTGTTCCCCTCCCCATCCACCACCCATTATTGCCCTCTCCCCAACAATCCCTTTTACTGGGGGTCCAGCTTTGGCAGGACTAAAAGCTTCCCCTTCCACTGGTGCTCTTACTAGGATATTCATTGCTACCTATGAGGTCAGAGTCCAGGGTCAGTCCATGTATAGTCTTTAGGTAGTGGCTTAGTCCCTGGAAGCTCTGGTTGCTTGACATTGTTGTACATATGGGGTCTCGAGCCCCTTCAAGCTCTTCCAGTTCTTTCTCTGATTCCTTCAACGGGGGTCCTATTCTCAGCTCAGTGGTTTGCTGCTGGCATTCGCCTATGTTTTTTAATCAGGTTATTTGGTTCTCTAGAGTCTAACTTCTTGAGTTTTTGTACATATTGGATTTTTTAATTTTTTCTTTTCTATTATTTTTATTGGATATTATATGTATTCACATTTTGATTATTATCCCCTCTCTTGATTTCCCCTTCTCCCATCCCATCTCCCTGCTTCCATGAGAATGCTCTCCCTCCCACTCACCCACTCCTACCTCATCATCCTGGCATTCCACTACACAAGGATCAGGATCCTTCACAGGACCAAGGACTTTTCCTTCCACTGGTGCTAGACAATGACATCCTCTGCTACAACTGTGGCTGGAGCCATGGGTCCCTCCATGTGTACTCTTTGGTTGGTTATTTAGTCCCTGGGAGCCATTTGGGGACAGTGCTCATTCCAATTGTTAGGCTGAAAGCATCCTCCTCTGTATCAGTAAGGCTCTGGCAGAGCCTCTCAGCAGACATCCATATCAGGCTCCTGTCAGCATATTAATTCTCTATCAGATCTAGGATTGATTGGTAAAGATCTTTTTCCTATCTTTTGGTTGCCATTTTTTCCTTGTGACAGTGTCCTTTGCCTTACAGAAGCTTTTCAATTTGATGAGGTCCCATTTGTTGATTGTTCATCTTAGAGCATAAGCCGTCGGTGTTCTTTTAAGAAACATTTTCCATGTACCCATGTGTTCATGGCTCTTTCTCACTTTCTCTTCTATTAGATTCAGTGTATCTGGTTTGATGTGGAGATCCTTGATCCACTTGGACATGATCTTTGTACAGGGCGATAAGAATGGATCGATTTGCATTCTTCTACATGCTGACCACTAATTGAATTAGCACCATTTGTTGAAAATGCTGTCTCTTTTCCACTGAATGGTTTTAGCTCCTTTGTCAAAGATCAAGTGACCGTAGGTGTATGGGTTCATTTCTGGGTCTTCGATTCTATTCCACTGGTCTACCTGCCCCTCCCCACCCCCCATCTCTCTCTCTCTCTTTGCAGATTTTTTTTTAAATCAGGATTGCTCAGTAATACAGCTTGAGGTCAGGGATAGTGATTCCCCCAGAAGCTCTTTTACTGTTGATATTAGTTTTCCAAGGAAATGTTTTTAAGTAAAATTTGTTGTAATTCAATTTTTATGTATTTTTCAATAGCCTATGTAAGAGAACACATTATGGGAATTTTATGATTTAAAAATATGAATATATCTCTATATGTAGATTTTAAATTCCAAGAGCAATAATAGAATATGAAAGAATTATTTCAATTTCAGTGGAATATCCTTGAGTGTGAGATGTCTGTGAGACACAGAGATGGAAGTGTACCACAGGAAAATGTGTCTTGACATATGGAGCTTCATGAATAAGACCATCCTCAAAATATGGACAGAAAAAAGTTATACCTTATATATCACAACATATATTCCTCTCTGTTACTAAGAAAGCATGTTAAAAGATATTTATATGTCTTTTCAATTGAGTCATGTTATTACCATTATTTTAATAAAAATCTTTGTATAGTTCATATTAAAAACAAGAAATGACATAGTATTTGCTTCTCCTGTCAGTCTAAGCATCATCAGAATTTTCTCTTCTGTTTTCTTCATAATTAACAAATTACCATGAATTACTTCTATCCTTGATGTTTTTATTTCTCCTTAAAAATAATTGGAAAATATCAATTTTTGGTAAATTGTTAACAAAAAAACCAAGGCATTCTAATGTCCTTTACAGTTGTGATATCTTTGTTTCCTTCTTACATGTGTCACATAGAATTCTTGAAAGCATCAGGCTTTCCTGATGTGTGAATTTCCAAGCCTGTGCATAGGCTTTATATTCTTTATATTTGAGGTCAAAGAAGACCTTCTTAGCTCACAGTACAATTCCCCCTGACCTTATTTCTATTCTAACCCTTATATGTGCCTACCTCAGTTTGTGGCTCAGTATAAACAGGCAGAAGAGAAATAAAATGAAAGAGACCTGTTTTCTATCTCAATAATAACTGAGATGTAAAATTTGTTCTCTGTGCTTAAACATAATATAAAACAACCAATACTGTGCAGAGTACTCTGTTCTAATTCTCTTCATAAATTTGAGTTTTCCCTGACTCTTTTTTTACAATTTATTTTTACTTTGTACTCTCAGTTTCTGTGTATACTGCTGCTATAAAAGCTCAGTCTAAAAGAAAGCTCTGTCACTATAAAGCCATGGTATTTTATTACGTGTGTGTTCAGTTTCTTTCTTATTAGGAATCTGTGAGACTCTAATAAAGATTTCATTTTTCAAGGCTATCAGCATCTAAGAACACCTTTCTTCATGAACTTGCTTGAGTCAGAGGATTTTCTTAAAATTGGGGGAAGACATTAGATTCTGTAGAACATTCGTTTCCTTGGCTTTACGACACCTGGCAGGATATGATCATCTCTGGAGAATCTTGTCACTCTCTCTCTAGTAACTGATTTGTCCTGGATAAAATAGCAGCCCTGATTCAGTTTTCTTACAGTAACTCTCGGTGAGGCAAAGCAGCAGCTAACTCTGCTCTCAGGCGCGTGAGCTGCCAACACAGGAAGCAATTTCTGTTTACAGCGCCACCTAATTTGCTCTTCTGTAAGTTATAAATGTGATAATTCTCATTGTGATTATTATGAATTAAATAATGATATGTCATTTATGGACTTTTATCATACCAGCTTATTGTTAATAAGTACTTAATTAGAGGCTGCTTCCAGCTCAACATACCTAGAAAAGCTTTGCTTGTGGAACAGAAGGGAAGTTTTGTACATCCAAGTAAAGCTTAGGGCAGGGTTACAGATGAGTATGTGCTGTTCTTAAAAGGGCTCATACCAAGACGATGAAGACCTCTTGGCAGTTATTAGTCTCAGTCATTAAGAAGTGATTGAATCACAAGAGATCAGACTCAAAGGTGGATTAATCAAGTTAAATAGTCATAACTTGATGTTTTTTAGGAAGTGTGGAAATATAGAGCAATGTCTGCTAGAATAAATTCAGCACACAGCCCCTCCTTGAGAGGGGAAACTTCTGTCTTTGTTCCCTGCTCATGGTGACATAATCTGTTCTACCATGTGGCTGCTTCTGTGATGGACAGAGTCACCTCCGTCTCCAAAACCATCGAGGTACTCAGTCTCAGATAGACATCTTGGAAATCACAAACCAGAAGAAATCATTTATCCCATTATTATCTTAAGCGTTTGTCAGAATGATTGAGAAACTGACCACCATGAGCAGCAAACAAAGAAGAGTGTAACAAACTGCTTAAGCTCTACAACTTAATTTAAAGTATTCATCTTACTCTCAGGAATGTCAAATAACGTGTGCTAGAATTTATATAGCCTTCAATATTTAAACCGCCCTGAGCCGGTTTGCTTGCACTTTCACGGTATTCCTTCATTTCATTATCACCAGTCCTCTGCTTTACAAGAAAAAAACTTAAGGCCCATAGTTTAAGTATCATCCATCCACTTCGTAGAGCCTATAAATCTTTACCTCTCTTTTGTTCAAGGAGGATAAATTCTGATTGCGGAGGCTACTAATAACATTTTTAAAATGTGGCTTTTGATTGGTGGTCATTTCTAGTATATTAGATCAGTGTTATTGCCCACACAGTCTTCTATGTGCTCAGTTGTAAATATAGTGGGAGTGGGTTAGAGAGGGGGGATATGTAAGTGGTTTTAAAGAAGAGAAGTTAGCAAGTTAGGTGATCCAGAGGATAAATGCTTTCACCATTAAGACTGACATCTATATTTGTTTCCTAGGAACAGTAGGACAGTAGAAGAAAACTGATTCCTGTATGTTCTCTTCTGAAGTACACACACACACACACACACATTTACACACACAATATAAGCATTCACAAGCACACAAAGCAAATGTGACTGTGTTAATTTTCTATTGAAAAAATGTGTAATCTTTAACAACCTTATTATGTATAGTTTATCCTAGGTTATTAACTTGATGAATTTTATCTTTTAATTTTTTTAGGTCCATGCTTTTAGTGTTTCTAACCCTACTTTAAAACTTATATTTTCAGTGTTGTGGAGCATCAGCATGCAAAATTGATTCTAACTTATGAACAGTTTTAAATAATTATAAAGACTTTGACTTTGTCACTGAAATGATTGAGGTTACTTTGGTTTAAAAATACATATAACTTGTATTAATAAAAAATGACCCTACAGATATATAATGATGAAAAATACTGAATATGCATAATCACTATCTTAATAGCTATTTTATTATGCTCAATTAATAGAGTTTATGAGAAAAAAACAATAAAAATGAGTGTTTTGACAGGGAAATGAAATAACAATGAATTTGTGAGACTAGTTTTAAAAAGAATTATCTCCACTGTTTCACCTCATCTCCCACATTGGTTACATTAGCTTAAATTAGTCATGGACATGGCCCATTCCTGATCACTCTTATTATGTGAATAATTTTAGCATGATAGACTGTAATTTTTCAAGAACTAATTCTGACACACTAATGTTTCATTTTAAGATACAAAATAGTTACTGCATCAAAGTACAGGCTGAATGACTGGCCATTAGAGGCAGAAATGGTGATGTTAGGATTCACGAAAAGAGATACATTTTTGTCAAATTCCTGAGGGGGTCTTCACAAGACAGATATCCATGAAAATGCTTCAGAGAAAACTACATGTTATGTTTCTTTGTTATTCATTATTCGTGGTCAAATGCTGACACACACACAACTCTTTAACAACACAATTTAACATGTGCAAATATTTTAATGGTTTATCCACAATATTTTAAAAGACACCTTGTCCAAACTGTGTAAAATGATTATTTCTAAAATTTGGGAATCCATCCCATATACAGACAAAAAAAAACCAGACACCATTTTGGATGATAAAAAGTGCTTGCTGACAGGAGCCTGGTATAGCTGTCTCCTGAATGGCTCTTCCTGAGCCTGGCAAACATAAATGCAGATGCTTGCAACCAACCATTGGACTAAGCACAGAGACCCCAATGGAGGAGTTAGGGAAAGGACTGAAGGATCTGAAGAGGTTTGCAACCCCATAGGAAAAACAACAATATCAACCAAACAGATACCCGAGAGCTCCCAGGGACTAAACCACCAAACACAGAGTATACCTAGGAGAATCCATGGCTCCAGCTGCATATGTAGCAGAAGATGGACTTATCTGGCATCAATGGGAGAAGCGGCCCTTAGTCCTGTGAAAGCTTGATGTCCCAGTGTAGGGGACTGCTAGGACAGTGAGGTGGGAGTACGTGAGTGGGTGGAAGAGCAACATCATAGAAGCAGGGGGAGGGGAGATGGAATTGGAGGTTTGTGGATGGAAATGTAAATAAATAAAATATCCAATAAAAAAGAAATAAAATGAAATAAAAACATTTGAAAGTGTAAAAAAAGAACCCCTGAATTTCTACTCCACTACTCTGCAGACTTCAGACTGAATATTTAAGTACATTCCTGGAATGAAACCAATGAACTTATTGTCCACCTCGGTGACCTGAATTTAATTCAAGGACCCAAGTGGTGGAAAAAGAGAAGTGATTCCTTCAGGTTGTCCTCTGACCTCCCCACTGGGTTTTTGGCATATGCACACACGTAAACACACGTTAATAAAATTAAATGAAGTAAACTTACCTCATAATTGTAAGGAGTTCAATATAAATGGGAAGAATTCAGTAGTAACATAAGCTTTCTGTGGCACCTCATTCTGATAAAACATGTAGCCTTACTAGTGCCGAACTATAGACAAGTGGTTTTCCAGTAGAGCGTGGGAATGAATATCTGCTTTGCTCTCAAGTGTATATATATTCAGCCAGCAAAAGGTGATGGTGCTGTGAAGACTATATGAATTATATAAGTAGTTCATGTAGTGTCTTTCCTAGCACACTACAATATCTTGATAAATTTTTATTTCATAAAAGAACGGGTTGTGTTATCCTTTGTTAATTTTCTCATATACAAACAGCAGCATATGTCACAGAGTACTTCAACAAATATTAGTACAGGGAATTAATGATGGAGGTGCCTTTGAGCTGCTGGGAAATCCAGTCTTTGGACTCACCTGATATTAGGAAATTATACTTGTAACGTCGCTTTCATTAAGTTCTTGATCTCTAAAGTGATAGGTGAGTAGGCATGAAAGCTGTAAGGTGAGCCATTTGACCTGTTCAGTGATGTATATTACATCAAAACTCTCATTTGCGGATCAAAAATGCCCAAATATCAGCAATTTCAATTGGTCCCACTGCTGAGAGGTCCTCTCCCACTCACATACAACAGTATCCCATCTCATACCTGCATCAGAAAATCACCCCATCTGTTTCTTTTCAAAATTAGCCTGCCTCCAACATTGAAATAAACCAACAACTGGAAATGACATGCAGGTTTATGTCATGTTCTGTATTTCTTTTGATTTATTCAACACTTAAGTTATATTTATTGAGATTCTGAAAACTATTTTTCTCTTATATTTGTTTAGGAAAACAGTATTAAGAATTACAGATAATAAAATCTGCCACTTCATAATTTGTTTTGTTTATATATAAAGTATTTAATTAGTAAATACATTTGTAATGTTCAACTTGGCTCTAGTTAAAGGTGTACATCATAATAGCCGCTTTCTTTACTAAATTAGACTATGTAAAATGCATAAAGTTCAACATCATTAGCTTTTGTAATCAAAAAGTGGTTTGTGATAAGCATATTGAGTCAGGTGGCCTGTCTTGATAGTTACTAAAGTAGTTAATCCATAATTGGTAAGCTAAAAAAGACTAAGGTTGAAAATCAATTCTAACTCCCATAAAATGGGGTTGGTGCCAGTGAAATAATTTGTTGCCTTGGTCTGGGATCACTGAGTATTGATTCTTAAGTCTCACAGTATGAAGCTGCAACTTTGTTTAATTCCTCAGAGAATCTTCAGGGAAAGTGTTCATCATAAGTTAAACTTAAGAGTTCTTCTGATTCATTGAAAGAACAGTAGAATGAATTAGCATTGACTTTGGTAAATAAAGATTTTTTTCTCCTCAGATGACAGTCTCTAAATCTTAATTAATACTATCCTTTTATTTAGATAACTAATAGCCTATTAGTGATGGAATTATTAACTGAAGTGGATTCGTAATTAAATTTTTGATTGTCTGTTTGTATACATAAACTTCTACTCTTCAGTATTTATCAAAGTTCCATAGGCTTTTCAAATGAAAGTGTAGAAATGTTATATAAAAGTAAAGTATTTTCAGTATATTTTTGCATTAACGTACCCTGTTAATTACTACTATATAAACACATAAAATCATAATAAAGTACACTCCAGATAAAAAGAGCTCACAGATTTAGTTTGAACTAAAAATATTAAGCATAGGAATTATCATTAATACAGCTCTGCTGTCCAAAAGTCTTTTCTTAATGTTATGTCCATGTATAAATCCCTGAATGTATGTCGGCATTATGATTTAGAACAATCAGCCTCTCCTGTGTGCACATAGAAAAAACCCTAAGCTAAGAACTTACAATGTGTTAGCCAATTAGATAACATTTTCATATATTAAGAAAGATTATAAAATAGTAAATTTTTATTATCTGTAATATATGTGTACCTCATTCTTGCCTCATCTCCAGGAAGGCCAGAAGAGATCATGAAATCCTCTAGAACTAATTTTACAGATAGCTGTGAGTCACCATGTAGGTGATTAGAAAAGGACTCAAGTCCTATGCAAGAGGCATAATCTGTCTAAATAAAATATGTGGAATGGTTATCCTAGTTTTATGGAGGGATTGGGATATATTTTTAGTTTTAAAATAATCTCCTCAGCTGTGCCTCCCATAATTTTTCTTTCAAATTCATACATATAATTTGCTCCAGCTGTTTAGAATTCTCTTCTCACTATTCATATACTCCTGACATGTTAATCTCTATAAAACAATTTTACTAAGTCATTCTCCTTTAAAAGATCATTTGTCTTTTATTGATTTAGCTCTTAATTCTTCATCTTCTGTTCAAGGTCCTACAAGATACAGTTATTTGACTAACTAGTGTCTCCTACTATTTATGTTGACAAAATAAATGGCTGTACATTATTCACCACCATCTCTGTACAGCACGATGCTGTAGAGGAGAAAGAAGTGAGTAAAACAAAATCCACCAGGTGCCCTCAAGAAACTCTGTATCTACTGAGTGTGTGTGTGTGTGTGTGTGTGTGTGTGTGTGTGTGTCTAAAACATGTAACTCAATACCTTCAAGTATTTGTGATATATATGCTGTTAATAGGTGTTTAACAGTGATGTTATTGCACAAATTTCTATGGTTGGACAACAGTTAGTTCTAGTTTGGACTAAGAGAGATGATTTTTGGAATACAGAACAAACATTTTCAAAAAGAAATACTTCATGCTATGAGTAATACATAATTTTATATTGATTCCATACCTGATTTGCTGAACTACTTAGTATTATTTATTAATTTCTCCATTATACAGCTGAAACTTGGGGACAGAATTATCCATTAAAAAATGCAAATCGATGTGACTCAAAGTCCATCAGATATACTAACTGGCTAACCTAGATTGCTTTTGTTTGTTTGTTTGTTTGTTTGTTTGTTTTGGAGGGGAGGGGAGGGAGTGTTTTCCATCATTAAAAAATCTTTACTCTTGAAAATGAATTACCCATTCTCATTTTCCCATTCGACCTCCCCACAGATGCTCCCAGTATATTCTCCTCCCACTTTAGTATGTGTTTTTATTTTTTGGTTGATAATCCACTAATTCCAGTTCATGATTCTCATATGTATTCAGATGTTGCATTCTCAATGCTGTCAACTCTTAGTCATATCTCAATAAATGATGGGCAGTGGAGATCATCTCACTCATTTATGTCAAGATTTTGTCTGGTTTGATATTGTACAAATCACGGGCAGATTTCCATAGCTGCCATGATTTCATGACTGCCCTTAGACATGTCAAAGCCAGAAGATAGCCTCTCTCAGTACTGTTCCTTACCCTTAGGTACTTAGAATTTATATGACTCATCTCCTGTGGTGTTTCTCAACTTTGAAGGTGTGGAGTGTTGGTATAGATGTCTCACTTAGGGAAGAGAAGTCTACCCTTTGACCTCTCTATTGACTACTTCACCCTACAAAAAGAAGCATCTCTCAACAAGGTTGGAAACAGTCAGGCCAAAGATTTAGAATTAAATATTTTAAAGTCAAATTAACAGCAGGGCCTTATGGCCCATCAATAGTGAGTTTAACCAAGGACCTATGAACTATAAAGCATGGGGTTTTGACTACAGTGTTATAGGCACAAAATTACCTCCTTGCAGCAAGTTTTCAAACCAATTAGAAAGTACTTAGCTAGCCCAGAAAAGTCATGCTATCATTACATACTTGATAACTTTTGGCTGGCAAGTTGATGATGCAGGATATAGGAGGCAGTGCTGGGAAAGACAGTTGATAGACTAGCTCCCCCTTCTCCATATACTGCACCTTCCAGTACTATGAAAACCAAACATAATATATGAAGTGTGTGTTCTCTTCAGCAATCAGGTCTTAGCGTGAAGTTGTGTGAGTAGCCAATAGCAATAGCAATAGCTAATATCAGTTTGGAGACTTCTGGGGTATTCCTGACGAGTAACTCATTGGGAGGAATCTCATCTCCTGAACTATAATTATTGATTTAATAATACATGTTTTCTAAGAGATGCACTGTCTATTCACTCAGGTTAATTCCATTCAACTTTGTGTTTGTAAGTTGTATTTGTAATTAGATTACCAGCTTGTTGGTCTTTATAAAGCTTTTTCATAAGTACTGAATTTTATTTAACCTAAACCACTGATATCTCCTTTCTTCCATCCCTCTAACCAAATCATGATTTATCCTTTAACTCTCTTGTTTTATTTCCCATATATTCTAATAAGTTCTTTTTGAAACCACAAATTGTATTTTAATTTAGGCAACACTGCAGTATCTATTTCAAAGTGAAAAAAGGTGAATGTCTATATCCAAAAATCTTTGGAATAAAGAAATAAACATGGACAACTACTAGAAATTGTAAGTGTATCAAGAATAAGAATATTGCTATATGGGTTGGGGATTTAGCTCAGTGGTAGAGCTAAGGCCCTGGGTTCGGTCCCCAGCTCCGAAAAAAAAAAAGAATATTGCTATATATTAATGTAATCAATTCATATTAGCAAATAAAAATTAGAAATTAAAAATGTTGAAATATCATATTTAATACCACAAGCATACTATATAAATATTTCTACTTCCTTTCATTCCTCCCTCACTATCTTGATTCCTCCCTCCCTCCCTCTTTTCCTCTTTTCTGTATGAGGTCTTGAACCTAGAACTTTTCCCATGTGAGGTAAGTGCTCTAAATCTGAACTACATAATCACAGCTGTTCAGGAGGCTGAAGAAGGAGGATTTCAAGTTCAATACAGGCCTGGGACACAGAGTTAGTTCAAGATGAATTAGGGAAAAGTAAATTTGAACTTATCCAAAAACTGCTTTCTTTAAAAAAAAACTGTTAGATTGTAGGCATTTTAATAAGGTTTTATACAAATTTATTGTTTGCTTTGGCCTACCACTCCACCTCTTGATTTAAAATTGTTTTATTTGTTGAGGATGGAAAGATCAATAATAATTGTGAGGAAAGAGAAAAGGATGTAGCATCTACTAATTGATATGAGTTTATCAGTGATCAGAAGAGATCGGAAAGAAATAGAATTATAAGACACAGTTCAAATTGTGTGACAAAGCCTGAAAATATTTGATGGAGAAATATATTTTACTGACAAAGGGAACTTTTAAAATATGGAAGATCTTTTGCAAGTCTGCTACAAGCTATTACATGTGAGCTAACACATTTCTAACTGTAATGTTATTTTCATTTATTTTAAAGATATCTCATATGTTTAATTACATAGAAGTGTGTACTGCCATATGTGGATGTGTGCATATGAGTACAGGTATCCTCAAAGGTCAGTGGTATTGGATACCCCTCGAAATAAAATACAGATAACTCTTGGCTTCCTGATATGGAATCTGGGAACCAAAATGTGGACTCCTGGAAAAGCAGCAAGCATGCTTAACTACTGAGACATCATCTAACAGCCCCATGGTAAACATGTATGAAATACAGCGAATATATTCCATCTTATAACTCGGATTGTTCCTTTTTAGACTTCCCTGATCCTCTCCTCTAATTGACTGTATTTTTCTCCCTGTCATATGCACATGCATGGCTTCATGTCATAGACACATACATGACTTCATGTCATATGAACATGCATGTAGTCACATCACATGTAAATGCATGAAGGTATGCATCTGTAAAAATTCGAAAAACCAAGAGTAAAAAGTATCTGATATTTTTTTCCATTAGACTAACTTATATTTTATGAAGAACTATGTTTCTGTCAATTTCTCTGCAAAAGCATAACTTTCTTCCTTTACATAAATAATCTCTCATCCTCCGTGCTTCTATACCAGATTTTCTTACCCTTTTCTCTATTACTCAAAGCTTTGTTTCATAAATTATATATTGTGGGCTATGCTACCAGAAACATGGATGTGCAAACAAAATCTTCATTATGTTTGACCTGACATCCTTTGACCTGTTTCACATTGAGTTTCATTTGTTTGTTTTGTATATATACATACATATATACATATACATATATATATATATATTCTTAATATAGTTTTCCATTAAGCCTGTGTCACATATAGTGCTGTCAAAGGTTTTTCTCCAATTACATAAGCTCTCTTCACTCAGGAAATGTCTCTATCCTTCACAAAAGTTTTATACTTTCCAGAGTCTCTTTTTTGCCAATTTTTGCCCTTTTCAATTCCTGGGTAATAGCCCTGAAAGTTGCTTAAAATAAGTGTGTCATATATTTTA
The DNA here is from genome assembly GCF_021556685.1 of Rattus norvegicus. Lineage (NCBI taxonomy): Eukaryota > Metazoa > Chordata > Mammalia > Rodentia > Muridae > Rattus > Rattus norvegicus. Next base: position 93,799,742 of record NC_141537.1, read on the forward strand.
ATGTGAAGGAACTACTAAGCTACTTCGCTTAGTACCTTTAGCCCAGGTTTTGCAAAAGGTTAAATCAAAAGGGAATAGAGATTGATTGGGAACAGTCTTGTAAGCATAACCAAGTATCTAATAACAGTTCTCCTTCCTGAAGACTGTGACCAGATACTTGTCACTGTGTCACAACCAGAAACAGATTTGCTTCAGAATGAGGAATATCAAAGCAAGGACAAATGATAGTGGCGGTCTGTGTAATCTTAAAACAAAACTCTGTGATATTCTACTCATTTTTGAAGAGTGAAACAATCATTCCAGGCTACCTGCCAGGGTCCATATTTAAAAAAAAGTTACAAATATCAGAAGGGGGTTGAGGAACATTTCATTTGCAAGCTATACTACCCAGAGCCTCAACTTTATTATCCACATTCTAGCCTTAACCATACCCAGCAAAAATAGTATGGATACTTTATCATATATTTCTCCCTGGACATGTTGAAGTATGCATTGTTTAATTCTAAGAAATCAAAGAGAAATTAATTTCTTCTATCTGAACTCAAAACTTAAGTTTCTTATGCATGTCCTCAGAAGACTCAGCCACTTAATGAATGAAACTTATGCTAAAACTGTTTCCCCTGGGAATAGGAACCCTCTACAGCTCACTTACATTTACAGTTTTGCTTCAATCCTGAGGAACTCACATCCTATTTTCCGGGTCACTGCTATAGAATAAGAGAAACTCTAACCTTTGCTTTGTTAGAACAATCGCTAAAGTATATCTAAGATTGTTTAATGTGTTTGTGTGTGTAAGATTTTAAAACTAAGATTTCAATACTTTTGGAACTATTGTATATATTTATATGTATTTGTGTTAAGAATTCTCAAAATTACTTAATAAAAGACCATTTTAGAGAAATGCTAGTGGACAATATGTGAAACTATGATAAGAAACTTTACATGCTCATAGGTATGGACTTGAATAATTAGTCTACAGTTAGTCTACAGTTAAGGCAAGAACAAAGCATATTTCTTATTAAAGTAGTGTGTATGTTTGTGCGTATATGTTTGCTGATTTTCACTTCTAAAGTTCTTAGTATGTAGAGCATATTTCGGGTTATTTATTAGCATTTGTAACTTAACTTTTGCAAACTGTCCCCTCTTTCTAAGGTAATTTAATAACAGTAAATTTATCTGTTTATTACCTTATATATTGAGAATGAAAACAGTAACCAGTGCAACAATAAATAAGACAAGCATAGCTGGCCTCTTGTATTTTTGGGCTTATGGTCATATTAATGAATGGAAATTTTATGAGTTATGATAACACAGATTCTCACTTAGGTTGTGTCAAGATGAGCATTAAAAGATTTTAATGAACTGTACTCTTGTTCACCTCAACTTAACTGATTTGGGGCAAAAAGAAAGGGATACTTTCAATAGAACTTCTGTTAGAATTTTGTGTTAATTTTTTATTCACTAATTATGCTGCCTTTAATAAAATTTGTGTTATTCTAGTTCTCTATGGTCTTCACATCTCATAACAGCCCATTTGTTTATTTATGATGACTATATATTATTACCTAGAAGGGATAAAATGAAAAAGTCACAGCACTTGTGATCTCAAATATTTTTAAATGCGCCTATTTTTTCCTCTCCAAAGGAAAATTACCTTGACTCCCATCCAATGAACACTAGTATAAAGCTAAAACAATTTGGTTTTCTTTTCCAGCAAAGGGAGATTGAATTCATCTTTAACTAAGATTAACCATACAAAAATTAAAAGATTATAATAGAGCTAAATTTACTTTACTTTGTCACCATTTCTTTATGCGTTTCAAAATGTGTATTTAAACTTAAAAAAAAATCATTTTCTCTTGTGCCGATTTAAAGCCAGTGTGTCTCAGTGCCTGGAGATTGAGTAAAGGTGTTTCTTTAGAAGAGGTGCCAGGGTGTTTTAGCAATTGGCATAAAACAGTCCCAAAGTGGTAATAACATGGGGTCTTTTAGCAGAGCAGAAGAAAATGTTCCGCTGCCCATTACTGACGTTTGTATAACACTGAGGTGCCAGCGACGAGGGCCAGCATTCTGGCTGGTGTAAGTGAATAAACAATCTGTTAAATCAGAGCACAAAGCTGTGATTTCAGATCCTTGCTGCAGATAGTGAATTATTCAGAAGACTAACTCATCTATCAAAATTTGTACTCTGTGTAAAGGTGGGCTTGAATACTAATATATTATGCAATAATGGAAAGAATTACACCATTTAAATCACTGAATGTGGTGAAAATTGGAGGAGATGGGGCAAGCAAGTAAATAAAAGCCCAATTTCCAACTTTGGAGGTTATAATTTATGTCCCAACTCAAGCTTTCAGATGATACACAGTTGTGTGTTCCCATTCCTCTGAGGCAATCCACTATTTTAGAGGAACACAGAATATAATGTGTTGTTTATATTTAATACAACTCAGAGTACTTTGAAGCTATGTGACATTATCAAAATTTAAGACTAACCAATCCCTACACTTTGGCTTTTTTTTTGGAAAGGCAGCTGATTTTTCTTTTGTTTTGTTGTATTTTGTATGATGACTAGAAGCTTTAGGAAACCTACTATTGATTTTGTTATAAACCATTATTTATGATCACAATTTACAGAACCATCCTAGTCTTTCTAAAACATGAGCAATAGATTATTTTAATATGATATACTGAAAAGAAATGCATCCTTATGAAATGAGATTAATAGTACATTTATTTCATTTTACTCTTTCTGTAAACCCTATACATGTTAACTTTACTATTTTGTCATAAGTTTGGTAACCTAAGAAAGAATACAGTTGATTTTTTATTAAACTACATATGAAAGTGTAAATATATGTTAACTGGTCTTTCTGGGTCATATTTGATCCCTTATAAAAGCATGTGAATATGGAGAAAACTCTAAAAAGGCCTGTCTTTTGAATCAAGAATTCCTTCCTACATAAAATGTAAAGGAATTAGTAATATGATTTGCTGTCTATTTGATTCTAAATGGATTTTAATAAAATCTTTTAGTTATTAATATGATCCTACTAGCCTCCCAACAATTGAGGTAGAGTCCTATGGGGGGGGAGGAAAAATAAATTTGATAGTAAACTATCTTTAATTAACACATGGCCTTGTACAAAGCTTTAGTCATGGCCCATAAACCCATGCATTCTACCCCATGAAGCTGTAGTGTGATGTTATGTGTTACAGGCATGTAAATTTGTGATAGTGTTCATCAGCAGTGGGAAATAATACAGTTCCAACAGATAATTGAGTGTGTCCCAGCAAATGCCTATGCATGCACAAATTTATTCTCATAATTGGCTGACTATTGTAAAGAAATACAAATTTATAGCCCTCAATATCCATAGACACATGATTAGAATTTAACCACCTAGGGATGTTACATATTTACTCTTTCTTTCTCTCCACATTAGATAGCAATTTGTTTACGTGCCAATCTAACATAAACATCTGAGTATTCATAAAATAATTATTATTTTAAATGTTGCAACTTATCAATGTGATAACTTTAACATTTGATGCTAAAATTACAAACAGTGAGTTATATAAACTATGTTTGGTAAATGGCATAGACTGGCCAGAAACAGTCAGGGAGAATTGGAAAAGATGTTAGCTTTTGTCAATCATTCTAGACACAGACAGAGAATGGAAGGATACAGGACAGCAGTCACAGGTACATAGGAAAACATTGGATTAAGAACCCCCCGCCAGTGTAGAGGAATGTCAGGAAGGGAGGCAGGAAGGTGTGGGTGCTTGGGGAGGGGGAACACCCTCATAGAAGAAGAGACAGGGGGAATGGGATATGAGGATATGGAGGGAAACCGGGAAAGGGCATAATACTTAAAATGTAAATAAAAATATCCAATAAAAAAACACCTGAATACTCTCTTTTAAAAAAATAATGTTTACTTATGTATATTTGTTTTATCTACTTGCTTATAACTCATTTCTGTTTGCTTTCTATCTCATCTCCTCCTTCCCCATCTTCTCCCTCTATCTCCCCCCTCGCCCTAACTCCTTTTCAATTACATGGCTTCTTTAGATATTAGATTGTTCTAGGACAGTGGCAGTAGTTGATCCTCTTCTAGGCTTGTTAATTAATTAAATAAATATTGATAACTGTATTAGGTAGGAAGCTATATTAACTTCTGAGCTCATAAATCACGATGCATTGTGTTTCTATAGATTATTAAATGTACAGTTTTGAATGTAAAATCATAAAGTTAAAAGTGTTAAAGTTGCTGCTTCATAAGAGTCTAAGCACTAAAAATATCATTATCTACTTTCAAGTATGATAAAGTGCACTTTCTTTATACCCAGTGAAAGTCTTTTTTGAGATAGACATAATTTACAAATGTGTAAAACATTTTAGTGTGTGGTTTTTTGTTGGGAATTGATTCTGTGCATTTCACATTAAAAATAATTTAGATAAATTTTACTTCAGATCTTAAATAAATCCTATTTTTAAAATTCATAACTTCGCTTGAAGTATGATGTTTTGGCTTTATAGGAACATATGTCTCTTGTATTTCTATGTCACAAATCTATGACAGGATATGACTAAGTCGTGTACTTGGATAAGTGGATTTACCTTCCTATTTTTTTAGTCTACCTATATGATATATTCATTTGTAGTCAGTGCCATCTCTGGCATGTACCCGATAGAACTTTTAAAATGGTCATTTTCAGTATTTTCACTTACACCAAATTAAATAAGGACATCTTTGGCTTCATTTAGTATATTTCAAATTCTCTTGTTCTTGTACTCTTAAAACTCCATGTAAGATGTGTGTATGGTGCTCAAGCATAGTTTACTGGATCAGTTCTGCAGAAACAACTTCACTCCACGTGGACTGCCTTTCTCTTCCTTTCCTTAAGCACATGTTTCTCTCCTGGTGGCATGTGTACAATAAAGTTGTGAACAGAATGGAGATGTTCTTTCTTTTGAATTTTTAGACAATATTAGTAATATATAATCAGAAATTATAATCTACTTATTCCAATATCTAATTTCCAGGTTAAAACAGTTTTCCCATTTCCTTATTATCACATGAATTATTTAAAGAAAAAGAAAGATGTCCAATGTGGATATTGAATAACTCTCCCCATATTCTGTGGATATTTCCGTTCTGAAATTTCAGAAATTTCCTGTTCTGATCATAATCCCACTTTATTTATAATTAATCTCAAATGAATCTTTCCTTTTTCTGATGAAGATTTAACACCCCAAATGATTTTGATATACCATGTGCCATTATCTCATATTTAATTACAAATTTACAGTATTTACCGGTGTTAACAAGAAGTATGCTTACATAGGACTCCATGGCTCATATTTGAACCTTGAGACTAAGCAGGGAAGCTCAATCAAGTCTCACACATGTCTCTACTTCATTAATTCCTACAGTTATTAAAGCTGGTTAGCAAACATCTTTCATAGATTTGCATAAGTATTAGATTAATTGATATTCATAACAAACTTGCCACATCAGCCACCACCTTGAATGACTAGAATAGATTTACAAATAACAGTAATGTTTTCAACTGTATCTATCAGTCTTGTTCCTATTACTGCTAGGAATTACTTTCATCCTTGGTGATTTCATCATCTTGTGATTCCCACGATGAAACATATTTCCCCCCTTAATTTCACCAAATAAAACTCACTAAATAAACTTTCTATGGTACTCCCTAAGGTGGTAGCTTACAATAATATTTTGTTCAATGCCTTAGGTTCCCTACAGTGCAAACTTGAGGTTTCCTCCATGGCTGTGCATGTAGCCTTATTGAGTACTCCATGTCCTTTGACTCCAGCTATATTAGCCCTACAGTTCTCTTTATAAACCACATATTATATTTATCTTTTTAATTAGTTATTCACTTGACAGCCTGATTGTGCTCCCCATCCCTCCTCTTTTCCCAGTCCCACCCTTACAAATCCCTCCCCCATTATCTCCTCTTATTCTCCTCAGAGAAGGGGAAGTCTCCATGGGGTGCCACTTGAACCTGGGACATCCAGTTGTCATAGGACTAAGTGCATCCTCTTCCACAGCAGCCCAATTAGGGAGTCCAGATAGGGGAAGGGGAAACAATGGCAGACAACTGAGTCAGATGCACTCCCCACTCCAATTGTTAGGGTAGCATAAGAAGAGCAAGCTGCATATCTCCTAAAAATATGTAGGGATCGAGTTCCAACAATTGCCTCTTCTTTCATTGGTTGTTCAGTCTCTGTGAGTCTCCATGGGGCCAGGTGTGTTGTCCATGTAGGTCTTTTCTTGGTGTCCTTGACTTCTCCCAGATCACTCAATTCTGCTACCTATTAGGCATACCTTGAATTTCTGATTTAAAGAAACCATTTTTTTTCTGGGTAATGATAACCTGAAGTACAAACCAAAAAATTTAACTTTTGGTTAGACTTCATTGTAATTTAGTCTTTCATAGCAGAAATAAATAGGAATGAAGTAACTCTTCACACAACTGCTTCTAACTATTGTACATCTCATCATTAAGTAGCCGTTTGCGGTAAATAATCTTTACTTCAAGAATTGTGTGTTCCCTGAATATTTGAAGATATTGTCAGTCTGAATGTATATCACTTTAAGGTGACTAGCAAAGCTCCTTGGTATGTTGCAATACATCTGAGGTAGGATGAGTTCATAAGGGTTCAGGTGTCTGAATTACAATTGAGAAAATTATATGTCACACTATATATGACATGAAGGAATTACCACATTTTGTTGTAATTTGTTTTTAAAATAAAATATTAGAAGAAAATGTCAACTAGTTTCACCTAAAAATATTGCCTAAGAATTATTACAATATATATTTCTAAATCTACATCTATATTTAAATATGAGAGCTATTTGTTGGCTTTATAAAAATGCTTATGAAGTTTTGGTCAAATTGATATAATTACCCAAATGAAAGTTGATCATTAAATATTGCTTTTAGAATTCTTAACTGGATAAAGTATGTTAGAGTTTATCTTCATGAAGCAGGTAAAACTGAAAAATAGTCCACCTAGACTTTTTTTTCCATCTTTATTAACTTGAGTATTTCTTATTTACATTTTGATTGTTATTCCCCTTCCCGGTTTCCTGGTCAACATCCCCCTAACCCTTCTCCCTCCCCTTCTCTATTAGTGTTCCCCTCCCCATCCTCCCCCCATTGCCACCCTCCCCGCAACAATCACTTTCACTGGGGGTTCAGTCTTGGCAGGACCAAGGGCTTCCCCTTCCACTGGTGCTCTTACTAGGCCGTTCATTGCTACCTATGAGGTCGGAGCCCAGGGTCAGTCCAGGTATAGTCTTTGGGTAGTGGCTTAGTCCCTGGAAGCTCTGGTTGCTTGGCATTGTTGTTCATATGGGGTCTCGAGCCCCTTCAAGCTCTTCCAGTCCTTTCTCTGATTCCTTCAACAGGGGTCCCGTTCTCAGTTCAGTGGTTTGCTGCTGGCATTCGCCTCTGTATTTGCTGCATTCTGGCTGTGTCTCTCAGGAGCGATCTACATCCAGCTCCTGTCGGCCTGCACTTCTTTCTTCATCCATCTTGTCTAATTGGGTGGCTGTATATGTATGGGCCACATGTGGGGCAGGCTCTGAATGGGTGTTCCTTCTGTGTCTGTTTTAATCTTTGCCTCTCCCTTCCCTGCCAAGGGTATTCTTGTTCCCCTTTTAAAGAAGGAGTGAAGCATTCACATTTTGATCATCCCTCTTGAGTTTCATGTGTTCTGTGCATCTAGGGTAATTCAAGCATTTGGGCTAATAGCCACTTATCAATGAGTGCATACCATGTGTGTGTGTGTGTGTTTTTTTTAAGTATTTAAAATTACTTGAATGAGATAAACATGACAGTCTTTGGGAACATCACATGTAAAGCACTCAGTGAGGACGTTGGAGTTATACTTGATCTTTTTCCTTGTGATACCTCCACTGTGCTTTACAATAATGCCTTGAAATCAAATGTGAACTGCTAGAAAGGAACAGAGCTTCGCTCAATTGCTCATCATCAAGCATCAAACAATAAATGATATATTTTTCCAAGTTTTAAACACAATGAATAGCTTTCTAGAAAGAAAGTAGATTGATATCAAAGTAAGAAAGCTTGATTGTCCTCAAAATTCTTTTTCCATGCAACTATCTAGATGCATCTGTGTGTATACACCCTAAAACTAAAACAATGTAAAAAGAAGTGTTTTGTGTCTTCACAGTTCAATGACTTTACTATTTGAAAAGTTAAATGGGACAGAAGATAATGAGTGTCCAGTGTGATGTCTACACTTGAGCATTAATGGGACAGGCAGATGTAAGAATTAGTGATGACAACTAAAAAATAAACATTTTGGAAAATATAACCTCTGGAGATGGTCTCGAGGACTTACTTGCTGTCACTCTTTGGAAAACATACAAATCCTGCTTATGGACAGCTCTGAGAAATAACAAATGTAAGAGAAACAGAGGGCTAAGACTTCAGCAAGAATAAGACGGGGATAATGCCTACTGCAGTAGCTTTGTAGAAATCTTCCTGGATGGGTTAATTTAAAGTCAGGTAGGTGGAGCTCAGAGCCCTAAATGTGCTAGGCAATCACCCTACCTTTGACCTACATTACACTTACTAAGGTTCAAACATAGGTTGGTAGTGAAATAAGCTAACTATTGCCATTATTAAGTAATACTTATGCAAACTGAAACTAGCAACTGAAAAATAAAGGGCAACTTGTAAACTTTTTCTTCATTATCATGTTTTCAACTTGAAGAAGATTAAAAATAATATCATTTTAATGCCAATATTCAAAAGGGAATAAAAATGAACACACAAACTTATTAACATATCATGGAACATACAGTTTTCTTTTAAAAATGATTAAAATGTACATGTCAAAATATAACATTGGCAACATTCTCAGACTGAAAATATGAAGAGTGCTGGTTGCAGATTCTCTTTTCTCCATAGAGTAGTTCAGAAATCAATTTTACAGAGACATTGATCAATACAATATTATTTAAAACCAAGATAATAAACTCAAACTCATATTTTGTAAAGAAGCCAAACATACACAATGGGCAAAAGACAGCATCTTCAACAACTGGTGCTTGTCAATTAGGATGTCTGCACTTATAACAATACAAATAGAGGGTTGGGGATTTGGCTCAGTGGTAGAGCGCTTGCCTAGCAAGCACAAGGCCCTGGGTTCAGTCCCCAGCTCCGAAAAAAAGAAAAAAAAAACAATACAAATAGATACATATTGATCACCCTGCACAAAATTTAAGTCCAACTGGATCAAACTGGCACAGTATAAGATTTTCTAAACAAAACACTTATAGCATGGGTAGCAAAAATTAATAAATGGGACCTCACCTGAAAAGGTTCTGATAGGCAAAGGACATCAGGACACTGTCCACTAGACAATTGAGCCAAAGAAATAGAAGCACAGGGGAATGCCAGGCCGTGGAGGCAGGAGGGAGTGGGTGGGTGTGGGAGCACCTCATAGACGCAGGGGGCAGGGGATGGATAGGGGGTTCTGGAAGGGTAACTCAGACAGGGGATAACATTTGAAATACAGATAAATAAAATATTCAATAAATATAAATATAAAATAAAAACACAATGTCAACTCCTGTTTGCAGAGGACAGGGAGCGTTGCTGGTGGGAGTGCAAACTTTTGGAAATTGATATGGCAGTTCTTCAGAAAATTGAGAGTCAATCTCCCCCAAGATCTGTCTATTCTACTCTCAGGCAGATAACCAAATGGTTCTTGAACCTAATACAAGGCTATTTGCTGAACCATGTCAATTTCATCTTTATTCATAATAAGCAGAGATTGAAAACCATCTTGAAGTCCCTCAACTAAATAATGGATAAAGAGAAAGTAGTACACAATGGAGTACTACTAAACTGTTTTATAAAATGCTGTAATGAAAATGTACGAAATGGAAGAAACTAGAAAAAATATCATCCTGAATGAGGTAAACCATACCCAAAAAGTCAAATATGCTGTGTCCTCACTGATATTTGGATATTACCCCTTAAGTAAATGATAATCAAGTACAATCTATAGACCTGTAAAGGCTAGTAAAGAGTGGTCTAGAAGATATACATGAATCTTTCTGGTCAGGGACATAGTACAGATTTTACTGATGGACTGTGGGTGGTTAGGGATGGGAGAGGGAGAGATGGCTGTAATTGGAAAGTATTTGGGGTCACGGTGTAGAAACCTAGTGTAATAGAAACATGTTGGAAATTATGAAGACTATCTTAATAAGGATTTATTCTAAAGGTGGATATGGAGCCTCAATTGACCATCTCCTGCAGCCAGGCAAGGATTCCAGTTTTGTATCTGAGTTGCATTAAATTGAGTTGTTGGCCAAGGTTGTCCCATGGAAATTCCAGACAACTCAGGCTGTTCCTATTACAAAAGATTGCTCTCTGAAAATTGACAGTGGGACTCCATGGCCAAGAACAACATCCACAATATTCACTGTACAGTGAGAAGTTATGGTGGTACCAACATGGAGCTTTCCATCCACCATTCTAGTGTCTTTGATGCCAGAAGCTACTCTCCACAAGCTACTGAAAGAGAAGTGTTGACACCATCTCAGCCACAAAATCTTGGATCTACAAATAATAGAGTTACCTCTAAAATACACTTGGAGACAAAAACGTGATACAGAAATTACAGCATTAGCCAAACATTGCTGGATTTGAATTAGTCCACTTTAAGAATGAACCTACAATCAAAATGGCTTGTAACCAAGAACTAAGATTATATAGCCCCAAAGACTATATAAGGACAAGCCCTAGGACAAGGACAAATGACTGGAAAAAACAAACAAAATGTAATAGATTGACTCCGAATATTTTTCTGCTGTACAAATTTTTCTAGTCAGTTTGCCTTTATCCTAGCTCTACATTGTGTTCTCTGTGCATATATAATAGTTATTAGTATACTATTTTATTGGAACTCCTGTTTGTGAGAAAAAGTGAGTCTCTGAGTCTTTTGTCTGCTCCTAGAACTCTTTTCCTTCTGTTCATTTGCCATACTCATTGTCTCTATGAAAGTTTTTGATTCATCTTATAATAGTTTTGGTCATACATGGTTTTAATATCTTAAAAGATTGTTTGATTTTAATGAGAGTCAGAAGGGTAGTAGATCCAGTGGGAAGGAGATGTGCAGAGGAATGAAGGGAAAGGAAACTATGATCATGATATATTGTATGAGAGGAGAATCTATTATCAAAGAATTATCTATTATAAAAGGAACCAGTTTGATTATGGATTGGGGGAAGACTCAGAGTTCCCTGTAAGGAAAAGAGTAGGAGGGGAAAGTAACTTCTATGTACTTCGCATTTTCTTTTGGAAGATAGTAGTAATACTGATGTTACAATGCCCTTCAGTTGTGGTGTGGTTAAATACAGTATTGTAATTTAGCCCCTGGTAAAGGTCACAGAGAATTAATTCATGAAAACTGATTACACATGAGCACTTTGCTTGAATCAGTATATTTATCAAAACTATTTTAATATCTAGAATTCAGAGAACTATTTAAGAAAAGATAGCAATTTCCTAGATTTAGTTAGGTGAGCTAAATATTGTCTTCCTTTTTTATTTTTTTTCAGAGAATTTCCTTAGCTCTAAGTGCTAAATCCCACTTACATTGTAAAAGTCATTTTCTTTGGCATTCGATGTCAAGGTGAAAGAATCGTAAACAAATAAAAAAGATTCTTTTTCCCATCTGCCTCAGTGCTTTTGCAATTCTCTTAATTGTCATTTTGTTCGTTTCCTAATCCCTTCCCTTGACTTGATATTCACTTTACACTACAGAGCAGGAGACCTTTTGTTACCTAAAGCTAGGACATGGGCCACAGGCAGAGTTTACCATGCTTAGCAGTCTGTGGCAATGGCCCCCTCTCAAAATTCCAGTCTTAGATTATAAGTATTATCAACAGCGTTTTAGTTTTTAGTTGAGCTTCAGAGGAGAAAACAAACTTTAAAGTTGAACTTTATTTCTTGCACTTTGAGATAGTTAATCTGTGTCTAATATACAATTCTAAAATAAAGGAAGCATTCATTTTCATGGCACGCTGTTTTCTAAGCACTGAGGACCTAATCACAGAACATACAGTGAAGAGTCAGGCAAATAAAGCCCCAAGAAGCTACACTTGTAATTATGAAAATACAAGTAATTAATGGAGGCAGTTTTATATTTTGTAAATACTACTTATATTTAGTAAGTACTACTTTATCTGTTAATCTAGATATTATTTATCTATCTGCATAAACACTGGCTTGCAAAAACTACACTGTTTAGAGTTGCAAGAAAATGCTATTTATGGTGATATTCAAATTAAAAACAAGGATAGTAAGAAAGCCTCTCATGCTGCATTTCAGAATGATTATAGTGCAGGCAGCATTAAGAAAATGTGCAGAAAGTTCCTTGAAATGGCTGAAGGGATAAAGGTTCTTGCTTTGAAGAATAATAAATTGAGTTTGATCCCTATAATCCACAAAGTAAAAGGAAAGAACTGATTCCTTAAGGTTGTCTTCTAATTATATATATATATATATATATATATATATATATATATACATATACACACACACACATACAAACACACTCACATGCACATGCACAAGGCACTTGCAATGGCACATGCACATGTACACATAGAAGAAAGACACATTTGATTCTGAATGTAGGTCAGTACATTACCTCAGACTTGCATTTCTATAGAATGACTTAGATTTCCATGAACAAGCCAAACAATCTGTGACAGACACAGCTTTTACCAAGGTCCCCGGAGAGTATATTTAGCTGTTTGAAAAACTGTGATGATTGTGGGGTAAAAAGAAGACTGTTGTGATGCTTGAAAAAAGTAAAAAGAAACAATTATTTTTGAAAGACTTCTTGATGAAATATTTGTAAATGTTAAGAGATATCTCACATGTTACAGAGAGCCCTTTTCACTTAAAATCTGTTAATAAAAAGGAAGAAATAAAAATAAAAGACGCTAATAGATAAAAAGACAGAGGGAGAGGGAGAAAGGAGGAGATATCATGCACAGAACAAATCTTTTTGAACTATATAAAACTAAAAATATTCAAATTGTAATTATGCTGAGAGCTATGAGAGCAGGTAGGGTTGTCTTTGAAAAGTGTGTGATACAGAAAAGTTGAAGGGCCGTAGACTAATGCAAAGGGCCACTCACATTGCCATTTTCTGAAGAGAGAGTCAGCTAGAAAATTGTCTCTATCTACTGAGGGAGGATAAAAAGAAGCCCTGATTCCCAGAGTCAGAGTCCATGCTTCTGGGAAGACAGTGTCAACTAGATCATAGTCTTCCGGGGAGACAAAGCTTTAACAATAGCATGCGAGAAAATAGAATTCGCTGATTTTATTTGCAGTAAACTTGGGTAATGGGACTAATAATACCCAAATAGGTAGGCGTATGAAAAGAAAGAGGTATGGAGTAGTGGGGAGATACATTAATCAAGCAGATTGAGTCAGTACTCAGATTCCCTTTAGAAATGTGCCTCTGGGTGGGAAGCAGCAGAGGTGCACACAGGAGCTTGTTAAATTCGATGAGAAGATACATACATATAGGATGAGAAGTCTTGAATTCAAAAAGTGTGTTTGCCTTGATTGTTGCACTCATTTTTAAAGTGTATAAATCACAATTATGAAGTAAGAGTCACCATGAAGTAAAATTATCTGATTATCTCCAGGTGTAAAACGAACAATAGTGACAGTGAGGTGTGGGATTCTCTAGTAGTTGTCCTTCCTTCGCATATTCCACTTATGATGATGTTCAGCTATGTGAACACCCATGAGTACGCTAGACACTGTATTTTAAATCATTTTTAGTATGTTGTAATGTGAGGATAGCTTGACATCCGGAAGTGAACATTTTTCCAATTAATAGGCTGATATCAAGACACATTCTGTTAGTGGTCTAGAGACTCTTTGTACACAACGGGAAGATCTTTTTAGCAGCAATGGCTTGAGTTCAAATGTGAGCTCAATGGTTAGCTGATTTAGCCTTTCAGACAGGGAGCTAGTTTTTTTTAATCTGAAATCATTAGAGTTATAAATCACTCTGACTATGAAAGAAGACAAATCCTTGGCTGTTCTATAAACCACTGGGCCAGGTGAATGGTCAGAGTATCTTACATATCAGAGAAGGACAGCTGTGTAGTGCCATAACCATACAAATAAGAATGTGAACAAGGCTACAGGTGTCCAACCTCCAACTCTGTTTCAGTCACAGTAGCTTTTCTTTCAATATCAATTGGTTCCATACAAAAGACTTAACCTATATAGATGAGAGGAGCGTCCTATACTTAGATCAGGTGTGAATGTTAGCATATTATTTTAAAACCTTTCTGTCAACTGCACAAAATGCACAAAGGTGTGAGAACATTTGATATAAAATCTCCACTCTGTGAGAAGGATGGGGTATTTAGGGTAAAGAGATTCTCCAGACAATTAAAAGAGCTTTCACGCAACTTAAAAAAGAAATGGTTCCTTTAAGTGGCTTCCAGTCAATGGGTCTATGACAGAAACAGATAAAATGTATGTTTAGAATGCTTATTCAAGGGATGCAATTCCAAAAGGGGGAAAGTAGAATTAAGGGAAAGGTCAGCAGTGTATGCCAGTAAGACAGAAGGATTTAACTTCAAATGCCACCTCTTTTATCCTCTGATAAGCAGCCATTGAGACTCTCAGTACATATCAGAAGTTCTCTAATGAAGGTTGAGCTCTCAATTTTGTACCAATTGTATTTCTTTTTGGCACTACCTTCCTAAACTTTCTTTTTATCTAACATAGCCTATTAATTTGCCTTCCTCTTTTTGCTCTTTCAGGCCCATTTTGACTACCATCATTTAAAGAAGATATTCATTATATCTTGAATATATGTTCTTGACAACCCCTTTCAAAGTGTCTATAATTGCTTATTCTTTAATTCATACACGGGTTTATTATCATCTATTTTAATTTCTGTGCATTTTCATGTGTGTATTCACCTTTGTGCATATATGTGCATGGGGAGGCTGAGGATTAACACTGGATATCTTCTTTAATTGAATTCTATATGGTTTTATGAGTAAGGGCTTCCACCGAGTCTGATAGAGGTAGGCTTCCTGACAATAAAATCCTAGGGGCTCTACTTCTATTGCTTTCTCAGCACCAAGATTATAGGCAGGTAAAACTGTGGTGGTTTTTTTATATAGTTAGAGCACATCCAAACTCTGGTCTTTGTACTTTTGTAGCACATATTTTACTGACTGATTTGTCTTCCCAGACTCCTAAAAACTTACTTTTGTAGACGTAACTCTCATAGAAGGAAATGTTTTAAATGTTTCTAAGTCAGGGTTCTTATGCTGTGAATACTTGAGGAGGAAGTGGTTTATTTAGCTTACATTTCCATAAAAATGTTCGTCATCAGAGGGCAGAAACTCTACAGGGAGACCTGAAGAGTCAACTAACCTGGATTCTCAGGTGTTCCACAGACTGAGTCACCAACTAAAGAGGGAGCACGGGCTGGATATAGGCACCCTGCACACATGTAGCAGTTGAGTATCTCAGCTTTATGCAAGTCCCCCAACAACTGGAACCGGGGCAGTCCTTGAGTCTGTTGCCTGCCTGCCTTTGGATCCCATCCCCTAAATGGTCTGCCTTGTGTGACCTCAGTGGGAGAGAATGAACCTCGTCCTGCAGCTACTTGACATGAGGGCCTGGGGTGGGGGAGGATGGGAACTAACATCCAGAAGAAAGCTCCTTCTTCACAAAGAAGTGGAGGAGAGCGGGATGAGGGAGAATTGGTTAGAGAGGAACTGATATTAGGATGTAAAGTGTGTAAATAAATAAACTTTTTTTTTAAAAAGAAGTTAAGTCAAACAGGGAGGAATTAAAAAGGCAAGAGCTGATGCAGAGGCCAGGAGGTATTCTTCTTACTGACTTTCACCATGTGGCTTATGCATACTGATATATACACATACATATACATATACATATACATATACATATACATATACATATACATATACATATACATATACATATACATATACATATACATATACATATACATATACATATACATATACATATACATATACATATACATATACATATACATATACATATACATATACATATACATATACATATACATATACATATACACATACACATATATACATATATACATATACATACATATACATATCTTCCAGGACCACCAATCCAGAGATGACACCACTTAAAATAGGCTGGACCCTCCCAAAACATTTTGCCAAATGGAAAATATTAATTGAAGTTCCCTCCTTTCAGATAATCATAGTTTGTGTCATGTTAATATTAAATTACTTAACCCAGTCTCAAAGCTACTGATGTTCTTTCCATTTTGTAAATATCTGCTATTCTTGCTTTACCACTCCCTGCCTGTAGTCACCAAACCAGACAATAGCAGTAAGTATATTCCATATATACGGTGCACTGACAGTGTGATCGAGCTCAGAAAGAGGACAATATTTTTTAGTTGAGTGGCTCCTTCTTGCAACTGTTGAAGAAGTTCTTTGAAGAAGAGAGTATATGGTTAGTGATGCTTTATGCCAGCCAGCCTGGCAATACAAAGCCAGAATCTCTTCACCTTAGTATTGAGAATGTTTGCTAAAATATTTCAACCTGAAATGCACTGAATGAAGATGCCACCACTGAATGAGATCGATCTTTTGCTGGGCAGGAGGTTTCCCATGAATTGTCACTTGAGAATTTAAAGCAGTATCTTTCACCTCAAAAAAATATCATCCCTATTGGAGGAGTTAGAGAACAGTTTAAAGGAGCTGAGGGGCTTGTGATCCCATAAGAACAATAACAACTAACCAGAGCTCCTAGGGACTAAACTACTACCCAAAGAGTAAACATGGCAGACACATGGCTTCAGCTGCATATGTAGCAAAGAATGGCCTTGTTGGATACCAATGGGAGGAGAAGCCTGACAAGACTGGACCCCCCAACATAGAGGAATGTTAGGGCAGGAAGGGGGAATGATTGGGGAGGGGATACCCTCCTAGAAAGGGAAGGGGGAATGGGCTAGGGGTTATGGACGGGAAACTGAGAAAGGGAATAATATTTGAAATGTAAATAAAAATATCCAACAAAAAATGAAATATAAATAAAAATATGCTTTAAATATACACAAAATTATTTAAACAAGTTCATCAATGATACTATGTTATATTAATACATTTATATCTCTGCTTTTCTGCAGATGCCATTTTGATCTATTGTGCAGGACTCTATTGATTAATGAAACCATGAAAACAAAAAAAAAAATCACCCCCATTGCTTTCCAACTTCATCAACTCTGTTACTTTACCAACCTTACCAACTCTGTGTTGGTAAGGGTCCTGTGCTCCGGTGACAACTTAGTCACATTTCTGACAGGCCCTTCTTCACCTGCTCTGGCTTAGTGTCCCCTGGCCAGTAAGAAGACACTTTAAAAGATCCTCGGCTTCCTATCTAAGTTCAAAGGCCGTTCTGAAGAGACTTTAGCCTGTGGCAGTCAGGAGTAACTGTGAGAAACGAGCACATGCATGGGACTGTGCCAGCTTTTAATAGCAAACCATGCTACTCTTACAACAAGGAACATTTTGTGAACAAATTTTTCCTAGTATTTACAATTATCTGTGAGTGCACCTGGTCGTGACATTCTAGATGGTCAAGTTCAGTTGTGATAAACAGTCACTAGAGAAGCAGTGTGCTACTCTAATATGCTACACATATCTGTTTTAGATGTTTAAATCAGTGCCTCTTTGGGCTACAATCTTTCCTGGTTCAACCATTTTTTTCCAAACCTTGATCATTCTGATCCCTACTGATGAAAATGTTTTTGTGTTTTTGTGGGTCTTTTTTTTTTTCTTTTCTAGAAATGGCTTTCAACATCTCCTTTGCATTAGAGTTTGTCTATGTAAAATAAATCTTACATACCTTAAATTCTAACCTGTTTCTATTCAGTATGCTACATATTTTGATTAATTTCTGTTGCGTGGCTTACTATAATAGCAACTACTGATTGCATTAGAGTGGGAGAGAATCAGGCTTCTGTTTCTATTGATTCACTGTGTGATCACATTTCTGATCTGTGTGCTGGTTTCCTCACAGCTCAGTTCAGTCTGCTAAATAGTAATTGAGATTTCTAGCATATAGGATTCATGGAGATGTTAAATAATCCACATGTGATGCCCACTAGGGCCTTAAAAGTTATTATATTCAAAATTATAAAAAAAAATATTATCCGATGAAATGCCACCAAACCACAGAATATAGAGCTTTGCAGAGTTCGTATATTTAACTCTGTTTGTCATCTGTAATGCTTGGTATATGTGTGCTGATAGAATGACAGGGGTCATTCTATGACAGGGGACAGTATATGAGGTGTGAATGACCTGGATCCTCAGCTTTCTCCTCTTGTCCCTCACTCTTCTCTCTCTATCAAGAATGTACAGGGCAATGGAAGGTCGAATACAACATGGAGCTGAAATCACAAAACCTCCCCAGCTAAAGGTTTCAAATAGAGATATCATGTAACTAATATCGAGAGAATTATAGATTCCTGAACTTTACTTCAAGAAATAAAGCTAAAGGTAGGATTTCAACATAAGAAATGTTGTTATGCCATTGCTTATTTTTATACAGTGCTGGGCAAGCTAAGAATAGAAAAATATAGCATATAGATAGGACTGTAAAGCCTCTTAAAGAAAGATTTAAGTGAGTACAATTTGAAGCAAAATGGAACCTATACATCTTTCCCTTTCTCTTAATTCAATGTTCTTGTTAAAGAAGGAAAAACATTCTTTTTTTTCTTCCATCTTTATTAAATTGGGTATTTCTTATTTATATTTCAATTGTTATTCCCTTTCCCGGTTTCCAGGCCTACATCCCCCAACCCCTACCCCTCCCCTTCTCTATTGGTGTTCCCCTCCCCATCCTCCCCCCATTGCCGCCCTCCCCACCCCAGTCTAGTTCACTGGGGGTTCAGTCTTCGCAGGACCCAGGGCTTCCCCTTCCACTGGTGCTCTTACTAGGCTATTCATTGCTACCTATGAGGTCAGAGTCCAGGGTCAGTCCATGTATAGTCTTTAGGTAGTGGCTTAGTCCCTGGAAGCTCTGGTTGCTTGGCATTCTTGTTCATAAGGGGTCTCGAGCTCCTTCAAGCTCTTCGAGTTCTTTCTCTGATTCCTTCAACGGGGGTCCCATTATGAGAGACCTTTTGAGGAAAATCACTCATTCACAATTTTATCTGTAATATTTTAAGATAAGGTCATATGATTAACGTGGATATAAATGGAGACAAAATGTCATAGGTGGCTTCCCCCTTTTGTTGATTATAAATTCAATAATCTGAACTAAGAAATTCAGAGAGCACAGGGCACTAATTTCAAAAAGAGAAAAGAAAAACAAGACAATAGTGTAAATAAGTGTCTGAATCATATATTACAATCTCTGTGCACACTCAAATACTCTTGTTGCTATGCACGTGCATGTGGAGGGACAAACAAATGCACTTGGATGCTGAGTTTCCTTGGTATGTGAGATGAAGCATTATTGTTATTATTATTTGAGTCCTGTGAACCATGCAGGTAGTTGATAGATTCTCACAGGCAGATTGACAGTCTCGGGAACATTTATTGCAGCTTACAATAAACAGTGACCTGTGATGTAGTCAAATGACTGCTAAAGTGGCGTGAAAGAATCTCTGGCTTCCTACAGCACTCCTAATGTACCTGAAATGATTCAAGTACATTTTAGTAGTTACGGAAGGACTCTTGATGGGACATGGAAGACTCATCTGTCACTTCATTCTCTGTGACTCTGGCACAGAGAAGCCTCCCTGATTGCCTGCACTTGTAGTGAAAGCTCAAGGGACTTGCAAGATTACTTTGTTCTCAATTTGATCTTGGCCCTCTCTGTGCGATCCTTACCTATCTGCTGAGACTTGAATTTAGCTGAATTCAAGAAGTGCTTTTATTTTCATATGCACTTCTATACAAACTGACCTAGAGTGAGACTGTGTGATTACATATAAATTCTCTGATTTGCATACTGATTCTCATTAAAAGCAGTCTCAACATTTGCCTGGCGAGCTTGAGGAGACGAGTTTCAGAGCCTCCTGTCAATACATGTGATCTTATGATTTATAGAGGTACATTTTACTGGAAAAGCTATTGTAAGCTAAAATAACATCAGTCAAATTAAATTTTCTCCCAGAGAAAATCACAAAAGAAGAATCTCTTTGAAGATATGACATTCCTCCTCATGCAGATAGGAAGACAATTTTACTGGAGAGTGAAACTCTCAATAAATAAGGTGAATGGAATATATATATATATATATACATATATATATATAAATATATGCATGTGTGTATGTTTTGAAAAATAGCTTGCATAACATAAAGCATAATGGAGTCTAAATCATAGAACAATGTATTTGATGCAAGTTTTAAATAGCATAGCAGAGGCTTAAATCTGAATAGTCATTGATTCTTCACTTCTAAGTATGCATCTATCAGTGAGGTTACTAATATTTACTTTATAGATTGGTATGCACAGTGTATCATCTGTTTACTTGGATAGGACTTGCTTTTATTCCAGATTTATTATTTAGTAAATTAGTCTCCAGGCAATTAATCAAGATCTATAAGTTTGATTGTGAATTGGCTCCAGAATACAAACTCGATGGCCTTTTGTTTTCTCTAAGAACTTGTATCTTCTACATCGTGTCACAGCTGAGTTTAACTGTCTCTCAGCCTTGTACTTCTGACCTAGTCCTCAAAAGTGCAGTCTGTTTATAAAGACATCAGAAGTGCAGAGAAGACTTGAATTCAGGTTCCAGTACTCATGTTAAATGGCTCACAACTGACTTTAACTCCAGATGTAGAGGATTGTGTTTGTGTCTGTGTGTATATGTATGTGTGTGTTGCTCTGTATGTCCCAGGACATGTGTATGTATATATTTGCATGTGTGTGCACATGTGTTTGAGTGTGTAGTGTAGGTGAGCATGTGTGTGTGAGAGTGTATGTGTATGTGTGAGTGCAAGTATGCACAAGATGGATAGAGAGAGACAGAGACAGAGATAGAGAGAGTATATGGAGTTCATATATATTTTAAATTTGTGTCCTTGTGATATTTTCTTAAAATGGGATAATATAATAACTGCTAATGTGAAGCAAACTGGTATTATTATTATTCACAGAATTTGTTTGGGAAATAAAATCAGAGAATAAATATTTCTGGTTTTATGGTGAGCTGTACATTAAGGTGAAGGCATCGATTCTTACCTCATTGAGAGGCAGCATCCACTGCCATTTTGATTGCTTGAGCCACTGAGGCTTTTTCTTTTTCCCTGACTTAGATCCCTGCTGAGTTAGACCTGGAAGATGACTTCCTCATTAGTTTCACACAGAGGCAGAATCTGTGATCTCTCTGAAGTCTGTACTTTTAGTTTATTTATTCCGTTGCTCTTAATTGTGAATGTCCACTGTGTGTGATAAAAATATGATTAGTGAGTAAAATTCTAGTACATTTTGTGATAGTATAAGCCTATTTCTGCACATTTTGGGAATTATACTAAACACCAAAACAATGAATATTGAATCACAGATATTTAACTGTAGATTATTTTTCTTTTAAATACCCTCCTAAGGTCAATTGAATCAAAACTATTATACCTATTACATTTAGTTCCAGAGGTTTGGAAATCATTGAATAAAAACCTTATTCTATGTTTTCATTTTATTACACTTTACCTACAGACTGTTGACTGATAATTTAATAACTTGATCAGAACTGTAGTCATAGAAATGCAATGAAAACAAAGACTTCTATAGCAGAATAAACTTTTTGTGAACTTTAGTATGTGAAGAAATCTATTTGCCAGTTACATGTGAAATTGACTATAAAGCCTTTATGTCTTCTTCTAAAAACTCAAGATTTATATCTAACATTGTGTAAATTGCTAATAAGGAAGATTCATCATATGTTTTTAGTTCACGGTGTAAAAGGATAGACATCATGAATTCCAACAGTCTTCAAAATTTAAATGAGAAATACCAAAAGTCCCACTATTTTAACGTTACTAGATTTATCTGCCTTAAAACAGCATGACCATAGAACTGACATTTGAGTCGATAAGACCACTAAGTCATTAGATACTTCTATTTCAGAATGACTTCTAACCACATATTCATGTCTGATTTATACATAGAGTACCATAGGACCTCATTTAATAAAATTTTATCTCCTGCTTTACATATTTGTCAATATTGAGGTTACCAGACTATTCAATAAAGTAATTTTTATGACATGAATTTTTGCCAAGCAATAACAGATATACTAAAATACATGATTTACTCTATTTGCATTGAAAGACTACATTTAAAGACAAAAGGAACCTTTAAGTTCCCTGGGAGAGTCCAGGCAAAGCAGAAGGTGATAGTCACCTGCAAGGCTTCTCTTTCAGCTCACACTAAACGGTGTGAAGACTTTGTTCCCAGGGAAAGGATAGAGTTGGTTAGGAATGACTCACTGGATGAGGAGCGAAAATAATGCCAGAAAGTAGAATGGGAAGATTAATGGGCAGAGAATCCATTGCATATGGACAGGGGTGGAAGACTATAGTTCTTATGGCTCCTTGTAAGACATGTTAAAGCCCTTAACATTTTCAGCAGTCTGCCTTTCTTTATCCTCTACTGAAAAAGGGTTATTTTTAGAGAACTGGAGAAATCACTGAAAATGATTTTGAGTAGTGATGGTCAAGAATAAAATTATCAACTATATTATACAGGGATTGAAAATTTCCTTCTACAGTTGCTTTACAGATTTGTGTTTGTCTGTCCAAAGATGCCTTTTGGAAATTACCAGTAATTCCATTTTCAAGCCAGTTCTTAATACACAGAAACAATGTATGTTTATTATAGTCATTGTCTAAATTAAGCTTGTAGGAAGAAGAATTTTTTCTTCAACAACACAGAGGCATTTCTCTGTAATATGTCCCAAATAAGCATTCTTAACAATATTCATAGTTTGTAATCACTAATTATTGTCAGTATTGCATGTATATACCTATTCAATTACTTAGAGCACTTTATAAGTGGTCCTTTGCTTTCTGAGTGATAAGGAGCCAGAGTTTAAGAAGGTATGTTTATTTTTCAGAGTATGAATTTCAGAGTGTTATTTCTGTTGTTCCAAATCTGCCATTGAGCTACGTCTCTAGCTCGAGACCCCATATGTACAACAATGCCAAGCAACCAGAGCTTCCAGGGACTAAGCCACTACCTAAAGACTATACATGGACTGACCCTGGACTCTGACCTCATAGGTAGCAATGAATATCTAGTAAGAGCACCAGTGGAAGGGGAAGCCCTGGGTCCTGCTAAGACTGAACCCCCAGTGAACTAGACTATGGGGGGAGGGCGGCAATGGGGGGAGGGTTGGGAGGGGAACACCCATAAGGAAGGGGAGGGGGGAGGGGAATGTTTGTCCGGAAACCGGGAAAGGGAATAACACTCGAAATGTATATAAGAAATACTCAAGTTAATAAAAAAATAAAAAATGTATGTTAATACAATTATAAATGGATATATTTATTCTTTTCTCATGCATTACATCAGAACTGAAGTTTCCCTCTCTCCACTCCTCCAAATTTCCTGACGCCTTCCCTCTCCCCAGATCTCCTTCTCTCCTCTGTTTTCCTTTGGAAAAGAGCAACCCACCCAGAGATAGCCACTGAACAGCGTATAACAAGGTATAATAAAACTAGGCACAGACCCTCATATCAAGGCTGAACAAGTTAACCTAGTAGGAGGAAAATTCCTAAGAGTTGGCAAAAGAGTCAGAGACACTTCCAGGAGTGACAATGACATGAAATGACACAACCACAGCCTATATGCAGAGGACCTAGTGTAGCCATTGCAGGCTCTGGGATTGATGCTTTAGTCTCTGTGAGTCTTTCTCTGTCCTGTTTAGCTGATTGATTCTGTGGACCTTATTCTCCTCAAACACTGTGGCTCCTAAGTATGAAAACAGTTACGTATCTTCTCTATCTTTTCCTAGAAGCATAGTAGTTGACAACAATAATATTAATACAGAAAATAACTAAAATCTCCACAATTCATGACAACCACCAATTTTCAAGAACCTCAGTCATCACTGGCTAGCCCTTCGGGAGAATCTTTACCTTGTATGAACTTTCTGATATAGCAAAAGAAACCCCAGGTTCCAGAGAACATCTTAAATGTAACTAAAACTTCTGTTTTACATACCCATCATTTCAGTCATCCCTTTCAAAGAACATCCCTTTCTTTAAAATGTAGACAATTTCAGGATTCTCCCTGCCAACCAAAGTTACCTGAAAAACGGGAGGATTAAAATACCCGAAGAACTTGGCAAAGTTTCTACTTTTCTTTTAATGCCTAGTCCCTTTTTAATATTAAAATATCAGATCAATGAAGGGATTCATTTAACTGAGATTAATCATTGGTCTAAACACATGGCATCTTCTGTCATAACTGTGAACTTTTACACTGTTCATTTCTTGTGTCTAGGTTCAGTAGATGATTAATGTTCACAACACTAATGGAATTCATTTTTAAAGCCAGTAGTGTCTCTGCACATAAAGGATATTGTTAATAGAATATTGTGTTTAGGAAATGAGAAACTACAGGTGAAGTGTCATAC
Source organism: Rattus norvegicus (assembly GCF_021556685.1). Taxonomy (NCBI): domain Eukaryota; kingdom Metazoa; phylum Chordata; class Mammalia; order Rodentia; family Muridae; genus Rattus; species Rattus norvegicus. Next base: position 93,824,510 of record NC_141537.1, read on the forward strand.
TGAAAATAATTTAAGAAAATTTATCTGCTATGATGAGGGGATGGTGTGAAATTCTGTAAAAGTTAACAGATTTTGATAATCTGGGCACAAGCCTTTATCCATTTCTCTTAGTTTGAATATGGAATAAATGCTATGTGTATTTAATCTTTCATTGCCATGGATAATGTATTTAGCACTCTGTAATGCAAGTGTAATTTACACTTTTTTGAGTTATGAATGCTTAGTACAAAATACTATGGTGATATAAAGAAACAAATGGTATACTATGTGCTACACATCAAGTCATGGATGAATGGTTATGAGCTGGAGAGTGTGTGGACTTTACTCAGTATTACCCAAAAAGCTACAATAATGATTTGCCTTTGTAAAAAAGCTGAAGTTTCCAAAAGAGATAAGATCCTAGAAACAGAGAAAATCAGGGCAAGCCCCACCTAGAGAGAACAAGTCATGAAAGGAAGATTGCAGGTGTCTCTGGGATGTTATCAGAGAGCATTTACTGGGCGATAACATCGACACATAGATTCTACCTTCTCCTGGACCAGAAATATATTGTAAAGAACACCTGTTATCCTCACATGAAATGTTTCTTTATCCTTCAGATACAATTGTTCTTGTTAAATATTTAGGATAGAAAATTAAAAATCAAACAATTATTTCAGATGTTAAAGTAAGTAAAAACTAAATTTACTATGTTGGGCATGAGTGAAGCTTAGGTACCAATATGTACCTTATCAGGAGCAATAAAAATTTTCTCAACCTGAATAATATAATTATGTAAAATAATAAGGAAAATAGAAAAGCTAATGATCCAAAGAACTGAATGAACAAATGGGTGAAACATTTTTATCGCATAATTTTCTCTTTTGGTGAAAAGATTTTTATCATCTATCTTGATTACAATTTCTTCTCCATCAATTCACACAGTTGCTCCTTACTGTCTATGCCATCCAGATCTACTTCCTTTCTGTCTTTCATTAGAATGAACTTCTTTGCCAGAAGCTGGAAAGAACCCAGATGCCCTTCAACAGAGGAATGGATACAGAAAGTGTGGTATTTCTACACAATGGAATATTACTCAGCTATCAAAAACAATGACTTTATTAAATTCGTAGGCAAATGGTTGGAACTGGAAAATATCATCCTGAGTGAGCTAACCCAATCACAGAAAGACATACATGGTATGCACTCATTGATAAGTGGCTATTAGCCCAAATGCTTGAATTACCCTAGATGCCTAGAACAAATGAAACTCAAGACGGATGATCAAAATGTGAATGCTTCACTCCTTCTCTAAAAGGGGAACAAGAATACCCTTGGCAGGGAAGAGAGAGGCAAAGATTAAAACAGAGACTGAAGGAACACCCATTCAGAGCCTGCCCCACATGTGGCCCATACATATACAGCCACCCAATTTGACAAGATGGATGAAGCAAAGAAGTGCAGACCGACAGGAGACGGATGTAGATTGCTCCTGAGAGACACAGCCAGAATGCAGCAAATACAGAGGCGAATGCCAGCAGCAAACCACTGAACTGAGAATAGGACCCCCGTTGAAGGAATCAGAGAAAGAACTGGAAGAGCTTGAAGGGGCTCGAGACCTCATACGTACAACAATGCCAAGCAACCAGAGCTTCCAGGGACTAAGCCACTACCTAAAGACTATACATGGACTGACCCTGGACTCTGACCTCATAGGTAGCAATGAATATCCTAGTAAGAGCACCAGTGGAAGGGGAAGCCCTGGGTCCTGCTAAGACTGAACCCCCAGTGAACTAGACTGTTGGGGGGAGGGCGGCAATGGGGGGAGGATGGGGAGGGGAACACCCATAAGGAAGGGGAGGGGGGAGGGGAATGTTTGCCCGGAAACCGGGAAAGGGAATAACACTCGAAATGTATATAAGAAATACTCAAGTTAATAATAATAAAAAATAAATAATAAAAGAATGAACTTCTTTTTTATTGGATATTTTATTTATTTACAATGTTATCCCCTTTCCCAGTTTCCCCTGCACAAACCAACTATTCCATCCCCCCTGCCCCTGTTTCTATGGTTGCTCCCCCACTCACCCACTAACTCCTGCCTCCCTGTCCTGGCATTCCCCTACTCTGGGGATTCAAGCCTTCACAGGACAAAGGGGCTCTCCTTCCATTGATGCCCAACAAAGCCATCCTCTGCTACGGATGCAGCTGGAGCCATTCATTGCTCCGTGTGCATTCTTTGGTTGGTGGTTTAATTCCCAAGAGCTCTGCAGGGTCCGGTTGATTGATATTGCTGTTCTTCCTATGGGGTTGCAAACCCCTTCAGCTCTTTCAGTCCTTTCTCTAACTCCTCCATTGGGGCCTTCATAATCAGTCCAGTGGTTGGCTGTGAGCATCCAACTCTGTTTGTCATGCTCTGGCAGAGCCTCTCAGAAGACAGCTATATCAGGCTCCTGTGAGCATGCACTTCTTGGCATCAGCAATAGTGCCTGGGTTTGATATTTGTATATGGGATGGATCCCAAGTGGGACAGTTTCTGGATGGCCTTTCCTTCAGTATTTGCTCCACTCTTTGTCCCTGTATTTTCTGCCATGTGTATTTTGTTCCCCCTTCTAAGAATGACTGAAACATCCACATTTTGGTCTTACTTCTGCTTGAGCTTCATATGGTCTGTAAATTGAATCTTGGGTATTATGAGCAGTTAGGCTAATATCCAATTATCAGTGAGTACATACCACGTGTATTCTTTTGAAACTGGGATAACTTACTCAGGGTGATGTTTTCTACATTTGCCTAAGAATTTCATGAAGTCATTGTTTTTAATAGCTGAGTAGTATACTATTGTGTAAATGTACCACATTTTCTTTATCCTTTCCTCTTTGAAGGACATCTGGGGTCTTTCCAGCCTCTGCCTATTATAAATAAGGCTGCTATGAAAATAGTGGAGCATTTGTCATTTTTTTATGTTGAAACATCTTTGGGTATATGCCCAGAAGGAAGTATAGCTGAATTGTCAGTTAGTACTATGTCCAGTTTTCTGAAAACCACCAGGATGATTTCCAGAGTGGTTGTACTAACGTGCAATCCCACCAACAATGGAGGAGTGTTCCTCTTTCTCCACATCCTCACCAGCATCTGATTTCACCTGAGTTTTTGATATTAGTCATTCAGACTGAAATGAGTTGGAATCTCAGGGTTGTTTTGATTTGCATTTCTCCGATGACTATTGAACATTTCATTAGGTGCTTCTATGCTATTCCATATTCCTCAGTTGAGAACTTTTTTTGTTTAGCTCTAGACCTCATTTTTAATAGGTTTAGTTGGTTTTCAAGAGTCTAACTTCTTGAGTTCTTTATATAAGTTGGATATAAACCCTCTATCAGATACAGTATTGGTAAAGTTCTTTTCCAAATCTTTTGATTGCCATTTTGTTCTATTGAGGTTGTCCTTTGCCTTACAGAAGATTTGCAGTTTTATGAGATCCCATTTGTCGATTCTTGATCTTAGAGCATAAGCCATTGGTGTTTTGTTCAGGAAATTTTTTTCAGTGCCCATGTGTTTGAGATGCTGCCCTAGTTTTTCTTCTATTAGTTTGAGTGTATCTGGTTTTCTGTGGAGGTCCTTGATCCACTTGGACTTGACCTTTTTACAAGAAGAGAAGAATGGATTGATTTTCATCCTTCTACATTTTGACTGCCAGCAGAACGAGCACCATTAGTTGAAAATGCTGTCTTCTTTCCACTGGATGATTTCAGCTCCTTTGTCAAAAATCAAGTGACCATAGGTATATGGGTTCATTTCTGGGTCTTCAATTGTATCCCACTATCTCTGTACCAGAACCATGTAGTTTTTATCACTGTTGCTCTGTAATACAGCTTGAGGTCTCAGATGGTGATTGGCCCAGAATTCATTTATTGTTGAGAATAGTTTTTGCTATCATGGATTCTTTGTTATTCCAAATGAATTTGAAAATTTCCATTTCTATCTCTGTGAAGAATTGAGTTGGAATTTTGATGAGGATTGCATCGAATCTGTAGACTGCTTTTGGCAGGATGGCCATTTTTACTGTATTGTATTAAGCCTGCCAATCCATGAGCATGAGAAATCTTTCCATCTTCTGAGATCTTCTTGGATTTCTTTCTTCAGAGACTTGAAATTCTTGTGATATAGATCATCCCTTGCTTAGTTACAGTCACACCAAGCTATTTTTTATTATTTGTGACTATTGTGAAGGGTGTCATTTCCCTCATTTTTTCTCAGGCTGCTTATCCTGTGAGTAGAGCAAGGCTACTGATTTGTTTGAATTAATTTTATGTCCAGCCACATTGCTGAAGACGTTTATCAGGTTTAGGAGTTCTCTGGTGGAATTTTTGGGGTCACTTAAGTATACCATTGTATCATCTACAAATGGTGATATTTTGACTTTATACTTTCGAATTTGTATCTCTCTGACCTCCTTTCCTTGACTAATTGCTCTGACTAGGACTTCAAGTACTTTAAGAATAAGTAGGGAGATAGTGCGTGGCCTTGTCTACTCCTTAATTTTAGTGGGATTCTCCATTTAGTTTGATGTTGGCTACTGGTTTGCTGTATATGGCTTTTACTGTGTTTAGATATGGGCCTAGAATTCCTGATCTTTCCAAGACTTTTACCATGAAGGAACATAGAACTTTGTCAAATGCTTTCTCAGCATCTAATGAGATGATCATGTGCCAAGAGGAAAACTCTTAGATCTGAGTGCCTCCAAACTGAAACTGGGGAGAGAATACACTAGTAGCTTGGAAGCACCCTTGAAAGGTCTAGAGCAACAGGAACCAAATCCACCCAAGAAGATTAGACTACAGGAAATAATCAAAGTCAGGGCTGAGATCAACCCAGGAGAAACAAAGACAACTACACAAAGAATCAACAAAAGAAGGAGCTGGTTCGCTGAGAAAATCAACAAGGTAGATAAACCCTTACCCAGACTAGCCAGACAACATAGAGACAGTATCCAAATTAAGAAAAACAGAAATAAAATAGGAGATATTAAAAACAGAAACCAAGGAAATTCAAAAAAAAATCAGATCCTACAACAAAAACCTATACTCAGAAATACTGGAAAATGTGGATGAAGTGGACAATTTCCTAGACAGATACCATGAACATTAAATCAGTATCACAGAAGCCAACCAAACAGTCCCATAACCCCGAGGAAATAAGAGCAGCCATCAAAATCTCCCAGCCGTAAAAAGCCCAAGACCAGATGGGTTTAGTGCAGAGTTCTATCAGGCCTTCAAAAAAGACCTAATACCAATACTCTTTGTACTATTCCACAAAATAGAAACAGAGGGAACACTATCCAATTTGTTCTATGAAGCCACAATTAAGCTTATACCTAAAAAGACCTATAGACAGATGTAGGGAACGATTTCTATGTTCTCTTATGTTCTGATGCTATGACAAGATGCCAGGATCACATCAACTCATAAAAGAAAGAATTTAATTAGGGATTGCTTACATTTTCAGAGGCTTAGTCCATTACCATCATCATAGTGAGCACAGCAGCAGATAGGAGTGATGTTATGGAAGCTGAGAGCTACATCCTCATCTGGAAGAAGAGAGAGAACCTGAGCCTGACATAGTCCTTTGAAATGTCAGGCAGCATACACCAGTTGATATGAGGCTCTTAACACATGTACAGCAGAGATCTGCTGGGTCTGTGTTCCGTCTGAGAAGATGCACCTAACCCTCTAGAGACTGGAGGCTCCAGGGAGTTTAGAGGTTTAGTGAGGAAGAGGATAAGGGGGTGGAATATCCTCTTAGAGACATGGGAGTCGGGAGGAGATATGGGATGGGGAACAGTCAAAGGGTGGACTAAAAGGGGGACAAAATCTGGAGTGTAGAAAAAAGAGATTAAATAAAATTAAAAGTAAAATAACATAAAATGATGAAATGTCAAAGCCCACTTCTAATGACACACTTCCTCCAAGGCCATACCTACTCTAATAAGTCCATGCCTCTTAAGCCTGTAAAATAAAACTACTTCCTGGTGACTAAGCAGTCAAACATAAGAGTCTATGGGGCATTGTTATTCAAAATACCACCTCTGCAATGCAGAGTACTGATGTGTTTCACTGTCACAGCTCCAGTGATGCCACTGGTATCTTTTGGGTAGAGAAACACCTGACTCTCCTGACACACAGAGCACCCTATGTAATTTTTCATCCCAGACCACCTTTTTCATCATCTTGCCAGTGCATCCCTGAACTAAACATTCAGCTCATGCTCCCATCTGGCTGAAAACATTTTCATCACCTCAAATTGCCTCCCAATCTCCTCTGCTGCTTACAGACATTTTGAAAAGTTATATGCATGAACTGTTAAAAATATGCTTCTTACATCTTTCCACAGAATGTGTATGACATAGTCTAATATTTTCTCTTGAAATCAATCACTATTTTCCTCTATAGTTAAAAATAGAACACTTAGCTTCTGCTAACATACATTCTCTCATAGAAACTCCAGTGACACACAGAAGATTAAGTTAATAAGGGATTTGACTGGCCATGGCAAGCTGGCCAACTTAAGGAACAGGAAGTATATTCAGGCTTGGAAATGTAAATGGCAAGTATGCTAGAGATGTGTAAATCCAGAGAGAGATGTGTAAAACACTGCTTTTTTTAAACAGAGACTTGGCTGTCCTGTCCCCACTTTGTAGAGCAAACTGGCCTTGAACTCACAGAGATCTGCCTGCCTCTGCCTCCAGAATACTGGGATTAAAGGCAGGTGCCATCAGACCCAGTTAAGACTACTTTTATTAGCAAATCAAGAATTTGGCAATCACACCTCTCCAGAATTATGGAATAATAGGGATAAACACATCATTTGACATTTGGGCAAATTAAACCCAGGGTTTGTGAAGTATAATCTGGGATATTTTGAGACCATCTCTGATCCTGTGTGTGTTCAATAGTGGCTTTAATGTGAATGCTTCTTTAGGTAACAGGAATTTAATGCTGGTTCCAGTCTTAATCTCTTATTTCAGACAAAATAAAATAAAATAAAATAAAATAAATAGTACCCAACATAGAGATGTGATGAGTTGAAAACCTAGACAGCTGTGAAGTATGGCGACTGGGATAGAATCATAATACTGGATTCCCACTGGTTCTTACATGGTTTGGTTCATGTGTCTTTGTATATGTATGAATGTATATGTACATATGTATTCTTGTATATTCATACATACACATATGTGTGCTGTGTGCCCATGTGTTTAAGAGTGTATGTGTGTATGTTTATGTGTCATGTGTCTCCATTTTTGTATGTGTGCATGTGTATATTTGAACCTGTGTTCTTTATGGAATAAAGCCAATGCTGTGGACACTTACTTTTAATGCACCTGTTAAATGATTCATGAAATATATATTCTACTTTACCTGTCAGGTTTTGTACAATCTTTAAGGAATATTTTGATGAAAATTGATGAATCTTAAACACCCATATTTTTCTGTGTATAAAATTTAAATTTCAAATATATATATATACATATATATTTTTTTTCTAAATGAAACCTGCACAAATAAAATTTTATTCATTTATAATTCATGTCCACATTGTATAATGTTTTAGTAATGTGAAACATATTTATATTCATTATTCTTTACATAAAAACTTTCAGAAATATTTTCCCCTTTAAAACTATACAGCGGCTTAGGCTCTAGTTTATCCGTGGAGCACTATCACACAGAACTCATTGCTTCTATATAATTTACTATCTATTGTCCTATCTCTGTCTATTTTCTTTCAGCCCCAAGTAGCCACCATTTTTTTCTTGACTTCCATGGAATCAACATTTCTAGATACTCATTTCAGTAAGATCATTGAATAATAGTGATCTGCTCCCAAACATCATGAATTTCTATTTTTTAAATTATCTCTTTTATTTTCAATATCACAATATTATTACATTATTTCCCCTCCTTCAGTCCCACTTGGGAGGGAGAAGGAAGCAACTAAAAGGAAGATGGCAGGGAGGGACAGGGGAGGGAAATAGGTTGGGGGTTACTGGGAGAGAGGAAAATTATCTGGTATTCAGTGGAAGAAAAGGACTGAGGCCCTGAGGGCCAGCAGAAAGAATAGAAACAGGCGACCTCAGGAGGAAGGAGGTTGGGAGGAGGCTCTAGAATGTACCAGAGACCTGGGAAGTGAGGAACTCTCAGGACTCAAAGTGGGCAGGAGGACCCTAGATGAAATGCCCTACAGTAGGAAGAGGGATCATATTGAACCCACCTCTAACAGAAAAATAGGACATTGAGTGATGAATGGAGTTGCTATTCGACTGTCAAAGCTTTGACTCCCTAATTCTTCCCATCTGGAAGAAATGTAGGGATGGAAATGGAGAAAAGCCTGAGGAAAAGAAGGCCCAGTGACAGGCCCAAAGTGTGATCCAGCTCAAGAGGAGGTCCCATAACCTGACACCATTATTAAGGCTTTGGGGCGTTCACAAAAAGGGACCTATCATGACTGTCCTACGAAAGACCCAAAAAGCAGCTTAAAGAGTCAGATGTAGATATGTGCACCCAACCAATGAACAGAAGCTGCTGACCCTTCTGCTTGAATTAGGGAAAAACTAGAGGAAATGAGGAGGGCAACTCTTTTGGAGGACCAGCAATCTCAATTAACCTGGACCCCCGAGATCTCTCAGATATTGAATCACCAACCAGGCAGCATACACCAGCTGAGATGATGCCTCCAACACATATACAACAGAGGACTCCTGGGTCTGGGATCAGCCAGAGAAGATGCGCCTAACCTTCAAGAGACTGAGGGCCCTAGGAAGTTTAGAGGTCTGATAGGGTGGGTGGGGTGGGAACATTGTTGTGGAGACTATGGGGAGGTAGGGAGGACATATGGGATATGGAACAGTTGAGGGTAGACCGGGAGGGGAATAAAATCTGGAGTGTAAAAACAAAACAAAACAAAAAGAATGAAAACTTAAGTCTTTTGAACAATGAAATAAGCAATAGAAAAGAGTCCCTAGGGACTAAAGGGGAGTGCAGAAAATGTAGAGGAGTCTTTCTGTGTGCCGCCATGAAGGTCTTTGTCCTCTATGAGTCAAGAGTGGATAATGGCTAATGCAGATAGACCTTTAGTAACACAGTAGACCTGTCCATCTTTGATAATCCCTTTATTCAAAATGGAGCTTATTTAATGGGTATCTGAGCTCTTACACTTACACTCTTCCTGCATGATAACAGAAGGCGAAGACAGTTAAATGTGTTATTGCTTTCTTGCCCTATATTGTGTTGTACCCACTCATCCAAATATTTAATTAAACATGACTGTTTTTCTAGAGCACTGATCAATGACAAGCACTCCTCCCATGATAGATTTGTTTTGTTTTTTCACTCTTTATGAACAAGTGTTACAACACTGAAAATAGCTAAGGAAGTCCAGAAATTTCTATACTGTGAAATGGGTTGATAGTTTTCAGTAATTAATTTTTATCTCAGTATTTTAACTTTATCAAACATCTATCCAATTTCAGTAGAAATATTCATTTAAGCTATAAATCTCCATTGTATTTAAATATAATCATTTTGATTTCAAAGAGGTTAAAATTTGAAAGGTGTTCAATATTCTATATTTTTATTTTTTAATTATAGTTATATAAGTACATTACATTAAGTATATTAAGTTACACTATAGTGGTATATAATGTACTTTGAACACATTCTACTCTATATTCCCCAATCGTTCCCTTTTGAAATTCATGTATTTATTTACTTTTTGTGCTTTAAAGATATTTTTAGTCAAAAGTAGCTGCTTAGTTATACATCTCACAGTTCTGCTTAATGTGGCTATAGTTTAGGAGAAAAACATACCATTTATAAGCACTTTAATTCTAAATATTAGGGATGGATTCGTTGTTTTATAAAGATAGGTTTTAAATTTTGAGGCCATGCGAAGAAGGCAACGTTTCTGATGTCCTATGCTTTCATCACGCTGCCCAGAGTCTTTCATGTAGAGCAGGTTACCTCCCATGCACATTGCAACATTTACAACTGGACATTATTCTGGAAATCAGTCTGCTTTTCTAAGAAATTTATTAAAAAAGAGGTTTTGTGAATTTAAATAAGTATTATTTATTGATTTGAATCATGTGTATATGAATGCATATATGTATGAATATGTATATGCATATATATGTACATTATAATTCAATAGTCAATCAAAATACATTATATCCTGTTTCTTACACAGTTTAATTTTATTGTAAGTTTGTTTTCCTTTTTGTAAGTACTGTGGCTCTTATACTCATGTTTTGTATGTGGGTGCTAACCATAGATTTGTAATGATTGTTAACTGCAAGAACAAAATACCTAATGAAAGCATAAAGCCGGATTTCTATTGGCATCATTTTTCAAATTCATTTTGACAACTTATCATATTCATCCCTGCTTCTTGTGACTTTACAGTAATTCTACCAATTTTTATAAATATTGCTTGCATTCTCAGCCAATGTTTTTTGAGATATTTTGGCTTTTTGATACTTTGAAGTTGTCCTATAATTAATAAAAAATATTTATTTTCCTTACTTCTATTTATTTTAAATGGGACAGAAGCATGCATGAAGACATCAGAGGATAATCTGCAACAATTATTTTGTTGTTGCTGTTACTATTGTTTTGGTTTAGTTTTTTTTTTTTACTCTATTTTGATTTTATTTTTATTTTTTTCCTTTATTGGATATTTTCAATTTACATTTAAATTGTTGATCCCTTTCCCTGTTTCCCGGACATAAGTCCCCTATCCCATCCCCCTGCCCTTCTTCTATAAGGGTGTTCCCCTCCCCGTGCACCTCCCTTACACCCCCCAGACATTCCCCTGCACTGGGGGTCCAGCCTTGGCAGAACCAAGGGCTTCTCCTTCCATTGGTGCCCCACAAGGCCATCCTCTGCTATATATAGAGTTGGAGCCATGGATCAGTCCATGTATCGTCCTTGGGTAGTGATTTAGTCCCTGGGAGCTCTGATTGGTTGGCATTGTTGTTCTTATGGGGTTAATTTAAACATGTGGTTTCTAGGATTAAGGTAAAATTTTTATGATTAGCAGAAATATCCTTTGTCCTATAAGCCTATTGGTATCTATGCATGTTGTTTTTGAAAATACATCATTGCTGATGCTAACACTCTTAGGATGGTCATAGTTGTCATCGTCATCATCGTTGTCGTCGTCATCATCATCATCATCATCATCATCATCATCATCATCATCATCATCATTACTCATGGGATTTTGATAGCTTGCCAAAATTTTAAAATGAATACAAAAGAAAATGTACTGTCATCCATTTGTTTATCTCTATTGTATTTCTCTTTTCACTTGATTTATTTATATAATTTTCATATGAGACTTAGGCATCTCCTTATCATTACTCATTAGAGCTCTTTTTTTTATTGTTTTAAACTCTACAGTTTTTTAATGCAACCTTATTAAATGATGTATCATAATTCATAGAATTCTAATTACTATGTACTTCAAGACTATGTCATCACACAAGTTATGATCTTGGGGTGTCCCTAGAAGTGCATCACCAAAGATAGAAGGTCACATTAACAAACTATAGGGAGCTGTGCGGTGATACATGATAGGTTCAAAGAAGTACAGAGAAAGCTAACAACCAAGAACAGAGTGTGAGTGAAAGTGATTAGGGAGAGGCACATGTCTATATTATATCAGGCGATGAGTAAATGTTGGAAGAAGAGCAAAATGGTGAAGCTATGGATGAAATGTTATCAATGGTATAGCAAAATAGAGAGTCATTTATGGGTTACATTGGCAAAATATGATAAATTTTCCAATAGCAACGACAAAATAGAAACCTGAAGTGGTATAAATATTAGTGTCCATTACTTGATTGGATTTTATTTCCATATGATGGATACAATCTGGTGTGTGTGTGTGTGTGTGTGTCTGTGTCTATGTGTATGTGTGTGTGTGTGTCTGTAATGTGTGGCATTAGAGTCTGGTGCACAAATGGCTTTACCTTTACCTATGCTTGACAAGTTGCACACCCAGTCCTTATTGTGGAACTATGTATGTAGTTGCTTCACATATTCTTACTAAGTATGAGTTTATATAAACTGTTTATTTAATACAAGTTAATATTTGATATATATAATTATATTTGTAATGTTTTCCAGTGAATGAAACTTTTAAATGACTGCATAAATATGCTATCAATGCACCATCAAGAGTAATTACAAGGTTTTCAAAGACATCAGATAAAACAAATGTTGACTTAGGAAACAAATGACCTACAGAAATAGAAGTTTTAGACGTACGATGTTACAGGTTTTAAGAACAATTTTGTCAAAGAATGTATTACCAAGTTGCTGCTTAGCAACACATGAAGTCTTCACCTTCCTCCCCAGGTGTCTTTATTGGACATCTGAACAAATATCCTATGGTGTTAAGTCAACTACTGGACAATCCGAATCACTGAGTCCATTTAAATATTGATTATCAAATACAGTGTTTACATTAAAATATTTCACTGTCACTTCAAATATCTGTTTACTTAAATCAATGCCATTATATTAAATATACTACAATCCTTGCTCCTGTTGTAAAATGTTTTGATTACAGGGGAAGAATTAATCTTTGTTTGTTACTGTATCATTACTTTTTCCTTTCAAGTGTTCTTGATTATAACATAATCATTGAATACCTTATATTTTAGAATTCTACAGTAAAGTTAGATTTAAAAAAACCTTTAACCTTTTAGATATAAAATTATGTGGCCAGAATTTAAAACTTTCAGCATAGTTATTGTTATAAATAATAAATTTATAACAATATATGACTATTTAAATTCTACAAAAGTCTTTTAGTATTTGTTCATAAAATTATAGGCATTTTAAGAGTCCTGATTCCATTTTAAAAAGGAAATAACTACAAATGCAGTAGACAGTAGCAGACAAAGTGCTAAATATGATTGTCGTAGAAGGGTATCCTCCTAGAAAAGTATTTTTCTGTCCATAGAGGAAGCAGTGATGATTTGATTTGGTGACTTAAGCTGTGTCATCTTTTTTAGATACAGTTTAAATGTCATTCACCTTGCTAGGAGAGTGAATTACATGGCAGCTAGAGTCTCAATAGCACCATGAAACATCTAGCCTTCTTGATGTGGTGAGGGCAGGTCCAAAGGCCTTTCAAAGTACTACTCTAATTTCAAGCTAGAGATAGTTTTGTTGTGTTGCTTTTTCTCTACTATTGACACAACCTACCAAAATGTCTCTCAGTGCTCCTCATGATAGCAAGGTTCAAACATCACTGACATTGCTGCTAGAATACAGACAGAGGTGTTCTTAAATAGAGACCGACAGATGGAGCTGTCCCCAAAGTGCAATTTCAACACTGATTAGTGTCAGGCTCTGTCTGAGATAGAGACATGATAGTAACATGCCCTGGCATTCCTGGAACCTGGAAACTCAATAACCATATAGCAGAGCAAGTTTTTTACAATCACTACACCTAACTCCATCGCAGAATTTTAAGATTAAAACTACATGGAGTTTCAAACTTTCTTGTAAGACTTAAGATTTACAACTTCATTTATTTTTCTTCAAGTTATATTTTGTAGTAATTAACACAGAGAGAAAAAATAGAACTTATTTTCTTTTATAATTGAAGTCTCAGTATTATATATATATATATATATATATATATATATATATATATATATATACATATAACTTTGAATGCTTTGTTTAAAAATATTCTCTGTTGAAAGATAGACAGAAAGGATTGATCTTGATTCTTCCTACATTTCTTTGATTTAAAAAAAAATATTTAACAAAGGAGATCTAGATCTTCCTGCAGTTTTGTTATTTGTAGCATGTGTACATAGGTGTTTCATGTTTCATGACATCCTTTTGTTGAATATTTCTGAAAAAAAAACTGTCAAACTCAAAAAGAGCTGAAGACAAGCAATGGTACTTATCATAGCTTTTTAAATACCAGCCTGTGTTCTTGCTTTTAAAAGAAGTTTGCTTCTAAAAACTATAAATTGTACAATGACACTTCAATGCCTGATCATAGAAGAATTTCTTATTTTTAAAATGACAGGGTTGGAGTATATGATTTATGTATAACACCAGAGATGTCAGAAATAGCGGTGTAAAAACACAAATCTAGAGATACTTAACTAAACAAATGGAAAAGTATTTAAGGAGATCAGAGGTATTTGTAGAATCTGTTTTTTTAAAAGAATTACGTTAACCATTTCACTTGTTCACTGTGCCTAGGCTGAGAACTATGTCATGAGTTTCTTTGCACTTCCTCTCTCCTTGTGCTTTATGATTCTAGCATATCCTTTCCCTCTGTAAACCAGATATATATATATATATATATATATATATATTCACTCTAACTATTTAGATTAAATTTGTATATTTAAATTGATCAAAGTGGTTTAAGAATGACATCGTATTTGTGTGCGTCATAGGGCCAAACTTTGAATGTAGCCTAGGAATATTATATTATTTCTTATTTTTAGATTTGAGAATTTAGGTAATAATAGTTTAATACATTTAAGATGTTTGCACTGAATGAGATGTGTTAGAAGGAATGCTCTTTTGTAATGCTTTCCAAAGTTTATCTTACAATTTTATTTAGCTCTTATGTTGTTTGTAAAACTAATAAATTTGCAGCCTCTTTTAGTTTCTAAGTATGCAATGATTATCATAAGCATTTGAATATATGAAAACATTTCGAAGTAAAGTGTGACACACTCTATTTAAATTCATGGAAATGCCTCATTCTCAACAAAACAGACAAGCTGAATTAAAGATAAATGTGAAAGTCAAGGTAGGTTTTGGTCTCTTGATACTTCTGAAATGCATTATTCAAAGTGTTTGATATGCAGAGAAAAAGCGAGCAAGTGGATGGGATGATGGACAAAGGGGTAGAGGAAAAAAAGGAACAGCTTTCATATATCAGAAATCTTTACTAAATATCTCAAAGAGATTGGAGATTTTCACCTCTTTTAAGGTTAAAATGGGTTACAGCTAGACAATTGTATTGGGGAAATAGTATACAAAGTTTCCATGTTCATATGGATTTTTAAAATATTAATTAAGTAGATTTTAACAACACCACATTTAAAGACTGTACATTAAGGGTGTGTTGGTTTAAATAATCAATCCCAATCAGCCCATGTCCTAGAGCACTTGGTCCAACTCACCTAGTGCACTGGTGATTCTGTTTGAAGAACTTAAGGAACCTTTAGAATATTCAGACTTGCTGGGGGGACTCTGTTACTCAGGGTTGGCTTGGAGAGTTTATAGACTAATCCCACTTCCTGCTTACATTCTCTGCTTTCCGCATGTGTGGGAAAATATGTGATTAGCCTACTTCTTGCTCTGCCAATTTGTTTTCATAGCTTCCTATTGATTATGGATTCATACTCTAGAAATAAAAAAAATAAATACACTGTATACCTACCTGTTGCCTTTGGCAATGGAAAAGTAAGTAATATATGGACCTTCAAAATAAAGAGGAACATCATTGAAATGAATGTCAGTGTGCAGTGATCAGATATCTACATCAGAGCAGATACACTAGGATTAGTTTTCGTATCATATATACATATATGATATTGCCAACATGCTTCCTACCACTAGTGTTCAGTATGAATAGAATCAATCCAAGAAATATGTCTAATAGAAGAGAATACAAAAAAGGTGTTTTAATTACTTGAGTAAACACAAAAATACAAGGTTCATTGGCAATTGTAAATAAATTCTAGTTTCTGAATTACAGTATACAATGCAAATAATGAGGTCTAAATTATGTGTTTTACTATTAGTTTGGTATACAAAAAACAAATATAGAATGACAGGAAATAGGAAAGAGTGGGATTCTGGGAATTGAGGTAAATTGAGGAATCCTTTTAAACAGCACATTTCCCTATAAATGTTTATATGGCATAATGCAGAAGGTAAGGATCTAATTTTGTAGACACCCAAAGAAAGGATTGCAATAGAGAGAAAGAAAGTAGAAAGCCATGACACACTTAGAGTGTGCAAACAACCATACATTTAGAGAACACTTAGTCAAGAAAGTTGATGTGAGGTTAATTTACATGACTCCATCATGTAAGGTCTTTAAATGGTGGTCCCAGTATTTACTTTAAATGGTATTAAAAGCCATTTTAGGGTATTGGCATATTCTGTTATATTTTAGACATTCCTGTGGAATGTTTAGGGGAAATACAACAGAGAAAGTGAAACAAGTTGGAAGTTGTTACCTTGATTGGGAGAAACATATTATAGATATAATGAAAGATAATTGTAACTGTGTCCATAGTGACAGCATCAGAGGGGGTAGTCAGATAGATCAAAATGCAATATTGGAGAGTGAAGAGTGATGGACATATGATCTACCCAAGGTATTTAAAGCACCATAGATTTCACTCATTTTTGTTTGTTTCTTTTTTAAAAGATGGTTAGTTATTCAGTTAAGTTAATAAAACATTTGAAAACTGCTTCACATATTCATCCATCTTAAATAATCCTATTTCTTTGTATAATTATAGTTTTGTTTTTAAAACATTTTAATCAAAATAAATTATAATACTTTTCCCCTTCAGTCTCTTCTATCCCTTTCATTCACACCTCAAATTTATTGTCTTTCTTCTTTAATTTTTACTGATACAAACATAAATTTATGTGAATGTATGTACAAATTTGTAAATACAGCATGATGAATTTGTTTTGGTTTCAGTGTATATATGACTTCAGGATTGACTACTTTGTACTTGGTAACCAAAAAGAGTATGCATTCCTGGAGCAGCCTACCTGTAGTTCCTTGTCTGGGATTAGGGTAGGTGGCTATTTCATCCTCTCATATTAACATGTCTATTCAAATTACCTCTTTTACAATTTTTGAAGTTTGTTTGTTTGTTTGTTTCATGCAATTTCTAGAAGAGTCTGTGAAAATCTTTCACAGTCAACCTCCTCATAACTGGATCTTACAACCTTTCTGCATCCTGTCTGTACTGTTCCCTGATACATAAGTGCAATGTGCCGTATGTATGTATCTGTCATGGCAAGGCTTACCACAACTTGTATTGTGGGCAGTTGTGGTTGGATTAAAAGAAATGTATTTTTACTATGGTAATCCTACCAATCCATGAGCATGGAAGGTCTTTCCATCTTCTGAGACCTTCTTCAATTTCTTTCTTCAGAGACTCGAAGTTGTTGTCATGCAGTTTTTTTACTTGCTTTGTTAGAGTCACACCTAGGGATTTTATGTTATTTGTGGCTATTGTGATGGGTGTCATTTCCCTAATCTCTTTCTCAACCTGTTTATTCTTTGAGGAGAGGAAGGCTACTGATTTGTCTGAGTTAATTTTATACCCAGGCAATTTGCTGAAGTTCCTTATCAGGCTTAGGAGTTCTCCAGTGGAATTTTTGGGGTCACTTAAGTATACTATCATATCAGATATGATATTTTGACTTCTTCCTTTCCAATTTGTATACATGTGCCCGCCTTTCATTTTCTGGTCGCTCTGGCTAGGACTTTGAATACTATATTGAATAAGTATGGAGAGAGTAGGCAGCCTTGTCTAGTCCCTGATTTTAGTGGGATTGCTTCAAGTTTCTCTCCATTTACTTCTATGTCAGCTACTGGTTTGCTGTATATTGCTTTCACTATGCATTTTTTTTAATTTTAGTTTTTTTATTGTGAGATAAAGTTTGGTAAAACATTACATGAGAGCCAATAGCTCCCAAAGGGATCATTTAGTTTAGAAATTCCAGGATGCATTCTCTCTGTAAGCCAGAACAAGCTATCAATCATCAATGATTATAGAGAACTTATTTACATGATGAAACTAGGCACAATTTATCAGTCCCCTGCAGTAACCAAGCTTAATATGCTGAGTATTTAGATTTTCCTAACATCTTTCCTAGCTCGAATGCTATTTTAGTATCTACTAGACCTAGTTTTATCTCATGTTTTTATTTTTTAAATTAAATTTCTTGACTTTGAAGAGTTGGATATTTTATAGTATCATTTCACTTTTATATTTCAATATTTGGTAAACATCCGTTCTGTACATTGATACATTAAACATATATTAAAAATCTATTCAGTTATCGTTTTGTCTTTATGAAATAAACTTTAGATTGTTTTCCTTCACTGGAACAAAATATGATTTGACCTAAATGACTGCAAAATCGAACTGGCAATGGGACAGACACAGTGTCCTTGAGAGCAGAACATATCTTTCTGTTTTGTGGCGATGCTGTGACTGTCTCTGCTTTCTTGTACTTTACATCTCTAACAATTTCATGAGAGCTGTCCTAATTTGATATACTATCACTTTATTGTCACAAAATTAGAGAGTTTTCTCCTTATTTTCAGCCAACCTTGCTTGTATTTACCACTTGATATAAACTAGGGTAGGTGCTGAATGTATATAAAGGCAAAGAATTTTTATCATTGAATGAAAATAAACAAATTTCTAAACTGAAAACAGAAATATGGATTATTAATTTATATTTAATATGGAATGAACTAATTCTCTTTATATTTATTTACTTACCTGTATGCTGTAAATGAATGAAAATGTATCAATGTAGTAAATAGCTTATTGTCAGAAATATAAGTGGTACATAGATTTGAATTCTACAAATGGTATATTAGCCTGTTACAAGGGACATGATTTTCAGAAGTTTTACAAGCCCTTTTTCTTCTATATTTCTCTAATTGCTTAAGAACAACTGGGCTACTAGTCTTCCAATATCCTAGTGTGGCATTGAGATAACCCCCCCCCCTTTAAATCCCTATAAATTTTGGATTTGTAATGTCCTCAAACGGTTCACACTCATCTAAAACTACTTTTACCTTGGCAGGTAATTTACTTCTCCTAAGTTCAGTTTATTTAGTAAAATTTTCAGAACTTAAAAATAGCTTATTCATGGGACTGATAAGACAGCTTACAAAAATAATAATATAAATATATGTATGAAACATACAACTGCAAAGGTAAATATGTGGCAAACTGTATCATTGGTGAAAACAGCCAAATTTCATGTTTAAGAAATTCTGTTCATAAGTGAAGAGGGAAATCACTTCATCTACAGATGCACTTACCGAAGTTATAGACATATGAATAATCTAATATAAAGGACTGAGACAACATCATCACAGAAGTCAATGATGCAGTTAATTAATACTGAAGTAAGAGATTAAGGTCTGTTATTTTGTAACCATGATGTAAGTGTTGATCATCACTGAACTGAGGGAAAATATGTGAGGAGTTTCTAGGTATTATTCATTTCCCACTGAGCCAGAAATACCTCTTGATCAGGCAGAACACTTTATGTAGCTTCATTGGCTGGCAGCATTAATCCTCACAGTTTCTCACTCAAACTGTTAGTCTACTCTCTCTTCACAATAATGCTATAGTAAAAGATATGTACCTTCAAGGATATGCCAAACAAATGTCATGCTGCTATGTTTCAGTAATGTTGATATTTATCTCTCACAGCTATGGCTGTGACATAGAGTCTGTCTAAAATGCTTAGTGACCAGAGTATGTCCCTGTCAGAGTTGGAACTATAAATACATCCCTGTCTTTTCTGAGTATCATACATTTACTTTTTGGCATTAAGCTCTTCCCTGAATGCATTGTTGTTTGATTACTTGCTGTTCAATATTATCTCACACTACTTACATAAAGACTCCTGTGGACCCAGAGCCTGCCATTAGCACCACTGTGAGGTTATGCAGAGTTCAGAGCTGCTGGGGAAAGATGTTGTCTTTGAACTTGCCTCTTCCCATTATTGTCACTAACATCTGGTGGGAGGCACTCTTCTCTTTGTGCCATTCACCTCTCAGTCCCTTGAGACCTGGAAGTAATTCCTTTATCAGGATACAGTAGATGAAAGCACTTACATTTTTGTCCCTTATGTTCAGTGACATAGTTTTAAGATTAAACCTGTAGACTCATAATGTTTTATGCATATGTGGTCTGAATGTGTAACTGGAATGTTAGCGACTTTTACTTCATAGAAGGATTCTAATCCAAATGCATGGCTGCTCAGAAAAACGGTCACAACCAAAGACCAAGTAGGTCTACGTGATCTGAATGGAATTAAAAAAAACTTCAATCCCTCTGGCTTGGATACAGACATGATCTTAGTACAGACCTTGAATCTCAAACAATATATGTATAATTAGTTTGTAGAAGGAAGTAGCCATGTTTGAAAATGACATCTAATTGATGAGCAGACAAAGCGATGAATCAGAGAAAGGTTCGACCAAATGAGACTAAGAGGGGATATGCCCAACTCTCATAAGAATAAACAGGAACAATAAGCTACTTAAAGGCAGCACAAACAGAGTATTAGTGAGTTCAGTTGAGTGGAGTTGTGTTCCACACAATTCAGCTGAGTAAGTACAGTAAAATGGAGTTGAGTTCACTCACGAGTTTGTGCAAAGAAAGTTGAAGCCAGAGAATAAGAAGGACCAAGATTAGAAGTAATTGCTAGAGTTAGTTTGAGGCCAAACAGAGCAATTCAGTAAGAAGCTGAGAGAAGTCAGATTGAAACAGTCAGCTTAGAGAGAAGTTTGGGCCACAGCAGCTAATTTCAATCAGCCAGCAAGAGTTTAAAAAGAGCTAGACAGGGTGAGTTTATTCGAATGTAACTCTCAAAGGCTGAAACATTCTAGGCCTGGGTTACCAGATGGATCCTGGAACTTGAAGCATTTACATTTGGGTTTATAGAAAATTAGATTGTATAGAGACTGGAAGCTTCAAGCCTTGAGCCTATGGTTAGTAGAACACAGAAAGAAAAAATCTAGGCTTAAGCCTAGCCGTGTATTCATACAACTTGTATATGGATCTCATTTAATCCTTCTTCTGACAAATAAGTGTGATATTTAAAGTTTTTTATACCATTAAAAAACTATAGAGCAGAGATGAATCCAATCTCTCTCCACATGTGAACTTTATCTTCTGCTTTAGCGCAGTGATGTTGAAATGAATAACTTCAATCTGTTTGGAGGCTATCTACTGGGCTAGACAACAATTCAAGTTGATAGTCTATAAAGTAAAAAGTGTCCTGAAATGTTCTACTCAAACAGAAACAATGCACAGCATTCTGTATTATTTAGAGGAGTTCTGAAATTTTCTGGGCATACTCATTGATCACCTCATCTTGTATCATTTCTTGCATTTTTTAAAGTTTTTGTTTGTTTGGTGGGTTATTTTGTTTGTTTGTTTTGTTTTCCTTTCACTGTTTTCTCCCTATCCCTTCCTAATATAGATAGTGGTGAGTGTCTCAGATTGGAGGAATTTTCCCCTACAATAAAAGGAATGTTTTCACGTGTGAATTTCACATGCCATGTATATTGCTACTCAGAGCACTGATCTTTCCTTGACATCAAATTTTAAATTAAATGTTACAAAATACAAGAAAATAATAGCTTGAAAATGTATTTTTAAGATGACAAGTGTTTGTGCTCCTTACAAGACAGAAAAGAGTAAGAAAAGTCTATTACTGTACAAATTCTTAAAGTTAAGAAATGCTTTCCTTTGGTAAGTTGTGAATAGAAAAATAGGGGTAGCAAGACTCGCTAAGCAATTTAACAGCTGTTATTATAATTAAACTAGTGTGCAATGAGAAGAGATGTTATGAGAATAATCGAGGAAACATCTCTGCCAGAATCTTAGTTGAAAACTTTTGTTGCATATGAAACACAATCAACGGGTAATAGAAATAGAATAGAGTCTGGCATCAGACTCACAACCCATCACACTTGAAGGTTGAATACACAATGTGGAAAAGAAACTCTGGGATTATACAAATACACATCAAAATGAATTTCTTCCATGAAAGATTAGATAAAACACTACTGAGTGTGTCATTGAATCTCACTTATTACATCAGTGTTTATACCCAGAACAAACTGTAGTAAGAGGACACAAGCACAAAGAGTACCACCCTAATCTTTTAATTAAAGTAATTATTCTGATGGAGAAGGCAATCCAATTATTTGAGTTTAGCCTTCCAAAATCATGGAACAACTAAAAGATGTTACAATTGCAGAATTTCAATAAGACTATTTTTATAGGGTATATGAGGTATTTTTTTCTACATTGTTATTGGACCATTGCTCAGTATAACATTACTCAGATTTTAAGAAGCAAGGGAAGGATGTGACTTCAGAATATTACATTTAGATATGTAAGTAAGTCATATTTAAAAGATCCTGGTTAATATCTAATTGATGCATTTCAGTTTCATGCAGCATTCAATCACAATTGTGGCTGTGATGAAGTATATAAATCATATAAGCTTTATATCAAGTAGTGCTGAAGATGAGGTGGTATAAATATGTCAGCATTGCTAAATGCAGTTCTTGGATCTAACGCTCATGGGAGGGAAGTCAATCACAGTCTCTTGTGATGTCTTTCCAGTATTATCAATAAAAGCATCAACAAATGGACAAGAACACTGCCAAGAATGAGGAATGGAGCCTGACTCATGCCAATAAGACGCTGTTTGAGATGGTTTTCAGGAAAGGTGCACGATAACCATGGCAGGCTGCATACTCTTCACCCCTCCTCCTTCTCAAATCTGTATTCATCAGAAGGAACTCCCTGTGGAGTCTGTTTCTTAATAAAGTCGATTCCATCAACTGCTGTGTACGATGTAGCACTTGCTGCTGATTTGTTAATGACTGTGTGCAATCACGGATGCCTTTGCTGCTTCTGTATTAATAGATAAAGGAGTGTCAGCTAGGCATTCCCTTCCCAGGTGCCTGGGCCACACTCAGTCACTAAGTCAGCACCCTCAAAGTTGCAAGTATGTTGAGTATAGGGACCTCTGCACTGTCCTGCTCATCTACATAAATGCAACTATCCTCCCCCCCTTTGGCCTCCACAATTTCCTCTAAGACCCCATTTATACCAAATTAGGGATACCAAGAACTGGTATCATTTACAGTTGCTTAAAGACTTTACCATTTTTAAAGACTCTGTCCCCAAATGCCATCACTGTCCCAGGGGTTGGAAGTTAGGAGGCCAGTATGAAAGTTTAGAGTGCTTGTACCTCATCGACAGCAGTGAACCATCATGATAATCTCAATGATTATCATGTTTTTTATAATTTGTATGTTTTTCTATGATGTATATTTGCTTCCTTTGTCACTTAGCATTACTAGAGTTAAGTAGTGTGTTAGCTTTATAATGCTCAGTGCACCATACCTTCATTCAATCCTGATGCCTCTCATGTTCCTTGCAATAAAAACAAAGTTCTGTAAATCCTGGTCAATTGAGTAAAATATATTGACTAAAATACCATTTTATTTGAATTGTTTTTAAAGCCCTTTCCTTCCCACTATTTAATTAAGGAAGACTCTAGATAGGAAATAGCATAGTTAGTTTATACATAAATTAAGAAAAAGACCATTGATTGTACTAAATTTCATCCAGAAATATAATTTTAAAACATGGTTTAAGATTTTTAAATTCTACTAACAAGGGAAACTGCATGGAGAACTAAGCTAATAACAGTAGTGACAATTAATAAAAACAAACCTAAACACACTGGTAAAATATGAAGGGAATGAGTGGTTTAGCTGTAATTTCAGGGGGTAGCTAAGGATGAGTAATATTTGACACCAGTAGGTTAGAGGAAGGAAAAGCCTTATCAGTACAGGGAAGAAACCAAACTATAGAGGGACATGAAGCCCTTTGGCTCTGAAAAATTTGGCTTACTCTTCCATAAATTTAACCATAAGTGTCTTTCAGTAAAGACTTTTCATATAATGCCATGAAGATTTACATTTCTGGGTTATAATCAGAGATCATGAAAATTAGTGAGATCTGAAGACTAACTCTCACTTTGAATTAGCTGTACTCTCTAATTAACCAAACTTTCTTCACTTTAGTTTTTGTTGTTGCTGTTATTTGTCTTGGTTTTTTTGTTTGTTTGTTTGTTTGTTTTAATCTAGAAATGGTAATGGCTATTGTGTCCATTTTTATTATACAAAAGAAATAATTTAATTGGAGGAATTCCTTCTAGTTTCAGAGGTTTAGTTTATAATCACAAAAGGGAAATTGGGCATGCAGACATGGTTTTGGAGAATTGGGTGACAACCAGCTACATTGTGATACTCAAGGAGAGTGAGAAAGAGAGAGGGAAGAGAAATAGAGAGCAGAGAGAAAAGAGAGAGCAGAGAAAGAATGGGGTGGGGGTTCTCGGCCTGGCAAGTGCTTTTGAAACCTCAAAACCCAACTCTCTGATGACAAAACACTGAAATGTGAACCTATGGAGGCCATTTTTCTTCAAACCACCACACCACCCCTGGGCAATCTCAAAGGACTGTATATTCTACTACAGAGATATTTGTTCTTCCATGTTCGTTGCTGACCTATTCACAATAGACTGGAAAAGTAAGCAGTCTATATGGATATGAACTGTTTAATAGATAATGAAAATATACAATAGAATTCTATTCAGTTGTAAAGGAAAATGAAGTTATAAAATTTGTAGGTATATGGATTGAGCTGGAAAAATTACACTGAGTGAGGTAATCTGAACCCTGAAAGATAATATTATATATTCTTTCACATGCATATGCTAGCTCTGAATCTTTAGATATATCTATTTATATTGGAGTACTCCTATAAGTCAAGAAACTAGTGAGAGGCCACAGAAAGGCATTCAAGGGACAATTTGGCTTACACTTCCAAGTTAAAATATTTCTTTTTGAGGAAGTCAGGCTCAGAACTCAACGAGCTAGTTTCATCATACTAGTCAAGAGGAACGAGAAACATAAAGGCCTCTATATTTGATTGTTTGATGATCTCAGTCAGCTTGAGTCTCGTATACTACTCAGGATGACCTATCTATTGACTGGTACTTCCCACAATATGCCGGGTTACCCTACATCAATAAAAAAGGCAATTCCTCAAAGTGACTACAGCCAACTGATCCTGAAGGACTCTCTAACCAAGTGACAATGGGCTGTGCTGAATTGATCAGTACACAGAGTGAATGTCCATGTTCAGAATTTTAAATTTATTAAACATATTGCATACAAAAATCCTGACCTGGTTCTAATTATTACTACACAAAAGTTGAGTAATTATGTTCAGCACTAAGTGCTTTTCTCCCACTGTTCTTTGATCACTTGCAGGACGTAGTTACTATGGTGGTTTCACAGATATGCTGTGCTGTTTTTGTCATATTAGAAGCAAACAGCACACACAGTCTCAGTGGAGCATTGAAAGTATTTCTCAAAGAATCATCACTTTGTCATTTGTTTTATCTTATGAATAACTTTGAGTCTGTTAATACAACTTGTCATAGAAGTGTAGCATATGCTCATAATAGTATGCTAAGTTATTTGCATATGAACCATATGGATGGCTTTATTACTTCTTTATGAAGGTAGCTGATGTACAACAATTTCTAAAAAAAAATGAAAAAAGGAAAAAAAAGACCCACATTGTTCCTTTGAGTACATCAATATTTCTTTCATCACTGTGTGGTAGTTGTTCTTTCCCTGTTTTAAAATAGTATATAAATACTCAAAAACTATGTTTTAAAATTCATCTTTCTGAATTTTATTTTACTGCATTTATCATGCTTTTCATCAGGTAGAACTTTTCACTTCAGTGATTGCCCTGACCAATTCTAAGGAGAGTTCTTATTTAGCAGTGCTTTTCCCTTAACTAAGTAATTGAAGCAGGAAGCAATTTACTATAGCAATTATATAGAGTTACATCGCATTATATAGAATATATATATATATAAAACCTAATACAGTTTCAGAAGAGATAGTTTAAAAAAAGCTTTATTTTTTATAACAGTAAACTAAACCCCAAGAAAAGTAAGCAACTACCCCCATAAAGTAGAGTTCAGCTATGATGCCAAGATTTGGACCTGGGTTCTGTGTGCAGTGCTCCTGAAAATATATGGCCAGTGAGAAGTTACCTTCCCACATTTAGTACTAAATTATATTCTATAGCATTATAAGTCTTGTAATTTTTGATATTATCAAATAAGACAAATATTTCATTGAAATACCTGTTTTTTTTTTAAAGTACACTTTCTTTTAGAACCTCCTCAGGTTTATAGAAATATTGAATACTAAATTAAGAATTGGCTTTGTTGGGCACCAATGGGAGGAGAAGCCCTTGGTCCTGCCAAGGCTAGACACAGACACCCCCCCCCTGCCTCCAGTGTAGGGGAATGACAAGGCGGAGAGGTGAGAAGGGGTGGGTGGTTGGGGAAGGGGGATAGGATAGAGGACTTATGGATAGGAAACCAGGAAAGAGAATAAAATTTGAAATGTTAATAAAAAATATCAAATAAAAAATAAAGACAAAAGAATTCTTAGTTACTTCCTTGCAATACATACTGAATACCTACAGCCTGCTCCAGAGGAACCTGCATTAACACACCATCTGCACCAAAGCCCATGCTTTCTGTTTACATTACAGATGAGTGTCCAGGTTCATGCATCTGTGGCCATGTGTGTAGAGGACAGAGCAGGATGCTGCATGTTTCCTCTATCTTTCTCTATTATTGTCTGATAGTGCCTTGAGTTAGGCTCTCCTGCTCATTTTTTTCCACTAGAATGTTGACAAGGAGATTCCTAGGAACTACTTGTTTCCACCAGGCAAAACGAGAATTATAAGTATTTAAGGTTATGCCTAGCATTTTCTGGGGGTACTAGTGATTAGAATTCAGACTTCCACGTTCATAGCAGATGCTCTTATGCCCAATGCCACTGCCCCAGTCTTTTGTGGCTCATTTTAGAGTTAAAATTCTATGGTGTTTGACAACATTATGTATCAGTTATAAAATTGTTTATTATGCTAAGGAAATGTCCTATGGATTCTGCCTATTCACCCCTCTCTCTTTTTCTTCCAAATTTTGACCAGTTTTGCCTTTAAATTGATATATTTATTCTAGGACATTTGTAGTCATTCTTACTGTGGGAGAATCTGGTATTGTTCTTTTAGGTCAGTAGGTTGCCAAGAGAAAAAAATGGTGACATCTTTCAGAGAAAGTATGAGGTAGACCCCTTGGAGAGGCAGGATCCTTTTCCTGTTTACCTCATCTGAAGGATACTTCTATGCTTTTTTAAAGGTAGAGACTGTTCTTCCCTTTAGCATATTCATGGCCCCCAATTTTGGGTTGTATTCATCAATAGTTTCTCAAGTCCTTGGCATGAGAATATTCCCTGCCTTGATCATTCTATTTCTTTTCCCTGTGATTATCCTTTACACTGTAACATTCTATGAATATTCTAATATTTCAAGAAAAAGAGGTAGGTTTTCTTTTATTCTGGTTCTACTCTTGCATGTCCCGTTGATTCATTTTAAAATACAACTTGAAACTATCAAGTCTTCATTGAAACCTTAATATTTTCAGTGATCTATAAATCTTTCCTTAATATTTAATGTAACTATCAAAGTATAATTCATTTGTAGTTAAGTAAGGTTTGATGACAGTTGCTGCTCTCCACCTTTTATGTTTTCTTCATTTTCTTTATATTTGTCCATCTGAATTTGCTAGAAAGAGTGCTTGTTTAATCTTCCTTAAATGAGAGCAAATTTTTGCATAATGAGTAAATATAAAAGATAGTGTATCTTCACTGTGAGCTGAGTGCCTTTTGTACTATTTTTCATTATGAATAACCCCTACCACCTGAACTGTTGCCCTGCTCTGAGTTATTGGAAGTTTCACTATATAGACTTTGTCCTTTCATTAGGTAAAGGTTCAGGCCAAAGGATAAGGATGAACTAAAGATATTTCATCTCTTATCTCTTTACCTATGGGGTCATGTAGGATGCTGAGTCTTTGAAGTGAAGATTATAACACATTGGATGCCAGTGTACACAGGCTTTTCTATCTAGGTTGCAGAAACTACTACTTTACTATGTTTTCAGGCCTGTGAGATATCCATGTCCTGCTTCCTGAAAAACGCTTTGTAGTTTGTTACAATTCTATTTGCAGTTTCATTCCTATGTCTCTTATTTAATATATCCTTTTGATTTTGCCTTGAAACCCCAACTTAAACAATAATGTTCAGGAAGGTTTCTTTTTTCAGTTGGGGTTCCTGTGAGGATGGTCAGCAAGGGGAATAATAGAATAAAACATAGCCCAGCAGACAGGCTCAGGAAGTCAGGAAACTGCTGGGGTAAGGGATGGAAGAGGGCAAATACCAGTGTTCTTCTTTCTCTAGGTAAGAATGTGGAGGGCTGCAGCCTGCCCTGTAGTCCCGATCCTCTGGTAGTGAACCTGAGTAGTGAAGAGAAGCATGCTTGCTGAGAATCCTTTTCTCTGTTTCACTGTTGGATATGAATAGAAAGAAAGGCTTTCCATTTCTCTGTGGAGTGTCATTCTTCTTTATCATATGAGGTGTTACATCTGTTTGTACATTCTCTTCTCCAAACCTTTGTCTCAGTTGAATACAAAGGCACATCTAGATTTTACACAGCAGATCCCTAATGTAAGCAGAATGCCAGAATATGGCTGCTGTGTAGTAATCCTCGATTAATAATTTTTTTATACATATTCAATGGAGGAGAAAAGCCTTTGATGCTTTCTACCAGCAGGACAAAGGTCCAGAGAAGACAGTAAAACTCTCCTTCAAATCCACTTTTCCCCCTGAGTTCTTTCACTATCTGATATTAATACTGTCATTTGCAGCCTCCTTCATTATATTCTGTGGATGCTAGGAAGAAGGACTCAGAAGGCTCTTGAACCATAGTAATATAAAAGTTAAGTGAATCCAAAATGCATCTTACTTTAGATGAAAAAACTAAATACTGACATCAAAGACCTATGAAATAAAAATATTGGTTGATTTTTGCTCTCATGGCAATATGTGTTGCCTGCGTGTTGAGAAGGTCATTTTTAGAAATAGATATTTGTTTTTATTTTTCCTAGATGCTGTGTTGCTATTTTCTTTCTTTCTTTCTTTTTTCTTTTTTTCAGAGCTGGGGACAACCCAGGGCCTTGCGCTTGCTAGGCAAGCGCTCTACCGCTGAGCTAAATCCCCAGCCCCGCTACTTTCTTTCTTATACAATGCCAATCTCATGAGATTCTAGGAAGAGGGAAGTAAAAGTGGTGGCTGTCAACCAAATCTAGAATAATCATGATAAAATTTGATCCAGAGAATACAATTGTAAACAACTCATCATCCTTTAATTAGTTCAATAATTTAGTATAATTCTTATCTTCCAGGCATTGTCATCTGACACACAGTATACTTTGTTGTCTGAATTCTAATATAGGCTTAAGTGAATGTCTTATTTTAATACAGATGTAATGATAAATATAGAAAAATGAAGAAGAAAATTCAGTATTTTCTGTCATTTTTGAATTTATTTCCAGTAGTGAATATTTTTACCTAATGGTAAATAATACTTGTCATCTATAAAAAAAAAATCAACGAGGGCTGGCGAAATGCTTTATGGTGAAGAGCACTAGGTGTCTTTCCACAGGTCTATGGTTTGATTTTTAACACCCACCTACTTAAAGCAACCCATAACTGAATTCGAGGATATCTAAGGGCTTCCCTGGACTCCAGGCTTACATGATTTGAACGGAATGCAGAAAAACGAAACAACCTTACACATGTGAACGTGTTTGTGTGTGTATATATATGTACAGCAGAAATCTATCTAACCAGCTACTGACACTGGGCTTTCATGGCCGTCTTTCATCTCTGCCATCCTGTTAAACGTAGTGAAAAACTATCAGCCCATTTCCCCATTCTCACTTATTTATAAGTCACTCATATGTATTTGTTATATTTTTAAAGGGACCTCATGGGTTAAAAGAATTAATTTTTGTTTGGTTTGGTTTTGGTTTTACTCTGAGATTTTTACAGTTATAGTAATATAATGTCACTACATGCAGGTAACTTTAAGCAAGAAAGAAGCTTGGTTCTCTCAGTACTGAAGGCAAGAAATCCGAAATGAAGAGTTTGGTTGAGTCCTGTTGTTGATCATTTTTACTGTTGGTATCAGAAATTGCTTTTGCCTCCAACAGCGACACCACCTGGTCATTGTTGCCATAGCAATGACTATACATTCCCATCATACCTTTGGCTTAGTTCCCACCTTCACCTGGGAGCAGTTATGTCATATTCCAAATGAAAGGCAAACATTTTCTGCCCACTTTTGCCTCTCTCTCTCTCTCTCTCTCTCTCTCTCTCTCTCTCTCTCTCTCTCTCTCTCTCTCTCTCTCTCTCTCTCTCCCCTCTCTCTCTCTCTCTCTCTCTCTCTCTCTCTCTCCCTCCCTCCCTCCGCCCCCCCTCTCTCGTTTTATTTTTCATTTTCTTGTTAAAACCTCTCCACGTGGAACCATGTTGGCTTGGTGTGGTCTGTCTGACTGAGAACCGAGATTTCTACCCCAACATTGGTGACCCGCATGGTCAACTTGATTTCCCATGACCATGTCTGGCCTGGTGCTCCACCGCTGTGCACCCACCACACCAACGGCAGAAAGGGATCCTTGTACTCCTTCCAGTTCCAGTAGCCCCAGCTGCCCCTTATCCTTTGTTAGCATAAGTGCAATCTCTGCTTTACATCTCTACTCCACAGGTGGCCTCAATGCCATAGTTGATTCAATTCCCCTCCTGTCATCTCTGTGTATTTATGAATAGATTTATCCCCCCCTTTTTTTTCATGAGGACACTGCTTACATTGCTTCATTGTCTAATGACCACCCTGGTGACTTCATATTTACTTGATAAAAAATGTCTGTCTAGACTATTTCAAAGTAATGCAACACAAAGGATGAATTAAAATTTCAATGAATGAATTTATGGCAACTACTCAACTCCTCACCCGTAGCTCTGACTTCTCTCTTTATCAATGGTTTCATCACCCTGTTGAAATAAATAAATAATAAGCAAACAATTTCATGCTATGATCCTATTTTCCTGTATGAGTTGATAAGCATTAGGAAATTTTATATTAATGTGAAAATTAGAATTTCAAGGTTGAAACTTTAGATATTAGTACTGACAGCTTTTAAGGAAAATGCCACCTTACTTATTATGCATCTTAGAAGTAAATTGCTGCAGTAAATATTGCAACCTAGCTTGGTTATGAGATAAAAACCGAAAGGTTAAATCATTAAATTTGTTTGTATATGGATATCTAGTCTAACCACAGCAGAAAAATGTAGGTTATAAATTTTAATAAACATTTTTGCCTGAGATATTGTGTATCTGATTAGTATTCTCCTCTAAGGCTGCTATAATTTTCTATTCTATAGGCATAGCCATCACTAAAATGAGAATTGGGAAACTGAGAACTTAAAACCAGCAAGTATCCTATGACTTAATTAAATCACCAGAATTGCTTTGCCAGTTTTCAGGGGCGATTGCATGCACGAGGTGCTCATGTTTATCCACAGCATGCTGCTCATGGCCTGCTATGAAGTATGTAAAAATGCACTTAAGTATATTTTATAAAATGTCTCCCTGTACTGTAAACCTCTCAGAGAAAACCGTAGAGAATACCATCTTACTTTACCCAGCTTCACTTGGTCCCTTGTTCTTACCTCTCAGCTCTCACTAAGTCCTGTGCTAAATGATGAGTCTGTCATCCATTGTGGACTAAATTAGATTTCTACTAATTCTTCCTGAAGACATCTCTATGAGGCAGACATTTCTATCGTCTACACATAAACATTGAGTATGGGAGTACCTCTTGGCAAAATGTGGGTATGTTCCTAACCATCATTTTGATTGATCAGTATTTTACAAAGGAATACTTTTAAATGTAGGTTCTTCTAAAGACACTTCTCAAACACTAAGAAGAGAAACTCTAAAGTTCTCTCACCAAATGTCCACTAACCTTTTATTTATTTTAGTTTTAATTGTATTCTTTATTGTTTCTTTTATTTTATAGATTATTTTGTCTTTTATTTCTTAAAGGCTATTTTCTCTTAATCTACCTACCCTCTGTCTAGCTACATGTGATCTGCTAACTCTCCTTTCTGCTGTTCTCAGCATTCCACAATTACCTATAGTAAAAATGCGTAGGTCTTAGACTTCATGGACTTTTCCCATTTACTTTTGTCATCTCTGTTGGTGTTGTCTTGTTCAGGTCATGCTTGAAAGTCATGATAGTGAGACATTATGGGTATAGCTTCTGTCATTAATAGAAGACACGGCCTTAGAGCAAACTATCCGATCTGCTGGCTCCTACAATCTTTCTATACTCTCTTCTTCAATGTTTCCTGAGCCTTAAGTGTGGGAGTGTTTTTTAGATATATACTTCTGGGACTGAGCTCTGCAACTCTGCATTTTAATTGGTTGTGGTATAAAGTCATCCCTGAAAACACTTACTAGCAACATTGTACAGGCTAAGAAGCTTATATTTAGAATATATTCATATATAAACATGCAATAATAATTATATTAATTATGCAAAAATAATTAATAGAAAAAAGGCTATAAATTTGATGGCAACAAAGAGGTTTATATGAGAGGATTTGGAAAAGGAAAGGAGAGATCTGTAATTATATTAAAGACTCAAATATTGAAAAGGTTTATAAAATTTGTTTCTAAGTGTCAAATTCTTTTTCTTTTAAAATATGCAAATCAGATGTGCTACACACATACTCACATACGGATCCACACATGTGTTTATATACCTCCTTACATGTGCATGCATATTAACACATGAAGACATATACATTCATACAGCCATTATCTCTCTCACACAAACATATCTACACGCTCATATAGACACCCCCACACACACACACAAAATCACATATTACGCTAGCTTCACAAATTCCTTCAAGAAATCACATTTTGTATTTATCTTACCATTATATACTCAAATATATACAAATTCACCAAAGCACTAGTTTTATAAAACATTTTTCTCTGATCCTTTTTCACTTTTGATTTTCTTATATTTACTGTGACTAGGGGTTGTGCTACCATCCTTAGAAGATGTCGGTTCTGTTAGGAAGTAACCCGCTTGATTTTTCTGGTCTTTCTCAATCACTCTCATTCAGTTCTCCTCTCTTGTGGCTTGCACTATATGCACTCAGTCAACTGTGGAACAATAGGAATGATATTGTCAACATTTCTTGAGGCTCAGCTGCCTGAATGTCTTTGATTCAGTCTTGCTTCAAGTCTTCATTTAAAGCATGAGAGCAAGACTGGAAATGGGAATGCAGGGAAAGAGGAGCCATCTCAGTTTGATCTTTCAATACTCCCACTATTACGTAGAAGTATTACTTGCAAATTTCAGGTAAGAAAAAATGGAGATTAAATTATTCACCAAAGTAGACAAAGTCATTATTATTCTAACTGAAACAGAAGGATATATAATATTTAGATAAGCAGAGACAAAAGGTCAAGTCAGTTAAGAAAATAAAATCCTAGAATACATATAAGATCTCTGTTTTGATGAAATACAAAATAACATTTTAATAGACTATTTAATGAAACCAAGATCAGCAGCCAAATGGCTCTTTAGCCAGTTAGAGCTCAGCTTTCTTTTTCTTCCACTAGCAGTACTCAAGATTACAGATCACTGAATTGTGCCTGAATATTTAATTGTATCTTAAATGTTTAAAATTGCACATACTTTCATTTTTCTTGGTCCTGTAGGTAACTAACTTTAGTTTAGAATTAAAGATTTGCTTAATTTTTCTATCTTTCTTTCTTATCTATTAAATCTCTTTTTTTTAATTTTTTTTTTGTCTAAAATATTTTTTTTTATTAACTTGAGTATTTCTTATATACATTTCGAGTGTTATTCCCTTTCCCGGTTTCCGGGCAAACATCCCCCTCCCCCCTCCCCTTCCTTATGGGTGTTCCCTTCCCAACCCTCCCCCCATTGCCGCCCTCCCCCCATAGACTAGTTCACTGGGGGTTCAGTCTTAGCAGGACCCAGGGCTTCCCCTTCCACTGGTGCTCTTACTAGGATATTCATTGCTACCTATGGGGTCAGAGTCCAGGGTCAGTCCATGTATAGTCTTTAGGTAGTGGCTTAGTCCCTGGAAGCTCTGGTTGCTTGGCATTGTTGTACTTTTGGGGTCTCGTGCCCCTTCAAGCTCTTCCAGTTCTTTCTCTGATTCCTTCAATAGGGGACCTATTCTCAGTTCAGTGGTTTGCTGCTGGCATTCGCCTCTATATTTGCTGTATTCTGGCTGTGTCTCTCAGGAGCGATCTACATCCGGCTCCTGTCGGTCTGCACTTCTTTGCTTCATCCATCTTGTCTAATTGGGTGGCTGTATATGTATGGGCCACATGTGGGGCAGGCTCTGAATGGGTGTTCCTTCAGTCTCTGTTTTAATCTTTGCCTCTCCCTTCCCTGCCAAGGGTATTCTTTTTCCTCATTTAAAGAAGGAGTGAAGCATTCACATTTTGATCATCCGTCTTGAGTTTCGTTTGTTCTAGGGATCTAGGGTAATTCAAGCATTTGGGCTAATAGCCACTTATCAATGAGTGCATACCATGTATGTCTTTCTGTGATTGGGTTAGCTCACTCAGGATGATATTTTCCAGTTCCAACCATTTGCCTACGAATTTCATAAACTCGTTGTTTTTGATAGCTGAGTAATATTCCATTGTGTAGATGTACCACATTTTCTGTATCCATTCCTCTGTTGAAGGGCATCTGGGTTCTTTCCAGTTTCTGGCTATTATAAATAAGGCTGCGATGAACATAGTGGAGCACGTGTCTCTTTTATATGTTGAGGCATCTTTTGGGTATATGCCCAAGAGAGGTATAGCTGGATCCTCAGGCAGTTCAATGTCCAATTTTCTGAGGAACCTCCAGACTGATTTCCAGAATGGTTTTACCAGTCTGCAATCCCACCAACAATGGAGGAGTGTTCCTCTTTCTCCACATCCTCGCCAGCATCTGCTGTCACCTGAGTTTTTGATCTTAGCCAATCGCACTGGTGTCATTGATGTGAGGAGACAGCATGACCGAGGCAACTCTGACAAAGGAAAACATTTAAATGAGGTTAACTTACAGTTTTAAATGTTTAGTCTAAATCATAGTTAGAAGCATGGTGACATACAGGTAGACATGGTTTTGGAGAAGGAGCTGAGAGTTCTACAATATATATATATATATATATATATATATATATCCTTCTTATTTATACTTCTCTTACATATTACTCTCTACTGCAGTTTCCCCTCCATATCCTCCCTCCAGACTCTCCCCCACATCCTATTTCTCCCAGAATCCTACCTTCTTCATCTTCCCTTAGAAAACAGTAGGATTTCCATGGCCATAAACCAAATATGGCATAAGATACAATAAGGCCCGCTACACATTATCACATGAAGACTGGATAAGTCAACCTAGTAAGAGGGAAAGGTTCCCAAAGGCAGGCTAATCTTCAGGAAGCAGAAGGAGACTGCGTGAAACCTCAAAGCCTGCCTCTACAGTGACATACTCTCTCTACCATGGCTGTATCTCCTAATAGTGCTGCTACTCTGCCACCTGTGGGCTAAGCATTCCAACACATGAGTCAATGCGGGGGAGGGGCTATTTCTATTCAAACCACCAGAAATGGTACATCCTTTTTATTTATCTTCAAGGAATGCCTAATAAATGGATTTATTTAGGCAACATATTGTTTGGTTTTATTCAGCATCTTTTAATATATTTTCTGTCCTTAATCATTATTTAAGTGTGAGATGCAAACCCACAAATATTAGCAAAATGAAATGTAGGATGAGGGTTTCAACAAGGCATATAAATCAGCAGAGAACATAACACTGGATGACTGCTCACATAATTAATCTTTGAAGCTCTAATATGAAGGAAAAGTCTGCACTAACAGAAGGCATAGATAAAAGATAATGGACAACTAATTAGAATAGTAAAAATCCTGAATTAATATAGGAAAA
The DNA here is from genome assembly GCF_021556685.1 of Rattus norvegicus. NCBI lineage: Eukaryota > Metazoa > Chordata > Mammalia > Rodentia > Muridae > Rattus > Rattus norvegicus. The sequence goes on from NC_141537.1 coordinate 93,860,426, forward strand.
ACCCTTGATAAAACAAACAGAAGGAGTAAAATGAAGGCGAAACATCAGTGTGCCATTTATTTCACTTAAGATTCTATATTAGAGGCAGTTTTCCTAACTTACTCTATCATTTAAATTTCTACAAATGTGGGTGTATATTGTGTGGAGAGCCATATCAAATTGATAACACCATCGTATTACATAGGGCAAAACAATGATGCTCCACTGAACCTTGGACCTTTTATTGTGTTGCTATAATTCTCCATTTCTTATTGTTGTGAACACACCTGACAAGAAGCAGCATAAGGAACAAGAAAGGTTTGTGTCGTCCCACAGCTCAGGGAAGGCAGTCTTTCAATACAAGGAAGGTACGATCACAAACGAGCTCTTACCTGTGTAGTTGGAGGAAGCCTATTCACACCCATGTGAGTTGGGAAAGGGAGAAAGTGGAATGCTATCACAGGCTAGCTTCCTCCATTACCCCTTTAAATGTAGTCTAGGGGAAAGCCCATGGGGATGAGGCTACTCACATCCAGTGTGGTTACTAGGATAATTTCAAGAAACATACTCTCAGACACACCCCAAAGTGAACCTCACTGCTGTGAAAGTGAAGAAGAGAAAATTGCCATTGTAGCTACCTTATACACAAAGGGAGTCTTGTACATAATTAAGGCTTCATAACTGAGGCTTCTGAAGTATGAAGACTTTCCTGGATTTCAAGAATTAAGTATATTAGAAGATAATCTTTGTATGAAGAATAAGGGAAATAGATTAAAAAGTGCATACCCATAGTTTAGAAGGTCGATTCACAGACCATGATACAAGAAATGTAGCTAATTTCTATGTGTGGAAAACCTTTAAAACCTTCAGGAAGAACACAGCCCTACACATGTACTTTATCATGAGATTCCATATGGATTTGCTACATGCAAAAATGCAAGGATGGGTATTTATGCTAAATTACTATGTTTGTGGTGATTCTATTTTATGCAGGAAAAGAACTTGAAGCCAAGCTGAAAGTAATAAACTGGTGGCCTAGTTGAGCTGCTCGTGTGTTTCTAGGTTGTCATTTTATCTCTCATAGGGAGACAATATTAGGGAAAGAATTTATTCTACATCCACGTCTACACCGATGAATTATGCTCTGTTTTATTTATATCCACTGTACTATTACAGCACTGCCAGTTATGGTTATTACCTGTATAGGTTCAATTACTTTATTTTTATTTAATCAGTTCATATAACGACAATGTGCAGATTATATCACCAGACTTGGTAAATGTAGAGTTAACAATCCCTTTCTCTTTATACATAATATTGTTCTGTTTGTTGTTATTTCCACAAAACCTATTTTCATCTAACAGCAACAGAAAGGGGCATGGATGGGAACATGAAGGAAAGTTGAAGAACTTGGAGGAGTAGAAGGAGGAGAGAGTTTAATTAGGATGTAGTGTATGATAAAATAATCTATCTTTAATAACAGGGAGAATTAAAATGAAGGATACAATCGTTTTTTAATGTTCTAAAGCACTGTTAGTCTGATAACTCAAATTGAAGAATAATTTTAGATTTAAATATTTTATAAAATTTAATGTCTTCATATTCCCTTGTGTGTATATACTTTGTTTCATAACAAATCTATTGTAGCCATAGAAATTTGAATGTTACTTCATGCTTCTGAAAAGTCATGTTTCAAGCATTTACTAAAACATATTTTCTCCTAACTTGTAGGAATTAGGGTTATTTTTTCTTTAAATATATGCTGTTTTTACCAACTTATCTTTTTTTTTTTTTTTTCTGAGCTGAGGGCCGAACCCAGGGCCTTGCGCTTGCTAGGCAAGCGCTCTACCGCTGAGCTAAATCCTCAACCCCTACCAACTTATCTTTTAGTTACTTTTATGCATATGAAATAGAAATGTTAAATTTGCTGTTTTCATCCATTTGTAGTTTTGTGTATTCTTATTTACTTCCCTAATCACTTTCGTCACCACATCCACTGGACTTATTTTTCAAGTGGCTTGAGACAGGCCATTTCATTGTCGCACTCTTAGCACTTAGGGAACGGGTCAGCCTGTTTATACAGCAGGAGTACTTAGGGTCTTTAAGTTGAAGCTTCCCCTGTGGACTTGTGCGCTGCAGCCACTTGACTTGGCTGTGTTCAGAAACCAGTTCTCTTCCCTCTTAGAGTTATATTATTTGAGCGTGTGTGTGTGTGTGTGTGTGTGTGTGTGTGTGTGTGTGTGTGTGAGAGAGAGAGAGAGAGAGAGAGAGAGAGAGAGAGAGAGAGAGAGAGAGAGAGAAAGTGATTTGAGAAATTTTTAAATTAATCGTGGATTTTTGTCTTTCATATTGTGTGTGATATGTTGTGTGAGTTTTGGTTGTCTGCATTGTGCTTCTGGCCTGTTACATGCTTACACCTGTCCAGGAGCTATCTCAGAGACTGGAAAATACACACACACACACACACACACACACAGAGAGAGAGAGAGAGAGAGAGAGAGAGAGAGAGAGAGAGAGAGAGAGAGAGAGAGAGAGAGAGAGACACAGATATTCTTAAAATGCCTTGGCCAACTCAAAGACTGGGCTCTTATAGCTCTTTCCCTGCTATCCCAGGCCCAGTCGGAGAAATGGCCAGCCACAACTCTCAATGTGTACTGCCCTGGGTTCAGTCATTTCCTACTGGCAACTTTATTGATAGATCTAAAACTAATTGAGGGCAAGGACTTTTAGTTTCAGTAAATGCATCAAAACCACCCTCTACACACCTGTTACTGTTATACCACAAGCGTATGTTTGAGGGAGAGGGGCCACAAAATCATATATATATTGTATATATATATATGTATATGTATATATGTATATATGTATATATATTGCAGACTGACTTGTTAAATTCTGCATATTTTGACAAAATGACTCACTTCCCTTCTTTTCTCTTGGAAGCCTATTCCTTTTTGAAGAGGAAATGGAGGGGTGTGGATCTGGGGGAGAGGGAAGATGTGGAGAAGCAAGGAGTGGAACAAGGGGAAGCCATGGTTAGGGAGTATTATATGGGAGAAGAATCTATTTTCTGTGAAAATGAATGTAAAAAAAAGTAAGTTAAAAAGAAAAAAGAAGACTGACTTAAACCCATTGTGTACAAAGAACAGTTCCTTTATTCAGTCACTTGTTGTTAGATATGTATGCTGCCAACTGTGAATAATGCAGTGATAAATACAGATGTGCACTGTCTCCATGGTGCAGTACTTAGGTTCCCATGAGCAGCAGAAATAAATAATACAGTGGTTCTTATTTTTCTGATTTTAGTATTTTGAGGATTATATATCGTTTTCAAAACCCAGAAAAGCATTTTAACAGGACGATCAATGGTTAGTCTTCTCAGACTTACTTTTTTTTCTCTGACAGTGTTCTTGTTGCCCTACAGAGAATGAAATTCATAAAACGATAGTAGATACACGAGATGTCTATAAATCTCATGTGAAGCTAGTGCTATGAATTTCTACTACAGGTAAAATGTATATAAGACACGTGTATACATGTTAGCATGCCATGATGACCATTCATATTTATTCATTCATATTATGGCTGATGACCACTTGTAACTCAAATGATAAAAGGTAATCTGGTATAAATCAAAGTGCAAGTAATTATTTAACGATTCAACTCTCAACCCTTCCTGTATTCATTGTCTGATTTTTGAGAATTGTCAGTTTATATGTAGAGGTATAGATTTAGTTTTAATTTCATTTTTACATTGTAACTCAAACTATTTTTATTTTATTCATTTCTTATTCTAACCTACATGGATTGGAAACAAAAAAATCTGTTGCTTTATGTAACTCATACCTAAATTTTAATTTTGCTGTAAATTTCATTATCCTAAAATTTAAAGAAATCAATCCTTGCGCTCAAGTGTGATGCAGAACAATTTTGACCATTTGCACAAATGCCATAATATCAGTCTGCTGATGTAAACATGAATTTCAAGCAACCAAAAATTGCCCTGAATAATATATATAACTATTTTATATAAACTTACTTAAATGATTCCCAATATCGAAACATTTCCATCCAAGAAAAAAACTCACTCTGTTATTTTTTTCAAGAGTTACAAGATTATTGCTTTAACTGAAAATGTGTCATAAAATTTTACCTACATGATCTTTCTACAATGTTATTTCAATTGAAGAAATAACATTGTAGAAAATGAGGTTATTTAGGAGTAATAAAGTACTCACTGTAGAGAGCCACGGCATCTAAATAAGACATATCTATTTGTTAAAAAAGGATTAAATTTCAAACTGTAAATAGTTAAGCAAATAATTGAAGAAATGACATGATTAAGCATGGGTAGATGCACTTTAAAACTGTCTTTATCTGTAATTAGGGATTGTCACACTCAGTCATCTCAGAGAAAGCACTAATGATCATCTGTCAAATTTTCATGTCCTGAAAATAAACATTCTAGAGAAGCAAACAGCTTTTGCTACTGAAAATATATTAAATATTAAAAATTATGTATGCAGCAAGACTCTTCCTTCAAAGACTTGTACTGTCTGCATATGAATTCTAATGAAAATTACTTGTGTTTATATCTTTAATGTTAGATAATTTTCAAATGAATATGCCCTTAATATGCATATATCAGCACTTTCCCAAGGAAAAGAAGTGGCCATTTCCTGTCAACTTCCAGAATACATTTCAGCTGGACCCTGACAAATCAGCCAGTCTGATTGACCTCTGTCATTTATACTGTGTAAATTCCTTTATGCAATGAAAATGATCTGTCGAATGAGGTAAATCCAATGCCATGAGATGATTAATTAAAGCATTTCTTTACATTAAAGAAGGGTTGTTTTGATGATAAAATTGTTAATTTTGAGAAAATGAAGTTATCTGTATTAAATAATTAAAAGAATTAAAATATAAAGTCATTTAAATTATAGCACTTTGTAGGTTTAAATGAAATATTTCAATAGTAACCATTTACTTAGTCTAACATCTATCTTTCAATGAAGCACTTCTATTTCTACTTTCTTATCCAAGCAAAATTATATATAGTGATGGTAAGGACACTATCATCAGATGAATAAACTGCAGCCTGATATAGTAATATCTATAATTCTGGCATATATGACATCTCCATTCTATCCAACAACTTGTTGACTTATAATTTACTTCTTATCAAAAATGTTGCCTGAAGTTTCCTTCTATTTGGCAGGTCTGACAGCTTAGCCTCAGAGACTAGCAAAATAAGAAAAGAATGCATGATCCCTGTGGAACACTCTTCTGATGCCATGTCATGTAGATGGTATCCAGCACCACACACTTTATTTTAACAGACTCTATTGGTGCTTTTTGTGTTGACCTGTGTGTTGTTCAGATAAGTGTATAATCACCTAGATTCCTACTGAGGTCCTTCCAGTGTTAAATTCTTGTCCTCTGCATGTGAATCCATAGCTAATGATTACCACATAGATTTCAAAGGTAAGTACATGAAAAACATATCTTTTCAGGCATATATTGAAAATCTCTGAACACTCCAATAAATTATCACATAGGAGTCATTCAAGACTTATATATTTCTTGTATTTCTGAACAATGAAAGTCCAAGATCTAGGGGATGGATAACAGTGAGGTAGGTAGGAAGAGAAGTTCTGTCTGCTTCCTACAGGCGATGGACTTTTATATACATAAGTGTCCATACACACATATCTGTGTTTATATATACATACAGAGAGCGAGGGGGAAGCATAATGTTATAACTTAAGGGTATTCTATCATCATTACTTAATAGTACATTTCGCAAGTCCCCATCTCCAAATGTTGTAGTTCTTAGTGTCTGGTATCATCGACAAGGTCTTTTAGATGTTCTTTAAACTGAACACATATCAATAACTATGCAGACTTCCAGCATCTTTGTAGATGTTCATTATAATGGATATACACACAATTTTAAAGATGTAAAGATATGATTTGTTTCAGAAGCATCTGATACATTATTTTTCTTTGGTAAAAATAGTTCATGTAACATTGGATTTCTAAAGGTTGCCATGTATTTTTAGGTAAAATGTGGCATATACAAGATTTTTCACTTCACATTGAAGGATTATTTTAAACTGACCTTACCATGTATTTGTACCGCAATTAATCTCAGCGTATCCCACCATTCTGCTGAGCCTACTCAGGTTTCTTAACAATGAAAAGGGAATTCCTTTGTTAAAATCTTTCTCAGGAGCTAACACTTGTTCTTTGTATTAGAGACCTAAGGTGGGGAAAAACACAGAACTTCATCAAGATACCCTCTTCCTCAGATGAAACAGCTTTGCATTAGCATCTGGCATTATTGTGTACAGTGTCTTTATAAAGAACAGTACTGTCCTTGTGGAAGCTGTAATCTAAATAATTGGTAAATAAAAATCTAGCACTGAAGTAGTGAATGGTTAGCTGGAAATAATTAGAGAGGACTTGAAGCTGTGAAAGGGTAGCAAGTAGAAGCAGCAGCCATTCCACTTAGAAGTTGGATTTACCTCAGTAAGAAACTCCAAATGTTAATCCTGCCAATCCATGAGCATGGGAGATCTTTCCATCTTCTGAGATCTTCTTCAATTTCTTTCTTCAGAGGCTTGAAGTTCTAATCGTACAGATCTTTCACTTGCTTGGTTAAAGTCACACCGAGGTATTTTATATTATTTGGGATTATTATGAATGGTGTCATTTCCCTAATTTCTTTCTTGGCTTGTTTCTCTTTTGTGTAGAGGAAGGCTACTGATTTATTTGAGTTAATTTTATACCCAGCCACTTTGCTGAAGGTGTTTATGAGGTTTAGTAGTTCTCTGGTGGAACTTTTGGGATCACTTAAATATACTATCATATCATCTGCAAATAGTGATATTTTGACTTCCTCTTTTCCGATCTGTATCCCCTTGACCTCCTCTTGTTGTCTGATTGCTCTGGCTAGAACTTCAAGACCTATATTGAATAAGTAGGGAGAGAGTGGGCAGCCTTGTCTAGTCCCTGATTTTAGTGGGATTGCTTCAAGTTTCTCTCCATTTAGTTTAATATTAGCTATTGGCTTGCTGTATATGGCTTTTACTATGTTTAGGTATGGGCCTTGATTTCCTATTCATTCCACGACTTTTATCATGAAGGGGTGTTGAATTTTGTCAAATGCTTTCTCAGCATCTAATGAAATGATCATGTGGTTTTTATCTTTCAGTTTGTTCATATAGTAGATTACGTTGATGGTTTTCCATATATTAAACCACCCCTGCATGCCTGGGATGAAGCCTACTTGATCATGCTGGATGATTGTTTTGATGTGCTCTTGGATTCGGTTTGCAAGAATTTTATTGAGTATTTTTGCATCGATATTCATAAGGGAAATTGGTCTGACGTTCTCTTTCTTTATTGGGTCTTGTTTTGGACTAAGCCACTACCCAAGGACTATACATGGACTGACCCTGGGCTCTAACCGCATAGGTAGCAATGAATAGCCTAGTAAGAGCACCAGTGGAAGGGGAAGCCCTTGGTCCTGCCAAGACTGAACCCCCAGTGAACAGTGAATGGGATTGTTGCGGGGAGGATAGGGAGGAGAACACCTATAGAGAAAGGGAGGAGGAGGGGTTAGGGGGATGTTGACCTGGAAACCGGGAAAGCGAATAACAATCAAAATGTAAATAAGTAATACCCAAGTTAATAAGGACAAAAAAAAGAGAAACTCCAAATGTGATATGGGGTGCACAGACAAACCTCATTTCAGCAGGTGTGAGCAAGATGTTTCTCTAGAATGTTTCCATTAAGGTTCTATGGAGGTAAATATTTATGTAAATTTCTACCCCACCCCCATTCTGTGGGTTTCAAAGGAGCCATCCACAGGAATTATCTAAATTAGCTCTTCTGCTATGATCTAAAGCTTTCAGAGAGGATAGGGGAATTCCGAAAGGATATGCTTTACAGGTAGAGCTCTATGAGCCATCTGGGAGAACACAGGAAAAGCCATTCTCAGGGTGATGCTGTACCTTGACCCCAAAAGTAACAACTCATACAGAGCACTCTACCTTAGACTCATGGGTACCCTCTATACTCGTTTCTGGGGGTCCTATTCTGTAAACCATGGTTCTTATGTGTCATAAATAGGGGCATACATACATGACGTTTTGTGCACTGCTGCAAGGATTCCCCTATATTCAAATATTAGTTTTCTGCCCTCTTGATTCAATCTGAATATGACCTTGTAATGCTTATGTCAAGAATCTCCTGTCTCAAGTTTGTGTAAACAATGCTTATTATTTATTGCCCCATCAATAAAAGCTGATCACCCAATGTCTGAGCAGAGGAGAGAATAGGGAAAAACTTCTGCCAGCCAGGAGAGGATGAGAGAGAAAAGAATAAGACAGATTCAGCCTAGAGAGAAGAGAGACTTCAACTGGAGGATAGGAGGACCTAAGTGCAAGTATCATGGTCATTTGTGCTGAAAGGAAGCCAGATTAGTTTAGAAGATTAAAATAGATCAATGACTTCCCAGATATTACAGTAGAGCTTGCTTAAATAAATCTTGGTATCTCTTGATGGGGAAAGTAGTTAAGATCAGAACAAAAGTAGTCACTGTATTGATTTACCACATTGATATTAAAAATTTCTGTTACATACATATATTAGGGTCCTGATATTGAGCCACACTGGAACTGAAAGAAAAGCCTCATCTTTCTACTTTTACTCGAGTGTCTCCCTATAACAAAGGCTGAAGAACATAGATGTTGAAAAAAGGAGAAATACTCACAAGACCAATCTGCACAACTTTAAAACAGATAAGGGCAGGATTTGAATTCACAGTCAATTAAAATTAATGATATAAATAGGTACTGGTTCTGTGGGGAAAGTCTACTAGAAGACAGAAGGCATTCGAAAATTCCTTTAATTTAAAAAAACAGCATATTTTAACATAAATGATTAAAATATTTCAGTATGTTCATTTCCTTAATTAAATTCTCATCAAGTTGATTTAAGTTGTCAGATATTTCCACAAATAAATAAAATTAAAACCACTCTCTGATGAGTGTTTGTCGTTCATCTGCTCCAAGTAGAAGTGAGTATTTTGCATATATGTGGGTAAAGATAGGTAGCATGAGGAGGGAAATACTTGTGTCCCTGCTATCCTGAGTATGCCTACTTAACAAGTTAAGCATGCTTAAGCCTGAATATTACTTTGACTGAAGTCTGAGAGATTTCCAAATTAATAAAGTGTGCCCACCAAAACTGAAATCTACTTTAAAGATCAGAAGCACAAATAATAAATCTCAGTTGTTAAGTTTTTTTTTACTACCTTTGAAAAGAAAATGCCAAACTTTTTTTCCTCTTAATTAAGCTAAAGATACATATGGAAATTGTGTAACATTCTCTTTTAAAAGATCTACTCAATGGAATTGTTTTATAATTTAGTCGTATTAAAAGCATGACTATTTAATTATATTGCTATTTGTTTCTGTGTTGAAAAGGTAAACTACTGGATTCAGTAAGATAAACGTCAGGATTCATTAACAACCACTGAAAGCAATGACTGTTTACAAATGAAATTTGGATGTGCAAAAATTACAAGTGATTTAAATACAGTTCTAGGAAAATAAATGGTTAAAGAAATACATGTGAGTTTAAGCACATGATTCAATTATTCTAGATTCCAATCTTACATGTTTATTCAGTAGGTAGAAAAATAATTTAGTTTTAAAATCTAGATCACTCAGCTGTGAAACTTTAATTCTAATAGTATTTCACTTAAGGTATCTGTAGGTTTAGTGAAATATGGCAGACAAAGGTGCCGATTCACTAACAGCTTACAAACATGAGCTTGTTTTAAAAATTGAAAACAAAGAGCTATAGGATAATTAAAACTGAATGCAAATAGTGGTGGCAGGAAGCCTCCATATCTCCAATTTTTATTCTTCTTAGGTGGGGAAATTTGTATTGTAAGTCATGTGTTCCATGTATTATTTTTATACGTGCAACCTAAGCTCTTATTTATATCTACCTAGTTGTCAAACAAGCTTAATTGTAGTGTTGATGCTGGCTTGTCAGTTTTCACTGTAAGCTGAGGATCCCGGCAGGCTATGAACAGTGAATTCCCAGTAACTATCCCAGTCACTTCAAAAATGTACTCCTGAAGTCATAAGTGATGTGGTTCTAGCATTATAAATTCCACCTTCTACTTTGCATTCTAGTTGGCTGATGAATTCCAAAGGTTCAAATATGAATCCCGTATTCAATTTCAAGATGAAAGTATTATTAGTTTTCAATTACCTTTACATTCAGACTGCATTTCAAAAGGAGAATGGCATTTGAGATGGTGCTAGGAGGTGACGATGGGATTTTGACATCTGGAGGTAAAATGAGAAAAGGCAGAAGGCTCATTTTCATAAGAGATATTTTGCTTGTTCTAAATGGATAATTAATAGCCTGACTTGATAAATCACTTGCAAATTATATTGCTCACAAAGTTATTAGCTACTTAATTATCATTAAGCTGATTTAGTTTTAAATATATGGACGAGTGGAAATATATATTCAGAAATCAGAGGAACCTTCTTTAACTAGCCTGATGTTGATCTATCTGGCTGGTACCTCTTACTCCAATAGAACAAAATGTTTCCCTGGAAGTGTTTTATCATCTCTTTGTTCTTCCTGGTTGTAGGAAGCAAATAAGAAGCTTATATAAAACATTTCATATCTGACTTTCAGTATCCGATTTTTATAATACTTGTTTAATATGAATCAGCATCTCTTCATAAATGTTTATAATTTCAATCATATTATTGTATCTGTACTTTTCTATTGATTACTATATGCTTTATAATACTTCTGCAATTATATTTTGTATTCCTCATTGTCATGAAAACAGATGAATTACAGTGGTCTTTTTCAATCTTTATAGGCAATTCATGATTGGTAGATGGCTCAAATATCTATTTTGTCTCATGGTATTTGGCAGTTCTACACATTTGCATCAGGAAAATATAAAAGCTTAACACAGCACTCTGTAGATTAGCGAATTATCAGATATTCACCAAAGTTTGCCAATCTAGATTCTTAGTGTTCTTCATACCAAGGATGATTTTCAAAAAAGTTCAAGAATCTACATCAAGTTCGACAACAGACTTATGAAATGATCACTAGAAGTGATTCCTGGCATCTAAATGTCTGAGGTGCCTTCGTGTTAACAAATCTGAAGTCGGTTTTAGGAATAGTAGAACTGGATGGAAAAAGGACCTGTTAACCTCTGTATATCAAATGATAAGTAGTGTTACAAAAGGGGCTTTACACAGAAAATTAAAGGATGTGACATTGGGTAGTGAGTAAAGAGGTTGAGGATAGATGTGCAAAGAATTGAGGAAGAAGGTTCATTGTATACATTCTCAAAAATTGCTAAAATTATTATTTTTAAAATCATGCTCAAGATAAAATACCAGATATCTCATTAGGGTGCCTGTGATGGTCAGAAAAGACTAAACACTAAATCCCTAACAATGTTTTTTATTATGTAAGGTGGGAATTATATATGCTTTATACATATAATGAATGTTGATTTTAAAATGAGAAAACAAAGTATACATAATTTATGTTGTTGAAATTTGCTCACTAAATACTATAAAATATATTATTATAATAGTGTCAGTTATACAAATAGCAGTAGATATTTGTTTTATAACAAGGACCTTATAAACTTTGAAAATGTGGTCTGATCATGTCATCTTTGCATTAAATAGTACTTGATACTAAATAAACAATGTATTATGAATTCTCAATATTCCATAATAAATAGAAGGAAAAAGAATAAGTATAATGAGTACACTGTGCCTTGTTTTGTTAAGGATTGCATCATGTTCAGACACATAGGATTTTTGTTATCAACCAGTGTTATGGGACCAGTTGCACTTCTCAGATGCTCATGATCTTGATATAAACCAAAAGCAAGAATGAATGAAGGAAGATTTGTTTTACTTATTTGTATTCTATCTCAACTAGTATTATGATTCTTGCCACATCTTGAAAAATGGGAATCAATAAAATCTGATCTCATGTAGGGTGAAGGTTGTGACAAGAACTCTTTCTTTCAACCTATAACATAATGCTTATTTAGGGCACATAGCAGTGCTGTGTATGGACATTCTAGAAATGAAATACTTTTTATACCAAACAATGGGACAAAGCCCTGAGTTATACGCAGCCAAAAACTGAGGAATCTCGTAATTTAAGAAAGGGACAAAAGAGCTTTACAGAGCAGAATACCCCATAGTCAAGTTAGCACACTATGAGTGTTTGGTATCTAAGGCACCATCCTATTGCTATGACAAGACACCATGACCAAAGCAAATTATAAATGAAGTAATAAATTGCAGACTTGATTACTGTTTCTGAGGTTGAGTTCATGCACATTCTGGTGGGAAGGCATAGCAGCAGACAGGTCCGGATAATGCTAGAATCGTAGAAAAAATTGTTCTTATTCTTTCTTGCTCCCAAGAATATATCTTTTACTGTACTCTATGGTCTACATACCCATATATAGCTACCACAGACACACACGTGCACACAGAGACAGAGAGAACGGTGGATAAAGGTTTTAAAATTATATTTTGAATTAATATATTTAACATTGAATTGTGGTGTTTACCCAATAATACTTAAACTAGATTCTTTATAAGAGCATTTCATACTTTCTAAATAATCAGAGCTTTTTATAAACAACTTCTGTATAGTTACAATGAGTAAAGTACAGTGGTGGCAAATACAATAGAATTAAATGTGTGATGCCTCCAACAATGAGAGAAAAAATGGCCAACAACCTTATTTTTTTTTATTAACTTGAGTATTTCTTATATACATTTCGAGTGTTATTCCCTTTCCTGGTTTCCGGGCAAACATCCCCCTCCCCCCTCCCCTTCCTTATGGGTGTTCCCCTCCCAATCCTCCCCCCATTGCCGCCCTCCCCCCATAGTCTAGTTCACTGGGGGTTCAGTCTTAGCAGGACCCAGGGCTTCCCCTTCCACTGGTGCTCTTACTAGGATATTCATTGCTACCTATGGGGTCAGAGTCCAGGGTCAGTCCATGTATAGTCTTTAGGTAGTGGCTTAGTCCCTGGAAGCACAACCTTATCTTTAATGCATAATTTCTGTCATTTATAAAAGGTAAAAACTGTGAACTTTTTGCTGGCCTTTATAGTCTGTATGTAGACAGATGCTATTATTTTTGCAGTTTTATTATTTTGTTGTCTCACTGTAGTATGGAAAGAATTAAATTAAACTTTTTTACTAAGTACTTGAGTTTGACTTAGGGTCACTAAACCCTTAGAGGCATCTGAACTGAACTTTAAAATAATATTTTTAAATTTCTTTCAAGACACCCTCACTTATATTTATCATGTTACTATAAGAAAAGTAGGAGTCCTACCTACGTTGGTGAAATTCCATATTGAATTGTGTCTCTTCCTTATAGCCATACCCTAAGACTCCCTAAAATCTTTCTTATATAGTCCCAAAAGCATCAGCAAGATATCTCTTCCTGATTTTCATTTTCACATTGCTGACTTTGAGTCACATTTACCAAACTTTAAATCAGAATTGAATAGTTGAAAATATTAACTGCCACTTAGGTGCTGTCTTTTTTGTTTTATTTCATGGAATTTTAATAATGTAAAATGGAAAGATATTAATGCTTTAAAAATGGAGCATCTATACTTGGAAAGGAACAGTTTTACTAAGGCCGAGCCTCTGAGAGAAGAAATAGGGGGGAAAGGAAGGATTGTTTAAACAGCATTCTGCAGCAAGATGAATCAGTGTCATTTCACCCATTACAGCTTTGTAAGTTTCCACTCTAATGTAGTCTATGCACAAAAAAATGATAATTAAGGGGACAAAAGAATCATCTATAGCCAGCCAACCCCTATAATGATTGGTTACTATAGAAATTTGATAGACTCCCTTGCTGTCTATGGGGAATGAGGAAAAAAAAACAGTTTGGTAGTTAGCAAGACAAGCTTGAGGTCTAGGAATATATCTTGGTGGATAAAATGCTTTCTGTATAAACAAGTTTAAATCTTTAACAGCCATGTAAAAGGTGAGACTGAAGGCACACTGTTGAAACCCTTGCATGGTTTGGAGGAGGCATTCTTGGGGCTCACTAAACAGTCGAACTGAAATACCAATGTGTAGTCGACACGTACCCTATCATGGTAAATATTGTAGGGAGCAATAGTGGAAGACATATAAAATAGACCAGTTCTCACCAGCTGCACAAATCATTTTCATTATCTTCCCCCTGGGTAAGGAGAGACACACCAGTGGAATGCATTGTGTGGAGGATAGAATGCCAGGTGTCAAAGGCATAGGAGAAAATTTCAAACTAAAAAGTTATATATTTTAAAAAATACAAAAATAGCATAGACCCTAGTAAGACTTTTAAGACACCATGAAATGACTATATAGTTTAAGTATTAATTATATAAAACACAAAATGTATATTAAAAGCTGCCCAGGGAAGCAGCCTAATAACATACAAAGGTACACACACAGAGCATCATTAGCTGATATTTCAGTAGAAACTAAAAGTCCAGAAGAGTTTAGGAAGTAGCATTTCAAGTTCTGAAAGACCATAGCTATCAACATGGGCTACTATACTAGAAAATTATCTTTCATAGTAGAAAGCATTAAATTAAGAAATGAAAATTTCCATGAATTACAAAATGGAAATATGACCACTATTTCAATATTATATAGTATAGCAGCAGGAAGACAGTCAACGGAAAGAAAGGACAAAAACATCCCAGAAATTATAAGCAAAAAATATTTCAGAAAAGTTGTAAAGGAAAGACTTATAAAAGCAACATAGTGTCTTAAATGATCACATTGCTCATTAATATCCATGAATATCAACAGTCTTGATTCTATAATGAAAAGATACAAGAAAACAACAGTACTCCTCTGGAAGATTCCAGAAAACATAATTCACCATCAAAAGCAGGAAACAACTTAGTGTGAAAAGAGCAAAATATATTCCAAGTAAGCAGATCCAAGGAGAAGCATGAATTATTCTTTTAATCACTGGAAAAATGACTTCAACTAGAACTTGTTAGAAAGGAGAAGAGAGGTCAGTTCAGACTTAGTGAATAATTCATAGAGAATTTTATAATCCTAAGCACACATTCAATGAACATAGGTGCTCCCTATTTCTTGAAACAAGTACTATTAGAGTAGAAAATCACAAGCCAATCCCAGGAGAGTAATAGCAGATGACTCTCACCAAGGCAAAGGTCATGTAATGAATCAATAAATAGATAACCACAAAGAAAATTTGCATTGAATGACTCTATAGATAAATTGAGTTAACAGAATACAGAATCTGCAGAATACTTACCCATCTCAGCAGTCTCTGGGACAAGGACACAAAGAAGTGCTCAGCAAATAAGGAAGCTAGAAAACGTCCATTTATTATAAGTGATCACAATGAGATAGAGATATTGTCAGCGTAAGAAAAATCATAGAAAATTTACAAACTCATGCAGTTAACATATCACACTGTTGAAAAATTAAGTGGACCATTGAAGAAACCAGAATGAAAAGAAAATAATCTCAAATAGGAATAAAATTATATCACCTTCATCTGAAAGGTTAACTCAGGTGTTCTTCAGTTCTATTTCTTTGTAAGGAGGGGGTTCTTCATACTCTTCAGTCAATAAGTTTCTGAACTGTCTGGTTACATGGCATGTGTCAAAATATACTTTATCTTCTAGCAAGTTAAATAACAAGAAAATCTGTTTTAAAATGTTAAGTAATTGTTCTTTACAAATTGCTTTCTTCTCATTGCTATTCTCTGTGAAGCATTTATTTACATAAAGTTTAATGCATTTACTATTTTAGATAAATTAATGAATGTACCTTAATTCCATGTGTGTTAATTATTTATTTTGAGGGTAATAAGTATCAGTTGTAGTAATCCACATGAACAAAAGATGCCAGTGTGACATCTGCAGTTTTGGAGAATAAAATCAAGCCCAAATCGATAATTTGGAGAGTTATGTCTTTTATGTTCCCCTTGTGTTTTTTAAATTATTTAATTTTACACTCTAGATTTTATTCCCCTCCTGGTTCTTCCTCCAATGGTTCCAAACCCCCTCCTTGCCCCAATCCCCAAAACCCTGTCTTCACAAGGATGACCACATCACCTATCCCACCAGACCTCTAAACTTCCTGGGACCTCTAGATTCTTGATGATTATTAGGTGCATCTTCTCTGACTGAACCTAGACCTGGGAGTCTCTGCTGTATATGTGTTGGGGCCTCATCTCAGCTGGTCTATTCAGCCTGGTTGTTGATTCAGTATCTGAGAGATCTTGGGGGTCCAGTTTAATTGAGACTTCTAGTCCTCCTAGAGGATTGCTATCCTCCTCAGCTTCCTCCTGCTTTCCTCTAATTCAACAAAAGGGTTAGAGGCTTCTGTTCATTGGTTGGGTGAGCATATCTACATCTGACTCTTTGAGCTGCTTGTTGAGTCTTTTGAAGAGCAGTCATGATAGATACCTATTTGTGAATGACCCCCAAAGCCTCGATAATGGTGGTCTTGGGGCCGCCCCTTAAAGTGGATCCCACTTTAGGCCTGTCTCTGGACCTTCTTTTCCTCAGGCTCTTCTCCATTTCCATCCCTGCATTTCTTTCAGACAGGAAGATTTATGGTCAGAGTTTTGACTGTGGGATAGCAACCCCATCCCTCGTTGATGCCCTGTCTTTCTGCTGGAGGAGTGCTCAATAAGTTTCCTATCTCCACTGTAGGACATTTCATCTAAGTCCCCCCATCCCACTGTTTGAGTCCTGAGAATCTCTCACTTCTCAGGTCTCTGGTAGATTCTGGAGGCTCCTCCCAAACTCCTTCCTCCTGAAGTCACCCATTTCCATTCTTCCTTTTGGCCCTCAGGGTTTCAGTCTTTTCCTCCCACCCAATACCAGATACCCAATACCCCCACCCTGTCCCCTTTTCTTCCCAGGTTGCTCCCTCCCTCCCCCCTTGTGGTTGCTTACTTCTCCCTCCCAAGGGGGACTAAGGCTTCCTCACTTGGGCCCTTCAGCTTGTTGACCTTTGTGAACTCTGTGGACTATATCTTGGGTATTCTGTACTTTTTTGGGGGGAGGGTTAATATCCATTTATTAGTGAGAAGATGTGCATGTCTTTTGGGTTCTGAGTTACCTCACTCAATCCTATTCTTTTTAAATGTCACCATCCTAAAATCTCAATTTGTTACTCCAACATCCCATCCAGGTGTAGATATATCTTCTATGATGTTGGGAATAACTTCCATACTTGAACTTTGTTGAAATATCTAGAATATACTCATCATATTATCTTATATATGTGTTTATCACAAGCTATGAGAAAGTACATTTCTTAAAAGTTTAGAATGTCAGTGATCCTCACATTCATTGCATATGACATCCATGGGACCATACAGAGTAGTGTAAATGCCCAAGGAGTGTAAAACTGAATGACCTCACACATATATAATTAGACAGAAAAGTTTCAACAGAGTTAAATTTTTGTTCTTTCATTCATTGTTCAAAATTTATGTTTCCTTATAATGCAATCATCACATGAACAGATAACTAGAAATCCCAGTTAGGTATATGAATCCCTGTGATCAATGCCAGGTTTGAACATGTGATTATAGGGCCTGAGATGGCAGCATCAATAACCCCAGGGCAGCGCCATTTCCCTGCCTGGTTTCCTTGAGCTACTGAAATTAAATATGAGTAATCTTAAACTTTGCTTTGCATCTGCTTTAATTCTGCCAAAAGTTGTTCATTTTCAATTTTCATTGATTCTCATTTTAAATTCACAGTGTTTTGCTGTAGACATTTATGTTTTATATTTTTACTATTAATAGATGGCTCAATTGCTGCCTTCTCCCTGCTGGCTTTCTTATAAAACCCAGGCCCAGCTGCCTAGTGATGCTGCTGCTCAGTGAGCTATACCCTCTTGTATCTATCATTAATGAAGGTATGTCCCCATAGACATGCCCATAGGCCAATCTGATGGAGGCAATTCTTCAATAGAGGTTTTTTTCATCCCAGGTAACTCTAGGTTGTGTTAAATTGACAATAAAAACTAACCAGGATAAATGATAGCATTTTGATACAATTAAGTTTAATTAATGAAGCTTGAAATCATTTCCTTTCCTTCCTCTTGAATATATTTCTCTTGTAGGTTTAAAGAAATGACATCACTTTTCTTAATGTCTCTGACCTGCCTTGTTATATTGTAATTATGCACATGTGGAGATAAGGGAGAGTACAGAAGTAGATGAAAATAATTGTCCCTCTATGTACCGATGGTATGCAAAACAACACTGTCCTTTTCTTAAAATGTATGTATGTATGTATGTATGTATGTATGTATGTATATATATATATGTATTTTAGTTAAAATAGAATGAAAATTATATCACTTTCCCTCCTCCTACTCTTCCTATAAACTCTCCCTCAAACCTTTCCATTTCTCATTCTCAACCTTAATGTCTCTTCCTATTTATTACTGTGAAGTGTGTGTATACACAAATACTTAAAAATACTATTGCTAGACCATTTTTGTTGTTGTATGTTTAGTCTCAGGTCTAACCAGTCTGTACTGGAAAACCAATAAGAGGTCTTGTCCATGAGGTATCCTCCTTCTTCATTACCATGTGTATTGTTATTGCCATTGTTCAGTCTAGTTCATGTAGTCATTTGTAGTACAATTTTCATGGCAGCATTCATGTCATTTAAGCACAGAAAGAAAGGCTGAGGATCTAAGAACTCACAGAAAAGAAACTGGCATGGTAGTATTCTAGCTTTAACATACAACTGCTTCGGCCAAATAGTGGTATATATTGGATAGCTGAAACAGGAAGATTACCCAGACTTTACAACAAACCTGAACCCAGAGGGATAACATTTGAAATGCAAACAAATAAAATATCCAATAAAATGGAAAAAGAAAGGTAGTAAGGGTAGATATATCTGAAAAATAATAAATAGGACCATCATTCCAAATGCAAACTACAGATTCAATGCAATCCCCATCAAAATTCCAACTGAATTCTTGATAGACATGAAAAGGTCAATTCTCAACTTCATACGAAAAAACAAGACCATGGATTACAAAAAAAAAAAAAAAACCTCAACAATAAAAGAACTTCTAGGAGAATCACAATACCTGACTTCAAGCTGTAGAGTAGTGTGCAGACTAAGCAATAGTGTTGAAAACTGCATGTTATTGGTACAGAGACAGACAACTAGATCAATGGAATAGAATTTAAGACTTAGAAAAAACCCACATACATATGGTCACTTGATCTTTGACAAAGAAGCCAAATCATACAATGGATAAAAGAAAGCATCTTCAAAAACAGTGCTGGTCTAACTGGGGGTCTGTATATAGAAGAAGGCAAATTCATCCATATTTATCTCCTTGTACAAACCTCAAGTCCAAGTAGATCAAGGACCTCAATGTAAAACCAGATACACTGATTCTAATAAAAGAGAAAGTGGGAAATAGCCATGAACACATTGGCACAATGTTAAGTTTACTGAACAGAACACCAATGGCTGAGGCTCTCAGATCAACAATTGATAAAGGGGACTTCATGAAATTTAAAAGATTCTGTAATACAAAGGACACACTCAAAAAGACAAAGCAGCAACCTAAAGTTTGGGAAAAGGTCTTCACTAACCCTACATCTGATAGATGTAATATATAAAATATACAAATAACTCAAGAAGATAGATACCAAAAAACAAACAAAAACATAAAACCCAAATAACCCATATAAAATATTGGGAGCTGAAGGGGTTTGCAACCCCATAAGAACAACAATAAGGTCCAACCAGAACTCCCAGGGACTAAGCCACCATCCAAAGAGTACACATGGACAGACTCATGGCTCCAGTTGCATATGTAGCAGAGGATGGCCTTGTTGGGCACCAGTGGTAGAAGTCCTTGGTCCTTCTAAGGCTCAACCTCCCAGTGTAAGGGATTGTTAGGGCAGAGAGGTAGGAAGGATGGGTGGTTGGGCGGGGAAACACCCATATAGAAGAAGGGGGATGGGGGTAGAGGATGGGGAATGGGGTAGGGGATTTATGGACAGGAAACCAGGAAGGAGATAACATTTCAAATGTAAATAAAGATATCCAATAAAAAGAAAGAAAAAATATTGGGTACAGATCTAAACAGAGAAATCTCAGTTGAGGAATCTCAAATGGCTGAGAAGCAAAGAAGCACTTAAGGAAATGTTCAACATCCCTCATATCAGGGAAAAGCAAATCAAAATGACCCTGAGATTCCACCTCACACCAATGAGAATAGCTGTAATTAACCTTCAGCTGAAATAACAAAACAGAGTACCTAAAATTTATCTTGCCACTTTATGTCCACTTCTTTACGTCACAGAAATAACTAGGCATGATAACTAAGAACCACAGAGTATCAATGCTTTTATGTTTAAATAACCATGTCTTATAGAAAGCAAATGCTCTTGTCTTGGAAAGATAAACTGGGTCTGATAGATGGAGACCTAAGGACAAATATTTGGATTGGTAATTTGCACCTCCATATAAATTCTGAGACACTGCTTGAAGATTTGCCTCCAATATGGGGACAGCACTTCTGTCCATATTTGAAGGCTGCTCTGGAAAAATTCAGCAACATATGTCTCCTTCATCTACACTTCAGCATTTCTGTGAGAATTCACAACTTTAGTGTTTAGTGCTTGAACAACAATTAGCTTGTAATTAGGATGTAATGCAGTTTTAATCCTGGCTCTTAACACTATATATTGTATATATGTTCAAAGGGTTCAAATATGAGCACTTAAGAATTTGTGAATAAAATTGTACATAGAACAAAGAAAGGGAAGGGACATGGTGCTGTAGCTGACAACTCACGTTTAGAATGGCATCTGAATTCAAATCCAAAATACTGGGGTAAAACATTGAGAATATTAACTTATGCATCTACAACCCCAGTTCCATCAAGAACAAAGACAGAAGAATTACTGGGGCTTCCTGATGCTATTCATGTTCAACGGAAAATTCTTAAGGGAATAAGAGGTAGTATGGTACAGCAGTTCACTCCTCTGAAGAGTCCAAACACATGTGTGTGCATTAACATGTTGTACACACATTTATATACACACAAATATGTACAGACATATATATACATACATACATACATACACATACATACAAACAAACATATATACTAGAAAACAAAGAATAAAAGAGATGCTAATGTCTAAACATGAAATCCATATAGAGTTCGAGTTTGACAGTACTTTTTCTTTTATGTGTTCACAAAGACACCAAAAAATCAACTTGAACAATTATAGTATCATAGTTTCCATTGGAAGTTAAAAACAAAAAGGGAATTTGATTTATTGGTTGAGTGTGTGTGTGTGTGTGTGTGTGTGTGTGTGTGTGTGTGTGAACACATACATGTATGTAGATCAAAGGTCAGCTTTCAGAAGTAAGATCTTCCTTTCCATATTATTATAATAGGACCCCTTGTGTTTTCTGCCGCAAGACTATTACAGATCAGCTGATCAATAAGCTCCTCGCCAATTCTTCTCCCCTACCTTCATTTTAACTTGTAATCACTGGCATTTGGAGGCATGACACTGCATTTGTCTCTTTATGTGGATCCCTGGGATCACACTCAGATCCCCAGGCTTTTGTTGCAAACACTTTTACTTAGCTATCTTGCTGGCTCTAAACTAAATGATATTTTGATTGGCAATCAGAGAGAAGATAGTGTGGGCAAAATGTAAATATAGTACTAGTTTTTGGCATTCTAAAAAAGAATTTTTAAATTTAAAACGTGACAATTGCAATGTGGTGGTAATGAGTTAGACTTTACTTTCTACTCTTTCATTTTACCAAAGTCTGGGTCTCAGGTCTCATAATGAATTCCTTAATTCATGTGAAATTGAGTTTTGTGAAGATGAGGGAGTGATAAGGTTTCTTTTATCTTTCTACACTCGTTAACAGCATCATTTGTTGCAGTTGCTTCATATTCTCCAATGGGTATTTCTGTCCCTTTTGTCAAAAGATCATGCATAGACATATGGCTTTCTGAGTCTTCAGTGCTGCCTCACATGTTACCAGTATAAATCTATATTTATATCTTTAGTATTGTAGTATAATTTACAATCTGGAATGTTAATTCTGCTATTATTTTTTAATTGTTCAAGATAATTTTGCCTTTTTAAGATCTTTCCTGTATGAATGAAATATAAAATGTTTCAAGTTATGTGAACAGTTGTTTGGTACTTTAATAGGAATTATGCTAAATATCTATATTGCTTTGTTAGGATGGCATTTTCAAAATATTAATTTTATAAATCCACAAGCACAGAGGATGTAGCATATTAAGGTTTCTTCTTCCATTTCTTTTTCAATGTCTTAATATTTCCATTATACATGACTTACACTTCCTTTATTTGATTTATTCAAGTAGATAAGGGCATTAATAGATGATGATGATGGGAGTTAGATAAGATAGATAGATAGATAGATAGATAGATAGATAGATAGATAGATAGATAGATGAGATTGTTTCCCTAAATTTCCTTCCTTGTATATTTGTTGTTTACATAAAATGAGGCTGATGAGTTTTGGGTGTTAATTTTGTATCTTTCATCTCTGGCAAATGTACTTGTCAGCTGCTAAGTTTTCTAGTCTTAGGGTCCCTTATGTATGCCTGCCAAATGTATCATCATATCATCTCCAAATCAAGATCCTTCTAATTCTTCCTTCCCTCTTTGTATCTCCATTCTCTCTTTAGCTTGTCCTATTGCTCTACCTAAAACTCTAAAGCACAGTATTGAGAAGGGATGGGAGAATAGACATCCTTGTCTTCTTCCTAATTTTAGTGGAAATGCTCTGAAGGTTTCTTGTTTGCAAGATATTAGCTGTGAGTTCCATATATATATATATATATATATATATATATATATATATATATATATATATATATCCTTTACTGTGTTGAGCTATGTCACCTGAATCCCTTGATTCTCTAAGACTTTTTACCACAAAGATAGTCTTTTATCAAAGGTCTTTTCTATATCTAAAGATATGTCTATATGTTCTATGTCCTTGACTTTACTGCTGTGGTGGTTACATTGATTGATTTATATATGTTGAACCATACTTGCATCTTCAGTATGATAGTACCATGAATGTTGTGTGAGTAAATAACAATATAAAGTTAGATATGGATATAATGATATATATATATATATAATCTCCTATCATTTGACAAATAGACATATTAAATTGATGCCTAAGGTATTATTGCTATATGCATGAATTAATGCATTTATCAGTCTTCATCATAAAAGTTTCCTTTTCAATAGATAGTGGTTAATACAGAGAATCACAACTCATGGAGATATAGAGAATAATAGAGTGCAGAATGCTCAATCATAAATCTAACATCTATCATACACACACACACACACACACACACACACACACACACACACACACACTCCCAAGATTCAGGTATTACTGAGGGAGAGAGACAAAAAAATGTAATAGCCAGAGGCAGTGGATGAAGGCAGTAGGAGGCAAAATCACAGAAGACAGGATGTGGATATGCACATGCCTCAAATATTACCCCTAAGCAGAGATGTGGAGGAAGATCAGCTGTGGTGTTATTCAGTCATAGTACTATGAGTAACGCTAGTTAAAGTTAACTAACCTACTTCCAATGTCTTTAGAGCTCAGAGATGGGACTTTATGTGTTTTCTACATGTCAGTGTAGCAAGTTAATTAGATTCATCTTATTCAACTAAAGCGATCATCATATGTGTCATTGCAAACATGGATGAAATTGATCCCTTTTGTAAACATCTTTACATATAGAATACAAATGAAGTTCTTCTGAACCTCTTTCACTGTCTATCGTGCTCCATAATATTAGTTAAATTGAAAGAAACATTACACATGTGTTTTTGGACAGCATAACACACATGTCAAGTTCAGGGTATTGCAAAGAAATCATTGTAAGTAGCATTTTGATGTGCTTTGCCTAGTGTCGATACCAGTGCCTTCTGTAAGGCACTGTTTTGGCCTACCAGAAACTTTCTTCAATATGCCTATGTGGGAATCCCTTAAGCACAGACAAGCATATTTTACTCTCTTCACAAGGTCTCAAAATGTGGAAAAAAATAAATGCCCTACTGGGATGTTTTGACAGATAGCTGTTGAAGCAGTTTGATATATGGGAAATAAATCTGAGTCAAATATCCATGACTCCACATGACTGATTTGAAGAGTGTCAGTGTGGTAGAGTAATGGATAGGTAATTTGGTTAAGAAAATATTTTTTCTCATATTGTACGCGGGAGGAATTTCCCAGATGTCTTCATATTTACATTATGTGTTATCATAGGCGAGACGCCATTGCCACAAGTTACCTCAGAAATGCAAGCGATTCCATCAAATACTTACTTTTGTTGGTCCTTTCCGTGTTTTGCTTTATTTTGTCTCATTGGTCAAGTGGATTAATGTCACATGCAAATGTAGCAGTGCCATTTTATTTCACAGTAAACATTAGTCAGACAAACAAAAAGATAAAAAGAAACAGCCATGGTTTGACATTATAAGAAAAAGAAACTCTCAAGATGCCATTGAGTTCATTTTTTTGTTGACGGCTGGACATGCAGAATACCCATAAGAGTTATTTGTTTCCCCAGTGAAACTCCCTGAAAGAAAACTAATTTTTCACTTGCTAGAGTTTGTGCATTAGAGAAAGCTTCTGCGGTAAGCACAGGATTATGTGTCCACTTCTCATTTCAGCTCTAGGACCTGGGGCAGACTGGTACAGGGCCTGTGCACGGTGTGCGTCTATATTAGTTCATATGTGGATTGGTCCTGATATGTTTAGAAGACCTTCTTTCTTGGTGTTCTCGATCCCTTCTGTCTCTGTCGTCTTCCTTGCATTTTGAGCAGTGGGATTTGGTGGACATAAGCTTATTTAGGGCTGCATGTTCGAAGATCTCTCATGACTGTAGGTGTGTATTTGTTCCCATTTGCTGCAGAAGAAGCTTCTCTGATGATGCATGAATAAAGCACTGATCTCTCAGTACAACAGAGTGTCATTAGAGTCATCTCTTTGCTCTGTTCCCTCAATAGAACAGGTTTTTGTTTGTTTGTCTGTGTATTTGTTTGTTTCTAACCTAGGTCCATGTATTACATAGTGTTGAGTGCTTGTTCACCCTAGCAGCATCAGTAGCTTCTAGCTATGGGAGTGAGCCTTAAGTCAAATGAGATATTGATTGATCAATACTGTAAGCTTTGTGCCAACATTGCTCTAGCAGATCTTCCTGTTAGGATGCCATTGTAGATTGAAGGAATTGTGGTTGGGTTAGTGTTTATGACTCTCCTTTGGTAGTGTAAAGAGTACTTCCTGGTACCGAAAATATTAGCCCATTGGTATGAAGGCTCTATGTAGGCACCAGGTCTACTTATCCAGCTTCACTGATTTGTGTAGGCGTTGTTTTCAGCAATGAGTCCTTGCTTTCAGTTCAGTTAGATGTGACCCATCCCCAGGACTTGAAGTTTCCTTTGGTGACAGTAGATTGCCAGATGTGACTGTTTCTCCCATTATTTGGCAATTTGATTGAGATTACATTCATGAAATTATAAATTTTAAGAAGTTTCTACTATATTAGATTTCCTTATAACCTTTAAATTCTCCTCAACTTTGGTTGTCTTTCTTCATAATTCCTTAATTCTTTGCCTGACCCGTTTGATACTCCCATTCCTCTCCCCACCCATCCATAACTACCTGTTCTATTTTCCTTTCCTAGGGGAATCTATGTATAGATTTATCTATCTATATGCCTTTGTCTCTTATTCTTTACCTAACACTGTGGTTCTTTTAGATAAAGCACTGACCCACATAATGGCAATAAGTTTTTAACTACTACATACACAGAAGGGTCAATAAAAAGATCTTGAGGACATTTGGAGACATGCGAAAATGGTAGACTTCATTTAATTAATATGAGTATGGAAGTATGTAGAAAACAAGAGTGTTAAATAAAATATAAAAATATTTCTAGGTTCCCTAGTCAAATTTGATAGCATACTGAGTTATTCTGTCTTGTTCCCATATAATAAGGAAAGTGAAACATGGTAATCTGGCATTTTAAGAAGGAGAATAATGGAGCATAAATCATCTTCCAAAAGAAATCATCAAAGCTTGGTACTTATGGAAATTGAACAATGGAAAACCCCCTGATGGGAAATATTAGAGAAAACCATTCTGCATGTTTTAGGCTCTTGTTGACTCACTCTGCCCTGATACCCTGAGGTGAAGGATTTTAAGATTTTCAATTTTATTAGCTAGCTTTATGCATAAGAACATACAAATCAGTCAAAGCAGCCATGGCGTACTCCCTACACAACTGTACATTTTTAGCTTCACCATAGGAAACCGGCCAAGTTGGCTTAGGACCTACACATCATTTACCTACAAGTGTGCAGGTGCACTCTATACTGTGAATTAATAATGGCCTAGATTACATCTTTAAAGAGTGTGTGATTGATGTGCGAGACATGTACATGCAATGCTACTTTTGAAGACATTTGCATGAGATTGTTTAAATATATTTAAAAATTAGAGTTTATTCCTGTGAAAGACAACCAAATCCTGCAAAGTCAACTACCATTTATTTGAAAGAATATTTTTAAAAGTCAAGATGAATGGTTATGATGTGCTTTTCTGAAAATCATTTTTTCTTACTTAAAGTAAACAAACAAACTTCAATAAGCCAGAGTATTTTGACTCCCTTTCATATCTTATTTAATAGTTTCACAATTGAATGAGGATATAATCCCTGTGGCAATATTAAAGAAATAATTTATTTTTGTGTTAGATACACAAATGTTTAATTGTGTATTTTTCAGAGCAGAGGGGTTAATTGAGAGGCATGTTATCTGAAAATCACAAGTATGCGTGACATATGAATTCTGATGGGATATTTATAAATATTTTAGCAACAATCATTTACCAGATGGAAGTGATGTGTGTTTTTGCAAGTCTAAAGCATCTTTCTTATGGAAATTGTCTGTGCTTGAGGTAATTTATTCTGACTTTGCAATACAGATCCAAGTTTTCTGTAGTGTTCTCAGCCTTCAACAATTCAAAACATCAAAAGTCTATTGAGAATCCATTTGACTAATGAATATATTAAGTTAGGATGTTTTATTACTATTTGTTTATTTTCAAGTAAAGCTTCTGGACAAACTTTAATGTAGACTTTTTTAATTCATGAACTGCAGCCTTTAAAACACTGTTGCAATGTTCACTTCTAAAATGGCAGAAGTCACATGGAAGCCCTTGTTTTTAACAGGCACAAAGTATTAAAGATTATTGCTCATTTTACATGGTAAATTATTATCATTTTCTTATCTGTAATGTGAATAATTTCTACATCTCATGGTACAGAGCGGATATGGCTATGTGACTGGTCTACTCATCTTAGTCCCATACTCCTGCTCACAGATGCCCATTGTCGCCATTGCCTAGTTTTTGAGATATGTGATTTTATTCCTAAAACTCAGTATCTTTTAAATTTTATTTACAAAAGTACAAGTTTAAGAAACTTGAAAAGATTATATTTATGAGTATAAGTCTTTTTAAGATAAAATACAATGTCAAAGGATTACAGATCTTTAGTAATAGGGTATTAGTAATAAAACTTAGCAATAGAGTTTAGTAATAAAACTTTAAAGCTAGTCCCTTGAACATAACCTCAGAACTACCAAAAGCAAAATGTTGACAAGGAGTGCATTATGAAAATACAGTTATGCTATGTACCCCTTTGAAATGGGTGAAAGTTATCACATGTACAGTATCTAGACAGTCTGAATCTTAAGCTTTCCCATGGCTTCTATACAGAGCAAAGAGAAAGTTAAGAGCACTGACTACTCTGCCAGAGGTCCTGAGTTCAAATCCCAGCAAACACATGGTGGCTCACAACCATCTGTAATGAGATGCCCTCTTCTGGTGTGTTTGAAGATAGTTACAGTGTACTTGTATATAATAAACAAATATTTAAAAAATAGCAAAGTTAAAGTAAAAACTGTAAAATGTTTAGGGTAGATCAGGAGGTGCAGGAACCAACCCCATACATTTGTAAATTTACTACAACTGTTTCTATGAATATGAAATTTTCTACACATGTTTTCAGGCTGAGTGGGCATCACACAGTACTAAAAGTAAACACTGAGTGCCACAGTCCTTTCCCTGATTTTAATAACTAAATACAGCCGGACTGGGTGATTACAAATACGTGCTTCTAATGGTCATAGGTTGAAGACTTAGAAGCTGAAGTTTGGGAATCTGCATCTGATGAGATTCTTCTCCATCCTAGATTGGAGAAGGTATCACCAACCAGTTAGATTAACTATCTAATTGCTTCTGTTCGATTTCCAAAAGAAAAAAAAATCCCATTGTAATACCTAGGCTAAAAGTACAAAGAACAAAAGTAAAGTACTCTTTTATCATAGTTTTCATCTCAACGGATTGGCATGATGTCTTGGTTTGTCCCCTGAAGTAGAGTTTGTGTCTTTAGTGCATGCTGTGAAGCCCGGATAATGTTAGCATTTGGTGACAAATCCTGAAGGACTGCTCTTTAGCTCTTTAGTGCTTTTAGTCGTTTTCATAAGGTACCTGGGCTTTATTTACCATTTTGCTGAGTACAATTTGGTGTTATGACTCTGCTTGTTATGTCACAATGTGTGCTTTATGCACCTTCGATATTTTAGAAGAATCAAGACGTTTCCTCTTTGAAGAAAATGTCTTTCCTCTTTTATCCATTGTCTTGTATTAACAAATAACTCATTAAAAAGAATTAAGTCAAATCATAAACAATGTTTTGGATATCAAGCACAATTTAAAATATTCTAGGATTAAGCACTGATTTTTAGCAAAGTAGGGACACAAACACATGGACACACATACAGAAACACATATGGAGAAACACTGACACACACAGAGAAACACTGACACACACATACACACACACACACACACAGAGAGAGAGAGAGAGAGAGAGAGAGAGAGAGAGAGAGAGAGAGAGAGAAAGAGAGAGAGAGAAACATACACACAGGCACACACACGGAAGGATACACAGTGATACACAGACGCAGACAGGCAGGCAGGCAAACAGGCAGACAGGCAGAGAAGCACCACTATAATATACAAAACCTATATACACGTATATTCAAAACACATACTGCACATAGAAAAACAACTGTAATATTGTTTTCACCCAATATTAAAAGAAGACCAAATAAATCAGAGACAAATAACCCCCTACTTTAATTCCCCCATATAAAAAGCTGACATGAACATTTCCAGCTTTAAAATACTCCAGGCAAGCATGCATCTTTGAGCAATATGATGGAAATAAAGTATAGCGAACACTTGCTAGGGATGCTAAATAAAAAGCACAAGATTTAAAAGGATACATTATTCCCTCCATAAACTGCTGGCATCCACTTTATAAATGGGAATTAAATTTGTAGCATATACAAAATCCTTAGGTAACAGTAATTTACATTTTTTCTATTAGTTGTTGCTGTTTAGTGTTTCCTTAATGCACTGAAATTTGTATTTGCCACCTTTTGAGAAAGTAAAATGAAAATGATACAAGTAGGATTGCAGTAATGAAAACGTTATAATCAGGAATCAGCAGTGACATTCAGGAAGCTCAGCAGCTTTGCCACTCTGCAGTTAAGGGGAGTTGGAGGCATTTTAAAGTAAGAGCCTAGCCTCCTCTCTCGGGGCTCCATGCCTACAGCAGAAGAATCATGGTTATGAAATTCAGTCATTGTCAGCTCTGTTGCCATATCAGAGCAACCACAGTTGGCAGAAGAGTAGCAAAGCACAGGGTCAGTACAGCAAAATGAAAGAGTGGTGATTCAAAGTCTCAGGACCTACTATTTTTTTCCATTTTAGTTTTTCATAGATGCAATAGTGTTTCACAAAATTCATTTCTTTTCTGGTATCAGTATGTTCCTATGTGACAATAATTTATTCTGGTATTCTAATTGGATATAGATTATCATCTAATAAAAACACTAAACACTCAAACGTTACTATGTAGTGGATAATCTAGTCTCCAGACATGTAGTTTGATTCTCTGTCCTGGTTCAGGTTTTACATTGTTTTAAGTGCTCGTGGAGTCGTGCACATATATATTACATTGGAGTACTCACCAGACTGTTGGAAAAGTCATTACCTACAGTCAATTTCCTAGGACAATTTGATGGCACACAGTTATAAGCTAGACATACATCTTTTCTGTTCAAAATGCCTAAGAAACTTGGGCCAATAATGTTCATCAATGGGCTGTCCCTTGCTTAGTCACATGTGCTGAACACAATTATTGGGCAGAAGAAACCCTTCAATTAATATATGTGTATTTTCTCTCCCGACTCTAAAGAACAAATAATTACTGCTTAAGGCAATTATTCCACGTCTGGGTCTTTCCAAGTGGCAAATGAAAGTGTTTCAAAGAAATGTTTCAATGCTCTTACTACATATTCCCATAATTAAGAAAAAAGGAGCATTTAAGTAGCAACAGCATGCTTCTTCCCTGCATTCCTAAGGTGAGTGGCTTACTCTGCTTGCTATACCTCAGATTCCTTTTTGTGTCACCTAATAAACCACCCAAATATCAAGTGAGTACAATAGCAGCATATATAAACCTTCCTGACATATTATATATATGTATATATATATGTATATATGTATATATATATATATATATATTCTGATCCCCGTTGTATTAGTGTCTTATTGATTAAAATTAGATATGACTGAAGCATGAGAATCTTATAATGCTCAGTTATTCCACCTATCGTTAATCTAGACTGTGGTTAATTATTGCTTTCCCACATAATAGGATAAGTGAATTGTAGAGCTTTTTTTCCAATGACCTGTCAGGAAGTTTTGCTGACTTAAGAGTAACTGAAATTTTCTTGTCAGAAATGTACTCACCTCTTTCTCAAAATATGTAAGCTTGCACATTTTTTAAAAAATGATTTCAAATAAATGTATTTTAGCCGAAATGTTTAGTGCATTTTTCTAAACTGATGGGCAGCTGCTGTTCTATGTCAAGTTCTCTGCAAAGCTGTAGTTTTGTGCATGTAGAGGCAGGGTGCATACTTAGTTACACAAACAATATCTGTCTTTCCATAAAACATGTGATATCATTAGGTTCCTTTATTCTCAGATCACAGAACATACTTAATGTTTTTTTTACGTTTATAGAATTATACCAGTCATGTGCAAAAAGCTATAGTGTTGCAAATGCACTATTTCTACACAAACAGGTGCAGCACTCCATGTAAACTGTTTACATGCTTAGATGACAGTTTTCCCAAAGACATTCTTTACATGATGTAGACAGAGTGAATCTAGAAAGGGAAAGCTATTGTCCCAACACTTTTTCACTTGTTTATACCCAAATCTATGTATCAGTTTGCCAGGAATGTATGGCAATAAACTGTTGTCTTTTTATTAATAACATGAACTAAATGGTGATGAGTTTCTTAACATTTGGGGACATTCCATATGCTTAATGTCAAAGTGAAATTAATATATCATAGGAAAACAGATCATAGAGGAACCCCTAACATTCCCAAATACTATATAATATGACATAATTAGTTTGCAACAACCACATCATGGGTCTGTCACACAGTACTCTCACAGAGGAAGGATTTGAGTAGTGTTGATGAACATAAGGTTCAATGTTCAGAAGCATGTAACATTTTCATGCAAAGAACAAACAATTCAGGACCTGGAATCAACAACTACCTTGCGTTTGAATAGGACCGGCCCTAGTAAGGGAATGGTAGACAGAGGTAATGAGGGAAGGTATTTTATGAAAGGGGAGGATATGGTATCAGGAATAAATCCTAGAAGGAATAAACAGAAGGTAGGAAGATTTATATTAAATGAGAAGATACAAGTGTTCATCAAGTCTCCTAGGAAAATGGAATATCATGGCTGATTATTCTTCAGCAAAATCTATGAATTAGGAAATAGATTCCTGGATATTCTGAATCCAGTCCACTCTGACTCTTTTGTATATATGATTGTCTTCATTGATATCTGTTGCCACAGGAATTAAAACAGAGGCTATGTTTAAAAGTTTCTTTATTAAGAGCCTATAATACTATATAACAAATCTTTTGTACTGATAAAATTAAGTTTTATGGATGATGACTATATTATTAAAAGTAAGAATTATTTCTGGGTAAGTTGAGTAATGACACTTGTCTCCCCACTTGTGAACATACAAACATATACACTGCTTCAGCAAATCTGTATAATTAACAGAAAAATAGGCACCGTCTCAGATAATACTCTAAAATACTGTTAGTTCGTGGACCTCACAGTATGCTCATCATGACCCAAGGGATATTATTCCATATTTTGAAATCAACTGTTGTAAGGCACTCTTTAGCCCTCTAAATAAGACATGCCATGAACTTCTAATCCTCTGGACATTCCTTCTGCTTGTTTCTCTGAGAACATAAGCTGTATTGAACTGTCTTGACTTGTCCACATTTCTGAGATACAGCATTGAAACGACTTTTAAATTGCTCATGCATTCAAATCCCTTTACTTTGAAAGTAGAATATGCGCTGAACCTTGTTTTAGAAACTAGTCTGATTCTTCATGCATATGACTGTTGACAGAAAGCTAGACTTTCTGTTTTCTCACATCTGTTCGCAGGTATCAGTGTGACAGATGCCACCCTACCGTCTGCTCGCCAACACATTCCTTAAGCTTCTCTTCTTTTGCAGTCACAATATCTGTCAATTTGTTGGATACTGTACTTTAATAAAGGAGTAATTACTTAAATAAATAGAATTTGCTTTCTTTCTGTTGCATGTGGGCTTATTTAAGATGAACATATGAGAAAAAATATTGTATATGTATTCAAATGTTGGAGGAAAATATAATGTACATTTGTTGAAAGGAATACATATCTTAAAAGAATTAGGTCTCAGGGAAAATGATTACTTTTCACTCTGGTATTTGACCATGTAGTTCTCACTTTCAACATTCTCTTTTGTTGTTTGGTTAAAACCTCTTTTTCTGAAACTCAGTCTTTTCTCTTCTTTCATACATCATTTCTATCTCAAATACCAGAGCTGCTTGTGTTCTCTGTACTTGCTTTAATAATATTATTTTTTAATTTTATTGATGTACTTTGCTTATATTTGACATTATATTTTAATTAACTGTGTTGTTTTGTGTCCCTTTTATTAACTGAAGGACCCATCTCCTCTTACATTGTTAAAATAAAGCTTTTAGTTTTGACTAAGTTTTCCTGGCAATCTCACCTGGTTTAGCATACTTCTTAAAGTTGGTGCCTCTAACTTTTACATCTCAGTAAAATTAATCTCTTCAGAACCGGCACATCAGTCCCCTTTCTCAGAGTGAGAGTTATAGTATAGGTTCCACAGTGTTATCCCTCCCCCATGTTTTTTCTTGCTTATCTGTACCTACTTTTCAACTTCCATACATCCTCCTTTCTAGTAGTATTCATTGACTTGAATTTTATGTATATACTTTTATATTGCTGTCTTTTGGGGCTGAAGAGATGGCTCAGCAGTTAAGAGCACTGTTTGGTCTTCCAGAGGTCCTGAGTTCAGTTCCTAGCCTCCACATGGTGGTTCATGACAATCTGTAATGGGATCCGATGCCTTCTTCTGTTGTATCTGAGGACAGGGATGATGTACTCACATACATAAAATATATTATTGTTTTTCATTCAGTTCTGTCTTTAGTCATACATATACATACACACAAAAACACATGTACACATGTAGCTGAACATATACACATATACAGGTACAACTAATATGTGCACATGTGTACATATGCATATATATACATAAAAATACACATATACAGAAATGCATACACATACACATAAACACGTGCACATGCATGCCTACACATCTATATACACATACATACATGTACAAAAGCACACAAACACATAGAAATAAAGAAAACCTGAAGTTCTATATGTATTACACGGGTTAAATCGAAACAATGACCTAAATACAGATACTGTTAGCCATCCGTTTTGGAAATGAGGAGAATGTTACAACAGAGATATTCATTATCCCATTGCTGAGTCCCAAAGCCTATTTGAAAAACATGACTTCAAATTCAGTACTCTTGATTATATACTACTGCTTGCTTCCAGCATTCAAAGGCTTACATATTTTAATAAAATCAAATATATAAAACGTCTAAGTTGGGGTTGGGGATTTAAATCACTGGTAGAGCGCTTGCCTAGGAAGCTCAAGGCCCTGGGTTCGGTCCCCAGCTCCGGAAAAAAAAAGAACCAAAAAAAAAAAAAAGTCTAAGTTTCCATCCATGTTCTTTCAGTATTTTCCTCTTTTTGCAGTCATCTACCAATATAAGATAATTTTATGTTAATAAAATATTGTACAGCAATGCCAAGCAACCAGAGCTTCCAGGGACTAAGCCGCTACCTAAAGACTATACATGGACTGACCCTGGACTCTGACCCCATAGGTAACAATGAATATCCTAGTAAGAGCACCAGTGGAAGGGGAAGCCCTGGGTCCTGCTAAGACTGAACCCCCCGTGAACTAGACTGTGGCAGGGAGGGCGGCAATGGGGGGAGGGTTGGGAGGGGAACACCCATAAGGAAGGGGAGGGGGGAGGGGGATGTTTGCCTGGAAACCGGGAAAGGGAATAACACTCGAAATGTATATAAGAAATACTCAAGTTAATAAAAAAAAAGAACTTTCTTATATTTTTGGTTGTGAGCCTAGCCTTTTTAACGGCTGAGCCATCTCTCCAGCCCAAAAAAGAACTTTCTTATAGGTGCACAGGAACCTAAGTGCATATACCAACTGAATTAAAAATATTTGGCAGCATTAGATAAATAGAGCTTGAAGTTCAAGTTCTATAAAGGCCTCAAAAGGCCATCTGCCCAAGATGTCACTGTTGTCACTTCCACTCGAGGCTTGCATGAAGGCTGTTGAAATATCAGGTAGATGCAACGAGGAAGAACTCTGTGGAAGCTGTATCCAGCTCCCAGTCTTGGCTGAAAGTTCACTCGCAACATATGCTCACAGGAAGACAAACCCCTTCCACGGCTTTATCCAGAGCCATCTTTCTGTTCTACATTTCAACAATGGCTGTGTGAATCATTGGACATGTTCCTAATCCTCTTCACTGTTCTCTATCTATCATCCATGAAGCCTGCATTTCTGTTGATTTATTGATTGGCATTCAACAGCACACACATTATGTTTATAAATATGTATTATTGTATATAAGTTTATGGACAGTGGATATAGTGTATTTTAATTGAAATCTCCTCTTGTATTCTCCTGTATCTGCTTCTTTCTCTTGTGGATTTCATTTTACTTGCTATGTCTCCACCAACATTTCTGTTCTTTTGGTTTTGATGGCATCGTAATACTTGAAATAAGATAGCATTAAGGTTGGGGATTTAGCTCAGTGGTAGAGCACTTGCCTAGCAAGCGCAAGGCCCTGGGTCATGTCCCCAGCTCCCCCAAAAAAAAAAAAAAAGAAAAAAGAAAAGAAAAGAAAAAGAAAAAGAAAAAAAAGATAGCATTAAATCACAGGGACAAGAAATTAGTGGTTTTTAATACTGTTAGTATATGTTTCATCCTTATGATATTTAGTTTGTCATGTATGCTACATCGGCCCATGGGAGATGATGAACTCCAATCCTTGACAGGACTTTGTAGTACAGCGCTATGCTTAAACTGTATTCTATTTCTAAGAAAATATGTTTGGGAAAATGTGGTATGTGAAATAGATCACAGATGAGAAGCAAAAATTGAGTAACTGTGTCTTTGTGACTTCTGGTATTTTCCTTTTGATATATTTTTATACCTTTCTATATCATAGCATCTAGTGATTTCCACTATTCCCATAGAACGACTTCTTCAACTCCAACCCTCAATGCTATTAGTTTAATGCTAAATTCAATCTAATAATAAATGCTAATTCTTATGTTATCAGATTATTACCTTATTCTCATTACTGTGCAATTGACACTTCTAATGTAAGCCAGATTGATCCGATAGAAGAAAAAAGATTCAAGAATTGCTTTCAATTCTTTCTATTGCTCTTTTAGAGTTTATGCCTTGAGTTTTAAATATTTAAAATTTCCAGGAATCTACTTTACTATGTGTTATTACAGTAAATTTAATCACAAAATATAATAAACAAAATGACTAAAACAAATACTATATTCTTTATAAATAGACTGCTATTTGGGAAATACAATCACAAGATAACTTTAAATCTTATAAAAATAATTATATTTATGATTCTCAGAGTAATGTGTACTTTTAAAATGCATTTCTTATACTTGGAAGAAATACCCAAATTACAAACTTACTATAAACTATTTGACTATTAAGAAAGTTATAAATGTCTGTTTAACTTAGTAAGAGATGTTATTCATATTCCTAGTCATTGGTCTTTGACTTTTTTTGTAGATAAGATAGATTCTTGCCCATAAATCTGTAGAATATCTATTGAGTTTCTTTATTCATCAAATGAAATAAAAACCTCACAAAAGCCCAGGTTATATCTTAAAATCAGTCTTCATAATGCACCTAAAATATTCTATAAGAAGTATACTTCATATTAGGTTTTATTAAATTATATATATATATGTCATATATATATATGGTAAATGCTTATTGCATGCATGTTTTTGGTCAATGTTGAGCATTTCATAAAAGCTAATACACTATTACATTGGCAGTATGTGCAGGCTTCTTTATACAAATATAGTCTTATTAGAAGTTTTTAAGCCAAAATTTGTTAGAGACTTTATGTTTATTCTCAGCATCATGTTTACTTCTTGCCTACATGCTTCAGTAGTTTGCTTCTGAGAAACTAGCCACTTTGAAAAAAAATACCAAGGAAAGTGTATTTGACTTCCCAAGAGATACAAACAGGTCAGTCGTTTTATTGCAGTGTAATTTATGGTGGCAGATGTCAGAGACTGGTTGAAAAGGTTGAAATGTGAATATCTTGACCACAATGATGCGAGAGTGGAGGACTGTTTTCAGATGGTTGAGATGTGCTCAAGATATCAGGTGAGCTATTGCCTTGGGAGTTGCAGAGGTTTAAGGGGCATAGTTGTCCTTTGAAAATTCCTTTCAATCTAACTTCATTTTTGGAACCAGTAATAAGACATTGAAGTTGTTTCATCTAGTAACCAACCATTGATTTACTACAGGTGTTCGTGCACGTACATGGAAGTCAGCCCTTGAGAGATAAACAGAAGATGAGGTGTACATTTATGAGATAATTTGGCTTTTAATTAGTGTCGTAGGAATACTTTCAATTTGTACATTTTTTTAACCTGTTGTAATACTTTTAGTCACACCAAGGCATATTGTGTGATTGTTTTTAAATCTTCATTAAAGCAACCTCAGTATAAACTTATGTGTGCTAAAAGACCTACATCATTAGCAATTCAGAAAAACAATCAACTTAAATATTCATTGTAAGAATATATAATTATGTTTTATAAATGAAAAGAATAAATAATATAGCATACTAAATAGGGTCAACCTTACCTATTAAGTATAAAAATATTTAATTTTGGAACAAGGTAAGATAAATATGATTAATTGCTGGTAGATCAGAAATCTTTGAAAACATTTAGTTTTCTTTTATTGTGGTAAACTTGAAGGAGGTGTAAATTGTAAAAGTCTATGCATTTCAGGGACCCTTCTGCAGTTGTATACACTCTCCTCTGATCATGCTAAATTTCTCTTCTACTTGAGATAGAATGCAGTTTATATTTTTGAGTAGATATTTCTTTTTGGGTTATGTGATTTCTAAATATGCTTGGTGGGAAATTTAGTAATCATGCTGTAATTTAAACAATTTGTTTTATATCATATATTAGATATATGACAATAGGACCAAGTCATGGTCGCTAGACAATGTTTAACCTGGAAAAAAAGCATACCTCAAAAATACTTGATTTTCACTTAGATAAGGTATTATTGTACAGCATTTAAGGTAAAAGCTCACCCAATTCTCTGTGTCTCAACTAATTTATTCAAACACAAGTAACGTTGAGTTTAAATCCTCATTTATTTTGCTTTATGTTATAGGTTTACATATTAGCAAGTAGAGCCTAAGCTTTTTAATAAGAAGTAAAAACAAAGGTCGAAAGATCATATGAAAAACTTTGTAGTCAACCAGTTTCTGTAGATTCAAAGATATGGGAGAAGCAACTGTTTTAAAATACAGTTATTTTGAAGTGATTAAATCTATGAGCACAAAGAAGAATATAGTTATTCACTACTTCCTGAAGTTGCATGAAGATTGTATTGTAACATGTAGAAACGGCACAGTGATCAATTCCAGAGAAATTCTTAGATAAACAAACAGCCGTGGGTATGTCTGCCGCATCTAAAGAACCATGAAAATGTGTGAAATGTGTGAATTTTTTTTCTTAGACAAATCATCATAGGACACACTTGACTCACAACATTACAGAATACAAAATACCCTACACAGTTTTTCTTTCTTTACATTTCAAATGTTATTTCATTTCCTGGTTTCCTGTTCATAAACCCCTATCCCATTCCCCCCCTTCTTATATGAGGGTGTTCACCCCCAACCACTGACCCCTTCCCACCTCCCTGCCCTGATATTTCCCTATTCTGTGGGGTCTGGCCTTGGCAGAACCAAGGGCTTCTCCACCCATTGGTGTCCAACAAGACCATCCTCTGCTACATATGCAACTGAAAACAAAGGATCTGTCCATGTGTAGTCTCTGGGTGGTGGTTTAGTCCCTGAGAGATATGGTTGGTTGGTATTATTGTTCTTATGGAGTTACAAGCCCCTTCAGCTCCTTCAATCCTTTCTCTACCTCCTCTGATGGGGACCCTTTTCTCGGTTGAATGGCTGGCTGCTACCACTCACCTTGGTATTTGTCATGTTCTGGCAGAGCCTCTCAGGATACAGCTATATCAGGCTCCTGTCATCATGCACTTCTTGGCATAAGCAATATTGTGTGGGTTTGGTGATTGTATGTATATTGACTGGATCTCCAGGTGTGAGAGGCTCTGAATGGCTGTTCCTTCAGTTTCTGCTCCAAACTTTGTCTCCATATCTCCTCCTATGAATATTTTTGTTACCTTTTTTAAGAAAGACTGAAGCATCTGCACTTTGCTCATCCTTCTTCTTGAGCTTCATGTGGTCTGGGCATTGTATCTTGGGTATTCCGAGCTTTTGGGCTAACATCCATGTATCAGTGACTGCATACCATGTGTGGTTTTTGTGATTGGGTTACATCACTCAGAATGATATTTTCTAGTTTCATCCATTTATTTGCCTATGAATTTCATGAAGTGGTTGTTTTCAATAGCTAAGTAGTAGTCCATTGTCTATATATACCTCATTTTCTATATCCATTTCTCTGTTGATGTGCATCTGGGTTCTTTTCAGCTTCTGGCCATTATAAATAAGGCTGCTATGAACACGATGGATCATGTGTCCATGTTATATGTTGGAGCATCTTTTGGGTATACACCCAGGAGTGGTATAGCTAGGTTCACAGGTAGTACTATGTCCAATTTTCTGAGTAACTTCCA
The DNA here is from genome assembly GCF_021556685.1 of Rattus norvegicus. Lineage (NCBI taxonomy): Eukaryota > Metazoa > Chordata > Mammalia > Rodentia > Muridae > Rattus > Rattus norvegicus. Next base: position 93,900,161 of record NC_141537.1, read on the forward strand.
GACTAATATCCAGAGTGGTTGTACCAGCTTGCAATCCCACCAACAATGGAGAAGTGTTCTTCTTTCTCCACATCCCTGCCACACTGGTTTTTATAAGCAGATATTTTTGCTTGTAATGCCATTTTCCAGGGTTAGTAGCAATTCCATCTGATTAAATTCATGAGATCTTTTCTCCTGTTCAGATATACAAGACTCTGGAGAGAGGTTTTATGTGGTATTTGGATTATGAGGATATATATTTCATTCCCTGCTATTGTCAGGGAAGAGATGTCCATTCATTTAGTATGCAATGTTTTGAGTTTTACAATAGCAGTAGCTAGTAATATACATTCTAGTCTCCCTCATCATACCCATGTGTTTCTCCTTCTATTGGAAAAACATTTTCTGTGGATCCATTTCCCCTTAGTGGGCTTCAGGGGTACTCAGTTACAATACTTTCCCCCTTTACAGGTCACATTAGGAATTCCAGGGTTTTTGTTTGTTTGTTTGTTTGTTTGTTTGTTTATCTATTTTAAGCAGAAAATGCAGTTCTATATACTTTTCATCCTCACCCAAATTTGAGTTACAAGGGTTTATGTCTTAAATATCATTTAAACTTTTCAAAGTACAAGTTTAATATCATGTTCTACAGAAGGAGCACTTCTGATTTGACATTGCAACATAGAAACTACGAATGAGAAAGCCAAGACTCAGAGAAAACATTCTGCAAATGAAGTCAGGGAGAAAAGCATCATTTACTAATTATCTAGCCAGTTAGAAATGAAGCAATATTTTCTATTTCAGCTAACTGAAATCCCACCTTAGTTACAGTGTTCAGTACTGTTATCATGGCACCGGATTGCTTTGTGCATCCTTAGTTGGACCCATGAATCTGGTTAGCAATACTTTCCTTACCTCTCTTTCTTCTTGTTGTTTTTAATTTCATTTATTTACAATCCAGTAGTTGTCTCCCTCCGACCCTCCTGCCCCAGTTCCCCAGCCCATTCATCCTCCCCCCTCTTTCCCTGGGGATACTTCTCCCTCCACCAGGCCTCGCCCCTCCCTTGGGCCTCAAGTCTCCCCATGGTAAGGTGCATATATCTTTTCCCAGTGTGGCCAGACCAGGCAGCCCTCTGCCCTATATGTGCCCGGGACCTCGGACTATCTCCTGTATGGTGCTTCCCTTGTCTCTGGGACCTCTCAGTGGTCCAGCTATTTGAAACTGTAGGTCTTCCTATGGGGTCGCACTCGCCTTCAGTTTCTTCAGTCCTTCCTCTAATTCAACATAGGGGTCCCCAACTTCAGTCCAATGGTTGGATATAAGTATCTGTGTCTGTCTCAGTCAGCTGCAGCTTGGGCCTCTCAGAGATGGCCGTGGTAAGCTCCTGTTTGTAAGCACATCATAGCACTAGAAATAGTGTCAGGCCTTGGTGCCCTACCACATGAGATGGATCCTAAGTTGGGGTGGTCACTGGACCTCTTTTCCTTCACTTTCTTCTCCATTTTTGTCCCTGCAGTTCTTTTAGACAAGAGAAATTCTAGGTCAAAATTTTTCACTGATGCCTCCAAGGTGGACTCGTTGAGTTCCTTCTCCCCACTTTTGGGCATTTCAGCTAAGGTAACCTCTGTTGAGTCCTGAGAGTCTCTCACCTCCCAGATTTCTGTCACTCTCTAGAGGGTCCCCCTACCTCCCACACCCAGAAGATGCAGATGTCCATTCATCCTGCTGACCCTCTAGGTTTCTTTCCTGTCCCCTCACATACCTAATCCTCTTCGTCTTTTCCCCTCTCCCACCCATATTCCTCCTGCGCTCTGTCTCCCATGATTAATTTTTCCTCCTTGTAAGTGGAATTGAAACATCATCTCTTGGCCTTTCTGCTTGTTAAAATTCTTGCAGTCATGCATTTTATCCTAGGTACTCTGTACGTTTTGGTTAATATCCACTTATTAGTGAATACATACCATGCATGTACATTTGGATCTGGGTTACTTCACACAGGATGATATTTTCTAGTTCCATCTATTTGCCTAAAAGCTTCATGATGTCCTTTTTTTTAAATAGCTGAATCATATTTCTTTGTGTAAATGAACTGCATTTTCTGTATCCATTCTTCAGTTGAAGGACATCTGGGTTGTTTCCAGCTTCTGATTATTACAAATAAGACACCTATGAACATTGTAGAGCATGTGCCCTTGTGGTATGGTGGGTCATCTTTTGGGTATATGCCCAAGAGTTGTAGAGGTGGGTTTTCAGGTAGATTTATTTCCAGTTTTCTGAGGTATCATCTGATTGATTTCCAGAGTGGTTGTATCAGATTGCAACCACTAGCAATGGAGGAGTGCTCCTCTTTCCCCATATCCTCACCAGTATGTGCTGTCACTTGAGTTTCTGATCTTAGCCATTCTGATTGGTTTAAGTTCGAATCTCACAGTTATTTTGGCAAGCATTTCCCTGATGACTAAGGATTTTGAACATTTTTAAGTGCTTCACAGCTGTTAGAATTCTTCTGTTGTGAATTCTCTGTTAAACTCTGTACCCCATTTTTTAGTTGGGCTACTTGGTTGGGGGCGGTTAACTATTGTGTTCTTTATATATTTTGGAAATCAGCCCTCTATCACTATCTTCTATAGTGAAGATTCTTTTCCCAATCTGAAGGTTGCTAATTTGTCCTATTGACTGTGACTTTTGCTTTTATTTTCCTTCTTTGCAGCTGTGCTCTTCTTTCTTGATCTTTTCTCTCCATCGGCTTGTCTCTTCCATTCATTTTCTTTCATATTCTATAGCACAAAATATGAGCCATCCTGCTGCCACCTCCTGGCTTACAGTTCATATTTTTTAGATATGCAAAACTGATTTCCGGCATTAAAATAAAACAACCATGCCCTACTGGGAGGAGTTCCCTTCCTTCGTGTGTAAGTCTTATCCCTTGACATGGGATAGGAGTGTCTCCACATTCACCTCTTTCCATTTCTGTTACTCAGAAGATCTTGATGGAATAACCTTCTTCCCAGACAACTCCTTGCATCAACTGAAATATACTGGCATACCTTTGCATCCATTTTCCTTTTCCTCTTCACGTGCTCCTATTGATTTAAGCCTCCTATCTTTGCATTTTAGTACTGGCAAAGCCCGTCCAATGCTGTAGACTTTCAGCTTTGTAGTCAGTTCTTTTGGTAGAATCCTTTATGACTGTACACGTGGATCCATCAGAAGGAATCCATCATTCTCTCTTTTGAGATAAAGATGCTTAGCTAACCATTCACTTGCTTGAATATTGTTATGCATGACCTTGGCATTCTGTCCCAAAGGATCCAGTCCCCTCCTCAGCATCTGGCACAGACTTTACAACCAATTTTCCCAGCTGTGGTTGCAGGATCTTACAAAACAGTTCAAGCCTATAACCTTTAGTGTCGTTATCTGGGGAATGGCTCTCATACAAATTATAAGAATTATAGGTCTAATATATGGCACAGGAAATTGCATAGTGAGTTATCATAGGGATGTCAAGTAAATAAATGATTCAGACAATAAATCTATGACCGTTCTAGTGACAGAACAAGATGGACTTTATACATTACTGTTGAATAGAAAGATGTAGGAATGGCAGATATTTTGGGTTTAAAGTTTATATATCTCATCTTGTAAACGTATTTTCTCCACTAACATAGCAATTTAAATCCCTTCAATTACTGTAATTATGAATACGTGGCCACAGTTACTTTCTTGCTTATTAATAATTTCTATGCTTACTTGATATTTTATTTCCCCAGAAAGTGTATCCAAAGTCTAGGTTGAAAAAAATAATAGTTGTTTTAAATTTTATGCATGTAAATAACATCATGAAATTGAACTAGTCTGAAGTTGTGTTTAAGCAAACTTAGCTATTTACTTTCTCCAAAAACAACAGGGTCATTAGTTTAAAAGAAAATCATTTATGATCCTAAATGCCATATCTAAGGTTGCACAATGGCTTTGTGCCCAGGACTTTCAACTCTTTCTCATCACAAGCTTCAGCTCATCCCTTAAGGTCTGCTAAAAATCCAGTTATCCCACCATTATTCCAAATTATTAAAAGACTTCAGAAGTAAAAGGATCAATATCCACTTTGAAATTTCATACGTTGCTAACTGGAGAGTGGGATGTGATAATTAGGCCTAGTTTTTATTGATGATGTATTGAGACACACACACACATACAGACACACACACACACACACACACACACACACACACCACACACACACACACACACACACACACACACACACACACTTATTATCAGAGTTATCCTTAACTGCAAGCAAAGACTGGCAATAAAGGCTTTCTTTTGAGTGTCTGCAACCTGAGCCATACAGGGAACAACTTTGAAATTAGAAAACTAGCAATATTTTACACCTCTAGGAAAACATCATTATTGACATATTAATTAAATCAGAGAAATAGGGACATTTACTATGATGTAAGACTTGTAGCTAAAGCTTTGGCATCATCAGCCATCTCCTGTTTCACTCTTCTGGAATGACATGCTGGGATGTTACTATAATCCCTGCAAAGCAGATGTGTGTCCTTGAAGACAGTTTGAATGCCATAGAATACCTTCTCTTTGCTTCCCTATTACCCATTATGAAAGTGTATATTCTGCTATTTCCAAGCCAGGAATGCCTATTTTAAAGCAGTTTTATTTCATATTTGCTGCATCTGGTTTAAGAGATTAAAAACTTAAATAAAAAATTATACTCAGCAAATTAGTTTTGTTCCATAAAAGTTCCAGTATCTCCATTGTCCCCACTTTCCAACTCTTCTTTGTAAGAAGACGTTTGGAGAGTCTAACCATTCAAAGTTAACTAGAAGCTTCTGGGGAGTCTGAAATCCAGCCTTTTGAGACTATAATTATAGCTACTTAGCAACAGAATGACAAATGAATGTTCTAGTCACTGTGTGTTAAAGATGGCTGACTTAATGAGCTGTGTCCTACTTGTCAGATCAGTTCCTTCATCTGTACATCTCTTTATAGATAAAGCAAATTTTAGAAACAACCATGAAAAGAGGAGAAAGTAGGGTATGGTCCCTTGCTTTGCTTTCAAGCAAAGCACATATGATAAAAATATCAGTCACTTAGTACTAGCATCATATTGTGAAATTGTAAATACCAATACAGGCAATACAGTAGATATCATGTACTTGTGAACTTTGATCAACGTGTAACCATAGACTTTCATGTTCCCTGCAGTGCTTCATTTATCTGTATGTGATGTGTTTTATTGGTTTTCCAGTCATTCAAAATCTAACAACACCATTGTAAATATATTTTCCACAAATACATTAGTATCAATATTGTAAACATCCAAATTTTAAGATGAAATCATGGTCTTAGAAAATTAGGTTTTATAAAAATATAAGTATCTATTAGAAATTTAAGACATAATCATCTTGCTTTCAAAAGAATTATTGAACTGGACATAATTTATTAGATGAACAATAATCTTTATAAGCACAATATAAATTACTGTAATAGAAAGGGAAATTTGATTCTAAGGATGAATGTAGTTACCATAGTTAGACCTGTGCAATGGTGATGAATGACCAAGTGTAAAGCAGTGACCCAGAGCCATGTGGAAGGGCAGAGTATTTCACACTTCCACTCTGGGCTGCGGGAATCTTGTGTGTACAGTACCAACCTCAGAGAGATCAGGATCTGGAACTAAGCAAGGCTCTTATCTGCCTTCCTTGTTTCTCTCATCAAATTCTCAGTGCACAGTTACTATGTGATCAAACTTTCCTTCTTGAGTTACTCTCCCTCTGAATTCTTACATACTCTGTTTTATATCATGCACTTTACAACATGTCCCCTCCCCACCCTCCCATCCTTCTCTGCTTCACCATTATTTTGGGGCACTTTATTCTTAATAAACGGTATGCCCAAAGACAGATGCTATGTTAAGGCTCTGGGTATAAGTTGACAACTATTTAAAACAAAGTCTCGCTGTCAAGTATACCTTAGGGGAAAAGATGGGCTCAAAATCTTGCCGAGTGGACTAAGACACGCAGGAATTAAACTTTCACATGTAATAAGTAAAAATACTCTTAAGACAGATGATCAAAATGTGAATGCTTCACTCCTTCTTTAAAAGGGGAACAAGAATACCCTTGGCAGGGAAGGGAGAGGCAAAGATTAAAACAGACACAAAAGGAACACCCATTCAGAGTCTGCCCCACATGTGGCCCATACATATACAGCCACCCAATTAGACAAGATGGATGAAGCAAAGAAGTGCAGGGCGACAGGAGCCGGATGTAGATCTCTCCTGAGGGACACAGCCAGAATACAGCAAATACAGAGGCGAATGCCAGCAGCAAACCACTGAACTGAGAATAGGACCCCCGTTGAAGGAATCAGAGAAAGAACTGGAAGAGCTTGAAGGGGCTCGAGACCCCATATGTACAACAATGCCAAGCAACCAGAGCTTCCAGGGACTAAGCCACTACCTAAAGACTATACATGGACTGACCCTGGACTCTGACCTCATAGGTAGCAATGCATATCCTAGTAAGAGCACCAGTGGAAGGGGAAGCCCTGGGTCCTGCTAAGACTGAACCCCCAGTGAACTAGACTATGGGGGGAGGGCCGCAATGGGGGGAGGATGGGGAGGGGAGCACCCATAAAAAAGGGGAGGGGGGAGGGGGATGTTTGCCTGGAAACTGGGAAAGGGAATAACACTCCAAATGTATACAAGAAATACTCAAGTTAATAAAAAAAATACTCTTACATGGAAAGCACAATGAAACAATGACTAAAACGTAATTTTGGGACCTCGAATAGGTGTGAATGGAAGGCTAATCATTCACATTAATCATGGCCCTCTAGATGCATGCACATGAATGTCACAGTAAAATTCATTAGAGTGGACATTTCAATATGCATTTAACTTATAAGTGAATTTTTCTATTTTTCTGACATTTTTAGTACAATTTTTTAGGATTATCTATAAAATTATTATTGGTGAGAACAGGAACAATCAACCAGACATTTTTCACTACCTAGTAATGAAGGGTTCTCTATTTAAGTTTAAGCCCAGGGGCATCCACTTTAAGGATGGAAACCTTCCTGTCTATGAACACCATGCTTACGTTAAAGCTTACAGAGTCAGCTTTCCACTTCCCTGTTGTTCTCCAGAGTAGATTCCGTGAAATGACAAAGTCATAAATCAGCACTCTGCTCTCAGTGGACTCACAAAAGGTTATTCACCCCTTCCTCATCCTCACCTACAGATGTAAACCCTCACCTGTAGGGCCTCAGCCTTAGGTTTCCTTCCCATCGGCCAATGTCACACACCTGTAACAACAATGTTACTAAAACGATTAAATAGCATCTTAATGTGGCATTGTGACACTAGGAAAGTGCAACTGGTGTCATGAGAAAAAAAAGAAATGGAAGAAAACACGGAGAGAGTTAATGTGAACTCTGTAGGTGTCACAGCACAACTGCCTGTGTAGGTTTCCTCAGTCCTGACACCTATGAGCAGAGGCTTCAATGGCAGGATTATTTTGCGTGTTGAAGTATTTTAGTATTCACATTGACTTCTTTACGCCAGACACCAGTCACACATTTTTATGCTTCTTTCTAATTAACCAAATGTTCCAACTTGGCAAAAGTCCTCTGGTAAACCCCAGTTGAGAACCACAGGGAAGAGGAAGGATTGATAAACATCACATTGTTTGCTTCAAAGTGTCTTTTGAGTCTCATTACATATACGCTGGTGTCTTGATTTGATTATATTTGGCCCAGAGATTGGCACTATTAGGAGTTGTGGCCTTGTTGGAGTAAGTGTGACCTTGTTGGAGGAAGTGTGTCACTGTGGGGTGGGTTTCAAGACCCTACTCTTAGCCATGTGTGAGACAGTTTCCTCCTGTCTGCCTTTGGATCCAGATGTAGAATTTTTCACTCTTCTAGTTCCAGGCCTGTCTGGATGCTGCCCTGCTTCTGCCTTGATGATCATGGCCTGAACCTATGAACCTGTAAGCTAGCCCCAACTAGGTGCTGTCCTTTATAAGCCTTGCTATAGTCACAGTGTGTCTTCACAGCACTAAAACACAAACTAAGACAGATGTTACATTTATTTACTGGACTAAAGACTTTAGAATTTAAGACTTGAGTCTGTTTATAGACTTAACAAGCAGCAGAAGTCTGAGACTCAATTTTATAATGTCCCCAACTGCCATAAAGAATTGACAGAAAGGTGAGGAAGACAAAATGAGACTGAGTCCACATAAGGACTATGCTAAGGTCACCTCTGCTTTAGTGTCCCCTTTGGTAACATCACTTTTGCAATATATTCCTTTCTCAAGATATTGGCCCATGAGTAAAAATTTAAAAGAGATTTAGGATTATTTCCTATTTTGTAGTCTGAGCTTGGAATAGATGTTAGGCCAAGATTTGGGAAAATTCTTGAAACCAGGGAAAAAGTCTGTGTTTTCTATAACAATGATAGGTTCAATGTCATTTCAAAGTAAACCTTGGCAATAAAGAGAACAAAAGTGTAAAACTGGAAGATCAGTTATAAACAGTCAGCAACTTTTTTCTTTTCTCCTTAGACATAGCTGTGAAATGGTAAAATTTAAAAATTGCAATGTGTTCAAAGTAGGACTTAGAGGTACTAAAAGTACAGAGTTGATGAAATAATATTTGCTACAAGTCCTGTGTTGAATCAACATCCACTCATAATGGCAGTGTCCATGGACAAAACGGCCTGACTTTCTGTTGTATTTTCAAATCGCAATGCATAAGCTTAATACAATTTTGTAGAAGTGGGTGAAACTATTTTAATATATACCAAATGAAAAGCAAGAGGGAAAAATAAATTTTATCTTTTTTGTATCTCTGTCTCTTGGTCTCCCTTTTTTCTGTCTCTGTCTATGTGACACACACACACACACACACACACACACACACACACACACACACACACACACCATGAAGTGATTCATTTAAGAAGTAAATAAGAAGGCCTTTGCATTGCAGAGAAGATACGAATATTGTTTGCTGAAGAAACAGAACAAATTGCTAAGTTTAAATAGAGTTATAAATTTATAAGCATAGTAAATCAAGTGTCAGCAATAATAATTTGTAATGTATCTTAAATGTTAAGTAAATCTTAAATGTTGAGCAAAGGCAGGATTTTAAAATATGATTCTAACAAATATGCATTTTTATTACTCCCCAGTGCTACATTGTTTGACTATTGCTGATAGAGCCTAAGATCTCTAAAATCTCTCATTTATTAAACCACTATGATTGGCGAAATTGCCCTGTTACTTGATAAGAGGATCCCATATTTTAAGATCAAACCACTGGCCAGTCATGTCCGTCTCTGGGAGAGTTAAGAACTTCGAGGATCACTCTTGTTGAAAGCTTTATTTCTTTGTGTTGATCTAAAGTCCCATCTAGCTTTCTAACTGTCCTCCAGAAGCCACTAAGCTTGACAGGAAGCCATACTGCCTTAATCTGGTCCTGATGTTTTAAAGCAACAATTGCATAACCAATCCTCATCTGACAAACTCTCATTTTAGACTTCTATCATTAGAACAGGCCCAGTCAGGTTCTTTTCCTGTTTGCCAGGCACATGCAGCACAGCTGAATCCCAGCAATGTAATCTATCCAGCTTTCACTTGTGTACTTTATGTAGGCTCTGCTCTCCTGTGGGAGGGAAACAGTGGCCAGCCAAGAATTCTTGTTTCTTTAGTAGTGCCCTCATTGAACCAACTGTGTTACTCCTCATTGTCTAAGTAGTTGATAGAATTTCAATCTCTTCACGAACTCTATTGTCACTGCTAAGCTGAGGCTTCCCTTTCTATTTAAGTTACAGTCATGGTAATGATAGAACCTGTTCTGATTGCGTCGCAGTCACTTTTCTGCCCACTGACTTTGCTGGAGGACACAGAGTAGATTGCCTGTAACTATGTGCTGGAGGAAAGGAAAGCGAACTACAGGAACAACTATTGTTTCCAGCCCTTCTTTCATAAAACTCTTACTTCAGCATGTTTCGTCTAAAATTTCACTGCCATCTTATCTCCTAGCAGCATAAGACACAACACCTGTGATTCCACATCGCCAACACCTTTATTTTCCTTTTCATAGTCATTTTCTCTTTTTTAAATATTCTTGTTTATTTTCTGATTCTCACTAAAATATGGGATCCTGTTCTCAGACTTTTCTGTTTGGTTGTGGATATATCACAGGTTTGTCCACTATTTCTCAAAGAACTGTTCTGACTGGCTTGCTTATAACATTTCATGGCTCTTAGGTAACCCAAAATACACTTTTGGACAGTCACTTCAAGCTTAGAACTCTTTACCTAAGTATCAGAAGTGGTCCATCTTTAATTAAGAATGTTAAGATAGGGCTGGAGAGATGGCTTAGTGGTTAAGAGCCCCAACTGCTCTTCCAGAGGTCCTGAGTTCAATTCCGAGCAACAACATGGTGGCTCACAACCATCTGTAAAGGGATTCGATGCCCTCTTCTGGTGTGTCTAAGGACAGCTACAGTGTACTTATATATAATAAATGAATAAATCTTTTAAAAAAAGAATGTTAAGATAACTAATGTCAAACAGGGGAGTACTAATATTTACAGAACCAATCAATGAACAAAAAAGCATCCAGTTTAATGATGTCTATTTTCTTCTATCATATACACTTGGGATTCATGGTTATTCATAGGAGAAAAACTCCTGATGGTTCTGGTTATTGTTTTCCCTTGATTTTTCAATTCTCAGTGCTTATCTAGCATCTTTGGGGGCTTCTCTATCTGTTTACATTGGAAATCTATACTGAAAACAGTATGACATGCATCACTGTTTGTGGGACATTATATCATCCTGAGATTCCTATGCCATGCACAATTATTACTCCAAGGGTACCCTTCCATCCCCACTGTCAAATAGAAAGTGACAGTGCCTGGTACTTCATAGCTTAGAAAAATGTCTCTTAGGAAAGTCCTTATTCAGCATAAATGAGAGTTGCTCTGGGGATGTTTCTTACACACGAAATGCCTATTGTAGTTTTAGGCATACTCTGATGTAATTATTTAAATAATATCTGCAAGGGAATTCATTCTTGATTCATTTTCTTTTAAATCCTGAAGGCTCAGTGCTGGCAACATTGCTTTGGAAGGAAATCAAGTCTGCTGCAGAAGAGTGGCACTTGAGACAGACTGCAAATGCACAATGGCTTTTAGAAATCTGTTATTTACCAGCAATTATTTTCTACTCACTTATCTGTCAACACGTTCCCATTAACCAACTGATTAATACTGAGTATCGTTCCACTTTGATTCTAAAATAACAAAATGTCAAAGCTACCTTGGAATTATATTGGACAGAACATTAAGATTTTCCTGCTTCATGCAGACTGGCTAGAGTTTGATTTCTCTTGTGTATTAGAATTACAACCTTTTAACATACTACCTGGAAATAGGGATATATCAACATTTCTTTATATAGAAATAGTTTACCTATAGAGAAGGAAAAGTATGGTGCCAGGAACAAGTGAAGCCTTGGAACCAACAAATTGTTATCTCCTTCCCCCATGTGTGTCCCAGGTCTTCCCTGAGGTCTTTGGACTTAGGTACTTTCATTGAATGAGCCAACTTCTCAGGATAACTCCCACTGTGGGTTTTGTGTGTGTGTGTGTGTGTGTGTGTGTGTGTGTGTGTGTGTGTGTGTGTGTGTGTATCTTTGTTTCTACAGTCTGTGCAGTGCTTCTAGAATGCTAGCATAAGTAATTTCTTCATATTTGCCACCTTGGATAGCCTGTGAAACATCTCATGTTTGTCCACCAAATTGTAAATTTAAGCAAGAAGAATGAATAGACAATAAATCTCAATAAGTGACAATAGAAGTTTACCAGTCCAGATTAAACCACACAAGACTGCTTTGCTCTCTGACCCTTTCAATGCTCTGCAATATTTGTTCTTAATTCTAACTCAGTTTTAACCATCAGAGGCATTGGGTCTTTAAAAGACTTTTTACACATAGTGCTGGTCAATAGTTTCTTTCATGCTTTAATTATGTTATAAAACATGTTCACCTTATAGCTTAGATAATACATGGAGAGGCAGATGATATTAGATGTGAAAGTATCTAGAGGGGCTGTTTCTATTGATTTTGTTCATATTAGGACTCCTTGTCAGGGAGATTTTTGAAGTTCCTGAGTGTTGTTATGGTACCATGAGGGACTTGAGTACTCTGTGCTCTATAACAAAAATCAACTTCCATTGGAATAGAATGGGTGTATCTTTCAAGTAAATAGACTTAGCAAATCTTCAGTAGTGTGAGGCAACCAAAGAATGAACATAAGAAAGCTTTGCATTCACAGCAATAAGTATTGTTTTGTTTCAGAATGAAAACAGTTGAGAGTCAGCGTGTTTCCTCTTAACAAGACAAACAATGTTGACCAGTTTTCTAAAATTTCTATGCACAAACTATTTAAATGTAATTAAAATACTTGATTTCTGGTGTTCCACAATGACTGCCATTGCAACTATGACAGAAGTCTGGCTTACTGTGCACCAAACAAAATATCAACAGACAAAAGACCTTCTCAACTGTCCTGTGAAAGAAATTTGCATTGTTGACCAAAACTTTTTAGTCACTTCCCATGGGAAAAAGAAGTTCTTTTGGAGAGCAGTGAGGAATAGTTTGGCATGTGCTGACACTTCTTCTATCTTTTCAATGGCAAAATCATTTCCAGGCCACCAGACACAGTGAATAATTTCTGAATGCTACATGTGGCGTGGCCAGGATGACAGTACTGCCATCTGGAATAATAACAAAATTTCCTCACAGCAGACATCCTTTCTGGAAGGATCACTCATGCAGATCATGTGTCCAGTCCTTCATTTCTTCTGGCTTTTCCCTCTGGACAATGCAATGACAGCAGAATGCATTATGTTCCTACCGCAGAGGTGAGCTGCATGGACCACGCCAACTGCCTTTCTTGTGATGATGGGTATTAGGAAGGATCCTGCATCTAGAATACTAAAAATAAGTACTGTCGTCAGCTTTTATCTAAATGTGTGGTATTTACATTGCTATGGGGCATAAAGAGTATGGAACACCACAGAATGAAGAAATTATAGAAATACCTGGGAAACTAAACAAGTTTCTTAAACCAGATACCCAAACAGGAATGGATCCTCTTGTAACAATATCCAGATTCCAACCATTCCCAAAGTGTTTCTTGACTAACTAATCAACAGCCTTCCTGGGAAACCTTTCGGTTTCCTGTTCCCTAGTTGAGTTTCCTTTATCAATTCCCTGTTTTTGTTTTTGTTTTTGTCTTTAACACTTTGAGAGGTTAAGATAGACTTGTCTTGCTATTAAATCAACAAAGAAACTGTAAGAGTGAAAGTATCACAGGTAATGTGGTCAGACCTGCAGATATCAGTGACTTCTGCTGCATTTAAATTTCATCCTCCCTTGTTCTTTCTTGGGATATTTGGCCAACATTCTGTATTCAAAAGTTTCTGCTATATTCAATTGATAACAGCTTGCAAAGAAAATATTAGTACATTCTTTTCTTTAAAAAAAAACTTTTTATTGATCCTTTGTGAGTTTCACCCCAGTCCTGCTTATCTCCCCATACCCTCATATCTGTCCTTTACTTTGCAACTTTACCCCAACACACACACACACACACACACACACACACACACACACACACACACACACCATAGAAAAACATCTCATTGCAGAAGCTATAGTGTGCCACAATCTGTCCCACAGTATAAGCCTCTTTTGCCACACATCTTCATTTGCAAATAATCATTACAATAACTTCAAGGTCTGATATTCGAGGTCTCTGGCTTCTGTGACACCATCAACATTGAGTTCTCACCGTGGTTACTTCACATTATCCTGTTGGTCCCCGGTGTTCTGGAGATCCTGCAACTTTTGATCAGCAGGACTGGCTTTTCAAACGTTCCCACTGCTGTCAGATGGTAGAGATTTGGGGATGGGCCAACTGAGAGCTGGGTAGTAGCTGAGGTCTTCAGCACCCCAGCTGCACCACCTGGATGAGCTGTCCAGCACTGCTTAGACAAGGTTACCCTCCATCTGTATCTCCTGCACCCACAACTCCAGACCAAACTCCACTCTGCTGCATGATCAAATTGTGCATAACCTTCCAGTCAAGGTTTGGGGCTCAATTTCCTAAGTGTTGCAGCCTGTGAGGGGCTGGGACACTTCTGCTGCTCTCACATTCTCAGGGCTGGCTCCCTGTACCTTTGCTATCAACACCAGCTCTGCTCTGTAGCCCAGAAGAGGTGCAGGTCCTGTTGTATGGAGTGCTACAGTCAGTGAGGGAGCTAGCTCTCTGGCTGTCACCCATCAAATGACATATGCCCTGATTCAGTTAGTCACACTCTCACACTTATCTTCGATAAACAGAACATAAGTAGCACACTATGATTATTCTGGATAATGAAATTAGAAAGTATTTATACAGTTCCCTGACTATGTTGCATTGTCTAGAGTATTCTGGAATTCCAGAGGCAAAGTATTTCTCATTGACAGATTATGAATATATATGGTTAATTATAGCACTGTAAATTTTATCAGTTACGTACAGTAAACTGGTTTTATTTCATGAAATATAAACAGCAACATGAACTTACCCATGTGATTTTTATATTTATATTTCTATATTTCATTTAGAAAAAGCATTAAATCAGTTGTTATGGGTGGGTAACAAACATATGCTGAATGTTTCCCACTGTCGCATTTTTAGTTCATGTATATTGACGGAATGTTACATGCTGTTACAGTTTTCGGTAGAGCTGAGGCACTTATATTGATGAGTCCCTTAATATTTGAGTCAGCATTTCTCCCTCTTCCAGCAGTGTAGAGAATAAACTCCTGTAAATATGCTTGCCTTCTTTTGAGATTAACAGTCATGAAGAACTTCAACTGCACCATTGCAATGCCCTAATTATTTGTTATGGAAGACAAGAAAGACCCAGGAGCATCAGAGCAGTAGACCAGGCCCTACCTTTGGAAGGAGGCAGCACTTAGGAAGTGTAGCCTCACACTTGACACTCCTTAATTCCCAACTGTTTTCCATTTACTTAACATGGATACCGTTGGGGTTGGGGATTTAGCTCAGTGGTAGAGTGCTTGCCTAGGAAGCACAAGGCCCTGGGTTCGGTCCCCAGCTCTGAAAAAAAGAACCAAAAAAAAAAAAAATAACCATGGATACCGTTGTTCCCTGTGTCCTTGTGCCTTGTTGTTCCCTGTGTCCTTGTGCCTTGAATACACCTGGTTCATTCCATATATTTCTACCTTGCTGGTATGTTATTTGGGGGGGGGGTTAGTTGTAAATTTATCAAGTCAAGGGCCTTAAGAGTTTTCTTCACTTTTATAAATGAGGAATAATATTTGGTCAAAGAATTAACATTTAATTTGTGGCAGTTATTTTATTCATTGATTGAATGAATGAATAAATCCATAGTTAAACCCTATAGAGCACATATTCTAAGTAAAATTATCAAAACTAAAAATCTCAAAAATGTATTTGTTTTAAAATATGTGATATAACTACTAAGCTAAATATGGCAGCCTGAACAAATATCACCATATGTTAAATTTAACTTAATGCTTAAATTAAATAAAAGTAAAATAAATTCCAGAGATCATTAACAGTTAATTGAGAAGCATAAAGCATTCATGCAGCAGAGAGGGAGGGATAATTAATACTACAGATGTTTGAAGAGGCCATATGGAAAATACCTAGCCAGGGTAAACCTTACTATCATTATTTTGCTAAGTGGACAGATATTAAGCTACCTTCAGAATTCTTAGTTTTATACCCATAGTTCTGTTCAGCTCTCAGACCTCACCTGAGAGGTTTCTACAGTGGAGAACAATTAATGTACAAACTCATAACAAATTGAGGTTCAGAAACAATGTGTTTCTCTAGTGCTCAGACACCAATGAGACAGCTACATCAAGCTCCTTTCTCTCATAGTGCTAGGAACACTGGGAAAGAAGGGACAGAAAGACGATAAAGTAAAAGAAGAGGTCAGAAAAACAAGAGCAAAACAGTGTCTTTGGGGCCTCACAGTACTGTTGCTGCTCACAACAGCTATGCTTACCTGCAAAGGACTTAATCCACTCAACATTCCAGCATGGAGGGACAAGATTTCTGAAACTCATCTCATCAGGTGATAGCTTCCGGGATAAGTAGAGTTGATTATCTTTAAGAGTGTCCTAGTGGATAACCTCACACTCGGGTATATGAGCACCATTAACTGGACTTAGTAGAATATTTTTAAAAAGACCAAAGAAAAACAAACAAAAAAACAAAGGAGAACATGAATCAGGATGGGGGTGGAGAATATATCTGAGGAGAGGTAAAGGGAATAATTAAGGGTGAACTAGCTCAAAACAAAGTGTTTGGTGTATGAAAATTCCAAAAAAATAAAACTAGTATCTTATGATTTTAACTAAGAATTGAATGCAAGCATCTGTTACTCATTCATAGAGCCAAATGTCAGGATACAATTCTTGAATTTTAAATCCTGGCGTGCCAGAAGGTCATTTCATCCACCAAACAGCTGAACTTGGATGTGTGGAGTAGGATGCTGTGTGGAAACATTAGAATTTCAGGAGGCTTTTAAAGTCCAACCTCACTTGAGTTGCTGATATAGACTTAGGGGGACTTGTTTTATCTGTTAAGATCTTTTTCAACAACCAAGTCCTTTTTCATTATAACATGTCATTTCTGTGGTTTTTTTTTTTCATGCTGGTTCTAATTTTATTCAGAGTGGTCTGAAACTTACTATATGTAAAGAGTGAACTTGAACTCATAATCCTCCATGTTCCACAAGTCCGCATTCTGGGATTGTAGGCATGCACTACTGGTATTTGCTTTTGTTTATATCTCTTAAATGAAGATTTATAGGCATTTCTACATTGAATTTTAGTGTATCGTCTATGCATCGCTTTACCTATGTAATAGATATATCTATTTATTTATGGATTTATTTAATTATAATTATTTAGTTAAAGAATTTATTTAATAGTGAGTACCCTTCTGTTTTCTTTGTCTTAGTCCATGCCTAAGAATTAAGTGGCTAGCAAGTCCAGTATATTTCATAACTGCTTAATAATGTATAAAGATAATTTACAGGATCAAATTGTATTTTAATTGGCTTATGTTTTCTTTTGTTTGATGTATAATTTCCATGCTAGAATGATGCCTATTATTACATTCAGCCAAAACATAGAGGTTTTTATTATAAAGGTTGGAAACTTAAAAGGTATCCTCTGACACACTTTGTCACTGTTTTTCTTCCCTAATCCTGAAGATGCTTACTGCCTTAGAAAAGTAGTGTAAATGGTTTTCAGATACACTTTAAGAAATTTAAGAACACTAACACTAGGTTTCTACCTTTAAATGGAAAATTCATCATGTAAATGATACCATTTATGATTTAAAAGTGGTAACTTTTCTGTTACAAGATTGAATATTAGGTTCCAATAGTTTAGTCATTGTGTCTTATCCTTCAAAGTAATAGCTGCTCTAAGTGGTGGCCCAGCAGTTTATCAGCACAAAATCACTAAAAAAAATGCTATTGATTTTCACTATCAGTGGCTTAAAAAGTGCTTCATGGACTAGAATTAGTCGAGAAAATATGAACACGCCATTATGGATGTGGAATCCGATGCCAAATAAACCCTATTCTCTCCGACTTGCTTTGCTTTTAGTCACGATGTTTCATCATAGCAATGGCAACCCATGCTAAGGCAATGTTTATAGGAGTTGTTTAAAATGTTTTTACCATCTTCAGACACATTCTTGCCATGAAATATTAATCACCGGATTGTCTAAAGGCTCAGGTTCCTGAGCAGAAATTTCAGATTCCTGTGTCACGGTCTTATAGCTAATTGAAAAAGGAACTGGGAGTATTTGATGAGCATCATAGGTGGGCAATACCTAAAAGTGTTTGCATTCCCAGCAGCATGTTTCTAATCCAATGTATTTCCATTGCCCTGTAGGTATTGACTACATTGAAACGACTTACATTCTGATAGGCCTACTGATGCTTTTTATAAAGCTGTTGAACAAGATTGTGATTTTGTACCATGGGGATTAGTACACAGGATTCTCTAAGAACAAATTAATCTAGAAAGAAAGTACTCTTTATAATGCTTTCACACATCAGGAGAAGCAAAGCACATTGTCCTATGGGACATTGTTCCCAACAGCTGCAGATACTAGTGCTTGTTTATTTTCCTCCTACAATTACACAGTACTTTTTTCCTATTGTACAATACTCATTCTCTAAAGCTTGAGTCCTCTGTCAACTTTAAACTCAAATAAAATAGATGAATGGACTGTGACCACAAGAAAAAAACAGCTAATTTAAACTATCAAAGAAAAATGTATTTGTTGTATTTTCTGCCTAAAGTCTAAAATGTGAAATCTTTATGGTAGTTTTTCCTCATTTACTCAGTTGTGTTTGCAGGTAAATGATGGACCAGTGGGAAGGTGTATTTGTGTGATGTATTTGGATGTGTGTATGTTGCTTCAGTATTTCACAAGGAACCCTAGTGAAATGGCTGATTAATTTTATGAACTAGCTTGTGAAAGAAATGGTAAGAATAGCTCATCCGGGACCTCTTGGAGTTCTCGGGAGTTGCATTACAGAGATGTATTTTAGGGTTTGCTTAAACATGCATTAAAAGCATCTTTTACTCATGCGTTGAAATGTATATAAAGACCTCTACACTACATTATTTTCTAGGTCCCTGCTTTTTAGATTTAAATTAAATGTAAGTTGCTAATTATATCAAATTGTATGTGGACTCTAAAGAAAAAAAAATTTTTACTTAAGAAATGGCTGTGAGTAATATTTAAATGCTCACTCGCTCACTTCTTTCTTTGTATTTAAGAGGTAATATTTTCTATGACAGATTGAAAACATTAGATTTCACTCGAGCCACAATAATTAGGGCTTAATATTGGCATTGACATTAGCATAAGCAATTCTAAATCCTAAGTTATAGCAAGTGAATGAATGCTTAATTCAAGATCAAGTTTAACGTAAAACTAAAACAAAACAAGCTGCCAGAAGTTGTCTTATATGAGACAGTGCCAATAAAACTGAGTTTTAGTTAAAATAGTATAAAATTTTGGTTTATATGCTAGGTAAACAAGTTGATAAAAGGGCTCTGTCAAAATGATCAAAGTAACTAGTCATTTGATCACTCCTGTATGCTCTCTGTAAATTCACCATGATCTCTATGCCATGGACATCCAAAAGAAAAAAGAACATACATTTTATTTCTCTGTTAATTATCTAATAGTAATAAAGTACTCACACTTTGGTTTCATTTTACATTGCTTGTCTTACTGCTTCACCACACTGGACATATGTGGACTGCCTTGTTTTTCTTTAACTTGAATAAGCCAAGTTCCTCTCCATCCTCAACCTCTGTAAAACTTAATTTCAAAGTAGACTTCTTCCCCTTGCTAATCAGAACAGAGTCACATTCTCTGTTCAATAATCTTAAGCTTCCAACCTTTAACTACAGATGAAATGTATTGCATGCTTATGTTTTATGTGAGAGACTCAGCACCAGATGTTTCCAGATTCTTGGCTTTTAATGTATGGACTTTAAAACAAGGGCTGGAACAGGTGTCTAAAAGAGGCAAAGCAACTGCTATTGAAACAAAGTGATATTCAGGTTAGAGAATTATACACTGGCAAGATTGAAAGCCGGCCACATGAGTGAGAAAACTCAAGGGACCTGGCATTATCTGAGACTTCTTTCTATGCAGTTTAAGAGAAAGAGTGACTAGTTAATAAAGAGCATGGTTTGTGTGGGTCTCTGTCTTCATTGATATCTTAGGTCAAGCATTCATTTTCCTACATCATAAGACCTTTCCCATAGTGCATCTGATTTTAATCACATACCTAATTTTATGCACAGGCATAAGAATGTGAAAAAAGGGATTACATTTTCGCAGACATTCCAAACAAATTTAGTCAGGTCCACTGTGGTCGTCTTCCCCATATCCCGAATAAAGTAAGATGGCTTTGAAAAAATCCTAGAATTAAAAGTTACCAAGGTCAATAAAAGTACAGTGTGGATCAGAAGAGGAAGCAACTGTAGCCAGTGTACTTGGAGGGAGTGAAAGAAGTTGTGTGGAGAGGTATCTGAGGTTGATTCGTATGCATTGGTTGGAGAAGAGTATATTAGCATAGAATCTGCAGAGGAAAAAGTAGGTAATCAAGTGCATTATTACAAGGGTTATGTGCATAAATCAAAACCAAATTGGGTCCCCAGCTACACTATGTCCTAGTCTTTCTTACCAATTTCTTTATTAAATAAAATGAATATATATAATAAATATAAGTTTTGAAATTGTTTAATAGTTATAGTTCTTATACAAATCAGTCTAAGCTCTTTTTGTGCTGTTGTTATGCTATTGTTAAATAGCATATACATTTATACAACATTGGAGCAACAAATAAATCTAGGTTGTTATTTTTTTTAGTTACATGTGTTCATTCACATACATGGTATGTACTCACTGATAAGTGCATATTAGCCCAAAAGCTTAGAATACCCAAGATACAATTCACAGGCCATATGAAGCTCAAGAAGAAGGAAGACCAAAATGTGGATGTTCAGTCCTTCATAGAATGGAGAACAAAATACAAGGGGGAGGAAATACAAAGACAAAGAGTGAAGTAGAGAATAAAGGAAAGACCATCTAGAGATTGCCACACCTGGCAATCCATCCCATATGCATCCACCAAACACAGTCACTATTGCTGATGTGAAGACATGCTTGCTGACAGGAGCCTGATATGGATGTCTCCTGAAAGTCTCTACCAGAGCCCTACTGATACAAATTAAGATGTTTGCGGCTAACCATCAGACTGAGCATGGGGACCCCAATGGAGGAGGTAGAGAAAGGACTGAAGGAGCTGAAGAGATTTGCAACCCATAGGAGGAAGAAAAATATTAAACAACCAGGAACCCCCAGAGCTCCCAGGGACTAAACCACCAACCAAAGAGTATATATGGGGTGTGGGGTAACCATGGTTCCAGCTCCATATGCAGCAGAGGATAGCATTATCTAGCATCAATAGAAGGCGAAGCCCTTGGTCCTGTGAAGGCTAGTTTCCCCAGGGTAATGGAATTCCAGGGTGTTGAGGTGGGAGTGGGTGGGTGGGAAAGGGAGCATCCTCATAGAATCAGAGGGAGGGAGACTGAAATAAGTGGGAAACAGGAAAGAGGAAAACATTTAAAATATAAATGTAGCCGTAAATAATAGAAAATAAATGATGCAGGGCACCAAGCACCATGCCATGCAACCACCTGCTACTCTCTGTTCCTGGTGGTCCCTCCACCTCCATGGCTAGCCCTATCAGTGGCCGTCTATCTCTTGGCTCTCTACTTTATTTCCTCACATTCTCAGCATCCCCCCAACCCCCGTTCCGTGGTTATAATCGCAATTGTGATAAATAGTAAAGAAGGATGTGGGGCACTAGGCACAAAAGAGACATCAACCTACAATATCACCAGCACTGTCAGGTTACATGGCATCTGTGGGGTATTTTCATCTCAGTCAGCCAAACTTGGCAGACTCTGGCCCAGAGCTCTCAAATCCTCTCCACCCAACTCACAAAATTCGCTTGGCAGGTCGCTTCCACACCAGCCCCATAATCATAATTCCCAGTATGTTGGTAAAATCAAAACTCTAAAAGCTTGTAATTTATCAATTAGATTTATATCAGTAAATTCTCACTCCACAAAATGTCCACACAGTAAACTCAGTTCCAATTAATACTGATATTAACTACCCACCTAAGTAAGACAAATTGTCCTGAAATTACCACTCCCTTATAAGATTTTAATAGCTACTTTTGGTTATTTAAAACCTCACAGGGGTGGGTCATCCTTCTCCTTCTTCCTCTCTCTCTTTCCTCTTTTCAAAAACTCTGTCCTCACCTTTCTTTTTCACTGCCCAATCAAAGACCTTGCCTTATCTTGTTCCTGCCTTCACCTGGATATAGGCAACAATCCACATATAAATACATAAACTATCCAATAAAAAAACCCAAACGAACAAAAAACTCAGACGTGAGCTCCTGAAGGAACCCACGGGCTTGGAGATGATAAGGAAGAATGGACAGACAGGCAAGACTGACACTAATACAGAGAGTTGGTGAGTGTCCCAGGGCTGGGTTCTAACATGACAGGCATACTTGGCTTGAAAACTCAGAACGTGCTGCAAAGAAAAGAGCTGGATGCAGATGAAAGAAGAGAAGTAAACACACCCTCCCGCTGGAAACCACACATGGATCCACAGAGACAGCAGCTGATACCCCACATTATCAATGGGCACAAAAGAGTCACAGATTGTCAGCAACTGTTTTCCAAAGAAAGTCTGTGATCACAAGACCCACAGCATATCTAGATCTACACCACATGTTACTGGGCCAGCACAAATAAAAAAGCCCCGACCCACCAGGGGCTCTGTTAAGTCAAAAGAAAACAGAAAAAAAAAAAGGATGGCCCAGTTGGTAAAGTTGCTTGTAGCCCAATCTGACAAGCAGATTTTGATACCAAGGCCCATGATCCATATGATGGGAAGAGAGAACCAACTTCTCAAATGGGTGTATATGACAGGGCATTTCCTTCTGGGTGTTTTTCTGTTTGTTTTTGTTTCATACACACAAACACTACATAAATGAATTAAATAAATGAATTTTGTTTATCATATTCCCTATAATACAAGTGGGTGCTATGCATTTTCTACCTGTTCTTTTATCTGTCATTTTCCTTAAACTTTCAGACTGTGCTAAGTAAAGTGATAATGGACAGGTAAAAAAAAAAGTGTCCCTCTGGGGACTTTGAAGTTTGGTTTCTGTCAGTTATCTTCAGTTCTCAACTTGATCCATAGCTGGGGTCATTTGATCAAAAGCGACCATACTTGTCTATAGCCGTATTGGTGAAGGGCTTTAATTCCTAACTGGTGATGCAGGGTCCACCATACTGTGGATGTTGCCATGTAGGATATGAAAGAAATCAAGATGAGCCAGCAGGAGCAGTGTTGCTCTGTGATCAGAGCTTCAGTTCTTGAGGATCTGCTTCAGAGTTGCTGCATTGGGTTCTGGCCCGCGCTTCTCTTTTTTTTTTTTTTTTTTTTTTTGAGACATATTTTTTTTAATTAACTTGAGTATTTCTTATATACATTTCGAGTGTTATTCCCTTTCCCGGTATCCGGGCAAACATCCCCCTCCCCCCTCCCCCCTCCCATTCCTTATGGGTGTTCCCCTCCCAAACCTCCCCCCATTGCCGCCCTCCCCCCACCAGTCTAGTTCACTGGGGGTTCAGTCTTAGCAGGACCCAGGGCTTCCCCTTCCACTGGTGCTCTTACTAGGATATTCATTGCTACCTATGAGGTCAGAGTCCAGGGTCAGTCCATGTATAGTCTTTGGGTAGTGGCTTAGTCCCTGGAAGCTCTGGTTGCTTGGCATTGTTGTACATATGGGGTCTCGAGCCCCTTCAAGCTCTTCCAGTTCTTTCTCTGATTCCTTCAACGGGGGTCCTATTCTCAGTTCAGTGGTTTGCTGCTGGCATTCGCCTCTGTATTTGCTGTATTGTGGCTGTGTCTCTCAGGAGCGATCTACATCCGGCTCCTGTCGGCCTGCACTTCTTTGCTTCATCCATCTTGTCTAATTGGGTGGCTGTACATGTATGGGCCACATGTGGGGCAGACTCTGAATGGGTGTTCCTTCAGTCTCTGTTTTAATCTTTGCCTCTCTCTTCCCTGCCAAGGGTATTCTTGTTCCCCTTTTAAAGAAGGAGTGAAGCCCGCGCTTCTCTTGATGATGGACTCTAACCTATGAGCTGAACCTTTCCTTTCCACCCTCAGTTGCTCTCTGTCATGGTATTTTATCTCAACAAGAGAAGGCTTCTTATCCTGCCTTGGCCATTTAACTTGTTAGTTGACCTTCACACCCAGCAACTGAGTTTTCAGTCTTATTTTTAACACGTCCATTCAAAGGTTGTCATAGGAAGTTCCTAGCATATGAGATTATAGTAAACTATTAGATATAAACAGGCTGAATTTCGAATTGGTTTTTAGCAGTTTCAAAACTCGTGTGGGCCTTTTTTATTTTCTGTGGAAGTTAGTCTAGAGATACTGAGTCTGGGGAATAAGAACCATGCAGCCAGCCTAGAGAATTCGCCACAGAAAACAGACTGCTTACACATTTCAGAGATACTTGCTCTAATTTGGGGTAATAAAAAATAGTACTTATTTTAGAACTTAACTTTCCAGGGTCATAACTTCAGTGTTCCAGAGGCGAACCCCTCACAGGTGCCAACCAATAGAACATAAAAGTGTGTTCCATTCCGAAGTTCTTACTGTTAAACACTCAAGGGAAATAACTTGTGATGGCCTGTGGTTAAGAAGGTTGCTTAATTTATACAAGGTACATTTGGCCTCCTTGAGGGGTTCTTTCTTGCTGTACTTACTTTGCTGTTTTAAGTTCATAGAAGAAGTATTATTAAATTTGTAGTACAATTTTTTGAGCTCTATAAGAACTCATATTTTTGACACCTTTTTTCTTTTATTGGATATTTTTATTTACATTTTAAATGTTATCCTCTTTCCAGGTTTCCCCTTCAGAAAACCTCTACCCCCATACCCCCTCTCCCTGCTTCTATGAGCGTGCCCCATCACCCACCCATAAGCTCGCTCTGACCTCCCTGCCCTGACATTCCCCTACACTGAGGATCAAGCATTTACAGGACAAGGACCTCTCCTCTCATTGATTCCCGACAAGGCCATCCTCAGCTACATATGTGACTGGAGCCATTGGTCCATCTCTGTGTTCTCTTGGAATGGTGGTTTAGAACCCCCTGGGAGCCCCGGGGGTTCTGGTTGGTTGATATTGTTCTTCTTCTTCTACACAATGGAGTACTTCTCAGCTACTAAAAACAATGACTTCATGAAATTCTTAGGCAAATGGATAGAACTAGAAAATATTATCCTGAGAGAGGTAACCTAATCACAAAAGAATATACATGGCATTTACTCACTGATAAGTGGATATTAGCCCAAAAGCTCAGAATACCCAAGACACAACTCACAAACCACATGAAGCTCAAGAAGGTAGACCAAAGTGTGGATGCTTCCGACCTTCTTAGAAGGAGGAACAAAAACACTCACAGGAGGAAATATGGAAACAAAGTATAGAGCAAAAACTAATGGAAAGGCCATTCAGAGACTGCCCCACCTAGAGATCCATCCCAAATACAGACACCAAACCAAGACAATATTGCTGATGCCAAGAAGTGCATACTGACAACGGCCTGATATAGCTGTTGCCAGAGCCTGACAAATACAGAGGTGTAGGCTTGCAGTCAACCATTGAACTGAGAACGGGTCTCCAGTGAACGAGTTAGAGAAAGCACTGAAGAAGCTGAAGGAGTTTACAAACCCATAAGAAGAACTCATTACTTTTGTGTTCCTGGTGTGTGTGTGAGAGAGAGAGGGGGGGGAGAGAGAGAGAGAGAGAGAGAGAGAGAGAGAGAGAGAGTGTTCATCATCAAGCCACTGCAGAAGAGTCCTGTGGGTTTTAGTTTTCTGCTTTTCACTATGTGTGTTCTGGGAACAGATACTGTGTTGTTGGGTTTAATGGCAAGCTATTTTATCCTGTTGGCCCCTTCAAAGTACATTCATTTGTGGATCAAGATCAAAAGGTTTAGTTTACCCACATTTCCATCCGACATCTTTGTCCAGCTTATTACTCGATATTCAGCACAACATGGCTACCTTCCATCTTCACCAGGATTTCAGAGAAGCCATGACTATACAGAAGCTCAGCAAAACATTTAGCATGGCAAATTGTCTTTGGAGTCCATGTTGAAGGGACTGTGTAACATCCCTTAGTTGACTCATGATTTTCCACCAAAAATGTAAGCCTTTAATCTTTCAGAACTGTAGGCCAGGTGTATTCTGATCATACTATTGGCTCAGTATATTCCCATCTCATGCTGGTATGTAAACATGGTTACTAGAAACCAAAAGTGACTGTTGTTGGGTGTTCACCACTTATGTGGAAACAAGGTAATAGTTTAGGTACAAATATTTTATTCGTATTGTTCAAAATGGTGACTTAAAATTCAGACACCAGATGGGAAAATGCTCTCAACAAAGCAATCTTGATTGATGTAACTGGGTTAGATTCCTCTACAGAAAAGGGAGTTTTTCAAGAGGCAGACTTCTTACTGAAGGTGATTTTAACTGGGTTGTCACTTTAGCAAAGAATTTTATTCCTCTACCTGTCTGCACAACATTGCTTTCCCCTTGAAAGCATTTATTATTCAGTATTAGAGCCTGGTCCAGTCAACCATCCTTCAAACAACTGTACTGCTTACTGTCCATTGACTATAATATGTTGGAATGAACAGAAAGAAAACAGACACAACCACTTGTAAACAATAATGATGCAGCGAGGAGTCTTATTTTTTTATGTGGGTTAATTTAGGTTCATTATTTAGAGTGATATCAATGACCATTATCTGTTGAACATGTCAGGTATAGGATGAGAAAAGAGATAGTACTTAAGACTCTGGTTTTAAATCTAGCATTATCTATTATTAGAAAGTTCTAGGTGGTTTTATTTTTGTACAATGTTCTTCTTAATATTCCTGAACCTTAAACCAAAGCAGACAAGGAGGTTTTGAACATCTGTGAGTCCCTTATGCAGAATCACACTTGCTTTTTTACACATTTAATATTCATGTATTCAGTCTTTTAGCAAATATTTATTGAATTCTTAATTTGTGGAAGACACACTTGTATAAGGAATACTCCCCGAGATCAAAGTTTATAATCTTAGAGATCACACACGCACACACAAATAATTAGCATGTGTTAAGTGGCACAGCAGAAAAAAGAAAGTATGCAGTAATAGTTCAACTGAGGGCAAGCTCAGTTCAGGCCAAATCTGATTATGTGAGCCTATGAAGCTCTCCAAATTCTGTTGATCTCCTAAATGTTATTTGGTGTGTTGCCGTTCTCCACACTCCTAGGGAAATGACTTCATATTATGTGAATTACCCTTGATTAGTATAATGACTCTTTAAGTTTTCTAAGTTGTTGTCTTACTCTGAAATCAGATTGTTAAAGCATGGAGAATTTTGTGTATGCATTCTGTTTGCATTTTTGCAGTGTAAGCACATGTAGACAAGGCTGGATAGATGCTCTTATGCTAATTTTATTTTCAAAATATTAATGATAATTGCTATCATTCTAAATATGCACATTTAAAATACAGATATGACTGTATTGGTATGTCAAGGTCTTGATATCTCCACCCTTTCCATTTTGCTGACTTGAGAAGTATAAAATGACATCCAAAAATAGTACTTTAATAGGTATAGTAGGAGCATTAAAGGATGAAAATGAAACAAACCCAATAGTACTCGACTTGCCAATTTATTTGTTTTGTTTTTTTTTTCTTTTTTTTTTTTTCGGAGCTGGGGACCGAACGCAGGGCCTTGCGGTTGCTAGGCAAGCGCTCTACCACTGAGCCAAATCCCCAACCCCAACTTGCCAATTTATAAGCTCATAAAATGTTAGTCCTAATAGAATTCCTGACATTATTTAGCTTATAGAATTTTGTCCTCTTAATCAGATCTAAAGATCCTGATTCTCTGTAGAGTGAAGAAAAGGCAAAGTTCAGTTTGTCCCTCATTTATTTTCTGGCATGGAAATAGTGAGGTAAATATCAGATATAATAGCTATGTCTGAGTAGGACATAGCCTATACTCTTTAAACAAGGGAAATTCCACTTAGGAAAGATGTGTTGAGCTCTGACTGCAATATAAAACACAGCCTTCTTTCTCTATTTTCTAGTGCATATACAGAAAATTGAAAGCAAGATTTCAGTGGCCTGTGATGGGATGATTCTCTCTGGAGATCCTTAAATATTTACCTAACTCATAGACTTTTGAAAATAGAGCCAACTCATCTTATTCAAACTCAGCATTTCCTTACACATGCTTCATAACTCAATTTGGTTTTCCTGCTTCCACACTCAAAACACAGTATCTACATCACTTTTTGGAAGCTAAGCACCCCTTTGAAAATACAGTAGATCAACTATTATTAGTAGCGTTTACCCATACAAGCCAACCTCCAAGCTATTCAAAATACCTTCAAACCAGACATTCTGTCTCCTCCAAGCTGAACTCATTTACCATTTATATACTCACGGAACATTGTGAATCTCAACCACATTTACTTTCACATGCCCTGACTCAGCACATAACACAAAGAGATCTTCAGCAATTTTAAGCGACCTAGTTAATCAATTATTAATATAAAACTCTCAGTCATAAAGGGAAAAGTTTCAATTGTGGCTCAATTTATAAAATCAAGGAAAAAGAAGAGATAAATGAACACTATGATATTCTTGGTAGGAATCTCTTCTCCTTCAGTCAGTACTAATATGGCTTTTTAATATTTAAACACCAAGCTTCAATGATGGGTCTCAAAACAATGATCCGAGCAGTCCATTAAGTAGCGATAGGCAGCATGAAAGGAATGTTAAAAAAATGTTTGTTCTTCGTTTCTTATAAACCAAAAGTCATCCTGATCTGGGGCTTTTTAAAAGTAAATTTTCATTTAGGCACAGAATTCCCTGGCAGTCACATTACTTCTGTTTGCAGCCAGATAATAGAAGGTCTCATTCAGGACAGCTCCTGAGGCTCTGGATACTGGAGTACAGATTAGCATCAAATGGAGAGATAGGCCCAAAACCCTCAATGTGGATGAAATCCTTGCAGGTGTACTAAGAGTCTTTTGCACTTTGTAACATGTCAAGTGGCCTTCGGGAGGGTCATGTTTGGTGTCCGGTCACATTCTTGCAAAAGCTCTTTCATCAGTTTTCTCTGAGATACAGTTTAGACCACACATGTTACAGTTCATAATACTTTTCTCAAAGAACTTCCTCCAGCTCGGTAGCTAGTTCAGAGATCAAACATGATGCTTAGTTTCCACTTTTATCATCACAAAGCAGCAGTAATGAAGATTATAATTATCTGATCCTGCCTGCTGCCGAAGCTTAAGACAAGTAATTACATCTGGTGGAAAATGCATTTCCCATTCCAATATATATTAAATGCAGGCTTTAAAGACAGCAATTCGTTTTAAATATATCTTAGATTTAATAAATGTGTCTACTTTGATCACTTTGACCACAGAGCATTTTCCTTGTTTCTTCCTTTGTTTCTTTCTGTTCTTCAACCTTTTCATATTAGGAAAGTCCTCCAAGTGTCCCCTAAAATGCTTTGCCATGCACTGTCATGGTATGAACATATGAGTTCTCCTCCGAATCTTTTCTTTTATGATGTCACTGTTTCTTCTTCATCTGTATGTAGAATTGCTTTTAGCTTCCAGGTCTAGAAATGATCTGTTTGAACACTCATATCCTTCTGAAATGCTAGAGAACACAGAAGGTGCCCGTGCAACAGGGAGTGTTCGATTGACACATAAAACTAAAGAACAAATATTTAGCCTAATTTTATCTGATCTGTCTTACAACAAAAGAACAAGTAGGAATTCAACGTTTCTTAGGGTTTGGGGTTCGAAGATTGATATTTTATTTAGTGTATGTGAAGTCTTGCATTTAGGTGTTGACACCAAAGAAATAATTTAGTAGGAATAACTTCATCATGCAATATTAGATAAGTGGAATGCCTGTGAGAAGTTTATGATGTATCACTCATTCAGTTCAGGTTTTTTTTTAATGGAGGAAAGATATGTTGAGAGTATGTTCACTTCTCAAATATTAAGGCAAAAATGACACAGTTAACATGATCTTGAAATTAGGTGTAAAATTGCTTTTGTAAGTTTTTGTTGTTGTTTCTGTTGCTTTAAGAAAGGATTGTGTTATGCTTTCCATGCTATTTCTAACTCACTCTCTAATCCACTTTGTGACTGTCACATCATTCAGCCTTTCAAGTCCTGTTGTGACAAGTCTTTGATGAATGGCTTGCCTGATGACGTAGGTTAGATTGTGATTTGATGTGATTATATGAACAGTAACATCAATGATAATCGTCACCAGTAGAAGGGGAAGCCCTGGGTCCTGCTAAGACTGAACCCCCAGTGATCTAGACTGTTGGGGGGAGGGCGGCAATGGGGGGAGGATGGGGAGGGGAACACCCATAAGGAAGGGGAGGGGGGAGGGGGATGTTGGCCCGGAAACCGGGAAAGGGAATAACACTCGAAATGTATATAAGAAATACTCAAGTTAATAAAAAAGAAAGAAATAGTTTATGACCCAGAATAGTGGAATGCTAGGGTGCTAAGGCAGGAGTAGGTGGGCGGTTAGGGGAACACCCTCATAGAGGCAGAGGGAGAGATAGGGGACTTATGGAGGAGAAACTTGGAAGTGGGAAAGCATTTGAAAATAAAAAAATGAAAGAAGAAATAGCTTAAAAGTATCTAATTAACAAAACTAGAGAGAAGCATAAAATATGTTTTCTTTATGTTTGTTGAAATTTTATTTGAATTATAGATATATTCTTCAAAAATAATAAACCTATTATATTTTCAGTTTTCATTATGTGCTGGTAAACATTTCATTTAGTAAGGATTTCTGCCCACTGGGCCAAATAATAGCTCAATAATAATTCTCAAGAATTGTCCCAACTCGATGTGTCTGTCTGAAATTATTTAGCGTGGATAAAGCAGGTAGTTTACTTTGACCATTTTTTTAAAAAGGTGAGATTTTCCATCTTTAAATAATCTCACTAAGTGATGCCACTTCATATAGGAGGCATCAGGAGCTGAACTCTACAGCATAGTTTGGTTATAATTAAATATTAAGTGATCCAAAAAGAACATTAGCCAGCTGTGATTTTCCATATTGTAAATAAAAATATTTTTTCAAAATCTTATTTGTTTTCACATAAAAGTGAGAATGCATTTTTTATTTTTATAAATAATTTTAATGATGTATCAATTAATTGAGAATATCCTATATTGTTTAGTTTATATTTAATACCCTCCATACCTACTCCCAGATCCACCCTTATCTACTCTATTTTTTCTTTCTCTCTTTCAAAACCAATCCGGTTCAGTTTGGGTTGCACTATTGAACTCCTCCTAGGTATAAGACCTTCTCTGGAAGGAGGTTGGTATAACAGGTGTCATACCATTAAGGAAGAGTAGCTTTCATTCTCCTAGAAGCAATCAAATACCAATGGCCCATTATATAGGTGAGGGATTTTATACCTACTTACCTTTCGATATGCTGGCTTGGACTTTGCTGCTCTCTTGTAGTCAATATTGCTCTGAGTTCATTTGTGTGTCTCCCCAAATGCTGTTGTCTTGGACAAGTCTACCACATCCAGCTCATATAATATTCCTTCCATACCCCTTTTCTCCATAAATTTGTGTGCCTCTATGCCTTTAGGGGGAAGAATTGTGATATAAACATTCCAGTTAGGGTTAAACACTCCAAATCTCTTATCCTCTAATTGTTTGACAGTTGGGAGTCTTTCTGTTGGTTGTGATCTACTGCAAGTATAGACCTCAGTAATGAAGGGCTGAGTGATGCAAGCTCTGCATATGACAATAATCCATGCGGAGTTGTTTTAATACTAGAATAGCAGTAACACATTCTCTCCCATGGCCCAGGTTTATCGATCACTAACTCACTGGCAGTGTCATGTATAGGTTCTATCTCATGAAAAGGCATTTAAATTCAATTTTGGTTAAAACCAGAAGTGGATGTTTACTCCCATAACATTGGTGCCACTACTGTACCTGTGGGCATATCATGCTAGGAAGCTTGTTATTTATTTTGCAGAGTTCACAGCTGGTGAGAAAAACAATTGCTTTTCTTTTTTCTTTCTAGTATCATAGATAGCATGTTCCACATGCTCAAAGCTAAAGAGTAAAGACACAGCTTCCAATTGAGTAACATTTAGTAGTAGAATATTATAGCTGATTTCTCCATGATACAATTGAAGCCGGATTTTCTCAACAACACATTTTGTTGTCAGATTCTACCAATAGCAATGGCTATAGTTTATGAAATTTGCACATCTTAGGTTGGTATAGCTATATAGGAACTCTGGGAGAGTCAAATTACAAAGTTCAAGCCACACATTTTTTTCTTTATTAACTTGAGTATTTCTTATTTACATTTCAATTGTTATTCCCCTTCCCAGTTTCCTGGGCAACATCCACCTAACCCCCCCCGCCTCCCCTTCTTTATGGGTGTTCCCCTCCCAACCCTCCCCCCATTACCGCCCTCCCCTCAACAATCCCATTCACTGGGGGTTCAGTCTTAGCAGGACCAAGGGCTTCCCCATCCACTGGTGCTCTTACTAGGATATTCATTGCTACCTATGAGGTCAGAGTCCAGGGTCAGTCCATGTATAGTCTTTGGGTAGTGGCTTAGTCCCTGGAAGCTCTGGTTGGTTGGCATTGTTGTTCATATGGGGTCTCGAGCCCCTTCAAGCTCTTCCAGTCCTTTCTCTGATTCCTTCAACAGGGGTCCCGTTCTCAGTTCAGTGGTTTGCTGCTGGCATCCGCCTCTGTATTTCCTGTATTCTGGCTGTGATTTTTAATAAGTTAGCACAGGAGCCTGGAGAGATGAAGTAAAGAGCCACAGAGTAGCAATGATCACTGTCCTCCTGCTGTATTCAACCTGCTTTCTTATACATCCAGTGACCACTACGAGGGCTAGAACCACTCACAATTGGCTGACTATTCCTACGTCAACCACTAATCAAGAAAATGCACCACAGGCTTCCTTACAGCACAATATTATGGTATTTTTCTTCTCAAGTAAGGTTACCTTCTCTACAATGATACCATCTCATATCAAGTTGGCAAAATAACTACAGAGTACACCCGCAAATTTGATAATTTCTGTTTTCTTAACAATGGAATATTACATTGCATGAATTTACCAAACATCCTTTTCCCATTTACATATTGATAAATATCTAGTTGTTTCCATATCTTGGTTATTGTAAATGTGAGGGTACAATGAAACCTCTGAAGTGGACTACTCTGTGGGAAGAAAGAAGCATTTATTTGGTGAATGAATTGCCAGGACTGCCTCTGAGAATAGACAACAGCAACGTGATATAAAAGCAATTGGATTTTATATGACAGGCAACAGCATGAGGTCTTTGAGATGGTACAAACTATTTGTTTAGATTAATTGGAAACTAGTTTCCCTTGCCAGAGATACCTGTTTCTGTCAGGGGAGGGGGAAATGGAAGTAGTGCTTTTCCTGGCAAACAGAAACCTTCCTCGTGAGATTTCTGAGAAATACTGAGGTTAAACATGATTATCCAATAACAATCCTTCTGTTTACCCAGTCAGAGTCCTTCTGTTTAGGACAGTGTCATCAGCAATGCCAATTTGAGAACCTGCTTTCAAATCTAACAATAAATAATGCATCAATGAATGTGGATGAGCTAGTCTCTCTCTAATAAGATATGGAGTCCTCTGAGGATATGCAAACGATTAGTATAGCTGCATACTGAGGAAGATTTATTTTCAGCTTTTCAAGGAACTTCAACAATTATATTCATAATGGCTACACCAGTT
Organism: Rattus norvegicus; assembly: GCF_021556685.1. Taxonomy (NCBI): domain Eukaryota; kingdom Metazoa; phylum Chordata; class Mammalia; order Rodentia; family Muridae; genus Rattus; species Rattus norvegicus. The sequence continues at coordinate 93,933,812 of NC_141537.1, forward strand.
TATACTTTCATAAAGACTATGGTTTTCTCTTCCCCATAGCTTCACCAGTATCTGCTGTCATTTGGCTCGATGTTTTTTATTTTTATTTTGTTTTATCTTTTTATATTTTTATCTTAGCTAGTCTGACTGGAGTAAGACAAAACTCTTGAAGTGGTTTTAATTTGCATTCACATATGGTTACAGGTGTTAAACATTTAAAATATTTTATTCATATTTTTAAATTTATAATATTATTAATACCATTTCCTTTCCCCTGTTTCTTCTTCCACACAGCCCTTTACATGCCTCCTTGCTTTCTTTCAAATACATGATCTCTTTTTACATCAATTATTATTACATAACTGTGAGTGTGTGTGTGTGTGTGTATTCCTATATTCACAAATACAAACTGCTCAGTATTATTTTACTTATATATATGTACTAAGGGTTGACCATTTGGTATTGGAAAACTGATTGGTATGTTATTCCCTGGGGAAGACTATATTTTTAGCTTTCAGCATTCCTTAGATGCCTTTAGTTTTGGTCTATACTGAGACTCGCTGTTCTTTTCCTCTCCACATTGCGATGTCTATTGTTGTCCTTGTTCAGCTTATATTTTGGCAACCTTTTTGATAAGACTTAACAAAAGTAGTTTCTGATATTTCTAAGAAATACTCTCTCACAGCAAACTTCCTGTTCAAACTTCCTGTTTCTCTGCCTCTATAATCTTTCCACATCTTCTGAACTGATCTCTGAGCTCTGGTTGCAGAAGTGCCACAACTGCATTTTGATTGCTTGTCCCTTAAATAATCAGCCATTTGTGTTTTATTTCCAGAGTACTTTCTCTATAATTTCATGCTCCTCTTTTCAATTTGTTTTTTATGCCAGTATCGTGCTTTTTTATTACTATATGTCTGTCCTATAACAAAATCAGATATGAACGGTAATATCATTCTCAGTTATTTATTTTTTTCAGATTGTTCTAAGCGATCTTGTTTGTGTTTCAATATTATGTTTTAGATATTTTATATTCAATTTATCTAAAGAATTTGAGTTTTGAAGGACATTGTGATAAATATCTTTAAAATGAAGGCAGTGTTAGGTAGTCAAAAGTCTCTTCCTTCATTTTAAATTAAAAATACCTAGTGCTGTATTGAAACATTATGTTTAAAAATAAACCAGTAGTGCTCAGGAGGAAACTAGAGTAAGCAAATCACTGTCTATAGAAGGATGAATACAAGAGTTCAACTACATGTGACACATGCTTGTATTCCAAGCCCTGTGGGATCAGAGAACTTGAACTCACCAGACAGACATTCTATCCTACATGATTGAAATCCAGGGACTAATGAGAGATCCTGTCTCAGAAACACAAATTATGGGTACTGAGAAACAACACAGAAAGTTGAAGTTTGACTTCCCATGAAAGAATCCTTGAGAATCCTTCCATGAGAAATAGCTCACTTCACTATCTTTTTTTTTTCTTTTCTTTTCTTTTCTTTTCTTCAGAGCTGGGGACCGAACCCAGGGCCTTGTGCTTGCTAGGCAAGTGCTCTACCACTGAGCTAAACTCCCAACCCCACTTCACTATCTTTTAGTCAGGAAATGAACTGATTTCAAATCAAATATCCTTGCACTTTCCCTTCCATTTCACAATTGCACACTCTCCATCTCCCTGTGTCTAGTGTAAGCTCTTCTACAGCTACTGCAGCAGCCACGTGGAAAGTTCTAGGCCCCAGGATGCTCATTTTGCCTTTTGTGATCTTTACTTTTATTCCCAACTTCTGCAGGTCAGAACATCTCTGAGTGTCATAGAGATGAAACCTGGCTGGCACAGTTTATTCCAGAATATCAAGACAGCTAGTCTTCTCTTTTCCCCAATTCAGACCCAGTGCTTACATGCTGCACCAAAGTTAACAGTACTGTGGCATAATACCACACCCACAGACGTTCTTTTCTCTCTTTAGAAGTAAAATTTTGGTGACTAAGGAGGTAGGATGACTTAAGCAGCAGAGTTGAGGAGAGAAAAGATATATTCTATGAAAATCTTTATATAAAAATAAAAATTTTAATTTTTTATATTTAAGTTTAGAATTAAATTAACTTCAGTTTTTATACTTGTTATTGAAAAATCTTTCAGTATAAATTTTACATTTGTATATTAGCTGTAGATATTGTTATATGTAAAATAATAGGTAACGGGGAACGTTTTTGAGTCTGAAACTCATACGATCATTGATTTCTTCTTTGGCCCTGTTCTAAGTTTGTGGTCTTTTTTTAACTGATACCTGAACCTCAGGTTGAGAGACGGATGCAGTGATAATAATTCATAGTAACTGCTGACTTTCGGATGCGTGCTCAGCAGTCAGGTTTGATCTTCTGATGAGCATTTTTATCCTCTGAATATATATGCCACAATCTCTTTATTAGATGTTTCCTTTGGACTTTCAGTCTAGCATGTGGTAGTCATGAACTAATTTCTCATTTCTTTTTTTTTTTAAAGCTTTTAAGTGTTAGGACCAATGTTGGGGTTTAAATCTTGGTCCGCGCCGGGACAGAGTACACCAAGCCAACATGGTTCCACCTGGAGAGGTTTAATGAGAGAAGAAGAGGAGAGGAGAGGAAAGGCTGGCCACGAACACGTGGATGGAAGGAACAGGGGTAGAGAGAAGGGAAAGGGAAGAGGGGAAGAGCAGGGAAGAGAAGAGAACAAAGAGAAAGCAAGAGGGGAGTAAGAGAGAGGAGTAAGAGAGAGGAGTAAGAGAGAATGAGGCGGGGGCAAGCAGCCCCTTTATAGTCAGGCACAGCTGGCTGTTGCCAGGCAACTGTGAGGCGGAGCATACCTGGCTGTTCCCAAGTAACTGTAGGGGTGGAGCTTAGACAGAGTACCAACATTAAATATGACATCTATTTGGACAACTAGGAAGAAAATCATGCACGCCGTTTTCTCAGGACACACCATTAGCACACATAAATGAGATGGAGACTTTACAGTTCTGTTTTATTTTGTTTTGCCAGTGATCTATCATCTTTCTGTCTCTTCTGTAACTTCCTGTTCGCTGTCACTCTGCAAGTCTGCCAGCATATTCATGCAACTCAAACACAGCAGCATCTCAAAGATGGTTTAAAGTTTTTCATTACTCTGAGGAGTGTACCTATTCACTCATAAAATTATACTTTTATACGTAGAAAAGAGGTGGACCTAAAGTGACTTTGGCCATTGAAATGCTAAAATTCACTTGTGGTTTTATGTAAATGAATCTCTGCAATAACTAAAATTTAACATTTACAGGTTTTGTTAAATATGTGCAGAAGTGTATTTAAAAAGTCCCTCGAGTAGATTTGATATAAATTCCAAATTTTTGAAATCTAAGTCTCGACGTGTGCTCCTGAGATGTGCTCCTAAAAGCCATCATCACAAAGCTACTCCTGAAGCTATACTTGCAAATATAATGGATTTCCTTAATATCTAATGGTTTTCTCTATGGTGTAGCCACACAAAAACTTCACTCAACTCCAAGGAACAAGTCATTCTAAATTTCTCTCCCTAAATATTGCATCAAACACTGGAGGAGTCCTGCTACTTTACATCTCTTAAATGTTATTGGACATATATTTAGTATGCCTATGCACACGCAGGTTGTGGTTTCTGACTATAGCTTTGATGCCGTCTACAATTTCATTGTTAAAAGGCACAGGAAGATATTTTGTAATCGATTGTTATTTTTAAGTTTGCTCTTCTGTATTTTGTTTTTGTGCAAGACAACCATTCTTCAAGCTGCATGGTTATTTATAGTAGTAAGAACTGTAGTTTCGAGACACCGCCGGAACCTGAAAGAAACAGACCGGATAAACAGTTCTCTGCACCCAAATCCCGTGGGAGGGAGAGCTGAACCTTCAGAGAGGCAGACAAGCCTGGGAAACCAGAAGAGACTGCTCCCTGCACACACATCTCGGACGCCAGAGGAAAAAGCCAAAGACCATCTGGAACCCTGGTGCACTGAAGCTCCCGGAAGGGGCGGCACAGGTCTTCCTGGTTGCTGCCGCTGCAGAGAGCCCCTGGACAGCACCCCAAGAGCAAACCTGAGCCTCGGGACCACAGGTAAGACCAAATTTTCTGCTGCAAGAAAGCTGCCTGGTGAACTCAAGACACAGGCCCACAGGAACAGCTGAAGACCTGTAGAGAGGAAAAACTACACGCCCGAAAGCAGAACACTCTGTCCCCATAACTGACTGAAAGAGAGGAAAACAGGTCTACAGCACTCCTGACACACAGGCTTATAGGACAGTCTAGCCACTGTCAGAAATAGCAAAACAAAGTAACACTAGAGATAATCTGATGGCGAGAGGCAAGCGCAGGAACCCAAGCAACAGAAACCAAGACTACATGCCATCATCGGAGCCCAATTCTCCCACCAAAACAAACATGGAATATCCAAACACACCAGAAAAGCAAGATCTAGTTTCAAAATCATATTTGATCATGATGCTGGAGGACTTCAAGAAAGACCTGAACAAACTTAGGGAAGCACAGGAAAACATTAATAAACAAGTAAAAGCCTACAGAGAGGAATCGCAAAAATCCCTGAAAGAATTCCAGGAAAACACAATCAAACAGTTGAAGGAATTAAAAATGGAAATAGAAGCAATCAAGAAAGAACACATGGAAACAACCCTGGATATAGAAATCCAAAAGAAGAGACAAGGAGCTGTAGATACAAGCTTCACCAACAGAATACAAGAGATGGAAGAGAGAATCTCAGGAGCAGAAGATTCCATAGAAATCATTGACTCAACTGTCAAAGATAATGTAAAGCGGAAAAAGCTACTGGTCCAAAACATACAGGAAATCCAGGACTCAATGAGAAGATCAAACCTAAGGATAATAGGTATAGAAGAGAGTGAAGACTCCCAGCTCAAAGGACCAGTAAATATCTTCAACAAAATCATAGAAGAAAACTTCCCTAACCTAAAAAAAGAGATACCCATAGACATACAAGAAGCCTACAGAACTCCAAATAGATTGGACCAGAAAAGAAACACCTCCCGTCACATAATTGTCAAAACACCAAACGCACAAAATAAAGAAAGAATATTAAAAGCAGTAAGGGAAAAAGGTCAAGTAACATATAAAGGGAGACCTATCAGAATCACACCAGACTTCTTGCCAGAAACTATGAAGGCCAGAAGATCCTGGACTGATGTTATACAGACCCTAAGAGAACACAAATGCCAGCCCAGATTACTGTATCCAGCAAAACTCTCAATTAACATTGATGGAGAAACCAAGATATTCCATGACAAAACCAAATTTACACAATATCTTTCTACAAATCCAGCACTACAAAGGATAATAAAGGGTAAAGCCCAACATAAGGAGGCAAGCTATACCCTAGAAGAAGCAAGAAACTAATCGTCTTGGCAACAAAACAAAGAGAATGAAAGCACACAAACATAACTTCACTTCCAAATATGAATATAACGGGAAGCAATAATCACTATTCCTTAATATCTCTCAATATCAATGGCCTCAACTCCCCAATAAAAACACATAGATTAACAAACTGGATACGCAACGAGGACCCTGCATTCTGCTGCCTACAGGAAACACACCTCAGAGACAAAGACAGACACTACCTCAGAGTGAAAGGCTGGAAAACAACTTTCCAAGCAAATGGTCAGAAGAAGCAAGCTGGAGTAGCCATTCTAATATCAAATAAAATCAATTTCCAACTAAAAGTCACCAAAAAAGATAAGGAAGGACACTTCATATTCATCAAAGGAAAAATCAACCAAGATGAACTCTCAATCCTAAATATCTATGCCCCAAATACAAGGGCACCTACATACGTAAAAGAAACCTTACTAAAGCTCAAAACACACATTGCACCTCACACAATAATAGTGGGAGATTTCAACACCCCACTCTCATCAATGGACAGATCATGGAAACAGAAATTAAACAGTGATGTCGACAGACTAAGAGAAGTCATGAGCCAAATGGACTTAACGGATATTTATAGAACATTCTATCCTAAAGCAAAAGGATATACCTTCTTCTCAGCTCCTCATGGTACTTTCTCCAAAATTGACCATATAATTGGTCAAAAAACGGGCCTCAACAGGTACAGAAAGATAGAAATAATCCCATGCGTGCTATCGGACCACCACGGCCTAAAACTGGTCTTCAATAACAATAAGGGAAGAATGCCCACATATACGTGGAAATTGAACAATGCTCTACTCAATGATAACCTGGTCAAGGAAGAAATAAAGAAAGAAATTAAAAACTTTTTAGAATTTAATGAAAATGAAGATACAACATACTCAAACTTATGGGACACAATGAAAGCTGTGCTAAGAGGAAAACTCATAGCGCTGAGTGCCTGCAGAAAGAAACAGGAAAGAGCATATGTCAGCAGCTTGACAGCACACCTAAAAGCTCTAGAACAAAATAAGCAAATACACCCAGGAGGAGTAGAAGGCAGGAAATAATCAAACTCAGAGCTGAAATCAACCAAGTAGAAACAAAAAGGACCATAGAAAGAATCAACAGAACCAAAAGTTGGTTCTTTGAGAAAATCAACAAGATAGATAAACCCTTAGCCAGACTAACGAGAGGACACAGAGAGTGTGTCCAAATTAACAAAATCAGAAATGAAAAGGGAGACATAACTACAGATTCGGAGGAAATTCAAAAAATCATCAGATCTTACTATAAAAACCTATATTCAACAAAATTTGAAAATCTTCAGGAAATGGACAATTTCCTAGACAGATACCAGGTATCGAAGTTAAATCAGGAACAGATAAACCAGTTAAATAACCCCATAACTCCTAAGGAAATAGAAGCAGTCATTAAAGGTCTCCCAACCAAAAAGAGCCCAGGTCCAGACGGGTTTAGTGCAGAATTCTATCAAACCTTCATAGAAGACCTCATACCAATATTATCCAAACTATTCCACAAAATTGAAACAGATGGAGCCCTACCGAATTCCTTCTACGAAGCCACAATTACTCTTATACCTAAACCACACAAAGACACAACAAAGAAAGAGAACTTCAGACCAATTTCCCTTATGAATATCGACGCAAAAATACTCAATAAAATTCTGGCAAACCGAATTCAAGAGCACATCAAAACAATCATCCACCATGATCAAGTAGGCTTCATCCCAGGCATGCAGGGATGGTTTAATATACGGAAAACCATCAACGTGATCCATTATATAAACAAACTGAAAGAACAGAACCACATGATCATTTCATTAGATGCTGAGAAAGCATTTGACAAAATTCAACACCCCTTCATGATAAAAGTCCTGGAAAGAATAGGAATTCAAGGCCCATACCTAAACATAGTAAAAGCTATATACAGCAAACCAGTTGCTAACATTAAACTAAATGGAGAGAAACTTGAAGCAATCCCACTAAAATCAGGGACTAGACAAGGCTGCCCACTCTCTCCCTACTTATTCAATATAGTTCTTGAAGTTCTAGCCAGAGCAATCAGACAACAAAAGGAGATCAAAGGGATACAGATCGGAAAAGAAGAGGTCAAAATATCACTATTTGCAGATGACATGATAGTATATTTAAGTGATCCCAAAAGTTCCACCAGAGAACTACTAAAGCTGATAAACAACTTCAGCAGAGTGGCTGGGTATAAAATTAACTCAAATAAATCAGTTGCCTTCCTCTATACAAAAGAGAAACAAGCCGAGAAAGAAATTAGGGAAACGACACCCTTCATAATAGACCCAAATAATATAAAGTACCTCGGTGTGACTTTAACCAAGCAAGTAAAAGATCTGTATAATAAGAACTTCAAGACACTGAGGAAAGAAATTGAAGAAGACCTCAGAAGATGGAAAGATCTCCCATGCTCATGGATTGGCAGGATTAATATGGTAAAAATGGCCATTTTACCAAAAGCAATCTACAGATTCAATGCAATCCCCATCAAAATACCAATCCAATTCTTCAAAGAGTTAGACAGAACAATTTGCAAATTCATCTGGAATAACAAAAAACCCAGGAGAGCTAAAGCTATCCTCAACAATAAAAGGACTTCAGGGGGAATCACTATGCCTCAACTCAAGCAGTATTACAGAGCAATAGTGATAAAAACTGCATGGTATTGGTACAGAGACAGACAGATAGACCAATGGAATAGAATTGAAGACCCAGAAATGAACCCACACACCTATGGTCACTTGATTTTTGACAAAGGAGCCAAAACCATCCAATGGAAAAAAGATAGCATTTTCAGCAAATGGTGCTGGTTCAACTGGAGGGCAACATGTAGAAGAATGCAGATCGATCCATGCTTATCACCCTGTACAAAGCTTAAGTCCAAGTGGATCAAGGACCTCCACATCAAACCAGACACACTCAAACTAATAGAAGAAAAACTAGGGAAGCATCTGGAACACATGGGCACTGGAAAAAATTTCCTGAACAAAACACCAATGGCTTATGCTCTAAGATCAAGAATCGACAAATGGGATCTCATAAAACTGCAAAGCTTCTGTAAGGCAAAGGACACTGTGGTTAGGACAAAACGGCAACCAACAGATTGGGAAAAGATCTTTACCAATCCTACAACAGATAGAGGCCTTATTTCCAAAATATACAAAGAACTCAAGAAGTTAGACCGCAGGGAAACAAATAACCCTATTAAAAAATGGGGTTCAGAGCTAAACAAAGAATTCACAGCTGAGGAATGCCGAATGGCTGAGAAACACCTAAAGAAATGTTCAACATCTTTAGTCATAAGGGAAATGCAAATCAAAACAACCCTGAGATTTCACCTCACACCAGTGCGATTGGCTAAGATCAAAAACTCAGGTGACAGCAGATGCTGGCGAGGATGTGGAGAAAGAGGAACACTCCTCCATTGTTGGTGGGATTGCAGACTGGTAAAACCATTCTGGAAATCAGTGTGGAGGTTCCTCAGAAAATTGGACATTGAACTGCCTGAGGATCCAGCTATACCTCTCTTGGGCATATACCCAAAAGATGCCTCAACATATAAAAGAGACACGTGCTCCACTATGTTCATCGCAGCCTTATTTATAATAGCCAGAAAATGGAAAGAACCCAGATGCCCTTCAACAGAGGAATGGATACAGAAAATGTGGTACATCTACACAATGGAATATTACTCAGCTATCAAAAACAACGAGTTTATGAAATTCGTAGGCAAATGGTTGGAACTGGAAAATATCATCCTGAGTGAGCTAACCCAATCACAGAAAGACACACATGGTATGCACTCATTGATAAGTGGCTATTAGCCCAAATGCTTGAATTACCCTAGATCCCTAGAACAAACGAAACTCAAGACGGATGATCAAAATGTGAATGCTTCACTCCTTCTTTAAATGAGGAAAAAGAATACTCTTGGCAGGGAAGGGAGAGGCAAAGATTAAAACAGAGACTGAAGGAACCCCCATTCAGAGCCTGCCCCACATGTGGCCCATACATATACAGCCACCCAATTAGACAAGATGGATGAAGCAAAGAAGTGCAGACCGACAGGAGCCGGATGTAGATCGCTCCTGAGAGACACAGCCAGAATACAGCAAATATAGAGGCGAATGCCAGCAGCAAACCACTGAACTGAGAATAGGTCCCCTATTGAAGGAATCAGAGAAAGAACTGGAAGAGCTTGAAGGGGCTCGAGACCCCAAAAGTACAACAATGCCAAGCAACCAGAGCTTCCAGGGACTAAGCCACTACCTAAAGACTATACATGGACTGACCCTGGACTCTGACCCCATAGGTAGCAATGAATATCCTAGTAAGAGCACCAGTGGAAGGGGAAGCCCTGGGTCCTGCTAAGACTGAACCCCCAGTGAACTAGTCTATGGGGGGAGGGCGGCAATGGGGGGAGGGTTGGGAGGGGAACACCCATAAGGAAGGGGAGGGGGGAGGGGGATGTTTGCCCGGAAACCGGGAAAGGGAATAACACTCGAAATGTATATAAGAAATACTCAAGTTAATAAAAAAAAAAAATCAAAAAAAAAAAAAAAGAACTGTAGTTTCTCTAAAAATTGTGGCACTAATTCTGTTATTGAAAGCAAAGGGTTTGAGGGGTTAGGCTACAAATATTTGTAATCACATCAATTAGTACATGGAAACATGCTTTCTGACAGTGTAGCTGGATAACTGAATAAGGATAAGATAATTTGCAAAATAAGTGTAAAGAAGTCATTTCTGCACATACAGAGTATGTAAAATGTGATCGTGATGGAAAGTAAAGGTCGGGGCCTCTCGATGATCCACTTAGAGCTCAGTGGGTTATCACAGCTTTCTAACATTAGTGCTTGATTCCATCAGCAGTGGCACATGCTACAGAAAATCAGTTGCTCGTGGATATGTACCATAAGATATTGTATCATAAGATAAAATAGTATATACAAATTTTATTAATTTCATTATACCAAAAAAACCCCAATTTTCAAAGGTGGAATATACACAAGAAAGATTGAAAAGAAGTCTGAGTAAAATTTAAAACCGCAAGGGACAATATGTATTTTCACCACTAGCACCTTTAGTTTCCCTCCTCCCTCTCTTCCTCTCTTTCATATCCATATATATATATATATATATGTATATATATATACCCATATATTTATGTGTGTGATACATAAGTATATGAATATATTATTATATGCAATAACATAATTTCTAATATATAAAATTATATAGTAATATATAATACATAAATACTTGTATGTGTGTTAGTAATGTAAGTAAATGTGCATATTCATTTACAACCTAATGACTCTAAGTTGCTGAAAATGCAAAAATATCAACATTTCATAGTTAATTGTGTTGACTATCTGACAACTCATTCAGTGATATGTGTCACAATTACTGAAAACAATGATCAAAATCATATTCTATAAATAAAACACATATTCAGTTTCCTATATATGCACACACACATTTTTCAGTCTTAACAGTATTCACATACATAGTTGAAACGTGAAGAAGTCCTTATAATCAACATGGGAATAATAATTATATAAATAAACTTCCAATAGTCACATATATAGACCATATATAATATTTAATACTAGTATCCAATTGCATCAAAATGCACATCATATAATAATATTAAAGGCACACATCACTGTCGTGTGTGTGTGTGAGAGAGAGAGATAAAGAGATAGATCAGAGACCTAGTACATGTAAAGCACATGTGCTAATTTTCTATGTTACTTCTGAACTTACAGGTAAAATTGCATGTGTGTTTGGTGAATTCCTAATTAGATTATACACAGACAAAGTAATTGATACACATAATCAGAAAAAATCAATTCGTGTTAAAAGGACAGAAAGCTGTGGTGCTAAAATATTTATGATTTTTTTCATTGTCTCTAAGTCTTTGAACTTGTATTAAACTCAAGTGAGGCTGCAGTAGGGTTCTTCAGGCATATTAAAAATAACCTTGTGGAATCCTTTCTGAGAACAGTCCCTATCTTTCTCAATTTATTCTTCATTGAGTTTCAACAATGACTAGCTGAAGTGAGTGCTTAGTGATTGGAGTAAAGTGAGTATATTGCCAGGCAGGTGATTAAAGAAAGTTAACCATGTCATCCTCAGTCACTTCCTCTAAGCTCTTTGTTCTTTATCAGTTGAAATATCGGCTTTCAAACCAGGGACACTGGGTGAAATAGGAATGGATCTGAGATAACACTCATCCTAAGCTCCCATCCTGGTTTCGACCCTTTTTAACTATCAGACATTAGACAGTCACTGAACTTCCCGAGCCTATTTCTACTTGTGAAAAATGAAGGGGCTGGAAGAGACTGATCCTGAAATTACCCTCCTTTTATGTTGTAACAATGCAGTAGCCCCCTTTTTCTTTCTCAGCCTTTCAAATTTGAGAAATTCCGGCTCTATGTTTTTCTTAGGTGTGCAGACATGATTCATTATTGCGATGTAAAGATTCCCCACTGTGCCACAGCTGGCACAGGTGAAAGAAATTAAGCAAGAGCACACTATCACTGTAAGACCTCATCACCTACTCGGCTTAATTATAGAAGTCAGAACTGGAATATGAGATTTATGAAGATAAGCTGAAATGCAGATAATAGGTTCAGGGTAATGTAAGGTTGATGATGTGTTATTTTGGAATCTTAAGTTCTCAAGTTCTGCATAAGTCAAGTAAGATAGCATCATAAATTTAAAAGAGAAAAATCAATCCTCCAGTCTTTAGGCCAGTGGGTATGGAGTCAAAATTTTAAATGTGATGATTAATTACACTAATGAACACCAAGAAACTACATAACCAAAAGGTAGCATGTTCCCTCGAGTTGTAATTTATATCTACGCAAATGACTGTAGGAAAGTAATGGATGTTAATTTATACAAGGTATTAAAAACAACACTCATTATAGATTTGCCATATGGCATGAAGATGTGGAATGATATTCTTTCACAAATCAACTGGTGAAACAAGGATCTCTATTGAGTTTCTCTTCCATTCTCTTTCTCCATATTTCCTCTGTCTCTTGTCTTCTCTCTCTCTCTCTCTCTCTCTCTCTCTCTCTCTGTGTGTGTGTGTGTGTCTGTCTCTCTTTCTCTATCTCTCATTCACACACATACATACACACACACACACACACACACACACACACACACACACACACACACCCCTCTCAGTTTCTTTCTTGTTTTCTCAGTAGAGGATGTTTGATGTTTACTACATTTCCATGACTATGTTTTCAAGGGTTTAGATGGTTATGAAGTCCTTGACTTATAAATGAGTGTTTAAGAGTTACATGAAATGGCCAAAAGATAGATTGAGCTAAAGAAGAACAAATTTTATCAAGATAAGGAGTAACATTTCAAATAAAAGAAACACAAAACAAATAAATATGCGAAAAAACAAAAAACCTTCTTCGTGTAGGATATTTAGTACAGAATGTGAGGTACTCAACTTGGCAGTGTTTATTAAAGGATACCAAGGTGCTTGAGCTTTCCTGATAGAAAGTGTAGATTGTACATCAGTTGCCAATCCATTTTCTTTATATTGTTCAGACTTCATGCTAACCACTTGAAAGAAGGCTAGGAAAATAGCTAGATTTTAGAATGATTTCCCAATACTGTGGATAGTAGGTCATGCTTGTTGGGGTTACTTGGCATGAGTCACCCCTTCCTCTTTTCATAACTCATTTTTCTCCAAGGAACTGAAATGCTTCTAATCTTATCCTTTAGATTTATGGATTTATGATATCCGATTATAAATCACTGATCAAACTACATTCTGCTGATCTCCTTTTCTCTAAACATTGTTAAGAATGTTAAGGGAAATGTTGTTAAGAATGTTAAGGGAAATTCTGTAATTAAAGCTAAGTAAAGGACTCTGCACGACATACCAGTTATTCTCAAGAAGAACTAGTTCTGGTTGGCTGTTAACACATAGTCACACATACATCTGCTGTCCTCACAGACTCCAATGTTGTCAGTGTGAATCAGACTGTTGATACTTTCTTTTCCACTGAGGACAATCTGAGTCTATATTATTATAACATGAAGAAATTTACTAGGCCTATATGGGTAGAAGGTGAGACAGGATTTGACAATTTTAGTATTCTAGAGAATTAAAAAGTGTGGATTATAGGTCAGAGTAAACCTAGAAGGACTGAAGATTCCAGTAGACAAAGTTGAGAAAAACAAAAGAACGTCCAAGTATCCAGATATTGAGTTATCCAGTAAGGACAGAGTCTTACTTCTGCAGTGATCTGAGCTAACATAGAATCCTGTTTATGACGTATTTAGGATCTGTTGATTGAGCCACTAGCTCTTGCTAACATCCTGACAATAAACAAGTTCTGCCCTGGGCATTTCCTGGAAAGATTGTGCTGTTGCTATTTAAAGAAACCACAGAGAAGAAATAAGGTCAAATAATGCCTCAAATGTAAAAATGTTAATATATAGCTTGGTAAGCATTGAACCTAAGGACCTCACTTATTGCTCTTTCCACTAATATTCTAGTGGGGTCTGTGGTTTTGTGGATTTGAAGCAATTATATAATCCCTCCTTTCATCAGGATTTTAACTATGATTTAACATTTTAAAAATGAACTGATGTGGTCCAAAACTGAGTTACTTTGATTTATGTTCATACAATAAGGTTTTATGCAACTTTGAAAACCACACTGAAGGCACTTTAGTATGTAAATTCTATGATGCTTAAAAGGTGTCATGCCAATGTACGTATAACCAGGCATTGCAGCTTACATAACTCCGTAAATACTAAGATGAAATGCTAAACAAAATCAATCTTGAAAATGCAAGATAAGTGTTTTAAGAAGGCCAAAATAGCTCCAGTGCAAAGTGAATTCAAAGGCTAAGGATCCAAGTGATCTCCAAGAACAGAAGGCAATATGAACTATTGGGGAATTAAGGACATAGTAGACATAGGATAGACGCACCACTCTGAAGGAGAGCTGATGGAATTCATACACAGGGATTTTCACTGCTAGTGGCATTATCAATTCACTGCATTTGCCTTTATCTGAATGTAAAGAAGATATTGCAAAAGTTTGTTGGTTTTTTTCTGCAAGTAATCTGATGCCCTGCCTGATTCCATTTCCTCTCAGTCGCAATGGCTATTGTCAAGAAAACAAATGACAAAAGATGCTTCTAAGGATATGGGGGGAAAGACATGTACACACTGCTGATAGGAATGCAAATTAGTGCCGCACTATGCAAATCACTATGGTGATTCTGACAAAAGCTAAAAATAAGTCCACTATATGATCAAACTACATTATTTCTGGGAATCAAAACCCCTTTCTAAAAAGATTAAAAACATCTTCATTATGTAGTCTTTCAAACTGAATTTTTGAGGTCAAAAAGATTAACAATTCAGACTTTCAGACTCTGTTCTCACCTGAAAACGTGAATCCTAATATACACTTCAGAATATTATTCCAGAGATTAAATAACAGAACTTCTTGTTTTTCTTTACTTGTCAAAGTTTCTCCATATAAAGCAGCTACCTCCCTAAGAAACCTTCTCTGTACTTGTCTGCCTCTGTGAAATAATCTCAAATCGAGGCCAGTGCAACAGTGTACTTTAATTCCATATTTCACTTTCTGTAGTTTCAGTTACAAATGATAATCACTTTCCCTAACAATAAATAAATAATTCTAGAAATCAATACTTCTAAATTAAAGCTGGCATGATAGATGGTTTCCTTGGCAAATTACTTTTTGTGCAAGTATGAGGACCTAAGTTTGTATCACCAGAACCTGTGCTCCAGGTTTTGTTTGCATATCCCAGTAAAGGGAATCCTTGAGGGTTGCCACTCACTTGGTGAGCTCCAGGTGCAGTTGGAAGCAAGCTCTCTCTCTCTCTCTCTCTCTCTCTCTCTCTCTCTCTCTCTCCCTCCCTCTCTAAGTATATTATATATATGTATATATATGCATATACTCCACATATATTTTATCCCAAAAAGTAATAATTTACAAGTTGAAATTGCACAACACCCAAGTGGAGTAAGGAAGTCTCAAGCCTCCCTGCTCTGTAGTACTTAGGACAGAATCCAGCCCCTTCTCCTGTTGAGAAAACTCTGCATACAATTCGAGAAAAAGCCACTTAGACAAAAGAGACCAGGTACTATAATGTTCGTGTTCAAGGAGCTGTTATATAGCCCAGCAATTCTTCAGTCCAAGACCCACATCCATCACCTCAGTAAGTTCATCACGGTGATATTGCTCACATCACTATAGGAATGTTATAACTCTTCTTTTGCTACTTTGTGGGTTCTTCTTTTTTCCACCATTCTCTGCCCTTTCCAGCCTTTTAACCCCCAACACTAAATTGGAAAGAAAATGACATAGAAAGAAAAGGAGGTGTTGTTATTATTAGACTGTTTCCTGATGATTATGGATGGCAAGTTCTATGTGACTAGATTAAGCTTCTCTGTGAAGCTATCTGATTTCTTCTTTCTTCCTTCTTTGCACATGACTCTGAACAAATGGCACTGAACAGCAACCTACCACCAACCACTAGCCCACCCTGCCTCTTGAACCTTAGCATTTATATAGCCCCTGAAAAGTCCCCAGAATTCTAAACATCACACAATCACAACCACATGCTACTGGCAAAAATCATGCCCTTGTACAAGGCGAATCATGCTGTGGACAATCTGAAACAGCCCCATATCTCACACCTGGGGTTACAGTGAAACCATATTTTTATTATATTACTTTGCTTTTCAAATAAACCAATACTTCAAAATTGTCACTATGGAAGGAAACATACATTACAGAACAGTGCATTTGCCATACTGTGCACTGAGGGTGATGGTGCTCTTGCTAGTACAGTAAAACAAGCTCTACTGAGAGAGAATCTACTCTACCTTTCTCACAGCATGGTTGATGGTTGTTGTTATTTTTGTGACTGTCTACTGAATCTAATTTGACATTATAGCATATATTTGTAAACATAAGAAAAATCTATTTAGAGATCAGTAATATCTGCCTCCAGGTATTGTGTTGAATCAGGGAAATATATTTCTACTGATCAGGCAGAATAGACCTCCTTAGCAATAATCCGATTGTAAACCTTTGATTTGGTATAGAAGGTATTCATTTTTCTGGTAAATGCATTTCTATAATGTTTGATTATTAAATAAAGAAATTCATATAAACCTAAATCTATTTTAAGCTCAACACCCTTCTGTCTCTTAAATTCATCATATTTTGTTTCAGAAACTTTTCATGGAATCACACATGAGAGCACAGTAAACTCTTTCACTTTTAAAATAATTATTATATTCATAAACTTTTACTGCCAACAAATTCAAACTAGGATATTAGTTCTTTCCTAATTTGCTAAAAATACACGTGTATACCTGTGTAAGAAACAGTTTGTCTTCTAGAGAGTCTGGCTACCATTACTGGAATAAAATTAAAAAAAAAATCAAGGCTTCTTATTCCTGTTGCTCGGTCACTGTAAGCACACACCAATGTCTTAAACTGGGGGAAGGGAAACACAAAAACATGATAATTTTCTTGTGATCACATAAAGACTGATTATAATAATTCTGAGCATGATAATAATAATCTATGAAGGTATAGAATGTGAAAACAGTATCCATGCTAACTAATGTACTGTTAAGCTTAGGAACAGACTTATAAGTGAACAGAACACCTTCTCTTCAGTTTTAAATATACTTCATCTAAAAGTCTTAGAAGTTTAAAGGATAAAATATCTAGTCTACTTATATAAATACAAGACAGTTTCTGGGCTACAGCTGTGTACTCCTTCATGCATTCCAGTTATTAACCGTCAATCAAATTTACTGTAAAGATACTAGGTGTTTCATTATTCTATGAAAAAAAAAACATAAAGAAACAAATGTCAACCTTAAGGTCTGCAGGAAATAATAATATATACTTACTATTCCCCAAGAGAACTGAAGTATGAACCGGAATTTTGTTCTATGTCTTAAGTCTTCTAATCAAAGGATTTGGATTACCAAATAACAACAATAACAACACCACAAACAAAAGAATGTATTTTTAATAGTTTCTTAAACCATTCATGGAAGCTACCTGTGTGATAGACTTGAGACGGAAAATAACACTTTTCCCAATGATTCTAGAAGCAGCAAACCATAAAATACAATAGAAATTTGCTCTATGATTATAGAAAATATTACATATCACCATCAAACATGTCCTGCTTATTCCTGTCTCTTTTTTATTAGCTTAACTCCATGAGCTGTTAAATGTAGCACAAAACTTCTGTTAAATTCCCTTGCTTTGCAGGAGAAGAACAAATTCTTTTTAATTGGAAGATTGCAGAGGAGGATGTAAAACAGAAGAGCACTTTTAAAAGTTTGGGTAGTTTAGAGAGGAGAAAATTCGGATGCTTCAGCAAATTGCCAACCCTGTGAGATTCAGCTCTGTGTATTATTGCTAATGCAATGCTTTTAGTGTTCAGTAAATTAGATCTTGAGCACATTATGGACCAAATTCTATCCTTTTATTCTAGTGTATAATTCTTAACAGGTTCCATCAGAAAGTTTGCTTGGTAACTACGAAGCAGTTTCTCTGTTACAATGTTATTTCTCTGTCTCACCTCTGATATGAGGAAAAGAAAATCCCAGGGTAAGCAGTTTGCCAAAATTTAATAGCAATGATCTCTATAAGTTTAAATAGCACCTTTTGATTAGAAATAATTGTATGTTTTAATATAATCTCATCACAAATGGGTGATGGGTTAAATTTATGTTTGTATACAATTACAAATATGTTATAATCAAATTTAACAGTAAGTCAGAGGAAAAGATTACAAGCTGGACTTCTGCATAATAACATAAGTTGATAATAAAGTCCATTTTATAAAATTGTCAAGCATAGTTAATTATATATGTATAAAATCTATAAATAATGTTGTAATTACCAAATAATTCAAATCCATATTATATGTCAACGAATCCTTCCTGTTTTCTTTTTGTTTATTTGCATGTTCCTCTTCAAAGTCTGTTCACCTTAGCATGGATTTGTTTTCATGTTTTGTTTTGTTACCTTGGAAAGCCATTACGATGGCACAGTCTTTCAGCTGGGAAATTCTGGGCCAGACCCTTAAGACATGTCACGGGTGGTTGAACCTCTTATAACTAATAATCTTGACCCAGCCTCATCATGCAAACTCAGCTAAACCTTGTATGCTTCAGCTACTAAATCATCTCTGAGTTCCTTAAGCCTCTATAAAGATATATTTACAGTTCTAAAAGGATTATTTTGTTTACTCTTACACATTTTGCTACCAGGAGAATTCTGTGGTACTCAGTTCCATAGGGGTAAAGACAAGAAAAAGCAAGATATTAAACAAAATGTGAAATTCCGGCCCAAGAATAAATAGAATTTGTTATGTTTTATTACATATGGCTGAATAAAAAATAAAAGTTCTCAATATTTGGAGAAGGCATGCTAACAATAACAAATTAATGAATAAGTAATTTTATAAATCTGGTTAGATGATGAGTCCTATAAAGAAAGGGGTAAGATGAGGCACAGGGGTATAGATCTGAGTAAAGATTTGATAAAGGGAGTAGCCAACTGCAGTAGGAACACTGGAATTTTGACATCGGTGATAAAATCCCAATGAATCCTGGATTCTTTCCCATGCAGTGAGCATTGATCCAACATTGCAGATGTATTCACACTCATTGAAAAAGTGCCACAGAGAATGAGCTTGTTTCCATGACAGCGTGACCCAAACCATTCTCTATCGCTTCTGTTTACTCACAACTGTCATTTACCTCAACTGAATTCTGCCCTTCCTTAATTATTTTAGAATTGGAGGCACTACCTTGCTGTGTAGCTCATTTTGGGTTCAGAGTCAGTACATAACTCAAGGTGGCCTTGAACTCATAGTGGTTTACTGTCTTAGCTTCCTAAGTATTGTCCCAGGAAACCACCAAGGTAAGTTCCTTTTGTTACTCTGAACATCAAATTCTTTTCCTGTACACACTTGCATCTACTATTGACACTAGTGCCTTCCTTAGACTCATTTTGTTGCAGGGCAATAAAAATATAATCAAATATAATGTCATCAAAATGGCACTTTAGTTTTCTTCAATGCATTGTGTAGTCACACTTTTTTACATGTAGGATTTTAGGTTTCTGTGAATGACTTCATATTTTGTATGTATGTATTACTAAGGATAAAAAATAATGTTATACCTTTAATTGGCACTGTAAATTAAATATGTTCTTGACATTTGTCCTGTACTTATAGTTATTATTGGCTTGATAGCTTGATGTGAATATTTGCTTTCAGTAGTGTGCTATTAGATATGATATTATATTAATAACTTTTATTACTATGAAGTGTACATGCTTTTTTTTTAACAACCCAAGCATAAAGTCTACAGGCTGACTTCAGCAATGGAGATTCTAATATATGTCATGAGAATATGAAGAGGACAAAGAAAACACAATGTGGAGAAAATCATGATTAAGTCAGACATCAAAACAATTCTTATATACATTAGTTACAACAACGTTCCAGATAACAAAACTTTAAAAACTAAACTATGAAAATAAAATCAAAATACAAAATGGAATCGGCTGGAATGAGCAATGACTTTGAGTTGAACACAAAGGAGAAAGTACATATGAGTGAGAGGGAAGGTAATATGAAGTTATTACGATCTAATGTCTCTCCTTATAATCTAAGACTGCTGAGAATGCTGTGTGAGCTTAGTAAGAATTTTGGTGGAATGAAGAATAGGAGGCGATGTTACTAGGCGGATGTGATGGTGCTTTTAAACACTAGCGATTGATTTGGTTTAGGCTAAGTCCTTGACTGTGATGCTTCTGGAAAACTGAGTTTCCAGTTAATTCCTTCCTGGACATTCTTGTTGGAAGCAAATTTGTAGGGCTTGCTGTCCAACTGAACTTGCCTAAATGCCGATACCCAGATGCCTGTGAGATAACAAGAACAAGGTGGATGTTGTCTTAGGACATGCGCACTAAATAAATGCATTCTTCATATAAAGAGTGAATGTAAAATTTGTAGATTTATGTAGTTAGTGCAACTTACATCTGTATCACAGGCTATTTTGAATCAATGAAAACTTATAGAAAAGATGCATAGCGCTTATTCTAAATCTAGGTTTTGTGACAAGTTGATTATTCTTAGGGTTTGAGCAATATATAAATTGGCGACATACTTTGGGAAGGATTCTTGAAAGCATCTTGAAATGTAAATACATAAAATATCCAATAAAAATGTTACCTAAAAATAAAGAAACGACCTGTCAAAATAAAGGGGAAAAAGAGGGCCTCTTGGGTTGTCCCTTTGTTGTGCTTTATGCCTGTCTTGGCTTTGTGTGCGTGAGCAGGCCCAGTCTGATTCCAAGTCTTCCCAAAAACTTGGTCACTCTTGCCCACAAGTCAGAGACAAGGAGATACTGGATTAAATTTACCTTGCTTGGAGAAGACTTCCATGCCTCTGAGACTTAAATTTTTCTTAACTCAGGTTCCTGGGTGGAACATCTACTCTGCACACTCTCCCTGCTCATAACCGCCTAAGAGCTCAAGCTGCCAATCTTCACTTCTGATGGTTTAAATCTTTCTCCTATAACACAACATTTTTCTATCTTTATGCCTCAGATTATTTTTAACTTTGTGGTTCTCTTGATGAAAGCTTTCCTTGAAGTGGACTTTTACCTTGGAGCTTTATGAAAATACAGAGTATCTGGCCCCAGCTTTGACCTGTCTGGTTAGAATTGATGAGTAATTATTTTCAAGTGTTTCAAACACACACAGTTTAAGAAGCAGCAGCGGATCATGTGTTCCCTCTGGAAACATGGGCAAGTTCTGTACTGATTGAATCTGTGTTGCTACTATCTCATTAATAGAGCCAAATTCATAGCTCATAACTCACCTGTCCCCTACTTTTTCATCTCACCTCTTTCTCTGTTTTATTTTTTTACTAATTCCAAATTTTATTTTCTTAAACTGATATGACACAGTGAAACACAAATCGGGGGAGACTCACAAGTATCTGTTATATTTTTAAAAGTTAACTGAATCCTGTTCTCCCCTGTCTTGATGCAATATGGTCTCCCACAACACAGCAGTTACGATATAATCAAACCTTCCTGCTGAGCGTATGTACCATTCAAGCTTCAAATATTCTTTTCATAGAGCCTGTTTGTCTCTTTTCTTCCCTCCTCCCTTCTCCGTTTTTTAGTTTAAACTAAAGATATGTTCTTTAATCTCCGTATTAATGTAATTCTCAATGCCATCCTTCCTTTGTTATTTGGAATCTATATAAAAATGATAAAAATATTTGCATAGGATCATCAGCTTGTTGATTTGCCTACTGTTTGATGTAAGTACAAAGGAGAAATAGCAAGGATGTCAGCCTCAGCCCTCTTCCTTACCTCTCTGTTACAGGTTGTTGAACGGGGAGTTTGTCAAGTTAATTGACATTTAGACATAAACCAGTTGTGTTCACATCTCCTACTGTTAGTTCATAGGATTTATTTCTGCGAGCATTTAATTATAAATGAATAAATAAAACACCCAAAGTGGTGTTGAAATCGCAAAGTAGAAAACCTAAAGGAATATTGGAAAGGTCTTCAAATTTCTTTATATTGTCAATCAACTAAGACAAAAACCTGCATGGACGTCAATTATGGTATGAAATACTTATTTTACCAGTTGTTTAGAAGTTCACTATTACAAATTTCGAGTTCAAATATTATGTCACATTGTGGTTAAATGTATCTTACTTGATGATAATCATTCTCAATCAATCAATGCTCATGATGGAAGAGCAAAAGTTTTTTTGACAAGTATTAGCCAAAAACAGTTACCTAGACATCATTATCCTGTGCTGTGATTGACGCATAGCCAGTATTTTCCACATGGTTTGAGAATACAGACTTATTTCATCACATCTTCCTTGACTATGGTCATTCACTTATTATTCTTTTTTACCCATTTCATATTTGTAAACATTTCATTTTTGTACTTTAAATGATGCTTTTAAATGCTTATGTGGAAAGTTGTCCATTTGTTGACAGTGATCATGTTTATTGCAATCTTAATTGACAGTTCTGAAAAACATGTTCATTTTGCTTTTCTCTGTAAATGATATCCTTTACAGTTTTTATAGTTCAGTTAGATATTTTTGTTCTTTGTTATTTTTTAGCATTGTATACAGAATGCTGAGCGGAGACTGAGCAAAAGAAGTAATGGAGGCATAGTTCTGCCATTTCTCTTTGTGATAAGCATTGAGAAATCCTCCTAAGCAGTGTGTGTGTGTGTGTGTGTGTGTGTGTGTGTTTACACAAACATGCTCACACATCATGGCACCTTTTTCTCAGGAGCATGTTGTCTGCATCTACCATGTAATCCCTGAGTCCAAATTTGGGTTTTCAAGCTTAGCAGCAAATGGCTTTACCAGCCCACATAGCCCACTACCCCTTAATTGTTTTTAATTCAGTTCATAAACAATATGATTATTTTTATGTAGATTTGGGACATATGGAATATCAACGGATACATTTAATTTCAAAAACATTGGCAGTAAACAGTTGTCTGGGGAAAATAACGTACTGATTACTTGGTTGCTATGATGGTCAGGATTAACTGTTATTTTATCAGAATCTAAGACTATCTGAGAAAGAATCTCTGGCCATTCCTTTGGAGAGTAGTCTTGAATGAAGCAATTGTGGTAGTGAGACCCTCTGACTGGGTAGTGTCATGTCATGGATAGGATCCTGGATTGCATTTGTGGAAAAAGGTTGCTGAACAACAAGTGACTCATTCTTACCTTCCTGACTATATACTTAATGAGGCCACGTGACTTTCTTTTTCTTGGATATTCTATATATTTACATTTAAAATGTTATACCCTATCCCAGTTTCCCCCTGTACCATCCCCTTTCCCCTATACTACATTCCCCTACTCTGGGGAAGTGAGCCTTCACAGGACAAAGGTACCATATCTTCACTTACATGACGGATACGAATCATATATCAAAATAATCTCTTTCTATCCTGAGTTGCTTTTTCCAGAGTGTTTTATTCATTTCAATATAAAAGTAACTAGATGCTATTACCTACATTTTTTATATAAATTA
This sequence comes from Rattus norvegicus, assembly GCF_021556685.1. Lineage (NCBI taxonomy): Eukaryota > Metazoa > Chordata > Mammalia > Rodentia > Muridae > Rattus > Rattus norvegicus. Next base: position 93,957,431 of record NC_141537.1, read on the forward strand.
ACCTAGGAAAGCCCTTTCTTACCACAGGTGGCTTTTATACTGGTTCAGAACTGTGACATTCAAAAGGTGACTACCAACTGGTTGTTTACCAGATAAATGAATAAAAATCATGATAATGTGATCAATAAAGTGAACTATCAACTCAACTCCCTCCTGATGTTCCGTTATGATTTCCTTTTCAACAGCAGTTTATTATAGACCAGTACCTTCTCTTAATATTCAAAATATTTGGTATAATTTCATTGAAATGATAATGTTCTCAAGTAATTTAACAATTACTTGTCTAATTGATATTCCCAACATCCACTCTATCCACACTGTTAAATATCATGCTTTCTGCTAAGTTAAAATTAAAAAAAAATAATTGGCAAGTCATTTTTCTTTATTTGCACAAAGATATTGGAAGAATGTAGAGATTTTGTGGAATTTTAATCTGAATCCATTAGAGAGAGCAATTAAAAGTTAGCATAGTTAAAAACACACATTGATCATTTTAAAACTAAGTATGTTGTACTTCAGTAACATGATACTATTTATTTATAAAGACTAGAGAAATATTTTGGGTAAATTTTTTAATGTCCATTAGTAATTTAACAATAAATCTTTGCTAAAAGCAATCAGTCATACATTTAGATTTCTGAAGGAGAACTTGTACCTTCTCAGTCTAACAGTGGTAACATGCACAGTATCTGCATTTGTTCAGCCATTCTGAAACTGCCCTGTACCAGACATCATCCTGGCATGAAAGGGTCCCAAGGAAAGACAGTGACAGAGTATGGAGTCACGGGTTGTTGCCAAAGCTTTCTTTTTGTAATCTTTGACAATTCTTCTGTTTATAATTATTTGCTATTCTGAGGACAAAAGTCATTGGCTTTTGGTAATTAATTCTTATTGGCAACAAAAGAGGATTAAGAGGAAAAAAGGCTCAATTACTAGGGATCTTTTCTCTCTGACTCAAGGAACTCTTTCTAGTCAGACTAGGAACTCATTATCTCTTTGTGAACCAGGGAGAAAAGAAAAGGAAAGAAAATAATTCATTTACACAGTGAACACAGACATATATTTATTCATACTCACACACATAATCTAATGAGGTCCAACTACGGGTCTCACAGGTGTTCATGCATACTTATATGATATAATGTACGTGTGTGTGTGTACACGTGTGTGTATGTGTACACGTGTGTGTGTACACGTGTGTGTACACGTGTGTATGTGTACACATGTGTGTGTACACGTGTGTGTGTGTGTGTGTGTGTGTGTACACATACACACATATACATTTGATAGATGTGTCCCTTCCGCCGCCCACAAGCCAAGCCACACTCTGTTTCTTCTCTCTGGCCTTTTTATTCCTTCTTAGACAAAAGTTCTTTAGAAAATTAAGTCACAGATCAAATGTTACACAAAATGAGAGCTGCAAAAGGATGTCGATATTAAGTTCAAAGCAGTGTTCCATTCTATAATCTCATTATAAATTCAAAGCAACAGTTTCATGTGGCCTTGCTTTATCATGTTGCATGCCATGGCTTCATTCTTGCAGTTGACCTAGAATGAATGTTTTCCTTGATCACAAATTTGTCCCAAGCCTATTGTTACAGTGTAATTGTGAAAGCTCATTTTATTCATTATCTACCTTATCCTATGAGGAGTGAGCATATTCTATTCTTGACTCTAAACTTTCTAGAAAAACAACTAAATCTATCTCCTAAAACTTTCTTCCTAAAATTATTTGAATCAAATCAGGAATTTTATAAAGTCTCTAATTCATGGAAATTCATCTTCATGTTGATCTGCAGGGAATTTTTCAATACTGTGGACTGATCCCAGGAAACATCAGGCTATGCAATAGTGACAGGAAAGCCATATCAGTACCAAGAAGCAATTGTGGCATGAATTCTCTAAGGATTTAGCCTTCTTAGAGTTCACCCATCACAGATCATGGAAAACTGTGGGCCATCTCCAGAAAACACACTTTCCTAGATGGATCCTGATAGCACTCTATCTTCAAGTGTATGCCAACATAATTAACATGTTTATCACAGGAACTGATATCCAGGAGGTTTATATAAATAATAAGCAAATTCTCCAGTAACTTTAAAGTATCTTTACATATTAAAAGGTCATTATTATTAGGAATATTCTGTGGGGCCACAGGCTGTGAAAGGTGTCCTGGTTCCTGGTTGAGATAAGGGTGAAACCCCAGAACCCTAGGGGATGGTGACCCTAAGGGATGGTAGGCGTTTTGCTAAACTCCCAGGAGGCCATCCCCCCACCCTACACACCCACACAGCCCCCTGTAGAGAGGCTTGTGGCCATCAGTCACATAGAGCAGGCCAATGCCCTCTCACATCCCAAGTTCTCATCAAAGTCAATAGTAAGTACCTGCTGTCAGACCCTTACCCATAAAAATAAAACAAACAAACCTGTATATCAGAATGCTATCAAAAAGGATTACACATATGAGAGCTCCTCACATAAGAGCAATAACACTACTGATTGAGAAAGAGATCTGCTCACCCGAAATTGCCAGAAACTCCCCTTAGACAGCCTCCTGCTGGCTCAGCCCAGGTGACATCTTGGAGCAACTAAGGGGCAGCAGCAGAGATGGAGGGGAAGGAGCAGAGGCAGCAGAGGCAGCGGAGGTGATTCCTCCTCCCTCCTCAAGTTCGCTTTCCTTCGCCTGAACCCTCACTCACACCTGGCCTGTCCAGAGATCCGTGTGGAAAGCCTCCAGCACAAAGGCCAACAATGTTCTGACTTTTATAGCTTGAAAACTCTTAACTATTTATTAATATTTCCAAATGTTATTTGGCAATTGAACTAATCATTTTTGTTTGTTGTTTGTTTGTTTGTTTGAGCAGTAACCACATTAAGTGTAATATATACAAAGATACAAAAAGGTTATAACTTGAATTAACTTTAAATCACCAGAGCTCCAAAGAGCATTCTGGTTACAAACGTAGTTTTCCTTTTTCTTCAAAGAAAAGTACATGAACAAACCTAATTTGATCTCAGTGTTTTCAACTGAAAGATGCTTACTGTTCCTTACTCAACTCTTCAATTCCTCTTTTCTGTAAAAATCACATTTTCAGTATTTTATTTTAGAGTCTAGCTATTTCAGTATAAGTATCTTCCCTCAAATGTGAGCAATTTTAATAATGGAAGTAAAGGCAGACCCAGTATGTATATGCATGTTACACTATAACAAAGATACGTTTTATTCCAGCTTTAACTATTTACTCTTCCACACTACCATACATTGTTTGGAGTTGAAGATTCAATTCATCTTCTGAGGAATTCCTTTCCTCAGAGGATAAGTTGTTAGATGGTTAGTACAAAGTACTAACCTCAATATTCATAGCCTAAATAAAAAACATAAATTATACATGAATCTAAGGTGTATTTGTGTTCATACAGGTATATAAGAGAAGATTTTTTTCATTTTTTAACTGAGTATCTAGTTTTGAAAATTTTTATTTTATATTGAATAACATAGATCCCACTCTGTTTCCAAATAAATGTTATTTCTTAAGGAGATTGGCATATAATAAATAAATATGAAGGTGTATGGTTGTTAAAGAGGAAGATCAAAGACTTTAAAAGCAGGAAGTTTGGGAAATTGTTACTAGGAATATTTAAGAAAGTCTTTGGAAAGAAAATATGGCCTTCGAGGAAAAATTAGACTGTGCATTAAAGGAAAGAAGGTGAAAAGGAAGGAAGGAAAGAAGGAAGGAAAGAAGGAAGGAGGGAAGGAAAGAAGAAGAGAAGGAAGGAAAGTGCTAAGGGGAGGAGAGAGGAAGGAAGAAAAGAAGGAAGTAAGGAAAAGAAGGAAGGAAAGAAGGAATGAGAAAGAGAAGAAAGGAAAGAAGGAAGGAAGAAGAGAGGAAAGGAAGAAAAGAAGGAAGGGAGGGAAGGAAGGAGAGAGGAAGGAAGGAGAAAGGAAAGGATGTTGCTGCACTCTAGAATGGTAACTGTAAAAGGGAAATTAATTATAGGAGTGTGATGAATTATTTGAGGCTATTATAAAATAAAATGCATTATATGAGTTTCTCATTTTGGCTTTTTCGGTAATAGCATTGTTTTAGTTAGGGTTACTATTGCTGTCTTGAAACCCAATGGCCAAAGAAGTTAAAAGAGGAAAGGGTTTATTTGGTTTATACTTCCACAGCACTGTTCATCTTTGAAGGAAGTCTGGATAGGAACTCAAATGAGACAGGATCCTGGAGGCAGGAACTGGTACAGGAAACTTGGATGGTCCTTGCTTACTGTCTTACTCCCATAGCTTTGCTCAACCTGCTTTATTATATAGTTGAAGACTCACTAAACCAGGGGTGAGACCACTCACCTTGGAATAACCCTCCCATCAATCACTAAGAAGATGGCTTACTACTGGATCTTTACTCCCTTTAGATGACTCTACTTTGTCAAATTGACATAAGACTAACCAGAATTAATATTTAATAGAAATTTAGAACAAATAGAAGTCCCTTTATGACCTGTGGTCTCAGAAAAAGAATAGATATTCAGAACTTCACAAAAATTTAAGTAGATATTTAGAGTTTAGACTCCCTCATCACCTTTATCCCTACCCCAGAGAAAATGTTAGGGTTGTAGGTTATACCAGGAATTTTTAGTTTCATATTTCTAAGGTTTGTCTCAACATCAGGATCAAGCACAAATGGAGAACCACACAATTTTGCCCCAAAAGAACCAACAGTGGTAATAAAAAAGTATCATCTATATGATATATTTCAATTTAAGAAATGATAATTCTGGAAGCTTTTGTAAACAAAATAATCAACCAAAATTTTATTGAAAGGGAAAACCAGTCAGGAGGTAAGGGCTATACTCAGATTTTATCAAAGATAATAGGGGTAGTATAAATAGGAATGCTCTAATATGGTTCTTCTCTCCCACATCTTAGAATATGTTTTGTATATAATTGTTTAATCCTTTATTTCATACTTGCTTATAACACAGTAATAAAGCTCAAATAAAGTGCAGTTACTGATTTTTAATATTACTATAAGAGCTAGCAATTAATGAAATTACTTATTATATTCTTCCAATTGTTCAATAATTTGAAATAAATATAATATTCCAAATATTGTCACTATATGATTTCCATTTATGATAAAATGAGATATGTAACTCATGAAAGTGTTATCAGTGAGCTGTATCTAAAATTAGTACTGAGAAATTTAAAAGGCATTTGAAAATTGGAACTATATTTTTGGAAGAAGATGACATCCTTTCAAGATGTTGGAAGAGTACAAAATATGCATGATTATTTCTGTAACTAAGTCCTTACGAATTGGATTAAGTAATATTTCACAAATATATTTAGTTTTATTGGATAACTCTACAGTATATAGCATAAATACTTCGCCATGGTAAAATACATATCTCTTTTCCAACAGGTCAAATTTATACAGGAATTTTTGGGTTCAGATTAACTGGGTTTTTCTGTAAGCAGATAATGGTTGTTCTGTCTGATACTCTTTCTATTTAAATGTGTTACATTAATGTATGCCTGCATTTCTAAATTATTCATCATTGGAAATAAAAAGGGACACACTCGTACAAGTTCAAAAAAAGAATGTATCTTTTTCCTAATTTTCTTCTGACTGACATGAATTAGATTCAGGAATGTATACTAACTAACAAGTCACATGAGGTACTGCCAATTCATTGTGAAGATAATAGTTATTATTACAGATAACCTAATGAAGTCCACAGTTATGAATGGATAGTAACCATGGTTTAAATTCCACTTATTTAAACAAATATGTATCAAATAAAAATAATAGATATTAATTGAAAAATATGTCTTGGATATAAGTATATATTGTATAATCATACTAATTATTGAAATACATCACTTCTTTGGAGAAAAATAGAAAACTCTTTCAGCATTTGGGTGTTTAAAATATGCAATCACTGTTTATATTCTCCTCATTAGGGAGTAGTTAATTAAGAATTCTCACTTCTGTTATTTAGTATCCTTTGACTAAACTACTGGCCTAAATCTTTCTCTAATGCTGTCCAGTTTTCAGTAATTAACATTTTAGTCTCAGCTTGAGTTCAACCTCTCTCTCTATCTTAACAGAGTTTTGCATTGTTTCAAATTTCACTGTGCAGGGTCCTCCATATACAGGTTATGATTGTATAGATTGGGGTTATTGTGGGACTCCAAACAACAGGAGTGGTGATATAACTTATTCTTTTGCCTGTTTGGCAACTCTTTTCTTTCTTCTGGGTTGTTGCATCTAACCTTGATAAGAAGCTTTGTGCCCAGTCTTATTGTAACTTTACACTGTGTTCAGTTGATATCCCTGGTGGAGTTGGGGGTGGGGGTGGGGAGGGTGCTTATTTTTTTAGGGAAACAGAGGAATCGATGTAGAGAAGAGGGGAGGTAGAGGAAGTACTAATAGTGAAGCCAGGGGAACTGTGTTTGGATATAATGTGTGAGAGAAGAATAAATTAAAAGGAAGAGAAGCTAACAGAATATAATGAATCCTGAATTGAAGAATTGAATCTACAGACAAAAATACAAAAGAATCTCATATTCGATGAAATATGATCATATTCTACTCTCATTCTTTATCACCCCCACGTACAACTCTACCTGTTCCTAACACTCCTGCAATCCAAGTTCCCCTGTTCTCCTCTTTATTTTTTAATAACCCCCTAATTCACATTAGTGTTGCTCATATATGCATGTGTGTAGAGTCACAGAATGAAGCATTGTCAACCTATGTGTGGTCAAAGCTACTGAGAATTATTCTCCCTCCCTTAGTAGCCATCTACTGCCAATATCTTCTCAGTATTTGTGGTGACTGAGGTTCATGTCCCCAGCTGAGGACTTTGGCTATCCTGTGTTCAACATTTTAATAATGAGCATGAGGTCATGTTGTGTGGTACTTGTTCTTGTTGTGTCTGTTTTATTTCAGTTAAGGTAATGGTGTCCAGTACCATACATGTGTCTGCAGATGACAGAATTCTATCCTTTGTATGAAAATTCCTTGTTATATTTTTCTTTGAATATACATCAAGAAATGTGATTGGTGGGTTGACGGTATAGTTGGTTGTCTTTTTCAATTGAGGAAATTCTATATGGATTCTGAAAAAGCCATTGCTAATTTACATTGTCATCAAAAGAAGCTAAATTTTCTTCCTTCTCCATGTTCCAATCAACAATCGTCATTTCTGTGTTGTCTTTACGTAACCAGTGTTGCTGGGGAGAAATTACGTTGAACATGCTTCTCACTTTCATTTCTCCAGTGACAACTAGTGATTTCTTAATGCTTTCATATGGATTTTACTCATTTTTGTATCCTTTACCTGGAAATACTTCTGTCTGTTGCTCATATCATGCTGTGTCTGTACAGTGCTCTAGAAATAAAAAAAATGTTTGAATGCAATTATGTTGAAAGTCCTACCATAAGGATGGATAAAGTTAGTTTTCTAAGAACCCAGTTAGTGGACATTTGCAAATTTACCTTTGCTTTCTTTTAGAATCCAAACACACCTAGGGTTTACTCCTATTTTACTTTAAGTAAATAATACAGCCCTGTATTAATGTATGCTCTTAATGCTTAAAACTTAATAATAGAGTTTTGAAATAACTCTAGCAATAAACCCCTTGTTTATAAAGCAGGAAAACCTGAGCTCTAGCTACAGAATTAAGACAAAAATCAGGAGCAGTGGTAGGTCTTTAAAATCGCAGGACTTGGAAATCAGAGGAAGAACATTCCAAAAGATCTGATAGCCTATGTGCGTACTCCAGTGTGTAAGCTCCAAGCTAACTAACAGCATTTCTGGAAATGAATTTATTTGAAGTCTCATTTATATGCACATGTCACACAAGTATATCTGTACACACACATGTGTATCAAGATATATGAACATGCATGTACATATAAACATAAAAAAATCAATATTCCCTCTTTATTTCCCTAAATAGTCATGAGTTGGGATACATAATAAATATTGTTATGTCTAAAATATGAAATGTGTAATGTGTAATGACTGCTTCCATATCTCATTTCATATAACATAGACAAGAAAATACCCATTGGTTATTTCTGTATTTTTAACCATTTACAAAATATACAAAGTACTATATTTTTCAAATGTCCCATCTCTTTTTCTCGCGCATGCAGTTAAAGTTTGTCACACTTAGTTTGAAGGAAAAGATGCCTCTCGAATTCTCATTTCCTGTGAACAGGCACTTAAGGTTTAGGAAATCATCTGGATTCACTCTGTTCCTGGAACAAATATCACAATCAACAGGAGTTTGGGCAGCAAAGGGTGATTTGGCTTATTCTGGCTGGCCAGTCCATCACTAAGGGAAGACAAAGCAAGAGCTAAAGCAAAGGCCAGAGGTATGAGAGAGTGCTGCTGGCTAGCTAGCTCATAGGTACATACTTTGGCTTTTTATACACCCATAATGCCTGCTAAGGAATAGTATTGCCAAGAGTAGTTTAGGTCCTTCCCATCAATTGAAAGACAATCCTTCAAAAATACGGCTACAAGCCAACCTCTTCCATGAAATTCCTAAATTGAGGCTTTCCTCTCAGATGACTCTAAAAGAGCAATTCTTAACCCCTGGGTCATGATCCCACTGGGAGCAGCATATCAGGTACCATGTATATCAGATATTACAATACAATCCATAGCAGTAACAAAATTGCAGTTATAAAGTCTCAATAAAATAATTTTATGGTTGAGGGTCACAATAGCAAGAGGAAATGGACAGCTCTAGGCTGTCAATTTGAAAAGCTAACGAGGAATGTTAAACTTTTTCCTCATCTATCATATGCTATAGTATGGAGTTCGCAGACTCCATAGTATCCTACTATATGAATATAATGTGATTTTTGAGGTTTCTAGAGATTTTATACAGTGTACTTCCACTTGAGCTGAACCACTAGCAAGGGAATATACTTAATAATTTATAAGCACCTTATAAGTATGAATTCTTTAGCAATGAGCAGCAGTGTATTGGACGGGTAAAACACATATGTAGAAACACCTTTTTTTAGAATAAATTCTAAGACTTAACTTTTATGTACGTATTTGAAATTGTCCTTCAGAGGAGTTCTATACACTTACAGTGAATAAAGGTTTTGTTTGCACAAACTAAGCATTTTCAGTTATTTTTAACCCACTTAAAGGTTCCATGTTTCTATTAGAATGCCAAAATTGTTTTGTCTTGATTGACTATTTGGATTTTCAATATCCTTTTTACATAAAATTAAAAGACAATTACCGGAAATTTTCTATGTCAGAGAGAAGAAACTGAATAACAATTAAACACTACATTAAATTGAAGTGAAACATACAAATCATAGAATCATGGTACAATATCATGAGCCAGTGACAGTGAATCATGGCTGCCTGAATTTCAATGAGAAGGAACTTCAGAGTTTTATTTCATAATGAAATGAAAAGGAATTGCATGGAAGGACTGGAATTATGACTATGTTCAACAATTAAATCTCCATATGTTTTTACTCATTAAGAGAGTAGATAACAAGAGACACAATATTTGTAATTGGACTTAGTAGCACTCCACTCTTGTATTAGGGCAGTGGTTAAATGCAAATACTCATTAAATAAAATAGCATTGAGCTTTATAAAATTAATTATATTTTATGTGCCAATTGTACTTCATTAGTAAATTTTCTTAAAGAGTAACACAATGATGTTGGGTAGAGTCTTCATATGTTTTTTTTTCCCACTGGATCAATCCCAGTGGATTCTGGTGCACTTTGCCTCCTTACAGAAGGAACAAAAGGTTGCAGGTTTTATGTCATGAAATTATAGTGTGACAGAGAGGTTAATTAGGTTGGTTCTATTTTTTGTTAGTGAAAAACAAGCAAGTTTATTTTGACACTTGAGGACATTATTTCTCTTACCTCTTATCCTATCAAAAGTACTTTTAGACAATTTATACGTAGATGATCCTTTATTTTATTAAAAATAGTTATTTTATAGAATATATTCTGATTAAAATTTCTCCTCTCTTTTTGCTTCCCATATTCTCCCACAACTCCTACACACCCAACTCCCATGCCTTTTCTCTCTCTCTCTTTTTAGAAAACAAACAGGTGGCCAAACACAAAACAAACTGGCTAGAACTAATACTAATAAAAAATCACATAAAAACACAAAATCAGGAACCAAAATACACATAGATAGCCCTTTCAAATGAAGGCTGTTTCTAAAATACTATTTTTATGTTTTGATTTTATGAAAGTAGCAAGACATTCAAGATAACCTTAAATATTGCTAATATTTTTTTCTTTTAAAACACAATTATGATTATCTGAACAGACAGAACCTTGAATCATGAACTTTGGGAACAGAGATATCCTGCCATGTTGTTGCCTGGATTCTCTATTCTTAGCTACCTGCATTGAAATGCAGTCTGAAGAAGGAAAGCTGTCTCATTAGCTCAACTGCCCCTGAGGTCGAGATGCTTAGGACTATCAGGCACCCTCCTTCTACATGCCATTCTAGACTTTAAGACTGGCTGGAATATTGTGCAGAATCCTTACCACAAGTATTTGACTTTATTAGCATAGCTTTAATTTAGGATCCTTTGTTTCAGGCTCATTCAATTTATCTGGATGCTCCTGAGTAAGTGGACACTGTACCCTACTATCCTTTAGAATTGCCTCATTGGTTGCTTTGTCCTACGCCCAGGAGCCATCACTTACTGATTTATTCATTAATACTCTGGGGCCCTATGCTCCAGTAAGAAGTCTTGTCATGTTTTCCATGTGAGTTTAGTTTATTAACTGTATAGAATAAATACTGCAAAACAAATCTTTAACTGTTAATTTGAAGCATCTTTTGGGTATATGCCCAAGAAGGGTATAGCTGGGTCCTCAGATAGTACTATGTCCAATTTTCTGAGGAACCTCCGGACTGATTTCCACAGTGGTTGTACCAGCTTGCAATTCCAAAAACAATGGAGGAGTGTTCCTCTCTCTCCACATCCTTGCGGGCATCTACTGTTACCTGAGTTTTTGATCTTAGCCATTCTGACTGATGTGCGGTGGAAACTCAGGGTTGTATTGATTTGCATTTCCCTCATGACCAAGGATGTTGAATGTTTATTTAGTTAATTCTCAGCCATTAGATATTCCTCAGCTGAGAATCCTTTGTTTAGCTCTTTATCCCATTTTTAATATGGTTATTTGATTCTCTGGAGTCTTACTTCTTGAATTCTTTATATATATATTAGATATTATCCCTCTATCAGATGTAGGATTGGTAGATCTTTTCCCAATCTGTTGGTTGTCATTTAGTTCCACTATGTTCAAAGCAGGGTTATTTATAATAGCCAGAAGCTGGAACGAACCCAGGTGTCCTTCAACAGAGAAATGGTTACAGAAAATGTGGTGCATTTATACAATGGAGTACTACTCAGCTATCAAAAAGAATGACTTCATAAAATTCATAAGCAAATGGACTGAACTAGAAAATATCATCCTGAGTGAGATAACCCAAATACAAAAAAACACATGGTATGCAGTCACTGAAAAGTGGATATTAGTCCAAAAGCTCGAATTACCCAAGATGCAATCTATGGATGACATGAAGCTTAAGAAGAAGGATGACCAAAATGTGATGCTTCACTCCTTCTTAAAAGGGAGAACCAAAATAGCCATAGGAGGGGATATGGAGGCAAAATTTAGAGCAAAGGCTGAAGGAATGGCCATTTAGAGACTGCCCCACATGTAATATATATATATATATATATATATATATATATATATATATATATATATATATATATCCACCGAAACTAGATAAGATTGATGAAGCTATGAAGTGCATGTTGACAGGAACTGGAAATAGATCTCTCCTGAGAGACATAACCAGAGCATGTCATATATGGACGGAAATTCTAGCAGCAAACCACTGAACTGAGAAAGAGACCCTCATTGGAAGAATTAGAGAAGGGATTGAAAGAGCTGAAGGAGCTTGCAACCCCATAAGAACAACAATAACAACAAACCAGAGCTTCCAGGGATTAAACCACTACCCAAAGACTATACATGGACTGACCCTGGGCTCCAACTGCATATGTAGCAGAGGATGGCCTTGTTGGGCACCAGTGGAAGGAGAAGCCCTTGGTCCTGCCAAGGTTGGACCCCCCAGTGCAGGGGAATGTTGGGAGGTGGGGATGATAAAGGGGATGTATGGGGGAACACCCTTTTGGGGGAGGGGCAGGGGATAGGGGGCTTATGGACAGGAAACCAAGAAAGATAATAACATTTGAAATGTAAATAAAGAAATATATTCATTTTTTTTAAAAGGAGAGGAAAAAAATAAGAAGGAAGACAAAAATGTGAATGCTTCAGTCCTTCTCAGAAGGGGGAACAAAATACTCACCGGAAGAAATACAGGGATAAAGAGTAGAGCAGAGATTGAAGGAAAGGCCATCCAAAAACTATCCCCCTCCCAGGGAATCCATCCCCTACACAGCCACCAAACCCAGTCACTATGCGGATGCTTAGAAGTGCTTGCTGACAGGAGCCTGAGATGGATGTCTCCTGAGAGGCTCTGCCAAAGCCTTACTTATTCAGATGAGGATGCTTGCATCTCACCACCAGACTGAGCATGGGGACTCCAATGGAGGAGTTAGAGAAAGGACTGAAGCAATTTCAATGTCATAGGAGGAACAACAATATCAACCAACCAGATCCCCCTAGAGCTCCCAGGGACTAAAGCACCAAACAAATGTACATATGGAGGGACCCATGACTTCAGATGCATATGTAGTAGCAAATGTCATTGCCTGGCATCAATAGGAGGAGAAGTCCTTTGTCCTGTGAAGGCTCATTTCCCCAGTGTAGGGGACTGCCAGGGTGGTGAGGTGGGAGTGGGTGTGTAGGAAGAGGTATCATCCTCATAGAAACAGGGGAGAAAGGATGGCAGTGGGGTGGGGGGACAAAGAAAGGGGATAACGAAATGTAAATACACAAAATATTCAATAAAAATGTTAAGTTGAAGTTCACTACAACATGGTGTATTTTATGAGGAAAATCTGTTTTCACATAAAGAAATTAGCTGAATATTTTATTAGTCACTTATATTATTTATTACTTAATTCAGTGTTTCTGCCCCCTCTCTCTCTTCCCTCCCATTGCTATTGTGCTACTACTTCAAGAGGTAAGCGGTTACATTAAGATTACTGTGTCAAAGAATGAGAGGATACATTCTCCTCAAGACATTTAAAGATCTCTAAAGGCATGTGCCGAGATACAGTTTAGCACATGAAAATTAAAACTTTGACCCATAATTCTTCCTGTGTGAAAGAACTGCAGGGATGTAATTGAAGACGAGCCTGAGGAAAAGAAGGTTCAGCAACAGGTCCAAAGTGGGATCCAGCTCAAAGGGAGGCCCCAAGGCCTGACACTATTATTACTGAGACTGTGGTGTGCTCACAAAAAAAAGGGCCTATCATGACTGTCCTCCGAAAGACCCAACAGTTAGTTGAAAGAATCAAATGCAGATATTTATACCCAACCAATAGACAGAAGCTGCTGACCCTTGTGATTGATTTGGGGAAAAGCTGGAAGAAGCTGAGGATGAAAGCCACCTTGTAGGATGACCAGTAGTCTCAACTAACCTGGACCCCAAGACCTCTCAGACACGAGGCCACCATACACTAGCTGATATGAGTCTCCCAACACATATACAGCAGAGGACTGCTGGATACGGACTCAGTCAGAGAAGATGCATCTAACCCTTAAGAGAATGGAGGCCCCAGGGAGTTTGGAGGACTGGTGGGGTGGAGGTTTGGAGATAGGGACTTCCTTGTGGAGATGGGGGGAGGGGAGGTATGGTATGTGGAGTGGTCAGAGGGTAGACTAGGGGAAACATAAAATTGGAAATATAAAAAAAGTTTAAATTAAATTTAAAAAAAATTAAAAAAGAAAATTAATATTGAAAAAGCAAAACTCTGTATTGAGGAAGCTGCAGAATAGCTAGCATCCGAAAAGATTTGTAACTTCATTTATTCCCCAAAAAGTACAACCCCAAATTTAATGTGCAATGAACTGTGTGATCATCTGTATTATATCTGTGTGAAGGTTGAACAATCCAACCTACAAGTGACATTTCAAATGGTATGTGTGTGGGTAAGTATGTAAAAGTATGGGATGTTTTCTGAATATTAGGCATATATGGAATTATATAGACAGAGTTAGAGTAGACCACATCTGTGACCCAAAAATTCCTACATTGCATACCTTTCTAATAGACTTAAACTTGAGAATAACATACCAGGAGCCTGTCAGCTGTTTATTGTGCAGATTTCTGCACTCTTCTGCATTGTGGTTTTCAAACTGAATATCAATACCAAAACCCTTCCTATTAAAATTATAACATAATATCAGAGAGACAGAAGTAAATTTTAGGAATAATATATACCATGTAACAATCCTATAAGTAAGCCTATAAATTTTCCTAGAAATAAATGTACAACAATCAATATAATAACCGAGTTCAGGTTTCATTCTGAGCCAGGAGCATCATAAACTCAGGGTTTAATGTTTCAGATTGCTATGGTGATATGAAAAGGCTTTGTTTTATTAAGTGACATTTTATGTCCCTTCTGGGTGATGGAAATTAATTGTGCCCTTGGGATATTTTGTTGCAAGTAAATTAGGGGTAATCGATAAAACCTGCTGTGCAAAATAACCACAAGGAAAATGCAGACATTTCTTTTCGTTATGTTAATGAATTTTTCGAAGATAGCTAATTTATGGTTAAAAGTATAGACAATCTTCAGTTAGGTGAGATGTTAAGTCTCCACATCTTCATGGCAGTGACAACTGCAGTGGGAATCTGTAGGAGCACTGAAGAGTGACCCCTTCCTTATAGTGGGAAGTAGTAACAGCTCACCAAGGGGATTAATCTACTGCTGCGAAAAAAATATGTTCTTTGACTAGTAAATGAGGAAAGCAAATTCAAATTACTGAGGATATCTTTTGAAGTATGAAGGCTGAAAGGGGTCTGTTTAATAACACAACAAATGTTGACTATGTAATTGTGAATTACATTTCTGTAGTAATAATTTTGTACAATTAATTTTAATGTTGCTGATAGTAATTATGTTTCAATCCCTTATGTCCAAATCCCTTTCCCAAATCAGATTTTCACAAAGTATTTGGCATAATTAAAGGAGACCACTCATTTAAAACACTGTGATCATGTTGTCAGCTTGGGTAAATCAGTATAAACCAGTGTGATTGGAGTTTATGCTCAAGGAATGAAGATTCTCTTTAGTCTACCGGTTAAACTTCTGTTTGTTGTCCAAGTTGTTTGGGACTTAAGAAATAGGTCCTGGCTTTTAGTCTGTGGAGAACAACCCTTAGTCTTGAAAACAGACTGCTTTGTTGGCTTAGCCAACATTCAGTTAGATATAACCCAATATCAATACTGGAAGCTTCATTTAGTGACAAAAATGGTCAATTGAGTTTGTGTGTACCCTATCATTTTTCAATATCATTTAGATTCCCTTAATATATGCATATATCTTGGGAAGTTTCTACTGGATTGGATTTCCACAGTACCTGCAATTGCTCCTTAATTTTAGCTATCTCTCTCCAGATTTCCTTTCTCTTCCCATCTTCCCTCATTTTCTCCATTCCCTTTTTCCATTCCGGCTTCCCCCATTTGTAACTATTTATTTCCCTTTCCTACCCCCAAAAGGCACTTACTGTGTAACTAATTTCTGTGATTCAATGGATTGTAACTTGGTTGCCATTGACTTAACAGCTAATATTCACATATAAGCAGATATACAATATTTCTCTTTCTGTGTCTGAGTTTCCTTAGTCAGGATGATTTGTTATTTTTCTATTTACATCCATTTACTTGCAAGTTTTGTGGTTTCATTTGTATGTTTGTTTTTTTTTTAAGTGGCAAAGTAATACTTCATTGTGTATTTGTACGTTTTCTTTATTCCTCTTCTTCAGGGACATCTCAGTTGTTAATTCTAGGGTAGTATGAACAGAGAAGGAATGATAATGGTTATGCACTTGTCTGTTTGCTAGGATGAAGTACTCTTTTAGTATATGCCCCTAAACAGTAACTGAACCTTGAGATAGCTCCATTGACATCTTTCTGAGGAACTGCCTTGCTAATTCCCATATTGGTTGTACATCTGCCAGCCATTAATGAGAGTTCCACTTGCTCCATATCATCATCAGTCTGGGATATCATTTGTTTTATTTTCTTGGTCATTCTGATGGGCATAAGATGGAATTCCAAAGCAGTTTTGATATTCATTTCCCTAATGAGTAAGGATCTTGAAAACTTCTCTTTTAAAAATTATTTGATTTATTTACATTCTAAATGTTGCTTCCTTTTCTGTCTGGTCCTGTCACCAGAGTTCTATACCCCACCCCCTACAATTAGCCTCTGAAAGGGTGCTTTGTCTCCACTCCCCTACCCCATGCCATTCCCATGTCATCCACTCCACAGGCATCCTCCTTCCCTAGGGCATCAAATCTCTACAGGACTAGGCCCATCCTCTCCCACTGAGACAAGACAAGGCAGCCCTCTGTTACTTATGTTCCTGGAGCCATGGACCAGCCCATGTATGGTCTTTGGTGGGTGGCTTAGTCTCTGGCAGCATACAGGGTTCTGGGAGAGTTGATACTGTTGGATTTCCTAAGGG